>NW_028318038.1:1649319-2370229 GCF_062004578.1 Staurois parvus
GGGGATGACCAGAGACTGCGGACAGTACAGGGGATGACCAGAGACTACAGACAGTACAGGAGATGACCAGAGACTGCAGACAGTACAGGAGATGACCAGAGACTGCAGACAGTACAGGGGATGACCAGAGACTGCAGACAGTACAGGGGATGACCAGAGACTGCAGACAGTACAGGCGATGACCAGAGACTACAGACAGCACAGTGCATGACCAGACACTGTGGACCTTTGGGGAGGGAGGGGGAGCGGGTACCTGAATTTGACAGGTACCTGCTCCCACTTCCGTGGAGTTCTCCTTTCTATACTGTGGGCACACGACTTTGACAGCCGGGTGCCCACTGCGCATGCGCGAGAAGCGCTGCGCTTTGTGAATGGCCCGGCGTCTTTTGGGACCTGTCATGTGTCCCAGAAGACACCGGACCATTCACAAAGCGCAGAGCTTCTCGGGCATGCGCAGTGGGCACCCGGCTGTCACAGATGCCGGGGCGGGAAGACTACAGTGCTGGAGCGAGGAACAGGTGAGTTCCTGCCGCAGAGAACAGCTGAGCGGACGGCCCGGTATTCTGACATGGCGGCGGAAATACCAGACCGGCCGCTTTATATTCACTCCATAAGACGCACTGACATTTTCCCTCCATTTTTGGGGGTAAAAAAGTGCGTCTTATGGAGAGAAAAATACGATATATATATATTGTTTTAATCAATTTCACTGTATACACAGTTTCATGGCATTGTATATGTGCTATTTTTAGCACTATTATCGTTTACGCACCTTGTATTTACTTATTGGTTAATTTGGGATTTAGTCACTGGGGAGGAGGGATATAATTGCCAGCCCACGGGGCATTATAGCACATGCATATTTGTAGGGACCCTTTGTATAGTAGTGAGTTCATTTAATTATTTATTTAAAGTAGTTTTTGGGAGAGGCAGCACAGCAATTTTTATGTTTGCAATTAATTTACACGTAGTGGGATTTTTTTCCTTAGCAAAGACATGTAGCAGAATACATTTTGGCCTGAATTTATGAAGAAATTTGATTTTTTAAATTTTTTTACTGGATATGTTTTATAGCAAAAAGTCAAAAATATCCTTTTTTTTCAAAATTGTAAGTCGTTTTGTTTATAGCGCAAAAAATAAACACGGCACAGGTGATCAAATACTATCGACAGAAATCTCTATTCATGGGAAAAAAAGGACATAAATTTATTTTATGTACAGCGTTGCATGACCGCGCAATTGTCAGTTAAAGTAACGCTGCGCCAGATCACAAACAATAGCCTGGTCAATAAGAGAGGTAAATGCTCTAGAGGGCAAGTGGGTAAATAGCTTTCAAGGGTTACAGTGGCTATACAAGCTTTGATAAATAAACAATTTCTTCTCTGATTGATGTCACTATAGGAATAATCGATCTCTAATCAGCAAACAAACTAATTTTATCAGTACAGCACGCACGGGTAAGTGGAGTTTGATTGCTAGTTGGAAGATGCGATCATAAGTTATCAATCACTTCTCTATTTTCACCATGCAACCTCATAATCTATTCAATCAAAATACAAGTGAACTCATGAACAATGTATCTGAGTGCTGCAGATCAATACAACGCGATCAATAATTCCCCCCCCCCCCTGGATAATCTACTTAAATTGACTTTAATCAAATCTGATCTAAATCAAGTCTAAATCAATTGGCAGAGAAGTTTTGTTTGCCGATTCTATCATTTTGACCACATCAGTTGGATAATAAAACCAAAGTATGTTTGGCCACCATTGTCCATATACTAAGGTTAAAGCTTGAAAAATAGAAAATGAATGCAGCTCTAGATGTATCACATCTAAGGACTGGTAAGCTGCAATATATAAAATGGCTGTTCTTGAATCTAGATACACTTTAACTGCTGTCATAGGCATATTGATAAAGGAGTAAACTTTCCCCAAACATTCTCTTCCAGTGAATCAATTACTGTCATTTAAAACACATGCGCCTGGAAAATTAGTCTATAGTGAACATTGGTAAATGAATGGTGGTACCAGCACTTAAAGTGAGATGTGTTATACTTACCTGCTCTGTGCAATGGTTTTGCATAGAGCAGCCCCGATCTTACTCTTCTTGGGTTCCCCGCTGGCACTCCTGGCTCCTCCCTCCTGCTAAATGCCCCCAGAGCAAGCTGCTTGCTTTAGAGGCACTCATGCATGTTTGCTCCCGAGCCGCCTTTGTGTGTACATAAGACACACAGAACGTGGCTCGGCCCTGCCCCCTGCTCCACACTCACTTACTGTGATTGACAGCAGTGGGAGCCAATGGCTTCTCCTGCTGTGTCTCAGCCAATAAGGAGGGAGAGACCTGCAAGAACTGCTGCTCTTGTGCTCATTGCTGGATCGGGCTCAGGTAAGTACTGTTTTGGTGGTTTTGCCACCCCACTTTTTCACTTGATAAATATAATAAGTGATTACGGAGTTGGAAGATAGATGGAGCCAGATACAGGGCAATCTTAGAAGAAAATCTGTTAGAGTCTGCAAAAGACTTGGGTCTGGGGCAGAGGTTCACCTTCCAGCAGGACAACGACCCTAAACATATAGCCAGAGCTACAGTACAGCTGTAATTGCAGTGAAAGGTGGTTCTACATGTATTGACATGGGGGCTGAATACAAATGCACACCACACTTTTCAGATATTTGTAAAAAATTTAGAAAACCATTTATCATTTTCCTTCCACTTCAGTTATGTGCCACTTTGTGTTGTCTATCACATAGAATCCCAATAAAATACATTTACGTGTTTGGTTTTAACATGACAAAATGGAAAACTGCAAGGGGTATGAATACTTTTTCAAGGCAATGTGGAATGCATAACGATAAAAAGACCATCAGCCTTTAGAACCACTTTAATCCAAAACTCTGCCTTGGTGCTCCATGAAGATAAGACACAGTTGTATTACACTGACATTTCGGCACTGCCTGGCCATTAGAAAGATGCCAACTTGACAAAAAATCATTTTCATGAAACTACTGTTTGGTTACTTGTATTCTTCTTTGCAAGTCCTGAGAGTGTCTGCTATTTCCATTGCTATATACAGTATGTATGTGTAGCACTACCTCCTTAGGAGTCACTGATGTTTTGGGTCCCCCTATAGTTCTGTACAGCCAGGCAACATGCATTTTCCATTCAGACTTGCATCCAGGAGACAGTAACCAGTCCTTAAGCTTGTTTTTTTGGATTTTATCAGGGGAATTATAACTTGGATAGGGTAAAGGTGCATGGGATGCCCAAAGGGAATGGTAACTGAGGACAAAACTATATACAAGTCTTTACAGCAAAAATGTTTCTTCTGGGGAGCTAGCCAGCATCTCCTGCTGTACTACCCTAGACCCTAGATGAATCCTCTTTTGATCCAGCTGTACTGGGTGAATCCCTGGGCAGGGGATCCAGTGCCTGCCACTGCAGTGTGAACAGTCTTGGGTAGTAGCTAGTGCAGTCTCCCACTAGAGTGCTCCTTCCCCTTACTGGCCAGGGGGTGCAGATCTACTCACTCAGGTGGTCCTCACTCTGGGGGCTGGTGAAGTCCTGAGCTTTCCTCCTTCCAAGCTTCCCTGCCTGTAGGTGAGCCCCTCTCCATCTGGGCCCCATTCCAGGCTCCTGCTCTCCAGCCTCTCACTTCTTCATCTTCCGCCCAAACTCTCCCTGCCACTGAGCAGGTTCAAACACTCTTAAGGGCTGTCCTGACCCCTTGTCAAGCCTCCTGTTGGGGATTGGCCAGGATCCCTTGAGAGTGCAGACTAGTCACTCCTTACCCCCTCCTAATGCTTCTAGAATCTTCTCCAAAATTCTACTGCAGGGGGAAGTCTCAGATAGCTAGTCTGCAGAGCTCTTGACCCACATTTGAACCCAGCTAACTATTACCCCGGGGCTGCTTCTCAGTCCTCCTAACTAAAAATTAGACTCTAGCTCCCCCTAGCTATCTAGGAGGGTGCTACATATGTACTGACAGGGATAGTTTTGCTGAGAAGAGTAGAGAGAAGTCAGGGCTGCATTTTGACTTTTTGCTTCCCATAAACCAGTTGTCCTGTTCCAGTCCTTCCTATCCCAGTCAACTGGTTGGCTTTTGTATGACACTGCCAAGATCAAATGTTGCTTGAGGTGATTGTAGCCGTATTGGTGCACTCGCAACAGAATTATTGATATTGTCCGTGATACTTTTTGTATTTGCACTAACATACAATTTTTCAGGGCAAGCTTTCAGGGTATGTCCCCTTCATCAAGGTCCAAGCAGTTCTGAGTACTGTTTGGACCTTGATGAAGGGGATATACTCTGGAAGCTTGTCCAGAAAAATTGTATGTTAGTGCAAATGAAATAAGTATCCCAGACAGTACACATTTGTTTCTGTTGCAAGATCAATTGTCAAAGCCAGACAAAGCATGCTATTTGCCCTTTCTGCTTTAACCCAGATTGGATGGAGTGCAACCCTTAAAGTGTAACCCCTGCCAACTCTGCTTCCCTAGACCACAGTCTATGTGTCCTTTTCAGAAATCTGACCCTGACCCTGGCTGTTAACTGGGGTGGGGGTGAGGGAGTGTTTAGTTGTTGGGAGCCCAAGTATTTCTGATGGGGACACATTCTATGCCATTGTTGTACTTTTATATGTAAGTGTTAAAATGGAACTATTTTTAAATGCGGCTAGCATAGTAAATACTGAAATTTTTACTGGCTTTAGCCTCTGGTAATCTTTTGAATGGTAGAATTAAATTGAGGGAGGTAGGGTTTGATAGTAGGAGAGGTCATTAGTCTGCTATTGTTCTTTCACTGTCCAATCACAGGCTGGGGGCAGGAAGGTGACCTTGCTGTACTGCTTAACTGCAGTAAAGAAAAACCAAGTCACAAGCTGGCTGTGCTGACTGGCATGGTTATGTAAATCACAGCACTGGCTGAACGGAAATGCAAATGATTTGGCATGTAACATGGCTTCCATATATGAGTTTAATTTATGCTCACTTGGTGTCCAGCTGTACTGGTGTCTCAGATTTAAGCACATTTTTATGAAGTTTGTGAAGTAAGCTTATAGTGAGGTATCACAGAATTAATATGCTCGATGTGTTCAAGAATAGTTTCTATTTCACGGCAATTATTTTTCAGGCGTGGAAGAGTAAACCCTTTAAACATTTTGGAGTTCATGCTGTTTCCTAAACGCTTCTCTGGATATATGATTTTTAATTTGAAAAATATTAGTGTTGCTTTGTATTGGTTTGCTTTTTTAATTATTTAGAGATTGGAATCTTTTGTGCAAAATACATTTAAACAGTTTGGTGTTGCTATAAAAGAACTCATATGAAAATATATTGTAGTGCAAATTGGAATTGCTGTATACTTACTGTTAGATAAAGTGTTCTGAAACACTCAATATAAAATTGAATCTATAGCAGCATACTACTGGACAGCATACTAATGTTTGCACTTTACCTTCTTAAGTCTAGTACACACGATCAGAAAATCGTACAAAAAATACCGCTTTCAAATTGATCGTATGATAATCTGATCGTTCCTACTTAGCTTTCATCCAAAATTATTCTAAGGAACCATGTTCTATACAGCAGTGCTTCTTAACATTTTTGCAGTCAAGGAGCCTTTGAAAAGTATTCTCAGTAATGAGGCATCCCAGTCTAAGGCTTGGTTCAAATTACTGCATGTCGCCAAACACGCACAAAATCGCACACTTTCCTGACACGCAGACAAATGCGCTGCTCTTTAGCAGATGCACAGGGGTGATATTAAGTCTTAATGTTACCCCACACATTGGCAAATGTGGTGTTTTTGGTGCACTGCCTGTCAAGTGCCTCTAAAAAAGTGACCTGAGCATGGATCACTTTTTTCAGAGGAGTGGAAGTCCTTGCTGCTATTAGGAACATGCCTTGTAAAAACTGCAATGCTTTACCTTCACTCACACTGCCAAGTACTGCACTGTAGTGAGAGGCAGAGAGCTCAGCACTCAGTAAGTCACCTCCACTTCCACTGCTTTCACTTCAGCTGAGGATTAGGAGTTCAGTCTCATCCAGGGGCGGACTGACAACTTATGGGGCCCCCGGGCAATAGGGGATCATGGGGCCCCTGTGTCCTTGCCAAAACTCAAAAAAGCCTATGAAAAAGGTACCAGGGGCATCTCATGGGGCCCCCTACTGACCCCGGGCCCTCAGGCAGTGCCCGAGTTTCCAAATGGTCAGTCCGCCCCTTGTCTCATCCGATAGCCTTTCTCTACCAGGATGCTGCAGCACCCCTCACGACTTCATGCGGTTGAGCAAGGCTGTCAGAGGGCTAGTCCTCCTAGGAGACCTAAATCCCTATGTCTCTACATATTGATTTGTTTTTGGTCAACATAGTCCTTTAACAGAGATATGACATCTTCAATGTTTTCTGAATCACTGACCCAGTACAAGTATACAAATCTTTGAAGTGATTGTCCAGCAAAAAACACGTATTCTTAGTTCTGGACAGAGCCGAGAAGGGTTCTAACCCCTGTTAGATTTTACTTCTCTCTGGGTCTCTGTTAGAGATATATCCTCTCACTTTCTCCCCTACAATACTACAAAGGAAGAAGAGGCATACAAAAATATGATCACAAGGCACTGGTAGGATAGTTAAAGGGTTAGTTCACCTTTACCAAAAAACTGCCTATGCAGAAAAGGGACATCTGTAAATATTAAAAAAAACAGTGCAGCTTTGACTATCACTATTACCCTTGGTATAGATGTAGGCCATTTACATACCACAGTCTGACCTGAAATCTCCCAGGAAGTTGATAAGCAAGGCCTAAATATTACTGCTCACCTCCACCATCACAGAAGTGAGATCTCAGACTTTGAGCGCAAATCTACTGCATCAGGAGAGAGAAAACACGTGATGGGGTTTGAATCAGAGAAAGAGCTCACTCCTGTGATGGTGGAGGTGAACAGTAATAGCTAGGCCTCACTTAGCAACATCCTGGGAGTGTTCCAGCCAGGCTTCATATAGTTACATTGTTACATAGTTAGTCTGGCTGAAAAATGCAGAGAACATAGCGGACCGATCGCTGTTTGGGACCTCTGTGGAATTTTTTTTTTTTTCTGCTGGGCAGAATAAAAATGCAAAACACAGCAAAAACACACTACCATGTATTTCAGCACGCAGATTTTTGTTTTTTAAAAAGTCCCTGACCCTTTCTAAAAATGCTGCAGCTAAAAAAAAAATAGACGTTGAAAGGTTGTCGCTAGCCCCTGGCTATCTGTCTTGATCAGTCTGTTTGAAGGTATGGACGTCCAGAAGACATACATTTCCCTTCAATCCCCTCTTATAATCATTATTTACATATATGATTTTAATTTCCCCTTATACAACATAGTTCTTTTTCTGCTTCTCTCTGTATTTGGCTAGATAACTATTGTACTCTTTGGGTTTTGGGTTCAGTGGGGCAGTTTGTTCTTGGATTTCTTCCTCGTACATAGTCATATCTATACCTTTGTTCATAAGCTTCTTTATACAGGGAATCACACAGCACACTATCAGGGCTATAAGTATCAGGGTGACTACAATAATCACTCCTATTTGTGCTAGCATCTGCTTCCATCCCTTGAGCCATCCAAAATATTGATCCCATGGATCAGTGATCCCTGAATTCCTTTTCAACTCTTCCGACAAATCAGACAGTTTTTTTATAGCCATAGTGACCTTGCCATTTGGCCCAGTGTTGTCTGGGATGTAGGTACAGCAAGTACCTGTTCCTTTTATCATTGCACACACACCACCCTTTTCTGCAAGCATCATATCTAAGACCATACGATTTTGAAAGGTCATGGTGGAATCAGCCTGCAACTGCTCCGCTATCCCCTTCAATGCATCCCTGGTGTAGTTGACAAACCTCTGTTGATTGTAATATATATAATTTATCCAATCAACATTCTTGTTGACTGTGATGATTGGAATGATTGACTCAAAACCTGCTTTGACCTGGTCCCTGGCCTTAAACTCATCTGGGACCCCTCTTGGAACCCCTATGGCGTCTATATACACTTGTGGGTCAAAACTACCCATCGGGGCCTCCCTCTTGTACCTCTGAGTACCTCCTGTTACATCTTCAGGGATCTCAGAAGGAATTTCACTAAAAATATGCAGGGGCATAATAGCTTTGGCCAAAGCACACTCACCAGACCACTCCTTCTCCAATCTAGACCTGATCTTACCATCACCACAAATCCAGTAGATATCGCCTAAAGATTGTGTCTGATTCTGTAAAAGCCTAGATGAGATGTTGCTGTATGTGTGACAAAAACCTTTTGTAAAATTTCCAAAACTTCTTTTTCTTGCCACTCCTCTATAGCAGGTATAATTCCCTGGGTAAATTTGCAAACCTTCGCCTGGTTTGGGGTTTTTTGTAACTATGGGATACTTTGCTTTCCAGGTTTCACAGGAAGCATTCTTGTCATGTGTTCCTGTAAAAAGACTTAGAAAACATTCTTCAACATCTTCAGGAAGGTTTAGTGGCACTGTTCCCACATGGGGTCTGGCTGCTCCACAGACATAACAATTAGACTTGTTGTACTGCAGGGCACTGTACCTCATCCATTCTAACCAAAGATTTACATCTGAAAATCCCATCTCCGCTGCTACGGTATCTTCAAAAGAAGGATCAGCAATGGCAATCATATCCCTAATTGTACTGATACGTGGCCTCAGGGGATTGTAATCATTGTTATTATGCATGTCTTGTATCCTAAATTTTCCCCTTGTGCCTGATATACCTCCTCCCCAGTATAACCCAAATACATACATTCCCGAATCACTAGGGCTGGGATTTTCTATGGTAAGCGTATATTTGGCATTGGGCTTGGTAAGAGTCATTCTGTTTATGAGGGATTTTCCGTTCTTGTCCTTCTTATTTATGGCTGTGTCAGGTTTGTATCCCCAGTCAGTTCCTATGTTCCATCCCACTGCTCCCCAATAATCACAGTTACTCCCCCAATAATCATCAGTTACACAAATGTAACCTATTCCCTCCCTCTTATGCGCCCTTTTCCTGCTACTCTCTTCATCCCCTTTTTCTGTTAGGTCGTCATAGGTGAAAGAAAAGGTAGCAACATAGGTATTAGAAGAGTCAAACCACAATGTAATAATCTTCCCCTCTCTGGTAATAGCAACCTTTGGTTTCTGTGCTGGTACATTGGTTTCTCTTTTGGTCCTAGTGTGTATTGGGTGTGCGTTTTCTGAGGTGTTTTTATCAAATGTGTGTTTTTCTGAGGTGTTTTTATCAAATGTGTGTTTTTCTGAGGTGTTTTTATCAAATGTGTGTTTTTCTGAGGTGTTTTTATCAAATGTGTGTTTTTCTGAGGTGTTTTTATCAAATGTGTGTTTTTCTGAGGTGTTTTTATCATTGTTGTTGTGACCACATATAACCTGAACAGCACCCAAATCCTCTGGGGAGTATATGCAGTTAGTCACTATCCATATTGGGGTAAACACTAAAAATGTAATCAGCCCCAGGAGAATCCATAGTTTGCCAGAGTCCTTGGCTAATAGAATGCTCATCTTGATTATTTTCAGAGACTTTGTTACCGGCTTCACTCACTCTTCGAGGATTTGTATCACCTGCTTCACCTCCTTTAATAAACAGCACCTTGTCCTGTTCGAGGTCAGGGCTTTCTGCCCCCGTTAGTACCTCCTTTTCTCGATTGTCTTGTTCGAGGTCAGGGCTTTCTGCCCCGTTAGTACCTCCTTTCCTTGATTGTCCTGTTCGAGGTCAGGGCTTTCTGCCCCCGTTAGTACCTCCTTTCCTGTTTCCCTTGGGTCTGGTCCTGGGCCTTTCTCGACCAGCTTTGCTCTGGAAGCATGGATCCAGGTGGGGCTATGTTCAGTGAGGACTGCTGTTCTGGTTACTGCTACGACCGTAGTTTCTGGTCCATAGGCGAAATCCTGCTGTTTCTTGTTTCTCGTCAGTTGTTTTACGACAATACGATCTCCGGCCTGGAACGGGTGGGTATTTTCCTGTGGAAAAGACGGGAGCTTGCGGATAACATCGTTCTCAGTTTTTATCAATATTTCAATAAGCTTCCTTACATATTCATCTCTGATATTATCATAGTTGTCTCCTGTCATGAATATATCCCTGGCCCAGGGGGTAGGGAATGGTCTTCCCATAAGGATTTCAAAAGGTGAGTATCCTGTAGTCTTGTTTGGTGTCATCCTAATTTCTGCCAATATAGCTGGGAGATACCTTTTCCAGTCATTATATGTGCCTCCTGTTGCTTTCCTTAACTTATCCTTGATAGTCCTATTCATCCTTTCCACTATCCCTGAACTCTGTGGGTGATATGGGATGTGAAATTTCCACTCAATCCGCAAAGATCTGGCCAGCTCCTTGCAGATCTGGGAGGTGAAAGCTGGACCCTGATCTGAATTGATCTGTAATGGCACTCCCCATCTAGGTATTATTTCCCGTGTGAGCAATCTAGCCACGGTTTTGGCATCTTCTCTTTTTGTGGGGTACATTTCTGGCCATCGGGAAAACACATCTGTGACCACACAAGCTGGTTGTTGTCCTCCCTTTGGTTGGGGTATGTGTGTAAAGTCAATTTGAAGATGTGTAAAAGGTGTTGTGGGGTAAGGCAGGTGTTGATGCATGGCTTTATTTGGGTTGTTTGGGTTACTCCTGATACATGTGATGCATCTTTTCACATAATCTTGTACTAACTCCGCCACTTCTGTGATATAAAAATCTTTTTGAAGTTGTTTTAGGGTTGCCTTCCATCCTATATGTCCTATCCCATGGTATTGTGCAATGTATATCGGGGCGCTACACCGTGGGATGCATGGTTTCCCCTCTTTGCAGATTAATCCAGTCTTTGGATTCTTCTGTAAAATAGGATAGCACCAGTCTTTGAGCTCCTCTGTGGAAGCTGACTGCTGCAAGGTTGTGATCAATTGGGAATCATCTGGGAGGATGGGGCATAGAGTAGGCATCTGTAGTAAAGCAAGTTGCTGTTGAGCCGCCTTTTTTGCTTCATAATCTGCTAGAGCGTTACCTTTTGTTATATCATCGTCCCCTTTGGTATGTGCTCTGCAGTGTATGACAGCAAGTTCCTTGGGAAGTGTGAGAGCCTTGAGCAAATTGGCTATTAGTTGGGAATGGGCAATCTTTTTCCCATCAGCTCCTATGTAGCCTCTGAGAGACCATAATACACCATGGTCAAACACTGTTCCATAGGCATATTTGGAATCCGTGTAAATAGTGACAGACTGGTCTTTGTACAGTTCACATGCTCTAGTGAGAGCAATCAATTCAGCAGCCTGGGCTGATTGAAAAGGGATTGGTTTTGCTTCTATAACGGTGTTAGGGAGTTTAACTACAGCATAGCCAGCATGGTAAGTGTTATCGTTGGGCCTAGTGCAGGAGCCATCTACGAAAACAACATCAGCATTTGGGATTGGAAACTTTGATAAATCCAGTCTGGGTGAAGTATTAGCCTCAATGGATTTGAGGCAGTCATGAGCCTCGGGTTCCAGATCGTTTGACGATTTGAGACCCAACAGTGCGTTTAGGATCATTGCTGGACCTGAGTTGTTTGCGCTATACTTGATATGCAACATGGGGTTGCTCATCAAAATGACCTCATATCCGCTGAGTCGTTGGGCAGACATGTGTTGTGTGTGTATACCCTTAAGAAGAGTAACTACATCGTGTGAAGTATGAAGTTCGGTGGGGTGGCCTAATGTGAGAACAGTTGACATTCCCACTATCATAGCACATGTCGCTAACGCCCGCAAACATGAGGGGAGTCCCTGGACTTGGAGAGGCATGACCTTTGAAAAATAAGCTACAGGCCGTAGCTTGCCACCGTGTTCTTGTGCCAGCACGCCCGCCATGGTTTTACAATTTTCTCTAGCATACACATGAAATACAAGTTTGTAGTCTGGGAGTCCTAAACCAGGGCTGACAATCATAGACCTTTTTAAAGTTTGAAAAGCTTCTAACATTTCATTAGACCAGTGTATGGTGTCTGGGGCATCTTTCAGGGTGGCTTGTCTTAAAATGTTGTCATAATAGGAGCAGTCAGCGATCCACTGCCTACAGTAGTTTATCATTCCAAGAAAGGACAGCATTTCCTTCTTAGTTTGTGGGGTGACCAGGCCCAAGATGGCATGGATGCGCTCAGGACTGATTCTCCTTTGACCTTTTGTGAAGACACAGCCCAAATACTGTACTTGTCCCTTACACCACTGCAACTTTTGCTTAGACACTTTGTGACCACACTTCCATAACCAAAACATCAGTGATTCACTATCTGATTGGCAGGACTCCCATGACTTACTACAGACCATCAAGTCATCGACGTACTGTAGTACTACCGAACCTTGGGGGGGTTGCCAGGGCCTTAGAGTGGACTGTAAAACAATGCTATATACCACGGGACTGTCCACAAAGCCTTGTGGAATTCTGCACCAGGTCAATTGGCGCCGCCCATCAAGGGAAAAAGCAAAAATGGGTCTTGTCTCCTTGTCAACTGGGACACTGAAAAAGGCATTTTTAAGATCAATTACAGTAAATACTGCTGCGTCATGTGGTATGCGAGTAAGAAGGGCATTTAGATCTGGTACTATGGGGGCTATAGGCTGCACTAGGTCATTAACCGCTCTCAGATCTTGTACAAATCGGTATGTACCATTGGGTTTCTTTACCGGGTTCACAGGGGTATTATAGGGAGAGATAATCTCTTCTAGAATACCTTCCTGTAAGAACCTCTCAACCATTGGGGTGATACCTTCAATTTTCTCTTGTGACAGGGAATATTGTTTTTGAAACACTGGGGCCACATTTGGTTTTAAGGTGACCCTGTATGGGGTACAGGAGATTAGACCCGTGTCAAACTCTTCTGTAGCCCATAATTCTTCTGGGAGATCCTGGAAAGCCAAGATCTCGGGTAGGGCTTGCTGATGTTTGCCTCTGGGGATTGAGATGGGTAACAGTGGAGATTCTGCCTGTAATCCCCCACCATGTGGGGAGACTGAAATGGAAAGACTTAATTTGTCAAAGAGGTCTCTCCCTAGTAGATTTACAGGACACCCTGGTATGATCCTGAACACATGTTTGGTTACCACATCTCCTGCATCTGTTGTAATGATGAGTGGTCTTGTGCAGTAAGTTTTTGTTGGTATCCCATTTATACCCACAGAAGGCTCCGACTTTCCTCTAGGACCATCATAGTGTTCTTCAGATATCACACTAGTGGTTGCCCCAGAATCAACGAGAAATGGAATGGAGGATCCATTGATGTTGAGAACAATCAAGGGAGCCTCCCTCCAACTGTCAGTTATCTGAGGAAAAGTCGGGATACCAGCCTCCGGGCCCCATCAGAAACGTGAGGTTTGGTGGTTATTCCAATCTATGGGGAACTGGGGTGGTGCTGGCTTTTGTGTGATTGTTGCGCTTTCATTCCTAGGTTGTTGTTTCTTATTGGGTTGTGGACAGTTTCTGGCCAAATGTCCTGGCCTGCCACAGTTATAGCAAACCTGTGGGTCTTAGACCGGTGAGAAATCTAAGTTGCGGTGAGTTTGGGGTTGTTGGTATTTATTAGGGGCGCTTCTACCTGTCTGTCCTCCCCTTCTACCTCTTCCACGGGGATGGTTTCCTCTCTGTGGTGCGAGGATATTGTCGTAGTTATGTGTAGAGGGCGTTGTTTTCTTGATGTCAAAGCATCCTGCAGCTTCTCTATCATAAAGTTGTTTCTGAAAATCATCTAGTGTATCGGATGTCCATGAGGGAATCATTTGCCTGATTGGGACCGTCAAGTGTGGCAAGGTATTACTGATCCATGTTGAAATCAGGAGGCTGGCATTATTAGTCTTCTCCAGTCCCGCTTCCTGAGTCCAACAGGCATCAAATCTCCTCCAGAATTCAGTAAGGGTCTCAGAGCCCTTCTGTTTACAGGCTATAGCAGTGGAAAGGGAGGATCTGGTTTTAAAGATCTCCGTCATATGGTCAATAATCTCCTGCCACATGGTTTCTTGTCCCTCTGGGGTGTTAAGGGCATAGGTAGAGGCTGTGGGATAGGGAACAATGGGATTAGCATTGGGGTCACCCGTTTGAATGTTGTTAATGGAGGGTACCTTTGTCCAATCCCATCCAGAGTGTGTCCCTACAACTCCGTCTATGATTAACCGCATGTCCTCCTGAGTGTAATTTCTCCCCCTACATGCTTTCTTTAAATAAGTAATGGTGCCCTGTGGTGCCGTGTTTGGTTTGGGACAGTGTTTCACTATTTTATTAATGTCCTCGATTTCGATTGGTTTCTTTAAGAGTTGCTCCCCAACCGTCATAAACGGCAGGTGTGTTGCTTCATTACTCTTGCTAGTATTCCTACCTGTCCTTCGTGGTAATTCTATCTTTAAAACGGACCGTCTTGGGGTGGCTTTGGACTGCGTGGAGTCAGGTTGTGTCTCATGTCTCGAGGGAGGAGGACCTTCCTCCTCGTCAGATTCCTGTTCTGGGTGGTCATGAGTTGTTGTGTCTGCTATGACGGGTGAACCGTCTGCTCCGGGAACGTCTTGTCTTTGGTCAGGCACCGTGGGAACAGTGGGTGGTGGGGGTAATAGGGTGGCACTAGTCATCATAAGTTCATCTATGTCCTTTTGTGATAAAGAGGGATAGATGTGTTTATATGGAGGAGGTTTGTTGGGCTTAATATTTGCTGTCAATTTATTTTGTAGTTCGTGAAACTTAACCTGACTATTTTTGTTTTTCACTTTCTGTCCCTTATCAGTTGTCTCATACCAGTGTGGAGCATATGTTAACCAATTTAGTCCTCCTTCTTCCATATAGTTATGGTCCCATTGAGGTCGGGACCAAAATATGGCCATGCCTCCTCATCTCCTAAACACAGCCCCTTTACCATATCCATATGGAAGGAATCATTTGCCCCGTTCCTAGGGAAAGGACTACAACTTCCCATGGACTCAGTCCACCCGGAAAGATTATCTACAAAAGGGTTAATGAGAAAATAGTCCGTGCCACAGACACGAGCTATGTAGTCCTTGCATGTCTCTTCAGCTTGAGGAGGGGGGTGGGAAATTGATTTAGATTTACCACCTCCCATATTGGTCCTACAAAATTGTTAAATGACTTGATAAAAAATCGTAAATCTCCTAAAGTTCGCCCAATAAAATCGTTATGTATTAAAAAGGAAAAATTATGTTTATAAAGGTACTGTCTTTTACAGTACTGTTTTGGATTATCTATGGTAGGAGACGTGTGGTGTATGTTGTAAGGGTCAACGGAAATGTGTCTGATTATGTGTTCTCCTACATCTACCCCGGTATGTTGGATCAATACACCACACATATGTGAGATCTAGTGGAATGCTCACAGTGCTCAGCTGCCACCGCAGTTTTCACTTTGGTGCGCCTTCCATAAACGTGAGCTAGTCACAGTGGTACTTCAGCCGTGCTGACAGTATGGAGCGGGTCGAGTGACACGTGACCACTTATCACTCTCAACAAAGGATAGACAGTAAGAACTTAAATATTGACTCTATTTCAATAACTTCGACCCGTTCACTTACCAACCGGGTTCACTTATTTGCATAAACAAATTATCTTATACGCTATGCATTTGATAATAGAAGCAAAGAAAAGAAAGTTGGTTACCTCAACAGACTCGTTAAGACTCTGTAATTATACCTAGACCCTGTCTAGGTATTTTAAATGTAGACCCCGTCTACAGAAATCACCTTTCCTTATCTGAGTCTCCCTGAGACTCAATGGAGTATTCCCAGAATACTCCTGTCAGTTCAGAGATCGAGAGTTTAGTCAGAGCCCACGGACAGCCGGACAGACAGACAGATTTTGTTTATCTTACCGGGTGACCGCAAATGGGTTGACCTCCCGATCTCGGTGGGACCTCCAATTGAAAGGTTGTCGCTAGCCCCTGGCTATCTGTCTTGATCAGTCTGTTTGAAGGTATGGACGTCCAGAAGACTAACTTCACCTAAGTAATAGACAAGTGCACACAGTGTAGGTGAAATTAATCTACATTTTTTATTAGTGGGAAGAGGATTAATATAACAAAAAAGAAAGGTGGGGGCACAGAGTATCTGGGAAAAACTTAATTCTCAGTAATTGATTGGCTGAATACAAATACAAGCATTTACGTCAATCCTGAATAATGATGAGAAACAAAATTTAACTTTCCCAGGAATAAGGAATGTCTATATTATTACATAAAAACTTATCTGATACATACAATAGAATCTGGCTAGATACTTTTCAAGGCTGTGAACATGATCTTTCTCAGGCATTGTAATTAGTTATAAGTAACAAACAATTATTTTCTCATGGGACAGAAATATTTGACATTTAATTGTATCATAACAGAAACAGGTGCTTGTTAATACAAAGAAATAGTTGGATACTTTCACCGTCTCTACCAAGGCTAAGCTAAGATAAAAGATAGAAGAATTTTGTGAGTACAGTTCTGTAATACATAACTGACATAGCATATTTTCATTAACTCATTCTGGTTATAATACACAACAATTAATCAACATGGAATATAAAATGGAGTAGGGAAAAACAAAATGACAGACCTAAAAGACATACATTTCCCTTCAGACGTGAACATGTTCCATAGGAAACCATGTTAAATGGACTGTAGTGCGTTTCAGCAAAAAGCACTAAAAAATACATTGGTGTGAACAGAGCCTCGGTGTGAAAGCATCCTAATAACCCTTTTTTATATGCCAATATGCCCATTGCAAAAGTGCAGTGTATGTGATATTTAATACAAAGACCTTTTCTTCTTCCATCTTCTGTAGGCATCTATGTTCAGACTGCTAGAAAGGTTCCAGGAAAAGTGCACTTGGTATCTCTGCCTGGGACAGAAGCTGGAACTACAGCGGAAGCATTGGCTTATGTGGCTCCTGCTCCCTCTGCAACCGCCTGCTTCCTCTGCTTCCAGCACCAGTTCCCTACATTCTAATGCTCTTGGATTGTAGATCAGCAACCTGTAAATCACGATCTGAGATTTCCCACCCGCCATCCCACAGCATGAGTATGTGCTTCCCTGGTTTGAGGTCGTGGGCCACATCAGAGGGCTTCAGCCACAGGTTGAGCACCCCTGCTGTGATATCTGTCCTCTGCAGCCCATTGTCAGTACTGTTTTAAAACAACAGCTTCTACATTTCTGTTTCAAATCAGCAGTTTGGACAAAGTGATTAAAGCCCAACCGAAATCACAGAAAAAGATGTGCAGTCACATAGACATTTTTGTGCAGTTCAATAGGCACCAGAGTTAGGGGACAAACATGATCTCTCCTTTCCTCTGCAATACAGGATGGTGTCTAATGCATATTGCAGTAAGGGCTAGTTTACACTAACACGGCCCTCTGAAGAGCGATCTGTGTTCAGTTTGCTCTTCAGTGGGATTTGACAGGCTGTGAGGAGGCGTTTTATAGCTTTCTCACTGCCTGCTGTAACCCCTTAAACCCCCGAGCAACGGCATGTAATGTTGCAGGTCACCCCCATTCAGTTCAATGGGTCACATTCAGAGGGTGGTAGACAAAGACTGTGAGATATTAAATGGGATTTAACACCTTCATAACCAGAGGTCATTGATCCCTAGATTTCCAAGCCAAATTCTATTCCTAATCTGCATATCTAAATATTTTCATATATTTTTAAGAAATTATAAGGCTATAACTTGGTACACTGTTTTAAGTTGATAAATAAGCAAAATAGTTGATTTTTTAAATTAATGCTTTTTTTCAGTACTACAATTGTATCTGAAAATTGCAGTATTAAACAGTATTGGCTCACTGCCACCTTCAGACTGCAGTGGCATCTGTAGTGCCATCTGTTGGCTGAAAGCTTATTTTGTCAATGAAGTATCTAGCCTTCCTGTGATCACTACATCATAGGTGACCTAGGGATGATATGATTGGACACCACTCTGATTGGTTCCCAATGGTTACTCAGGACCCAAACCATAAGGTACAACTAAGTTTGAGACCTACCAGCCTTGTAAGGTGTTGGATGGTAGCTCTCAAATGAAGGATGTTTAAAAATGTATCCTCAGCATGAAGCACCATTCATTATATAGGAATTGCAGGCAGAAAGAGGTAAATAAGTCTAATCTTGTTTTTTTCTGTCCTAACTGCAATCTGTCGCCTTACCTAAACAGTTCAGACACAAGTAATTAAAAATCAGCTGAAAGCAATAAAAGAGTAGGGGTTAGTTAATCTAAGGCCCCTGTCACACGAGCGGACCGATTGGACCACCCATTATTCTATATGGGGAGGCGGATGTAAACGGACATGTGTCAAGTTACACCTGCCTGCATTTAATCTGGTCTGCCAAAATTAGATGGATAGGGATGCGTTCACTATCCATCTATTGGATCGGATGACAGTCAAATGTAAATGAACATGTCCGTTTACATTCGACCGACCCACGGAAAACAGCGGGCTGTGTCCATGTCTGTTCTGCACAAGCAGAGCAGACATAGACCTGTCATCTGCCTGCTCAGCGGGATCAGCGGAAAGATCCCCCCGCTGAGCAGGCGGATCAGCTTGACACCCTTACAATGCTGTCACAACCAACATTTCACTTTATTCTGCAAGCCCAAAAATTTAGAAACTGGTTTTGTTTCCAAATTATATATTCAATTATCTAAGGAGCTGCCATTAACTTTAATCACAATTACAAACCATGTAATTTTTCAATTGGATACATACACTATATTAGCAAAAGTATGGGGCCGCCTGCCTTTACACACACATGAACTTCAATGGCATCCCAGTCTTAGTCCGTAGGGTTCAACATTGAGTTGGCCCACCCATTGCAGCTATAACAGCTTCAACTCTTCTGGGAAGGCTGTCCACAAGGTTTAGGAGTGTGTCTATGGGAATGTTTGATCATTCTTCTAGAAGTGCATTTGTGAGGTCAGGCACTGATGTCGGATGAGAAGGCCTGGCTTGCAGTCTCCGCTCTAATTCAAGCTAAAGGTGTTCTAGGTTGAGGTCAGGACTCTGTGCAGGCCAGTCAAGTTCCTCCACCCCAAACTCGCTCATCCATGTCTTTATGGACCTTGCTTTGTGCACTGGTGTCCAGTCATGTTGGAACAGGAAGAGACCATCCCCAAACTGTTCCCACAAAATTGGGAGCATGAAATTGTCCAAAATGTCTTGGTATGCTGACACCTTAAGAGTTCCCTTCACTGGAACTAAGGGGCCAAGCACAACACCTGAAAAACAACCCCACACCATAATCCCCCCTCCACCCAACTTTACACTTGGCACAATGCAGTCAGGCAAGTACTCTTAGCAACCGCCAAACCCAGACACTTTCATTGAATTTCCAGACAGAAGCATGATTTGTCATGTCAGAGAACACATCTCCACTGCTCTGGAGTCCAGTGGCGGTGATCTTTACACCATTGCACCACTTGCATTGAGCTTGGTGATGTGAGGCTTGGATGCAGCTGCTCAATCATGGAAACCCATTCCATGAAGCCCTCTAAACACTGTTGTTGTGCTAATCTGAAGGCCACAAGAAGTTTGGAGGTCTTTAGCTATTAACTCTGCAGACAGTTGGTGACTTCTGTGCATTGCATGCTTCAGCATGCGCTGACCTCGCTCTGTCATTTTATGTGACCTACCACTTCATGGCTGAGTTGCTGTTATTCCCAGTTGCTTGCACTTTGTTATAATACCACTAACAGTTGACCGTGGAATATTTAGTAGCAAGGAAATTTCATGGATGGATTTATGGCACAGGTGGCAACCTATCACGGTACCACGCCTGAATTCACTGAGATCCTGAGAGCGACCCATTCTTTCACAAATGTTTGTAGAAGCAGTCTGCATGCCTAACTGCTCTATTTTATACAACTGTGGCCATGGAGGTGGTTGGAACACTTGAATCCAATGATTTGGAGGGGTGTCCCAATACTTTTTGGCAATATCATGTACTTGTTACAGATAAGTACATGATACAGATACAGTTTATTTAAATCAATTTAGATCACTGCTTAAATCACAAAGTAATTCCATGCTAGCGAGGTCAAGGCTAGCCCTAGCAGTTATTATTGCAATCTGTAATAAAGACGCAAGGTATTACAGGAACTGGTGTTGCAGGAGGGTCATGACATCATCCCCGAAAGAAGTCCGAATTCCAAATTATCCATGGTGTCATGAATGAGTTAGGATATACCCAGGTGCAACTGAAAGCACCAGATGTCACCTGTTAGCATGGTGGCTGAAATAATAGAACATGAGCAGACATTGAAAGCAGAATTAGGCTTGGGGGTAATTTTCTGCTTTAAGGCATATTTTGATTTCAGAATCCTGGATAGAAAACTGGTTCAACCACTGAAAACCAGTTGGATTTCTTTTTAAGCCAAATTAATGTGAGTTCTTTGGATACATCTATCCACATATTTAGATTATACACACAAGCCATTATGTATTGTGTGACCTTTGTGGCCGTGTTTGATTTAAGCATCACATATTGTGATACTGCTTTCTGTCTGCTGGTTGAGATCACAGGACACATTATTCTGAAGTACAGGGGCACTTTAAAGAGAATCTGTCACTCAACCATGCGTTTAATCAACAATCTTGCCACGAGATTATATGAACTTTTAACATATATTATTCATGTTATTTACCTGTAAAAGCCTTTAATCTTTGTATTAAAGTTGAGGAGGAACACCTATATATTAAAGGAGAGGAGGAACACCTATATATCAAAAGTGAGGAGGAACACCTATATATTAAAGTTGAGGAGGAACACCTATGTAGCAAAGGTGAGGAGGAACACCTATATATCAAAAGTGAGGAGGAACACCTATATATTAAAGGTGAGGAGGAACACCTATATAGCAAAGGTGAGGAGGAACACCTATATAGCAAAGGTGAGGAGGAACACCTATATATCAAAGGTGAGGAGGAACACCTATATATCAAAGGTGAGGAGGAACACCTACATATCAAAGGTGAGGAGGAACACCTAGATATCAAAGGTGAGGAGGAACACCTACATATCAAAGGTGAGGAGGAACACCTACATATCAAAGGTGAGGAGGAACACCTACATATCAAAGGTGAGGAGGAACACCTATATATCAAAGGTGAGGAGGAACACCTATATATCAAAGAAGAGGAGGAACACCTATATATTAAAGATGAAGAAGAACACCTATATATTAGAAGTGGAGATGAGGCTGAAGTGGGGTATTTGCAGTCCAGTTCAGGAAAGCAGCCTAGGGTGACATTGTTGATCCTCCATAGATATAGTACAGAAATAAAGTGTTGTCAGCCTAGAATAAAAATAAAGGAAACAAATCCTAAAAAAAAGCTAATGCAGCCACTAAATATACTGACAAGTAAATGGCAATTCATTATATTTTTATTGTAGGATTCAGATAAGCGCAAGAAAGATTGGGAAATTCATCACTCACAGGCCAATTTCCAAATGAACTGCAACCAGCAAGCTTCTTCCTACTATCTGGGATCCCATTTCTGGGGACTATACACTCTAGTCATGTAAGTACCTTCCCCATCCCCTTCAATATAATTCAGCATCTCCCAAAAACCCTAGACATGCTAGCCTTCAACCTTGACTTTGTTTTTGCTCCAGACCTCATTCTTAAGTGCTATGTTGTGGAAGGGGAATAGAGAGAGAGGGTGCAGAGTTGCCCCAAACTCAGAAATTTAAATTTTGCTTATAGCTGCAGATCTGAGCAGAAGACAGAGTGTTGAGGGTGTCTGCCAGGCTTCTTACAATGGTAACTTTAAGGCGGCTGTTCCAATTAGGTCCACCTGTCAGTTTATCAGGCGGACTTGATCTGAATGTAGGGGAGGTGGGTGGATGATACTTTCTCCGTGTTTCTCTCCTCCATTGGGTGCCAAGAGGCCTTCCCCGGGGTGGGTTCTTCTGGGCTATGCTAGGCACCTTGAACATGCTCACTTGCCTTGCACATGGGGTACATTTACTATGTTGTCCTCATCAATGCCTCAAGACAAGGCAGGGGGCGCTTTTAGAGATAACCCAACCTTAAGGCGGACCCCCAACTCGGAGATGGCCATACACCACGTACAGTTGAATAGATGAACTGAGCTTCAGATAACTATCTTCAGTGTACACCACTACTGTCACTTGTTGTATTTAGGAGGGATACACTGAGTTGATGCCCACTCCACCTCTCCAGCATATCTCCCCTACCCCAATCCCAGTAACAGAATGGAATCCTGCCATGCACCTAGTGCAGACTCCATGCATGCGCTTACTTAACTCTTCCTCTTCTGTAGGTGTGCAGAGGCTGGTGACCTCTGCTATGGGAGATGGACCGTCAAGAGAGATAATACCGACAACCACTTCCACGCGGCAAGGGGATCCCCTTCCTTTCACAGGTAAACGCTTCACTACAGGCTGCTGGCTAGACCTTCGTTACCCTTAGTAACCACTTGCTGTCTCCATACCTCCATACCTCAATGTGTCTATTGACCCAGATGGGAAACCACATATTTGCCAGTTACTTGCATATACGTCTTTCAAATAACTTCAGACCAAGCACAGGCAAGGTTTCAAAGGCTTTACTGAAGATTTTTAGGATAAAAGCTCCAAGGAAAAGCAACAGCCTCTCCCCTCTCTACCCTAGTCTCTAACTCAGGCTTTTGCCTGCCCCAGCATACCTGCGCAAATTAAGTCCACGAAAAGGCAAGTCCATTGTGTTTGAATCCAGATGCTGGTGTCTTCTGGGTGTACTGCAAGTCCCAGCAGTCCTCCATCATTGCAGAAGGTTCCTGAACACAGGATCGATCACAAACAGACGGGCAGCCTGAAAGAATGCATACGCGCCCCAATCCTGGATACATCCCTTTTATAGCCACACAGGACTAGTGGGCTGGGTCCAGAAAGCCCACAAAGAACATCTTGGGAATGGAGCAGATTATATTAACCCCATCCTTCCTGGCCGAGACAGCAACTAACTACTAAGTAGCTACTAAGTAGCCAACCAGCTTACAAGAAAATCCATTCATCCCTATGGACAGGGAGGTGTAAACGGATTTGTGTCCATTTACACCTGCCTACCTCTAATTTTGATCCAGTCTGCTAGGAAAAAATGAAAGGGACTCCGTTCTCTGATGTTTAGGTGGATCAGTTTTGGGGGCAGTCAGATGTAAACATTAAATGGAGCCCGTTTACTCCCAGCAACCCATAGTGCAGCATGCACTATGGACTCTGCAGAGAGCAGAGACAGATGTGTCATCTACCTGCTCTGCTCTGATCAGCAGAGGATCTGTTTTCTGATCCCCTGCTGATCGGAATGGAATCCACCACTTGTGAAGGTGGCCCTATTGTCATGGTTTATCTGCTGTTTTATAGTTTATCCCTACCTATAGTCAGCTTTGGTCTGCATGTAAATCCAAGGAAAAAATTTAAGTAATTTTTTATAAAATCTCTCTTTCTCTCTCACTCTCAATATATATATATATATATATATATATATATATATATATATATATATATGGGGCTAATTTTAAGGATGTGTAATACCTGTGCTGTTTGAACTTTCCTTCATTCTTTTTCCATTTCTTCTTTTCTTTCTGTGCTGGCCAGAAAGCTTCCTCCTTCATTCTATCTTTCTACCCACATCACATGGTATTTAAAGCTGAACTTCAGTCCTGGCTCCATCCCCTTCTTTTGCTGCCATTATAGCACGTGTGCGGATGTGCCGAAGAGCTCCACCTGGCGTTTGGTTCCTTTGGCCTCAGATGGCAGTGTGCAGATGGACGGTGTAACCCACACTGATGCAGATGTGCCGCAGGTCTTGCTTGGTACCTGAAGCTCTGTGGCACATCTGTGCAAGAGCTGGTTTTGCCCAACCATCTGCGCACGTGACCCTCTAAGGGCTCAAAACCTGAAGGCCGGGAGGGAAAAAGCATTGTTCTTGCCTAGGCAAGCATCACAAATAAATGAAACCAGCTAAATAAAACAAAACATTAATGTCAATGTTCAGCTGTATGAGAGGAAGGGGAAAGGAGTCAGGGTAACCTCATTTGTACTATAGGGTAAAGGTTTGATTTAAGATTAAAATGTTTCTCATATGATACCAGAACAAACAATTTTTATTTAATCGGTACAGTATTCGTCCAAAAAAAAAAAAGAGTGACCAAGACTGCGCATGCTCCGAAACGAAAGAAGTCATTATAATAAAATACAATACAATACATCACTTCCAAAGTTGTATTCTGTCATACAAGAATTTTCTTAACTTTAGTAACCTCTTCATTTTCGATATGAGACTAGCATGCAAAAACAAAAAACAAAAATGAAGGATTATTCGTCTGATATTCTCATCATGTGTATGAGGTTTAAGCCTAAAGTCAAGGCCCCCATTTGTGATATAGATAGGAATTCTGATAAAGAGATACTACCAATACATTGCCCAAGAGGCAAAATAATAAACTGGTGGGCAAATGTACAAATGCATGACTTCCAACTCTCTGAACTGATAAAGGACACCTTTTAGTACCCAGTATGTGGGCAAAGGACATGTCCTTGTGGCACCGACCACAAAGATCTAATATGCAGAAAGTAATTGATTTAACCACACAAATGCCTTTTTGTTCTTTACTTTTCCTTTATATTGGCTTTTTAAGTAAAATAGCACATTTTGTATAGAGATGTATACATAAGACCAAAAGAAGGGCAACTGAGGCTGCACAAGGGACAGAGGGATTTGGTTTCAAAGGAGGGACAGTCGCTCAAAAATGGACAATTGGGAGCTATGCAGATGGAATCCACCTTAAAGTAACATATATGTTTTAGGTGAATGTCCCCATTAAAATAAAGCGATGCACAAACTGTTATATATAAATCCTGTATAATAATAATAAAAATAAAAATCCTTCCCATATTATGCAGAGAATCCCAATGGTGCATGGTGATGATGATCTACACAGCCGCTGTAATGAGATGTCTGTGCTAGAACAGGCCTGCAGTTGTCTGCTTTTGTTTATCAGCTGTGAATGTCATCAGATTCAATTAAAAAGTGATTATTCCAGGAGAGTCAATAAATAGCTTCCTGGGACCTAGCAGCAGTGATTTTTCTCTGTTCATTTATATACAGCAAGTAGCGTGGAAGTTCACAGCTAATAAGAGAAAGTGCTTATGCTTCCTCCTTTTCTTTACCTTATATATTATAGCAGACAAGTTCATGGTGGTCTGTCATATCAATTAATGCAAATATTCAGCTTCCGATAATTTATTCCGCCTTTCAGACAAAACTGGCTTTTATAAGGAAAGGCAGGAAAATAAGTTTGGTAAAAAAAATGCTTCTATTGCAGTAAAGGAGAAGTAGAGCTAAAGCTCCTTTGGACATACTTCTCCTGTAGGGCACTTAGTTCTGTACTCTGATGACCTGTATTCAGCCTAAAGCCTGCTGTCGCCTGATGCCACTGAGCTGGTCCAGGCTCTGGACAGATCCTGACTTTAATGTCGGGATCCATCCAGATTCCTGACAGGCAGCTGGATCGGTCTCTCTGCAAGATGCTGAGCGCCTAAGCCAGCTGTTCCTTCCCCCTCTACAGCCTGATGCTTCAGTGAGCGCTGGAGGGGCAGAGTAGAGCAGAGATCGCTCAGTTGATGGTTTTAGAGATGGCGAGGGACAGATGCAGCATGGGACTGATGCTGCATTCACCTAGATCAGTGGGATTCAGTGGTGGCGAACCTATGGCACACGTACCGCAACGGGCACTCAGAGCCCTCTCTGTCGGCAGGTGAGCCAAGTCGCCCCAGCATCCGAGCATCGGATAATAGCGCACAGAGGAGCCATACGCATGCTCGGAAAGGAGTAGAGGCACCAGACGATGACGGGACGAGCCGCGACTCATTTGCCACAACTCGTCTGAGCTTTCCAATGGCCGGTCAGTGCGTTGCCAAAGATATATATATTGGACTGGCTTTTAACTTGCATGATGTTAGTTTCTTACCAGACCCAAGTCACCCGCATCTTGGTCTCTGGAGATGTGCCCTGATTCAGTAAAAGAGAAGTTCAAGTCAGAAAGGGACAGAAGTTGCTGTGATCTCTCTCTTTCAATTCTGCTGAGACAGTCCCTCTTTTTCTGCCTTACAATTGGTGGAAGTGCTCTCTAGTACAATCTGATCTCACCAGGCAGAGAGACCCAGGGACAAGGTTCGCAGTCTTTTTGCTTCTCTGAGTTCTCACTCGATTGTGGTTGGCTATGGTAGGGATCCATTCATCCAGCATCTCAGTCTATGTTTCCTCTTCCCCTGGGCAACACAGTATCAGATAGCTCCAGCAAACTCCGATCACGCACCAAAACTCCCCCTTCACTGCAACCTTTTGGTGAGCTCTCTCAGCTGCTCAGCACAGAAGAATGGTTTCAGCAGCACATGATCCCCGTAATAGCTTCCTCCCTACATTCTGCAGGCTGGTGGCACAACAGAGCTCCTTTTCTCCATCACCCCAGTTCACTTCCACCTTGCTCTGTTGCATTAGCTAATCATCATCCTCTAGACCCAGCCAGGATGGCTGATCCTATACTATAGACACTACTGTAGTCAGATGAGCACTGAAAAGTGATCTCCTTAACTGCCTACCACCCAGCCTAAAGACATATCATGTCCTTTCAGTCATGTGACTTAATCGTTCCCTAGGGGCCATGCTGCAGCGCGATCTGTCACCCGCTGTGTCCACCAAACATAGAGCAAGACGGATCATTGTACCTGGCTGGCCCTGATACCATGTGATCACTGTAACCAATCACAGTGAGTGATCATATGAAAGTTGTATCAATGAATGGCTTTCATTTATAGCCATTCATAGTGTACTATTGTGATGATCACAGTGACCACACGGTACAGACAGGGCCAATCACAATGCATCTGTGCTATGTGATAGCTGTGGTCATCACTATTATAAGCAATCATAGTGTAAAAAAGAAATTTTGATCACTTCCCCAAAGTAATACACTATGACAACACTGCATTTCTCTGGTCAGAGTATGTAAATTAAGAATTGTAACAAAATAAAAAACGGGGATACTGTTACCAATCAGTATCCCTGATCACCGCCACACCAATCACATGATGATGCTTCACTGTTCTGGGGATAGTATGTAAAAAGAAAATATGAAAAAAAAATCTTTTAATGTCTTCATTTTCCAAACAATTGTGACAAAAAATACAACTTAAAGAAAAAACTCACCATGCCTCTTGCTAAATACCTTGCACTGTCTACTTCCAATTTGGGGGGCATTTGTACTGTTCTGGCATTTTGGAGGGTCAATGCATTAGGATTGATCAATTTTCAAATAAATAAATATACTATAGTTTGTAGACTCTATAACAAAAAGAATTGCCTGTATTTTTTCCTTTACATACCAAAAAGTAAAAAAATGCAGTGTTGATTAAATACCACCAAAAGAAAGCTATATTTGTTCCCCATGACTAAGCTTCATGATCAAAGTGAAACGCGTTGGTGGCATGGCCTGGTTGGAACCCGAGCTGAGGCTGTCATACACCTTATGGGGTTTTGCAGAGATGTGCAACTTCCAAGACTTTTCCCTTTTCAATTAGACCACCAAAAAAAACTATATTTATCTTAAAAATGATAAAAATGTAATTTAGGTACAGTGTTGCATGATTGACCGCCATCTGAGTACTGGTCACAGGAGGCTGGTCATTAGCTTTGAGGAAAGGGATTCGTCCCCGAAACGCGTCAGTCATTTGACCGCACTGACAGTGAGGACACCTTGCCTGCCGTTGTGGCCATCGGCATTTTTCTATGCTTTTTACATACATGCTTTGTCTGTGAGTATGTTTTTATTATTGTTTACTCTTTACAATAAACCTTGGATAATGCACTATGTGTGTGCGCCACCTGTTTTCTCTTTATCCAGTGGCTGATTTCCCCGTCTGAGGAGGGCTGCACCCCTGAAGCATTTCCTTTGGTTTTCGCTGTCCTGATACCCTTGGCTTCCCTTTTGGCTGTGCATATCCTGAGGCGCTGGAGAGTACATAAGATATCCGGTTGAGTAATTGGCATTCAAAGTGTGACAATGATGAAAGCTGAAAATTTGCCTGAGCAGGAAGGAGGTGAAAGTGTCTGATACTGAAGTGGTTAAAGATGGGTGCTGCACTTCTGCATTAATGAAAATTCAGTTTAAAAGAGAAGTAGGGCTTTTTGTTCCCCCCCATTTATACTTACCTAGGTGGATGCAGCATTGGTCTGAAGCTGTATCTGTCCCCCTGTCGGCTCTAAGGGTGAGAACTCAGCCATGACATAACCGCTGATTGGTGAGTTCTCATTTCCGCTCTGAGCAGAGAGCGGTGACTGTAAGTCACCGCTCTCTGCTCAGCCCCTCCAGCACTCCTGGAGCACTGGGCTGTGGAGAGAGAGGGAGCGGCTGACTCAGGTTCTCAGCGCTTCACTGAGAGGCTGAGCCAGGTGCCACTCCAGACTTTGGGGTGGATCCCAACTTCGAAGTTGGGATCTTTCCCCATCGTGGACCGGCTGAGTGATGTCAGCCAACAGAGGACTTCAGCCCGCTGTCAGCTGAGAATGGGTGATCCACAGGAGAAGTATAGTTAACCACTTCCGGACACTTTTACCCCCTTCCTGTTCAGGGCAATTTTCAGCTTTCAGCGCAGTCACACTTTGAATGACAATTGCACGGTCATGCAACACTGTATCCATATGAATTTTTTACCATTTTTTGAGACAGATAAAACTTTATTTTGGTGGTATTTATTCACCGCTGGGATTTTTATTTTTTTTGCTATGTAAATGAAAAAGTCCACAAATTTTGAAAAAAAGTGTTTTTCTTATAAAATTTTGCAAATAAATAATATTTCATCATAAATCCTGGCCAAAATGTATTCTGTTATCTTTTTAGTAAAACAAAAATAAGCCAAATTAGTTTATAACCAAAAATTATAATTTTTAAACATTTTTGTTTACATTTTTGTTTTTTTATATTATTATTTTTTTATTTTATTTTTTTTTCATATTGTCACCCTAGCAGTACAGTGTCACCATGGTGACACTGTACTACTTGTGGGGGGTGATGAAGATTTTTTTTTTTGCACTGATATAGGATGTTCAAGCAATCATTTCTCTTTCTCTGTCTGCATTCTTGAAGCCATTGAGAACTACTGAGTGAGCTGTGATTGGTCACAGCTTGTCACATGGTACAAGGCTGTTGTGAATAGCCTTGTACCATGTGACCTCTGTGATCATTCACAGATTTCACACGTAGTAAGCAATGATGTCACAAGTGACATCTTGCTTACTACTTTGCATGTGATCACTGATTGGCCAATCAGCGATCACATGATCGGGACCTCGCACAGAGGTCCTGTCTGACGATCGGTGTTTCACTGTGTCCGGAGGACACAGCGGGCACCGGATCGCGGTGCTGCGTCCTCCCAGGGAGCGAGCACAAGCAGGGTGAAGGGCCAGATGGGAGGTGGTTAAAAGAGCTTTGACTGTACTTCTCCTTGAACCGCTTCTTGACCGCACTATTTGCAGAACTACTGCTACAGGGCTGTAGGGCTGCGCAAAATCACGTATAAACAGTATATGTGATTTAGCATCTCCGGGTGGGGGTGCACACACATTGGTGGCTATAGTTGTCGATCACCAGGTACTAGCCGGAGATTTCCCGCCAGCACCCAGCGATTGCCGAGGAACAGTGACAGTGGAGAGGTCTGTATCTAAACAACACAGATCTCTCCCGTCAGCACCAGCATGCTGCTTTGTATTGCTCTACATAGCAGAGCAATACAAAGCAGCATGCTTACATAGTAAATCACACACAGCACACATAGCAAAACAGCACACAGCTAACCCTTTGATTGCCACAGATGTTAACCCCTTCCTGCCCAGTGTCATTAGTACAGTGTCAGTACTTTGTTAGCACTGATCACTGTGTTAGTGTCACTGAGGATGTCAGTGGCAGTTAGACAGTTCCCCCCGTGTCAGAATAACTGCCGCAGTCCCGCAATAAGTCACTTATTGGCCATTACTAGTATAAAAAAAAAAAACAATTCCAGTAAATATACTGCCATTTGTAGATGCTATAACTTTCACATAAACATTTTGGCCTAAATTCATGACGAAATTAGATTTTTAAAATTTTTTTTACTTGATAAGTTTTATAGCAAAAAGTCATATATATTTTTTTTTTCAAAATTGACAGTCTTTTTTTGTTTATAGCGCAACAAATTAAAAATGCAGAGGCGATCAAATACCACCGAAACAAAGCTTCATTTGTGGGGAACAAAAGGACATTTGGGTTGACTGCACAATTGTCATTTAAAGTGACACAGTGCCGTATCGCAAAAAATGGCCTGGTCAGGAAGGGGGGGAGGGTAATCCTCTGGAGGGAAAGTGGTTAACCTAGTCCACACTACAGAAGGATAATACAGCAGCAACAAAGGAAGAATTTCAACAGCAGTTATCAGCTACCATCTATGTCAGTGATTCTCAGCCTTTTTACAGTCGGGGTACCCTTTAAAACTATGCTCAAACTCAAGACACCCCACTCAAAAAATGTAAAAAACTAAACTAACAGTTTTACATAATGCTGCAGCTTCTGCACACATAGGACACCCAACATTAGAGGTGATTTATTATTTCAAAGCAATTACATCTTTGCACACTGGTACCAACTAGTACTCCAATGTTTCTTTTCTCCATCAGTTTCTCTCCCTCACTCCCTAAAGTTTCAGTATAGTGCAAATGACCTCTTTTTGAAAAATAGACACTCCATGGTATTTGACAAGATGTATGGTGAGTATTTTGCAGATCTCATTTTTTGTCACAAGGTTTTTAAAAATGGAAAGAAAAATACGTTTTCATTTTTCTTTCCAAAAACTTATGGTTACTTTTTATTTACCTTTTTTGGTAACAAAACCTCTCCCCGCTGGCCGTACACATATATACCGTACAACCTCTTGGTGGATGGGCCTTAAGGCCAGGAGGCCGCATATATGCATACCAAAATTTAAACAATGCTGTGCAGAGAGCAAGTGCCCTATGGGTAATGGAAAGCTCCCAATCTCTACCTGCTAGCTTTCCGATTCTGTGACTGCTGTGACAGCCAATCACGGTGCTGACCATATGACCAAAATGCCCACCTCCACATCTTTAGAGACCCTTCTTGTGCAGAATTGTGTGGACCCCTATACCGTGCTGTACTCTAGACCAGTGGTCTCCAAACTGTGGCCTTAGGGACAGATGCTGCCATATGCTAGTCTTTATCCGGCCCTTGGGGCACTATTCCTCCCACTGATATCAGGCACTATTTATTCCACTGATATCAACAGTGGGGCATAATTCCTGCCACTGACACTAATGATGGGACACTAATCTTCCCACTAATGTCAATGATTGGGGCACTATTCCATCCACTAATATCAATGATGGGGCACTATACCACCCAATAGTATCAATAAGGGGGCACTATTCCTCCACTGATACTAACAATGGGACACTATTCCTCATAGCAACACCAACAATAGGGCACTTTTTTTTTGTAAGTTGGATTTTTTGCTATCCTGTGCCTTCAATAAAGATACCTGAGGATATTACACTATGTGGCCCTTTCTATTTATTTGAGTTCTGGTGAGAACCGGCCAAATCTACAGAACAGCTGCATCCATCCAGGTACCGGGCCATGAGGGATATGCTGACCAGATCTGACCAGACCAGGATGATGACACAGGAGGTCTAGTGATATTTTCACACAAATGCGCATAAAGATTGCGTATCTGGTGAGTGCGCAGTCTTTATATTTTATCACCTGACGGTCCTGTACATTGGACGTCTGAAGATCACCCTGGATCTTAAGAGCACCCCTTCATTGGACTGTTTTTCACTCTCTTCACCTAGAGCCACCATATAGTGGCATTACTAACTTACAGTCACTGTTTACTATTGTGTAATTATTCATTATTTGTTTAGTCATACAGCGCTGCACCTCCCTTTTCACATATATGCTATTGAAGGTTTGATACGGTGCCTTTTCTGGTGTACAGCCGCTGCTTATTATACAGTATCACATAAGCGCTCACTTATCTTCTGTTTTTCTTAACAATAGGGCACTGTTTCTTCCATTGATACCAATGTTGGAGTACTATTCTTCCCACTGATACCAATGATGGGGTACTGTTCCCTCCAGTAATACCAGAGATGGACACTATATCTCCTTATTCTGCTGACCACAGGCGCTATGTAGCTAACTACTAACCTTGAGCCAAGGTTAATTCTCACTGATGCTGGGTCCAGGTCATATGCGACCCCCATTGGTCATAATCCAGCCCTCATAAAATATGAATGATAGTAAACTGGCCCTTTGTTTGCAAAGTTTGGAGACCCCTGCTCAAGACCAATAGCTCACTACGGTGTGGTAGTGATGGAAGCAGTCTTTGATGCTGAGGCCAGGAGGTAAAAAAAACAGGTGTCACAAATTATTCCACGTTTACCACTGACATGACATCTTTTTTGGGGTGACCTTTCTGTTGGGGTAGGTTGAAGGACATTTGGAAAATGTCTCTCATGCAACCAGGTAACTGCATCTGCATTTGGGCTTTGGGCTTTCAGCCCAAAATTTTTCGGAAGGATTCAGTTCTTCCAGTAGCTTTGTAAATAACAAACAAATTGTATAAAGCCAAATAAATACACAGACACTTTTTATACTAGCATCTAGCTTTCGGGGAGGCATACACGCTCGGATAAAAGTTGTCCAAGTACAAATGGTACCACTTATGGAGCAAGGGTGACAACAAGTCCCACACTATCTTACCAATGCTCCTCATGTAGTCTAGTCATCTGGGGGGGGGGGCTCCAACTGACTGTCTCTTCCCTCATAAATTTTAAAGCGGTATGTTACTAGAACCTTCAGGGCCCCAGTGAAAGAAGCAATGAAGGGCCTCCCTGACCGCCGGGGCCCTTCCTTCCCTTTGAAGGTCCTTTAAATCACAACAGTTGCAAGCAAGTCACATGGAGGCCACACATAAATAGAAAGCAAGTCGCATACAAGTCACAAGGAAGTCACAAACAAGTTGAGTGATCGCAGCAGTGTGAAACGAGCCTTATGGTCCCACAGCGGGACCCTTTCACATGTTCTGCCGTCTTGGGCCCCCCCACCGTGACAGAACACCAGGGCCCATTTGCAAGTGCAACCTTTGCAACCCTGGTAGTTCCGCCACTGCGATATGCATAGCCTGTGGCCCTCTCACAGAGCTTATACATTTTGACCCCAGATCTGGCACGCTGACTGGGGAGATACTGCTTGATTGCAAACCTGCCAGGAAAATGTACAGGGGACTCTTCTATGCAGATGGTAGGGCGTATATACATCTACAAATTTCTGAGATAGGTAATTTATGAGGGGCCGAATTTTGTGGAGCTGATCAAAGTCAGGGTTTCCCTAGGGACAACAAAGGTTATTGTCACTAAAATGCATAAAGCGCATTATTGTCTCATATATTTTCGTGGTTATCACAGCAGAGAACATGGGCATATGATGAATAGGGTATGTGGACCAATATGACCGCAATGTATTATTTTTTTCTAATGCTCATGATAAAGGTTAGGCCCAAAACAGTTTTAAACTCGGAAACTGTGATAGATATAAACTCAGTACGAATTTGACTTGGCAGCAATGTACTGTAGGGCATAAACATTAATTTGGTCCACAGTGAAATATAGAGGTCTTTTGTGAAAAGCAACTAAAAAAACTCAAGGGAGGTTGTTAAGTTGACTGTTTCCACCTGAACCCGGGGCTGGGCTGTGAATGGGGGGATAACAGGTACTGTTGAATCTGGGAGCAGCCAGTTAGGGTTTGCAAGCACCTCGGGAAAGCTACTATAGGCTCTACGGGCCTGTGCTCAAATTCTTGGTGGCTGTGGTTACATTAAGCTACTAGTGCTAGCCACCACACCAACTTGTACTGCACTGCTGGTGCTGGCCACTTCACCATAATATACTGCAGTGCTGGTGTATAAATGGCCAGGATGTACTACGCTGCTGGTGCTTGCCAGATCACCAAAAAGTAGTGCAGCGCTAGTACTTGTGCCCAGCTGCATCTGAGCATAATCGTGTGTTTCTAGAACTTCAGCAACATGGAGTCGAGTATGCCTGATTTTCGCAAGGACCTCTTCACCATTATCCAAGCAAGCTGTCAGGGTGCCACTGCTTTCTAAGGTTCATATTCTGAGCCTGATTCTGACAGTGAAGCCTGCCCTTTGATCTCATCCATCATGCTCAGAGTCTCGTATGCCTTCTCTCTAGTGTACCTTTTTTGGACATTTTGGCCACCACCTTTATAGGTACTTAGTGGCGACTATGGGAAAAAGAACTAATTTCTAGCAATCACTGACTGCTTACCCGCTAGAAATAACATCAACTGCTAGTGCTAGCAGAGATCAGGTCTACTTTTACTAACACTGCAGTTTTGCAGACAATGAATCAGAGGTACAAGTGATCAGAAAAATTTTACTGACACTGCACTTGTGTGTGTGTGGGGGGGGGGGGGGGGGGGCTAATTGCAAGTGCTGGTAGTGATCAGGGCTGATAACAGGGCTGTTAACAGTACTTTTTGGGGACACTATTCTATTGGGGTCATTAGTATAGTTCTGATCGTGGCAGGATACTGATCCAAAGAGACACTGTACTAGTAATGATGGTGATCAGCAACTTTTAATGTGACTGATAGTGTGGTGGGCAATCAGGGACTGGCACTAACTTACACTGGCTGGTAGGGACACTAACTGACTGATGTTGCTAGTGACAGTAATACAGTGATCAGTGATAACACTGTACACTGTTGATGTACTAATTACACTGGCTGGGTGAGATAAGTGATCAGGAGGGCAATCTACGGGTTAACTGTGTGCCTAACAAGCGTGTTGATTTTACTTGCAGACTGGCTGACTTTCCGTTCTCATTTCAGCTCTCAACGGTGAGATCAGGAAACAGAACCAGCCTGATTCTGTTGTGTGTTTACTAACACACACAGATCTCTGTGCTGTGGTTGGTCACAAAATCATTGGCTGCAAGCCTGCCGACAAATTTATGCTGTGTCCAACCACAGCACGAGCAGCAGGGTGCGTGCCCACCTGTAAACCAGGAAGTTTCCCCACAATGTACCCGTCAAAGCCGTCGACAAGCAGTAACTGTTAAATGCTGGTTGGCAAGTGGTTAAAATGCCAACAACTTTACAAATGGAACCAGGGCATGGTGAGGCAAAAGAGGAACCTGTCTTTGGTTCTACTATCAGCAGCCCATACAGGTACAGTGACGTACCTGTGCATTGCTGGTCTCTCCCAGGCACAGGGCACGCATGTGTGCCCCCACTCGCCGACTCCTGCTGTGATTGTACATGATCAGAAAATATACCATAGTTTGTAGATTCTAAAACTTTCACGCAAACCAATATAAAATTATTGGGATTTTTTTTTACCAAAGACATATAGCAGAATACATTTTGGCTGAAATTTATGACGAAATTAGACTTTTACAATTTTTTTATTGGATATGTTTTATAGTAGAAATTTTAAAATATTATAAAGTATTTTTTCACAATTTTCGGTCTGTTTTAATTTATATAAAAAATTTAAAAACCAGTGGTGACGACATATCACCAAAAGAAAGCTCTATTTGTGTGAACAAATGCTATAAATTTAATTTGGGTACAGTGTTGCATGACGGTGCAATTACCAGTTAAAGTAGCACATTTCTAATTTGCAAAAAATAGCCTGGTTACGAAGGGGGTCAAACCTTCAGGAGCTGAGGTGGTTACACTGGGAGATAGAGGCCCCCCCTGTGTGACTGTCAGCATTTCCCTGACAGCCACCCACTCTGTATTAGGAACTCTGTATTCTCCTGATATCAGAGAATTGTGATGTCATCCCACAGGTGTCCACAGCTCCCAGGTTTGCTAAGCATTGTCAGCTGGAAAAGGAGTTCCTGTCAAACAGCTACACAAAGAGAGAAGGGAGTGAGCTGGAGCACTGGAACTTTAGGGTCATGTGACTTTATAGAAAGATGAACCACTTCAATACCAGGCACTTTCACCTCCTTCCTGCCCATGCCAATTTTCAGCTTTCAGTGCTGTCGCACTTTGAATCCCACTTGCATGTATTTTTTATGTGTTTTATTGAACTGCATCAGGTTATTCTTGTTCAATAGTAAGCTAATATCTAGTGGACGTTTTGGGCTACCCAGCTAGTTTACTGTGTGATTTTGGTATCTCCCTTTGTCCTCTCCTTCTGTTTAGTGCTAGTTAGTTCAGTTCTAACTAGACCCTGCCCCTTTTTTCCATGTTCCCTCAGTGTTATTCGCAAAGATAGGGTTCAGGAAAGTCATTGTCTTCTTACACTTCACAAGACTAGAAAACATCTTCTGTACTGCAATTAGTTGAAGTAAACTTGTGTTGGATTCAATATCTGGGTCTTATTGAAGAGTTAAAGTGACATTAAAGGTAAAATTATTGCGTGGCGGCAGGCCCGGACTGGCCATAGGGCACACCGGGAATCTGCCCGGTGGGCCAGGGCCACCGGGCTTAAGAAGAGCAGCCTGTTGATGACCAGGTCGCACAGCAAGAGGTAAACGGCGACCGCGGTCTGGGCAGAGCTGCAAAAGAAACGTGGCCACCGCTCACCTTCCGACTACAAGGAACACACAGCAGCACTGAAGGGACAATGGCGGCCTATCTCCTTCACCCGCCGGCACACTGTTACAGCTTGGTGGTGGATTGGGCTGTCTCTTTGCTGGGCAGGATGTCTCTTTACTGAACAGGCTGTCTCTTTGCTGGATGGGCTGTCTCTTTGCTGGACGGGCTGTCTCCTTGCTGGATGGGCTATATCTTTGCAGGATGGGCTGTCTCTTTACTGGCTGAGCTTTTTGCTGGCTGGGCTGTCTCTTTGCTAGACGAGTTGTGTCTTTGCTGTACGAGCTGTCTCTTTGCTGGGCAGGATGTCTCTTTGCTGGACGGGCTGTCTCTTTGCTGGACGAGCTGTCTCTTTGCTGGACGAGCTGTCTCTTTGCTGGTTGGGATGTCTCTTTGCTATATGGGGATGTCTCTTTGCTGGACAGGGTTGTCTCTTTGCTATATGGGGATGTCTGTTTGCTGGACTTGGCTGTCTCTTTGCTATATGGGGCTGTCGCTTTGTTGGATTGAGATGTTTCTTTGCTGGATTGGGCCATCTCTTTGAATATATAGGGGGCACTTTGATTAGATCTCTAGGGGCACTGTAATATCAAGGGGCACTATGATATAAAGGGGAGTGCGCTGTAAAGAGGCACTGTAATCAATACAGTGCCCCTTTACAGTGCAGTCCTCCTTTACATTACAGTGCGGAGGATTCCACGACTCTGTGAATATTCCATCACCTACTGCCACCGCGTACCACCTTTGCAAAAGCCTGAAGGTTTTGTGCCAATATTGACTGGTATTTGGAACTGTTTATAATTCCCTCTACCTTGACTAAGGCCCCAGTTCCAGCTGAAGAAAAACATACCAAAGCATGATACTGCCACCACCATGCTTCACTGTGGGTATGGTGTTCTTTTGGTGATGTGCAGTGTTGTTTTTGTGCCAAACATATCTTTTGGAATTATGGCCAAAAAGTTCAACCTTGGTTTCATCAGACCAGCACACATTTTCCCACATGCTTCTGGGAGACTTCAGATGTGTTTTTGCTAAATTTAGCCAGGCTTGGATGTTTTTCTTCATAAGAAAAGGCTTGCATCTCGCCACTCTACCCAGTGGTGTATTTAGATTTTGTGCTGCCCAAGGCAACACAAAAATTTTGCCCCCTCCCAATGAGAGAGCGAGAGAGCTCAATAAGTGTGTGTATGTATATATGATTTTATCTCTCTCTATCCCTTTCTTTTTCTTCTCTCTCTCCTTCTTGCCGCTCTCTCATCCCTCTTTCTTTCTTACTTTCTCTCTCTCTTCCCTCTCCCTCTCTTCCCTCCCTTTCTTCTTTCTCTCTTCCCTCTCCTCTCTTCCCTCTCTCTTTTCTCTCTCTCTTCCCTCTCTTTCTTCCCTCTCTCTCTTCCCTCTCTCTTTCTCTTTCTTCCCTCTCTCTCTTGCCTCTTTCTTTCTCTATCTCTCTCTCCCCCCACTCTCTCCCCTATTTCTATCCCCGCTCTCTCATCCCTCTGTCTCTCTCTCTCTCTTCCCTCTCTCTTCTCTTCTCTCCCTCTCTCTTCTCCCTCTCTCTTCCCCCTCTCTCTCTTCCCCTCTCTCTCTTCCCCCTATCTCTCTCTTCCCTCTCTCTCTTCCCTCTCTCTTCTCCCTTCTCTCTCTCTTCCCATCCCTCTCTCTCTTATCTCCCCCCCCTCTCTCTCTCTTCCCTCTCTCTCTTCCCCCTCTCTCTCCCCTCTCTCTCTCTCTTCCCTCTCACTCTCTTCCCGCTCTCTCATCTCTTTCTTTCTTTCTCTTTCTTTCTTTTTCTTTCTTTCTTTCTTTCTTTCTTTCTTTCTTTCTCTCTCTTCCCTCTCTTCCCTCCCTTTCTTCTTTCTCTCTTCCCTCTCTCTTTTTTTCTCTCTCCCCTCTCCCTCTCTCCCCTCTCTCTCTTTCTTCCCTCTCTCTCTTCCCTCTCCCTCTCTTCCCTCCCTTTCTTCTTCTCTCTTCCCTCTCCCTCTCTTCCCTCTCTCTTTTTTCTCTCTCCCCTCTCCCTCTCCCCTCTTTCTATCCCCCCCTCTCCCTCTGTCTCTCTCTCTCTCTCTTCCCTCTCTCTTCTCTCCCTTTTCTCCCTCTCTCTCCCCCTCTCTCTCTTCCCCTCTCCCTCTTCTCCCTCTCCCGCTTCTCCCTCTCTCTGTTGCCTCTTTCTCTTCCCTCTCTCTCTCCCTCTTCCCCCCTCTCTCCCTCTTCTCCCTCTCTCTCTTCCCTCTCTCTCTCTTCTCTCTCTCCCTCTTCTCCCTTCTCTCTCTCCCTCTCTCTGCCCACCCCTCTCTCTCTCTTATCCCCCCCTCTCCCCCTCTTCACTCTCTTCCCTCTCTCTCTCTTCCCCACCTCTCTTCCCTCTCTCTCTTCTCTCTCTCTCCCTCTCTCTCTCCCCTCGCTCTCTCTTCCCTCGCTCTCCCCCCTCTCTTCCATCTCACTCTTACCCCCCCTCTCTTCCCTCTCTCCCTCTTCTCCCTTCTCTCTATTCCCTCTCTCTCTCTTCCCCCCTCTCTCTTCCCCTCTCTCTCTTCTCTTTCTCTCTTCCCTCTCTCCCCTCTCTCTTCTCTCCTTCCCTCTCTCTCCTCCCCTCTCTTCTTTCTCTCCCTCTTCCCTCTCTCTCTTCCCCCTCTCCCTCTTCTCTCTCTTCCCCCTCTCTCCCTCTTCGCTCTCTCCCCTCTCTCCCCTCTCTCTCCCTCTTATCTCTCTCTCTCCCCTCTCTCTCTTTTCCCTCTCGCTCTCCCCTCTCTCATTTTTCTCTCTCCCCCTCTTATCCCTCTCTCTTCCCTCTCTCTCTCCCCTCTCTCTTTCTCAGATCGTATGGGACTGCACACACACAGTATGATCCCCCCCACACACACAACCTCCTCCAAGGGCTGCTGATCTCGGCTGATCTTCTCCCTTCTTTCTCTCCCTCTCTCTTCCCACCCCTCTCTCTCTTATCCCCCCCTCTCCCCCTCTCTTCCCCCTCTCTCTCTCTTCCCTCTCTCTCGCTTCCCCCTTTCTCTTCCCTCTCACTCTCCCCCTCTCTCTCTCTTCCCTCTCTCCCCCCCCCCTCTCTCTCTCTCTTCCCCCTCTCTCTCTTCCCCCTCTCTCTCTCCCCCTCTCTCTCTCCCCCTCTCTCTCTTCTCTCTCTCCCTCTTCTCCCTTCTCTCTCTCTCTTCCCCCTCCCTCTTCTCTCTCTTCCCCCTCCCTCTTCTCTCTCTTCCTATTCTCCCTTCTCTCTCTCTCTTCCCCCTCCCTCTTCTCTCTATTCCCCCCCTCTCTCTTCTCTTTCTCTCTTCCCTCTCTCTCCTCTCTCTTCCCTCTCTCTCCTCCCCTCTCTCCCCCCCCCCTCTCTTCTTTCTCTCCCTCTTCTCTCTCTTTCCTCCTGTCTCTCCCCGTCTTCTCTCCCCCCTCTCTCTTCTCTCTATCCCCTCTCTCTCTTCTCTCCCCCTCTCTCTCCCTCTTATCTCTCTCTCTCTTCCCTCTCTCTCTTTTCCCTCTCGCTCTCCCTCTCTCTTTTCTCTCTCTCCCCCTCTTATCCCTCTCTCTTCCCTCTCTCTCTCCCCTCTCTCTTTCTCAGATCGTATGGGACTGCACACACACAGTATGATCCCCCCCCCCCCCACACACACACAACCTCCTCCAAGGGCTTCTGATCTCGGGGCAGCAGGAAAGGGGGGGGGGAGGTGTGTGCAGTCCCATACGATCCATCAGTGCATAATGTGCTGGATGGATGACAGGAGGGAGAGCTCACAGAAGACAACACAGCTCACCACCTCCAGGCTGTTTCATTTCTGCCACTTCTCCTCTCCCTGCTCCAGGCTGTCCCCTGGTCCTGCCTCGTCAGCTGCTGGAGGGAGAGATACAAGACCATCCCTCTGCAACTGCCCTCCCCCACACCCCACCACATAGATTTTCCTGCTGTCCGCCACTGCTCAAAAGGTCCCTTCTTGCGGAGGTGGTGCCGCCCCCTAAAAATTGCGCCCTAGGCAAACGCCTTGTTTGCCTCGTGGTAGATACGCCCCTGAATCTACCCAATAGCCCAGACATATGAAGAATACGGGAAATTGTTGTCACATGTACCACACAGCCAGTACTTGCCAGATATTCCTGCAGCTCCTTTAATGTTGCTGTAGGCTTCTTGGCAGCCTCCCATACCAGTTTTCTTCTCGTCTTTTCATCAATTTTGGAGGGACGTCCAGTTCTTGGTAATGTCACTGTTGCATCATATTTTCTCCACTTGAAGATGACTGTCTTCACTGTGTTTCATGGTATATCTAATGTCTAAGAAATTCTTTTGTACCCTTCTCCTGACTGATACCTTTTAACAATGAGATCCCTCTTGATGCTTTGGAAGCTCTCTGAGGACCATGGCTTTCGCTGTATGATGCAACTAAGAAAAGAAAGACCAACTAGAACAGCTGAACTTTATTTGGGGTTAATCAGAGGCACTTTAAATGATGGCAGGTGTGTACTGACTCCTATTTAACATGACACTGACATCCCCAGTGACACCAATACAGTGATCAGTGCTAAACAAAAGCTCTGACACTGAACTAATGGCACCGGGCAGGAAGGGGTTAACATGAGGGGCGATCAAAGGGTTAACTGTGTGCTGTTTTACTAAGTGCTGTGTCTATGTGCTTTACTGTAAACCAAACAAAACAAAACCTCTGTAGCAACACACACCAAACTGAGCATGTGCAAAATGGCTATCAGGAGATAAGACGTGGACATTTGAACAAGAGGAGGATCAGAGAAGACAGGATCAAACATCCTTTTTACGCAATGCAGAGATTAACCCTTTAGGTTCCACAGTGAGTATAACAAGCATGCTTTACTGCATATACAGATTGGTTTTACTGTTATGGGTTTAGAAACACTTTAACCACTTGCTGACCGCAGATAGCCGAATTACAGCTTCACTGCAGCTGGCCAGTTATGGGAGGGAGTCATATGACGTCCTCCCAGAACGCTCCCTCCTGTGCGCCCCCGGGGGCGCACACCCAGCGATCCTCATGATTGCTGTGTTCTACGGACACAGCTGATCACGTGAGGTGGTAAAAGGCCAATCACAACAGCCTTTTACCACGTGATCAGCCGTGTCCAATGACACAGCAGATCACCGGTAAATGCAGTTGCCAGTTATCAGCTGCACTTTCCTCATGCTGTCACAGCGTGAGGAAGTACTGCCGATAACTGGCAATTGTCAGAGGATGGATCAGCGCCGATCATCAGGGCTCTGAAGATTGGTGTCCATCAGTGTCACCCACCTGTGCCCATCAGTGCCACATACCTGTGCCCAGCAATGCCACCCATCAGTGCCACCAGTCAGTGCCACCCATCAGTGCCGCCTATCAGTGCCCATCGTTGTTGCATATCAGTGCCAGCTAATCGGTGCTGCCTATCAGTGTCCATCAGTGCCGCCTATCAGTACCCATCATTGTTGCATATCAGTGTCGCCTATCAGTTCCACAAGTGCCCATAATTGTTGCATATCAGTGCCAGCTTATCAGTGCTGCCTAATCCATGCCACCTCATCAGTGCTGCCTATCAGTGCCCATTAATGCATCCTCATCAAAGCACATCAGTGAAGGAGAAAAATTACCGGTTTGCAAAATTTTCTAATAGAAACAAAGAACATCTTTTTTTTCCTCCAAAATGTTTACTCTTTTTGTTTATAGTGCAAAAAATAAAACACCCAGCAGCGAGTACATACCACCAAAAGAAAGCTCTATTTGTGTGAAAAAATGAAAATATCATATGGGTACAGTGTTGCACGACCGCACAATTGTCACTCAAAGTGCAACAGTGCTGAAAGCTGAAAATTGGCCTGGGCAGGAAGGGGGTATAAGTAACTGGTAGGCAAGGGGTTAAAGAGCTTGAGGGAAGGTGGGCCCTTTGACCTGCCTGGGCACCCTTGTCCCTCCACTGCATGTACCATCTAAATATGGGGTTTACTGTCATCTTATGTCGTCTGAATAAAGATTTGAGGGGGAAAAAAAAAAAACTGACAACACGGAGGGAGGGAGGGGCGGAACATGTTCGGTCAGCTGACAACAACACAGAGTGAGTGGGCGTGTCCGTAGAGTGACGTGCTCGGTCAGCTGACAGGGCTGCGGAGTGGTGGAGCTGTGCTGGTGGCTGTGTGTCCCGGCTGCGGAGAAGCGGAGAGGGGGGGGTTCCTCGTTCCCCGGGACAGGATGGCCGCCGAGATCCACTCCAAGCCCCTCACCCGCAAGCCGGTGTTACTGAACAAGGTGGAGGGCTCGCAGGACGTGGTGAACATGGCGGTGATTGTACCCAAGGAGGACGGGTGATCAGTGTGTCCGAGGACAGGTATGAACTCCTCCATCATCTATTAATCAGCACCGGGCTCAGGTTCCGTGTCCTGGCTGTGAATAATTCAGTGTCCGGGGTAGGTGACACAGAGACCTCCAGCGCTGTGACAGGTGCAGGGAAGGAGACTATTCTGATATGACTGCTGGCCGTTGTCCATAGCAACCACACATCACTGCGCCTAGAAACCCCACCTTGTATTTCAGTTTCGGGTGAGCAGGCTCGGGTTAGATCTCCCGTGATGAAGGGGTCCTCTTCCGCCACCTGAACTGTCCCCCCAGTGTCATGTGACAAGAATCGCTTTGGTGCTTACGGCGGTGCGCTGGTTGCACTTTGGGAGATATACCTTGATTTTGGGTGGAGTAAGGGAGGGTTATATCTCCGGCAGTCTTTTTGCCAAGAAAAACAATCCATCAGTGGAAGGAGCTCCAGATTAATAATAAAGAGTCCAAATCAAAGTGGTTTTAACCACTTCTACTCCTGAAGGTTTTACCCCTTTCATGACCAGGCCATTGTTTTTGCTATTCAACACTGCGCTGCTTTAACTGGCAGTTGTGCGGTCATGCAGTGCTGTACACAAAAAAGGAATGTATGTCCTTTCTTCACACAATAGAGCTTTCTTTTGGTGGTATTTGATCACCACCTAATCTTTGATTTTTTTGTTATAGAAACAAAAAAAAAGACCAAATGTTTTGAAAACTATATTTTTATTTTCTGCTAGAAAACATATTCAATAAACAAAAAAACCCTCAAATTTCATCATAAATTTAGGCCAAAAAGGTATTTCTGCTACATGTGTTTAGTTAAAAAAAAAAATCCCAATATGTGTATATTAAATGGTTTGTGTGAGAGTTATATCATCTACAAACTATGGGATATTCACTGGAGTTTTTATTTTTTTAGACTTTCACTGTCACTGTACTAAGGGGTCAACATCTAGAGGTAAAGGGTTAACTGTGGGCCTAACAATGTGTAATATGTGCTGCTTTTACTATGCTTTTACTATGAGATGTGACTGTTTTATTTCCCTGCTTTGCAGGGAGAAGAAAACAGCCACATCTCTGCTCTGTGTACAAGGCCCTATGTTGTTAGTAAACACAGGGCCCTGTACTGTCATTTGCTAAGCTGATCAGCAGATACTGGACATAAATCATCGAACGACTTGTGCTGTACCGAACAACAGCACAGATGGGGCGGCGGGTGCCCCTTACTCAAAAATGCTGGATCATGTACACTCACCAGCCCCTCTATTAGGTACACCTTGCTAGTACTAGGATTGACCCCCTTTTGCCTTCAGAACTGCCTTAATTCTTTGTGGCATAGATTCAACAAGGTGTTGGAAACATTCCTGAGATTTTGGTCCATATTGACATGAGTTACAGTAGCCTTTCTATCATCTCGAACCAGTCTGCCCAGTCTCCTCTGACCTCAACAAGGCATTTTCATCCACACAACTGCCACTCACTGGATATTTTCTCTTTTACGGACCATTCTCTGTAAACCCTAGAGATGGTTGTGCATGAAAATCCCAGTAGATCAGCAGTTTTTGAAATACTCAGACCAGCCCGTCTGGCACCAACAACCATGCCGCTTTCAAAGTCACTTAAATCCCCTTTCTCCCCATTCTGGTGCTCTGTTTGAACTTCAGCAAGTTGTCTTCACCATGTCTACACCGTGTTCCAAATTATTATTCAAATGATATTTTTCTCATTTACCTAAATAATTGATGTAAATAACAGTCAGCATAATTCTCATGTTATGAACTATTAAGAGTACAATTCCCATTTTATTGAACAAACCTCCTAATGATAACAGGATTTTTGTTAAATATAAAACACTTACAATGCACTGTTCCAAATTATTACGCACAGTAAGTTTCAAAACACTTTATAGGTTGTAAAGAACTGAAAATTGTCATTTGTTGTGTTTGCAGCATATTTACTGAAATCAAAAGCTATTTCAATCAAACTTTTAACAACATTTTAACTTTTTAAACATTTTAACAGGTCACGTTACATTGTAACATAGGACCCCTTATTTGATAGCAGCTTCACAAGTCTTGCATCCATTGAACTTGTGAGTTTTTGGACAGTTTCTGCTTGAATTTGTTTGCAAGATGTCAGAATAGCCTCCCAGAGCTGCTGTTTGGATTTAAACTGCCTCCCACCCTCATAGATCTTTTGCTTGAGGATGCTCCAAAGGTTCTCAATAGGATTGAAGTCAGGGGAGGAAGGAGGCCACACCATGACTTTCTCTCCTTTTTATCCCCATAGCAGCCATTGATGCAGAGGTATTCTTTGCAGCATGAGATGGTGCATTGTCATGCATGAAGATGATTTTATTACGGAAAGCATAGTTCTTCGTTCTGTACCAGGGAAGAAAGTGGTCAGTCATAAACTCCATATACTTTGCAGAGGTCATCTTTACACCTTCAGGGACCCTAAAGGGGCCGACCAGCTCTGTTCCTATAATTCCGGCCCAAAACATGACTCCACCACCGCCTTGCTGACGTCGCAGCCTTGTTGGAACAGGGTGGCCGTCCACCAACCATCCACTACTCCATCCATCTGGACCATCCAGGGTTGCACGGCACTCATCAGTGAACAGGACTGTTTGAAAATTAGTCTTCATGTATTTTTCTGCCCAATGCAGCCGTTTCTGCTTGTGAGCATTGGTTAGTGGTGGCCGAATAGAAGGTTTATGCACAGTTGCAAGACTCTTGAGGACTCTACACCTTGATGTCTGTGGGACTCCAGAGGCACCAGCAGCTTCAAATATCTGTTTGCTGCTATGTAATGGTATGTTAGCAGCTGCTCTCTTGATCCGATGCATGGATCTGGCAGAAATCTTCCTCAATGTGCCTTTATCTGCAAGAACCAGTCTGTGTTCTGAATCAGCCACAAATATCTTAATAGTGCGATGATCACGCTTAGGTTTTCGTGAAATATCTAATGTTTTCATACCTCGTCCAAGGCATTGAACTATTTCACTCTTTTCGGCAGCAGAGAGATCCTTTTTCTTCCCCATATTGCTTGAAAATGGTGATCTGCTTAATAATGTGGAACACCGTCCTTTAGTAGTTTTTCCTTAAATTGGGCTCACCGGCCAATCTAATTATCACAGGTGTCCGAGATTGTTTTCAGTGATCAAAAGAGCCCTGACACACAATGCCATCCATGAGTTAAACTGAAAAACAAAATATTTCATCTTTGTGACACTTAAATAGAATTTGCATAATAATTTGGAACGCGGTGTAGATGCTTAAATGCTTTGAGTTGCTGCCATGTGATTGGGTGATTAGCAATTTGTGTTACAAAGAAATTGAACAGGTGCACCTAATAAAGTGGCCGGTGAGTGTACGTGATCCAGTGCAGAGCAGCTAGCCCACCACAGTATCTACATGGAGTGGTCCGCAGGCTGATAAAGTCAAATGTTTTTTAACAATGCATTCCCTGCATTCCAGTAAAAAATGTCTCACTGTTTTTTCTTCATTGGAGTTCCTTTTTGCCATCTGTGTCCCCTTTACGGACATTTCCCTTCACTTCCTGTCCCATAGCCAAAAGAGGAAGTGAGGAAATCCCTCCAAATTGAGGGAATCCCTGGTAGTCGGCAGAACTGACGTCCCCATTGGAAGATTTCCCCAGAATTCCTATTCTGGTGAAAATTTAGCACTTTCTTTCACTTTTGGTGAAAACAGTCACTAGGAAAAATAGAGAGGGTGAATCTCCCTTAATGGGGACACAGACAGCAATAAATACACATTGATGCAGAGCGAACCCCAGCCTAAGCTCCCATAGTGTGCTCAGTGCAGTACTGGCAATGTATCCACCTTCAGACTATAGTACATTGTTACACATCATTGATATGTGACATTATGGTTGTTTGTCTACTTTGTAATTCATATTCTATAATTATCTACTTACAGCAGATCTCCAGTGAAATAATAATAAAAATCAGCCATTAGCCCCTTGTTGACCACCCACCACATATGTGTATCATCAGGGTGGGTGGACCTTAAAGTAGTTGTACACTTCAGATGTGAAATATGAACAAAGCATATCCCTCTGTAGTATGTGCTTGTCTCTCTCCAGAGCACTAAATGTCATTTCTGTCTGCTGCCTTTTTTCCTCTACTATCTGCATGAATCACTTCTGACAAGTTTTCCTGACACCAAGAGCAAAATGATGATGGGAGAAAGTTCCAGTACACTGCCTGTAATTGACAGCCTCAGCTCTGTTCTTGTGAGCTGTGTGGAGGGGGTGTGTCTCTTCCTTCCAATCAGTTCTTAGAGCTTTCCCCACTAAACTCTTCAGAGTGGAGCTTCAGCTTCCCGCCCCCTTTTTTCTGAACTCTCAGACAAGCTTTCTAATTTAGCACGTTGAACAGATGTAGAGAAGAGAAGACTGCAGATAAACCGCTACAACTTACATAGGATGATTTGTGTTATTTCTGTGTACTACCTGAAGCCAGTCACTTCACTGGGTATATGTAAGGGTTTACAACCACTTTAAAGCCCACATGCCACACATATGCATCCATGTTGTGTGCTAAGAGTGCGCTCCCATTACACCTAGCAAGCTACTGTCCTTATGATCATTTGCCTGACGGAGCCAGTCATATCAGTCACATGGTCAGGAACTCTGCCACCACCTCCTGTCATTCAGAAGTGCTCAAAAGGTTGATGGAAGGCATCGGGTTAAAACATAGATTCTTTTGCTGCAATACTCGCATACATGTCAGAGCTGAGCCCTGCAGTACAACTTTATTTACACTAGATGTCCTCAGTGCCATTCTGATAACATTTCGGCCAGCACTATTCATTCCACTTCCTCTGAGCCCAGACTATTATGACCCATCTTCAACTTGGATCGTGATGGACAAGCATCCCAGTAATGAGCTTGTCTTTCTATTGCTTTGCTTTTTCCTCCTACCAGCATTTTCTTTGACTTCCTTTCCCACTTGAATGGCGCTTCCAAGCCAAGTCCAAAAGAAAAAAAATGTGTCACCTAACAGTATCCTCGCTGAATACGAAGTTTACTAGAAACCAGCATGGAAAAGCAGGGCTTGACAAATTTGCTTTGGATCTAGGATCCAGCTAAAAAAAGTTAGGAGCCAAACTTCAGTACCCTATATTTTCTATAGGCGACTCTTTAAAAGCCATCATGGAGCTTTGGTGCTAAAATCATTGCTCCTATTCCAGTGTGAGCTATGATATGGTACAATGCGTATCGCAATGTTTTCATGCGTAGGTTCCCCAACATGTGCATTTACGTGTGTATATGTGTATAAGTGGGGGCCTCATTTTTTTTTTTTTTTTTTGGGGGGGTGAATTTTATGTCCTTGGGTGTAAAAAAAAAATGTTTTTCCCTATTTATCAAATAGGGGACAAAAAGGCCCCTATGTGCTGATTTTTTTGGCGACAGGTTTTATTTGATGAGATATGCAGGGTCCCTTGTGCTCTACTGAATGTAATGCATTGCAGATCACAGTGCATTACGTGTCAATGGGGACCCGGAAATGACATCACACACATCGCTTCTGGGTCAGGAACAAGATAGGGAGGAAAGCAGACTTGTGTCCACTCTTCTCCCTCCCCTCTACCCTGCGGTGCCCGCTATGCAGGTCCTGAGCTGGCAGATGGGTAAGCGGAGCCTGGGATACATAGTGGGTACTTTACCTGCGTTTGTGGAAGCCGTTTGGCAGCAGAGGAATGCTTCCACCTGAAAAGTGAGCCCTTGCCCACATGAGGGCTAAATGGAGAAAACAAACTACCTGCCCGGCGCCCGAAACTGCATGCCCCGGGTGTCGGGCGATACAAACTGTGCATCCCTGCAACAGTGAATGGGCTGACAAAAGCCCAGGCAACAGTATGCAATTTCTAATCACCATGGCTACCTGGCGCCTGGGATTTGTGGAGCCCTGCGGAAAGCATGGACTGCCTTAATTAGCTGCATATTTGACACTATAAAGGCCCCTACATTTAGAAAAAGGGCTTGTTCACGTCAGTGCTAAAATAAATGGACTGTTATTACAATGAAGGCACTGTTTTCCTATTTTTTTTTTTATTTTATTGACAAATCCCACAATGACGCTTTATTCAAGTGTTTGCACTGCAGTGTGGTAACACATAGGTGAGTAAAATGCTTGTCTGTTATGGTATGAACAGGGCACAAAGAAATCAATTGTTTTGCATAGATCAACGGAGATAGTGTGAACAAGCCCTAAAGGTATGAATGTTCTGCTCCAGGAGATTTCCACAGACCTTATTTTACTTTGTATCACTCTTTGTACAGGTTTCCTTGAACCCTTTTGCTGCCTGTTTATATAATATATTACCACAAAGGTCTAGGAAACACTAGATTTCAGAAAGAAATACACTAAAGTTTAATTTTGGTGCACACAACGCAATAAATTACCCAATTTTTTTGTAAAATATAAAAGATGAGGTTACATCAAGTATATAGATACCCAACATGCCAAACCTTAACCTTTGGGATAAAGGTTTTACCAGAGTAAATAAAAGCTGATCATTGTAAGCACCCCTGTCAGTGGTAAATAGTTTGTCTCAACCCTGTGACTGCTACCTCTGCAGAACAGTTTGTTCTGTTCAGAAGATGAGACTTTATGGCTGGAATGCCTTAAAAAAAACAAATGAAGAATTGGTAAGTTGCAGTATAAGGCCTTATGGACATATGAACTCACCCAGTCGTTAAACTCTCCTGGCAGTAGAAAAAAAAGCTAAACGCTGCTTGGACGTTTATTCATTTGATTGGCCAGAGTATTTTCCATTGACGCCCAAGCGCTAAACGTGGCTTCAGAGAACACTTTGCATGTTCTCAATTAATGCAAAGTGTTCTCTGATTGGACGAGGTGGGGAGGTGATGTATTTGTGAACCTTTGGTGATGTCAAGGGTTGCACTTGAGGCCCCCTATATCATGTAAGTTGACCACCAGTGTGTTATAACTTAGGGAATTGAGCATTTTGACGGTATCTGCAAAAGAGAGCTGCATTGCCTGTGCCAGTTAGTTAATGTATTTTAATGCTGCTAGGACAGGATAGAAATAGAAAATGAATTGGGGAAGTGGGTTTTTGCTATGGAGGAAACACTGTTTTTGCTTGCTTTTTTTGACTAATTTTTGCTTATGTCAACTGGGTAATGAACTTCAACCCTTTGACCTCTTCTTGGTCGGTCCTGTGTGTTGTGCTCGCTCTCTCGCTCTCGTGTGCTCTACATACATACCATAGTCATGGTTAAAAATATTGGCACCCTGCATTTCTGTCAGATAATGCACTACTTCGCCCACAAAATTGTTGCTATTACAAATGTTTAGGCTTTTATTTCTTTTGTTTGTATTGTATGACGCACAGAAGAGGAGAAACAAAAAGCCAAATCTGACACATTCCACGAAAACCCCCAAAAATGGACTGGACAAAGTTATTGGCACCTTCACCAAATTGTAAGAAATAATTGCATTCCAAGTTTGTGATGCTCTTGTAATTAAACTCACCTGTATCAGTTAACAGGTGCTGACAATATAGAAATCACACTGGTGATAATCAGTTAAAATGGTGAAAGATTTACTCAACCTTTCTGTTGTGTGTCTCTGTGTGCCACATGGAGAAGAGAGAGAGCAGCAAAAGAATTGTCTGAGGATTTGAGAACAAACATTGTGGAAAAGCATGGGCAATCTCAAGGTTACAAGTTCATCTCCAGAAATTTTATGTTCCTGTGTCCACTGTGCCCAACATTGTCAAGAAGTTTACAGCCCATGGCACTATAGCTAATTTCCCTGGACGTGGATGAAATAGAACAATTAGTCAAAGATTGCAACAAAGGATTGTTTGAATGGTGGATAAAGAACCTCGATCAACTTCCAGACCAATTCAAGCTGACCTTCAGGCACAGTGTACGACTATATGTCGCCATCTGAATGAAATGGGAATCTATGGTATGAGATGCAGGAGGACCCAACAGCTGACACACAAACCTAAAAAAGCCAGATTGGAGTTTGCCAAAACTCACCTGAGGAAGCCAAAATCCTTTTAGGAGAATGTGCTGTGGACAGACGAAACAAACAAAATTACAGATTTTTGGTAAAGCCCATTGTTCTACTATTTACAGAAAAAGAAAATGAGGCCTTTATAGAAAATAATACAGTCCCTACAGTCAAACTTGGTGGAGGTTCACTGATGTTTTGGGGTTGCTTTGCTGCTTCACGCACTGGATGTCTTGACTGTGCGCACTGTATTATGAAATCTGAAGACTTCCAAAGAATTCTCGGGTGCAATGTAGGGCTCGGTGTCAGAAAGTTGGTTCTCTGTCAGAGGTCATGGGTTTTACAGCAGGACAATAACCCAAAGCACATCAAAAAGCAATGGTTTCAGACAAAGCACTGGAGAGTACTGAACTGGCCAAAAATGAGTTCAGATCTCAATCCCATAGAGCAGCAGTTGGGAAAAAGAACCCTTCCAATTTGAGAGACCTGGAGCAGTTGGCGAAAGAAGAGTGGTCCAAAATTCCACTAGAGAGGTGTAAGAATCTCATTGATGGCTACAGGAAGCGATTGATTTCAGTTATTTTTTTCCAAGGGTTGTGCTATCAAATATTAAAGCGGAGCTCCACCCAAAAGGGGAAGTTCCACTTTAAAGACTGGTCTCCCGCTCCCCATTAAGGATTGGCACCTTGGGGGAGGGCAGGTACCCGAAATTGACAGGTACACGCTCCTAGGCGATTGGAAGCGGAAGTTGTCCTACCCTCCCTCTCTGAAGTCTTCTGGGACATGTGGCCAGTCCCAGAAGACGACGGGGCCTTTCAGGAAGTGCAGCACTACTCATGCATGCGCAGTGGGCACCCGGTTGTGAAGCCACAAGCTGTCACAGGTGGATGCCCACACTGAAGATGCCAGCGCCTGGAACACAGGACAGCCGGTGAAACGGTCTGCGGGGAGGACACCGCTGGATCATGGGACAGGTGGGTGGCTGTCTTTTAAAAGTCAGCAGCTACAGTTTTTGTACCTGCTGACTTGTATTTTTTTTACAGTATGAGTGGAACTCCGCTTTAAATTGAGGGTGCTGATAAATTTGTCCAGTCCATTTTTGGGATTTTGCGTGGAATGTGTCAGATTTGGCTTTTTGTTTCTCTACTTTTTTTTGTGTCACACCAAAACAAACAAAAGAAATAAACACGAGAATGCCTAAACATTTGTAACAGCGCCAATTTTCTGGGTGAAGTGGTGCATTATCTGACAGAAATGCAAGGGTGCCAATATTTTTGGCCATGAAAATATATTATATACACACACACACACACTCTGTGTGTGTGTGTGTGTGTGTGTGTGTGTGTGTGTGTGTGTATCCTGTCTGTCTATCTAGGGGGAGGGGGAAACATGGGGGTGGGAAAAGTGCAAGCAGGAGCCCGACCCTGATAACATAAAATGCAGCACTAAAATAATGAAAAGTGACAAGTGCATATAATAAGACGCAAATTAATGCGCTAAAAAGTGTTACAAAAGTGTCATCAGATGGTGACGAGATAAAAAGTGAATGGATGATAAATCGTGTTATTAGTGAACAAATTGACATTGAAATGATAAATCAGATGGCAATATCTTGAAGATATCTTGAAATACATGTAGTCCATAAAGTGATGCGTCATATTTCCGTGCTCCTGACTTCAGTGATAAGGGACTGAAGTATGCTTTCACTCACCGGAACTGCAATATTAATGTGCATGTAATATCCGGGGAAACACTGGTGGTCATCAAGGTTCTGGCGGGGACAGGGAGCTCCACTAGTACACAAACAGCACACATGAAAGGCACTCCAGACCTTACAGGCCGGACCCTCACAGCATATAGGGACAGCTCCTCTTATGCATCTCCACCATAGAAGTTAGTTGCCAAAAGGATAGTGATCCACCTTAAATGGCTCATATACAAGCCACAAAACAAAAGTTTTGAATAGTGTAGTATTTTTATTACAGTTGCAAGAAAAAGTATGTGAACCCCTTGGGATTACGTGGAGTTTTGCATGAATTGGGTATAAAATGTGCACTGAATGTCATCTAAGTCACAACAATAGAAGAAAACAGTCTGCTGAACATAATACTACACAAACATTAGATGTTGCCATGGTTTAATTGCACATAACATGTAAACATTCACACTGCAGTGAGGAAAAAGTATGTGAGGCCCTAGCTTAATGACTTCTCCCAGAGCTAATTGGAGCCAGGAGTGAGCCAACCTTGACTCCAATCAGTGTGATGATATTGGATGTGTTGCTGACAGCTGTCCTGCCCTTAAAAAACACACACCTGTTTTGTGTTTACTGGTTTCAAGAAGCACTGTCTGATGTGAACCATGCCTCGCAGAAAAGAGCTCTCAGAAGACCTACGATCAAGATTTGTTGACTTGCATGAAGCTGGAAAGGGTTACAAAAGGACCTCCAAAAGCCTTGATGTTCATGTGTCCATGGTAAGACAGACTGTCTACAAATGGAGAAAGTTTAGCACTGTTGCTACTCTACCTAGGCGTGGTCGTCCTGTAAAAATGACTGCAAGAGCACAGCGCAGAATGCTGCATGAGGTAAAGAAGAATCCCAGAGTGTCAGCTAAAGACCTACAGAAATCTCTGGCACATGCTAACATTTTTGTTGACACATCTACAATAAGGAAAACATTAAACAAGAATGAAGTACATGGGAGGACACCACGGAGGAAGCCATTGCTGTCCAAAAAGAATATTGCAGCACATTTGAAGTTTGCAAAAGAGCACCTGGATGTTCCACAGCACTACTGGCAAAATATACTGTGGACAGATGAAACCAAGATTGAGTTGTTTGGGAAGAACACACAACACTATGTGTGGAGAAAAAAAGGCACAGCACACCAACATCAAAACCTCATCCCCACTGTAAAACATGGCGGAGGGAGCATCATGGTTTGGGGCTGCTTTGCTGCCTCAGGGCCTGGACGGATTGTTGTCATTGATGGGAAAATGAATTCCAGAGTTTATTTTGCAGGAAAATGTACGACCATCTGTCCGCCAACTGAAGCTCCGCAGAGGATGGGTGATGCAACAGGACAATGACCCAAAGCATACAAGTAGTTCAACAAAACAATGGCTGCAACAGCACAGAATACGCCTTCTGGAGTGGCCCAGTCAGAGTCCTGACCTCAACCTGGTTGAAATGCTGTGGCATGACCTTAAGAGAGCGATTCACAAAAGACATCCCAAGAATATTGCTACACTGAAACAGTTTTGTGAAGAGGAGTGGTCCAAAATTACTCCAGATCGTTGTGCAGGTCTGATCTACAACTACAGGAAACGTTTGGTTGAGGTTATTGCTGCCAAAGGAGGGTCAACCAGTTATTAAGTCCAAAGGTTCACATACTTTTTCCTCCCTGCACTGTAAATGTTTACATGTTATGTGCAATTAAACCATAGCAACATCTAATGTTTGTGTAGTATTATGTTCAGCAGACTGTGTTCTTCTATTGTTGTGACTTAGATGACTCTCGGAGCACATTTTATGCCTAATTCATGCAAAACTCCACGTAATCCCAAGGGGTTCACATACTTTTTCTTGCAACTGTATCTCTCTAACTCCTGACATAGAGAGAGAGAGAGAGAAAAAAAAAGATAAATATTAAAAAATAAAGAAAAATACCTAGATCAAGGTTTGATCTAGTTCAGTACCAGGGTTAGTGTTTGGGTCAAGGTCAGGGTCAAAGGTCAGGATTTATAAAAAAAAAAAAAAATTGGTATTAATGTCAGTGTGTTTTAGGTAAAAATAAAATATGCACTATTGTTTCTGGGCTGTACTACAGGTACAAACAACAAATAACATACACATATATGGTATCGCTGCGATCGTCAAGAGCTGGAGAATTTATTTTGGGTTGTTCTATGGTGGTAGGTTATGGTAGTAACAAGAAACACAAAGCTAAATAAAAAAAAAAGATTTTTTTTTTTTTTATATTTTGGGCCAGTTTTCCTTTGATAATAAAAAAAATAGGAGCTATCCATTACCATTTACCACCAAATGAAAGCTCAATTTGTCCTGAAAAAATCAAGGTATAATCCACCTGGATGTACAAAGTAGTTGTGATGATATGTACGGTTTTACTATCACATGTCAACGTTGCAGAATTGTGCTTAGGCATTTAGATTTGTTGTACCCTTAGGCTTGAAGGGGTTAAGAGACAGGCAGCTCCTGCAACCTTGCATCCTTGGTTGCTAGAACGCAGGCAGCTTTTGCTGCCTACCATCTTCAGTATTTAGAGCCAATGGCATACATTTGCCCTAAACAATGTAGCATATAACACACAGCTGCATTCAGATACATAAAAAAAAAGAATAAACATTTTATTTATTTATTACAGGTACTTATATAGAGCCATCAACTTACTCAGTGCTTTACATATATATTGTAAATTCACATCAGTTCCTAACCCTCAAGGAGCGTACAATCTAAAGTCCTTAACCTACATTCATGCATACATATACTAGGGCCAATTTAGATAGGCTCCAACTAACATACCAGCATGTCTTTGGATTGTGGGAGAAAACCCGCACAGGCACAGGGAGAACATGCAAACTCCAGGCAGGTGGTGCCGTGGTTGGGATTCAAACCAAAAACCCTAGTACTGCCAGGTCGAAGTGCTAACCATTTTCCACTGTGCTGCCACACATCTGAACACCTATGCTCATGAGCCCTCAAGCTTTGCACACATTGTAGCACTCCGTGATCTTCAGGATGAGCGGATGAGGTCTGTGAGTACAGTAACATCAGACACTATGGCCCGTGTGTATTGAGAAGCACTTGGTACACATCAGTAACCCGTGCTATGGCCTTTGTATTGATCCTGTACGTGTCCTGACCTTGTACTACTGTGCATCCCTCCCAGTGTTTTAGCACACCCGGGAGGGACAGGTGCAGTCCAGCCTGTTACAGTCTATGGCAGGCTATAGCTGGCTGAACACTGTACCTATGCGTTCCGGAATAAATGGCCAGAACACAGAAGACCTAGAGAGGTATGCAAATAAAATGACATACTAATCTCATGATTTTCTTGTAATAACATAACTTGACCTCCCTTCTGCTTTTTGAAATAGGCTGTTGACTCTGTGTTGGAACAGCTGAGATTTGCATGTACTTCAGCTGTCTAGATTTCTGCATCTACCGTTTGGTTTGACATGCGGTAGCTTTCACTGTATCTAACCTCCTCATTAGCTAAATTAGAATTGCTCAGATTTGGAACAGATTTACTGTAAAGTATCCAGGTTGTTGTCATGGAACTGGATCTCAGATCAAAGTGTGGCTACATTAGCCTTTTTTTTCTATTTGCAGTTAAAAGGAGCTGGAAGAGACGGATTCTGAATGAGAAATATATTCGTTTGTCTTAAAAGGCTACACAAAGACTGTCTGTTGGCACAATATCCACTCATCGTGGCTTTCAGATATATAAATAATTGTTTTGCACACACAAGTAAATGTTTCCTAATAAACATTTCAACCACTTGCCACCTGCTTGTAGTAAAGCAGGGAGAATAAAATTAGAATTAATGGCACCCACCTGCAGACCACGCATTTCTCTGTGTTGGTGGTGCGGCTGCAGGTATTTGTGTGGGTCCCACAGCGGCACCTCCTGCACAAATGTGAACCAAGCCTTAGTCATTTTTTTATTGTTGTTGTTCAACCAGTGGTTTGAGTGGAAAAAAAAAAGTCTGTTTCCCCTATCCACACACTGGATGTGGATGGGGGAATCCTTCCCGCTGAGTTATTGTATTCTGCAAGTGGGGAGACTTCCCCACCATCAAAATACACCAATCAGCACTTCCGGCTATAGGCAGACGGACTGATCAAATGGGAAAAACATGACAGGTTGGTTGTACAGAAGTCAATCCACAGATAGACTTCTGTACAATCAGCCTGCCTATACATGGACTAAAATTTGTTTGGCCCCGAATTTTAATCCACGTATGGTCGGCTGTAGTTGTGGACTTAGCTTGAACAAATCTGTCTATTTTGTTCTACCCCATCATTATCAAGATATTTTCGGCATTAGAACTCGCACACACTGGATATTTTTTCCCGACTCCATACTTTATAAAATCTTGAGGCTTTACCAGATATAAATGCCAGTAGATAACACTGACCCACGTCTGCATGGCTGTTTGTATCATTGAGCAGGGCTACCTCTATAAAGTAACAGAAATTCTGTGTACGTTTCTGGAGGGAGGTATTAGTCCAATATGCATTAGCATGCTTGCTTATATCACACAAGTGGACAAGTTAATGCATGGAATACAGGAAGCAGATGTTCATAACATGTCGTTTTTGAAGGAAAAAACAACCTGGTAGAGGTTTCAACCCTTCCTTACTCTTATAAACTAAAAAAGATTATTGTCCTTACCGCAGTAACACGCTGTTCTGTAGTGACTCCACCAGAAACATTTCTATGCAGATCAGTTCTACAGTGATGCCGCAAGTACCACACCCACAAAGATACAATCCGTACACATACTTTAAGATGGTCAGCTATTTGCTCAATAAAATATTGTCTGTTAGGGTTGTATAACCGCATGCCGACCTGCCACAGTACATATACTGCGGTGGGTCGGCAGCTACAGGCACAGCAACGTACCTGTATGTCGCTGCCAGTTTCAGGCACATGTCCCCACCTGCCTACTCCCCTGTGATTTGACATAGCGGGAGTTTGTCAGCAGATCCTGGCCAATGATTCAAGGCTGGGACCTGCTGATCAGCTGTTTGGAATCGCAGCCAAGAGCCCTGTGTTGACAAACAACAGAGGGCTCTGAACAGAAAGAACTGCGTCGTGAAAAGCCGCACACAGTACATCCATTAAGGCTGGCCATAGACGGGCCATTTATTGGATGAATTGTCAGCCGATAAACGAAAAATCGGTCGATGCTGCCACCAATGCTTACGAAAAAACGTCCATTTTTTGTGGATTTTCCAGCATGACCGATAAAAAGAAACGAGAAGATACGAGAAAAACAGCCGATGGCATTGCCACCCTAACGGTGTGAATATCGGCCAATTTTTCGTTCGGACGAAAATTCGGCCAATAAACGACCCGTCTATGGCCTGCGTAACATTTGCCAGGCGTGGAATTAACCCCTTGATTTCCCCTAGATGTTAACCCCTTCTCAGCCAGTGTCATTAGTACAGTGACAGTGTACAGCAGGGGTGTCCAAACTTTTTTGGAAGAGTGCCAGATTTGATGAAGTGAACATGTGCGAGGGCCGACCATTTTGCCCGACATTCTGATGAACCATTAACATTAAATGCAAAAGTTTATTGAAAACGGCATACTTTTCATTTTGTGACTTGGATGACAAATCTAAACAGGTGTTAAATCACTCTGCCAGCACAGGGAGAAGGAAAGCCCAAATCTCGCGAGATCTCGGAGGTCGCGAGATTTGGGCTTTGTTTCTCCTTGCACTGTCTGATGACGTCAAGTGATCCTGAGCACCAATCCATTATAGCCCAAATTGATACCGTATTTTTCGCTCCATAAGATGCACCTGACCATAAGACGCACCTAGGTTTTAGAGGCAAAAAACAGGAAAAAAAAATTCTGAACCAATGGACTGCAGACATAGTACAGGCGATGACCAGAGACTGCGGACACAGTACAGGAGATGACCAGAGACTGCGGACACAGTACAGGAGATGACCAGAGACTGCGGACACAGTACAGGAGATGATCAGAGACTGCGGACACAGTACAGGAGATGACCAGAGACTGCGGACACAGTACAGGAGATGACCAGAGACTGCGGACACAGTACAGGAGATGACCAGAGACTGCGGACACAGTACAGGAGATGACCAGAGACTGCGGACACAGTACAGGAGATGACCAGAGACTGCGGACACAGTACAGGAGATGACCAGAGACTGCGGACACAGTACAGGAGATGACCAGAGACTGCGGACACAATACAGGAGATGACCAGAGACTGCGGACACAGTACAGGAGATGACCAGAGACTGCGGACACAGTACAGGAGATGACCAGAGACTGCGGACACAGTACAGGAGATGACCAGAGACTGCGGACACAGTACAGGAGATGACCAGAGACTGCGGACACAGTACAGGAGATGACCAGAGACTGCAGACACAGTAAATAATGGTAAATGGTAGCCCCAGTAGTAATTCCCTGCGCACCACCTGGGATCCCTCGGCCCACGTTCCGGACCCCACAGATGAGCTGCCCAATATATAACTTACGGCCCTCCACTAGTGATTCTGCGAACGCCACAGGGGAATCCAGGGATCTGTCGAGCGGGAATTGACATCATCAGCCGGCACACAGAGAAGGAAAGCCCAAATCTCACGAGATCTCGGACGTCGCAAGATTTGGGCTCTCCTTCCTGCGCCAGCTGATGATGTCAAGAGATCGCTGGAGTCCTCAGTAGCTTTCAGGGAATCACTACCGGGGGCCGTAAGTTATATATTTGGGTAGCTCACCTGTGGGGCCGTTTCAGTCCGGAACGCGGGCCGGACTTTGGACATGCCTGGTGTACAGTATATTATTAGCACTGATCACTATTAATGTTACTGGCGATTTCAGTGGCAGTTATAATTATTATTATACAAGATTTATATAGCGCCAACAGTTTGCGCAGCACTTTACAATATATACATTTCAGTACAGAAGGAAGATGAGGGCCCTGCTCATGGAGCTTACAATCTTGCCTGTTGCACCATCACAGTCCCACTATAAATTGCTGTTCGCCGCCATTACTAGAAAATAAAAATAAATAAAAATTCCAGTATATATCACATAGTTTGTAGATACTATAACTTTCACACAAACAAATTAATATACACTTATTTTTTTATTCTTTTTTTACCAAAGACATGAAACAGAATACATTTTGGCACCTAAATTTATGAAGATATTTGATTTTTTTTTTTTTGTTATTAGATATGTTTTATAGCCGAAGGTAAAAAAAAAGTTTGTTCACAATTTGCAGTCTATTTTCATTTGTATAATAAAAAACACAGTGGTGATCACATTCCACCAAAAGAAAGCTCGGTTTGTGTGAAAAAAATATGATCTGCATTTCATTTGGGTGCAGCGTTGCATTACCACACAGTTACCAGTTAACATAGCGCAGTGCCAAATAGCAAAACATTCTCTGGCTGTGAAGGGAGTAAATGTTTCGGGGCTTAAGGGGATAATTTACATGAGTCAGTGCCCATCAGCACTCAGGCTCCCATACAGGAAGCACAGTGGGCAGGTAGCCTTCTTGTTCTGACATACAGTATGATTTTTTTCTTCTAAGGATTGGGTCTCCTTTTATCCCACTCAAATTACCCCTACTAGTGTCAGTGGGTAAAAATGAGCCCCAAACATTGGTGTCAGTGGGGGGAAAGAAAATGAGCCCAGCGTTGGGCTAACCAATCACATGAACTCATGCTTCTCTGCTTATTTATTTTTCATCTCATTGGAAGTTTACTGTTACTGTCGGACAGGAGATGACTTTGCCCACCCAGTCTAGCATAACGATGGTCAGTGTGAAAAAAAATTCTATGTTGGTCATTTGGAGAAAACAATGCTGTTGTGTCTGGTGCAGCAGGGACTGGCCCTCTATGGGCAGGCTGGTTGTACTGAAGCCCATCCACTGAGAGACTGCCTGTCGGATTTTTTGCATGCGATCACTGCTGGCGGCTAAAGCTACTAGCAGTGATTATGTTCTGTTGGCCAGGAACAATAGCACTGCTGTGGAGATTCCCACATTAACACTGACTGTGTTGATGGGGAAATCTAGTAATTTTCCTTCCTTCCACCCTTGTACTAAAAATAACTCTTCTTTTTTTTTTTCCTGCATTGCAACTTTTTACCATGGGGGAAGGTAGGGAAAAGTAAGTGGACCTTGCTCTTAGCTCAACGTCTGCTTCAACTTCACAGTACTCCCTCGGTGCTTTTTTCTCCACCTGAGTCACTAAAATACCCGGTGTTGACTGGTGCTGGATCTTACAGGCATTGATGTCAACCCCTCTATCATGTGACAGCATTCAAAATTAGGCCCCTTTCACGCAGGGTGATCCCCGCTGAAAAGGCAGAAGACAGGTCCGTGTCCGCTTCGCTTATGCAGAGCAGATATGGACACAGCCCTATGTACTCTATGGGCTGTTGGATGTAAATGGACTGTGTCCATTTACACCAAGCTGTCTTCCGGGTGTAGTTGGACAGATGTCTGTTTTACATCTGCTGCTCCATGGAGGACAATGGATGGTCTAGTTGCGTCCACCTCAAAAATACCCAGTCGGACCTGATCTGTCCATTCGTGTGAAAGGGGCCTTACCGACTGGAGGCTGGGCTTATTAAGCACCTCATTACTTAAGAAGGCCACATGCTCCCCCATACCCAGAAGTATTAGGTGTTTTGAGGATGGTGAAAGAAGCTGCAGGGGAATGCTGTGTAGGTGATTATAACCAAGGATTGAGCTTTAAAGAGACCCTGAATTGGCAAGGTACCAATGTCTCTAAATTCATTGGACCAGGACTTCAAGGCAACTTACATTTACAGTAGAGGGTCTTACTTCGAGTAATGTGGTTGTTTTTTTGTTTTTTTTTGGGGGGGGTTTATTTTGGGGGGGGTTGGGTTTTTTTCCACTATACAGTATTTTCACCCAGTCGCCTTCCAGGCCAGCTCTTGAGAGATGGAGCTCCTCCCTCCAATCAGAAAACACATTGCCCCTTCAGCCTTTTAATGCGGTCCCTCAGACCCTTTATTGTGTTCCCTCCAGCCTTAGGGGACATGTTGCCTGAGGGACCACAGGAGGGTTCTATCTCTCAAGGGCTTCCCGCAGGAGAATCTCCAGGCATGGGGGGCAGTAATTCTTTACTGGTTAGAACAAAGGATATAATAAACTGAAAAGCAATCAAATTTGCATACAATCTCTGCATATCACATTTTCATACCTTTTTTTTTTTTTTTCTCTATTGCATTTACCTTTCATTTACATTTTTTATAGTTTTCATTTGATTATCTTAAATGAGAATCTGTAAAGATAATTCCAAAAGCTGCCTAAAGACTTTTTAGAAATTTGTTTTAAAATGTGAAACATAACTCAGGATCCAAATTTAAATACATCCTTTATTCTCATTAAGCGTTCATCAAAAAATAAATAATTGAACGCCTTCATGGGTGCAGGAGGGAAGAGGGGTTCCTTGTCTTTGGCTTATATATATGTTGTAAAATAACCATCTCTGTAGCTTTTGGTATCAAGCTTCTCATTTAAATTCTGACAATACAGGTTAAAAAAGGGAGATGCCTATCGGTGGCTAAGGGCTGTTTATTTATGGGTTATCTACAGTGTTTTTAAAGTATACTTTTCTATTAAAGATGCTTCCTCTTCTCATCCTTGCTGACATCCTATTGTGCGTACCGTAAACAGCTCTTTGTAGAAGTGACAGGTCTATAAAGCAGGTGCATAGAGAGCAGCAGCAGTTCATGTATATGCCATGTTCCCTTTATGACACATTGATTATTGGCCTTCCCCTCTTCCTTGATCACACATCACCTGAGTGTAGAGCAGCAGAGGAATAAATATTCCAGAAATATACACACAGCAGTAGATGACATGGTCATGACTCCCAGCCCTAGTGATCATTAACTTCAAGTGACACTAAGGTGAGGAGAATGAAGTCCATTGCTTTCAAAATATAATAGTGTTCAAGGCAGCTGTTAGATATCACGGGGCCCCGTACAGCCTACCTGACAGGGCCCCCTCCCACCGCCAGAGAAAGTATCAAAATGATATTTATGGTAAAAATACACTAAAAACGTTATTAATGTACACAATCCTAACAAAATTCCTGTTAAGTGATAAAACTGTACTGAGTTAATAAAGCTGTGTGTGTAATTGAGGTCTTGGGGCTCATTCACATGGGTGCTGTGGCCTGTAGAGTGGGAATCAGTGGTTTATGTGGCTGGAGCTTCTTGAAGATGTTTGCAGGCACCCTATGTCACACTATTGAAACGCTGCAGGTCCTAATTTGACAGACATATGGGTGCAGGTGTACAACTCTGAACACAGACAGTGAGCATTCAGGGCCACTTCCTACACCTGCACACTTGTCAGATTAAAACCTGTGTTCATACAGCTGCTGTGTCCCCATAGTGTAACAGATGGCTCCAGCCATGTGAACAACCCCCTCATTCATGCTGTACAGACCTGTGTGGGGCATTTTTGACAATTTTTTTTTTCCCTCAGCCTATTAATTTCAAAGGACTGCCTAACGTATGGGAACATGCAAAAATACTGCAAGCATATTATTTTAAAAGTGTGTTGCAATTAACCGCACAGTAGTATGGTGCCATGCGTTTTGGTGGCTGTGAATGCATCTGTATTTACTAGACGTGTGGAGGTTCAATTAAGTATTCATGGTGCCTGCACTCATCTGCAAAGGGCATTGCGTTTCTTTGCTGTGCAGGAAAATGAATGCTCTTGCATGTGTTTCTGCACCACAAATGGTGTGAACAAGTCCTAAGGGCCGGTTCACACTATAGAAACGCAGTCTGGATGTGTTCCAGATGTGTGTTTGCATGTGCATTTTTGACAAATTTTTAGTGTCCCGGTGCGTTTTTGATGTATTTTTGACGTGTTCCAGTGTTTTTTTTTTTTTTTTTTTTTTTTTTTAATGCATTCCAGGTAATTTTCCCCCCTCTTTTTCTTCAATTTAATTAGGGACATGTACGTTCCAGTGCGTTTTTGATGCATTTTAATGCGGTACAGTACAGTTCTACTTTTTTTTTTTTCTGCGACCGGAACGCACTTGAACTGCAAGCACTGATGTGAACTATGACATTGACAACCATATAAACTACTTTTATGTGCGTTTTTGAATGCATAAAAAAGCAACTGAAGCACATGTATTGTGAACTGGCCCTAAATGTTATTATAGGTAAGGGAACAGGACTGACCGGGAATTGTGAATTCAATCAGACTAGTGGTGAGATACAATTAGGAATCTTATAATAATGTGAGATCTGAGCTGTAGGTGATAGGAAATGAGACACATTAACTAGATCAGTAAATAGTTAAATAAAGAGTTGAGCAGTGAACAGAAAGGGATCAGCAGTCTGGGGGAGAGAAACAAAGTTACAATCAACTATAAACAGAAGGAAACTTGAAAGTGTCAAACTTGTGGAGCGCCTCTAACATCACAACACTGAGCCGCTGTGTGATAGAGTGACAGGAGGCTAACAATGGAATTTAGTAGCTGCAGATGGGATTGTCAGCTGTCCAGGCCCCCCTCTGCAGCTGATGGGGAGGGCCCCCTAAAGGAGGGCCGGGGGTACCCCCTTATCAGTGGCCCTGATAGTGTTTATACAAGATATACTGTATATTGATGCCTATATGTGTACAGTGTACATGTGTTATAAATATTAACTCCATAACTATTTTGAAGTCTAGTGTGACAATGGTACAGGTTTAGGATATGATAATTTAGTGAAAGCTTTAATAAAAACTATTTTAATTATAAGAATAATTCTTGTATATGTCCCTGGGTTCCACTATGTACTTTAAAAAATGCTTTCCAGTTTCACGGTGTTCTAAATTGTTATCGTTTTTTAATGTACAACCAGGCAGAGCATTTTTTTTTTCCTGAGTGTCATACTATTTATTACTATAGCCTTACAAATGCTTAAAAGAAAAGTACAAGATTTCATTTTTTTCCCCCAAATCATATTTACCTAGGTGGCATCTGCTGCATCTGTACCCGTTTGGCTCTTAGTGTGTGAACTCTCACTCTGATTTTATACATATTTAATTTGCTAAACATATTTTAGTGATGCTCGCGGTTTCAGATGGGGGGTGGTTGGGAGTTCTCCTTTTAAAGAAGTTTGGGGTTGGTAAAAAATAAAAACATACATACTCCCCTCCACACTGATTCTGCAGCTGGCCCCCTGCTGTCTCTAAGCCCAAGAACTGAGCAATCACAAATGCTGATTGCTCTGTTCCCGGTCAGCTCTGAGCAGAAAGTGGTGACAGTCACTGGATTATCGGGCTATGGAGGGAGCGGGCACAGCTGGTTTTTGCTGGGGACCTTTCCAGAACCTGGAGCTGCACTGTAGTATCAGCTGACAAGGATTTAGCCCCCTGTCGGCTGATTCTGGGTCATTGCAGAGGACAAGTAAGTGCACTCCTGTGACCTACAAGAGAAGTACGACTATAAAACTTTAACCATACTTTGTTTAAACCACTGGTGAGTAGATTTCTATGAGAGAGCCCCTTCACTGCCCTCCCCATTACTTCAATACTATAAGCCATTGGTCTGGAACAACTAAGTGCATAAGGACATCTGACTTTTCCCTGATGCTACTGAAATTACTGAAGTTGAGGATATCCCTCACAAACTCATCAAATTTAGTGATGCTGTGCCATTCCTCTTGGACTGACAGGTGAATGTTGCAGAGATCTGTGCAATGTCATATTTCGGCACCACTCTGCAGCATGCAGGATTCATCTACCTCTGGAGAATGCAGAGGACCAGTGATGTCACATAACTTCCTCACTTTTTTTTTTTTGTAAAGAGCCAGGGGTTGCTCAGAATTGGGTCTTATTTTTCCTGCAATTACAAAGTCCTAGGCTACCAATAAAACAGTTTGTATTATCTGTGTGTGTGTATTCACTTTATCAATTCAGGACACATGGCTGCAAAAAAGGTAGATTGGAAATTTCCTGGATTAAGAATCATTCTGATCCATAGACCAGCAAGAAAAATCTGCGATCCTCTGTGGAGCTGACGGTTTCGGTACATCCAGATTTAAAGCCCAGAAATGTATTCTTCAGTTCTGTCGTTCCTTTACTATGCTTCCTGTGGGATCTGCCTTCCTTAGAAGAGACTGATTAGCTGACACAAATTACAGCAGTTGCCAGCCAGGTTATGTCTTGGAGGCAAGAGTGACCCAGATTTTGGGCCAATTGTACAGTTAACCATTTCTTGTGTTATTTAGAAAATTCAGGGATTATAAGTGTAATTTAGTCACAGGCACACGATGTAGGCTGCCTGGAAGAAGACATTGAAGTTCTCTAGCTTATATTAAGCTGGTCAGAAATATTTGCTTGTGGTTAAGAATGATTGCATTATGAGACAACTGAATATTCATTATCTTTAAACACAGGAATTCACAAAACTTGCCCAAGTCTATGTAGCCAAAGCTGGCAAACTGCTCCCAAAGATAATGAGCAGCAGGGTAAATCCAAGCTGGCCAACTGTCATTTCCTTCTGAGAACAATAACCTGGGGGTGACTGCTAACTCTGCTTTTTGCCCATTGGCATCACAGCCAAAGCCTGATCTTCCTAAAATTGGCAGAATCAGAAGACAACCATCTAATGCCTAGGGGCACCTAAAGCAGGCTGAAAAAGGTTATCTCATTTCAAATAGAATCAAAGTAAAAACTGAAATAGACAGAGCAGGCTGATTATTCATGAAGCACATGGACCCTGTTGCTGAGGCTGTAAATGATGACTGGGTGCAAAGAGACTGAGACTGCCAGAAACTCTGAAAATGATTATGTACGAATGAGAGACATGAACCCTTGTGTTGGCATTGTGCTAGACATCCTTGAAATTATCATGATGTACAGAAAAGGGAAATGGGCCTTTTTGCTCTCAATGTGCTTAGACACCTTTGAAATAATGCACATTTGTGGCGCACAGGCCCTTTACCTGAGGTTGTGCTAGACTCCCTTGAAATGATGATGTGCAAATAATGGATGTGATGGGTGCGGCGTCAGACCCAGTCCTTCTCACCAACTTGTGACCAAAGGACTAGCCAATCTAAAACCGCGCTGCCACTTGCGTAACAATGCCACTCTCAGCTGCCCCCCCTGCACAGAGATTTCCCAGCTCACTGGACCACAATCTATGTGACAGCCGCCTGAGAGCGATTGTTACTGGGTCAGGTTCAGGGGCGGATTGACCATTTGGAAACTCGGGCACTGCCCGGGGTCAGTAGGGGGCCCCATGAGATGCCCCTGGTACCTTTTTCATAGGATTTTTTGAATTTGGGCAAGGGCACAGGAGCCCCATGATCCCCTATTGCCCGGGGGCTCCATGAGTTGTCAGTCCGCCCCTGGTCAGGTTAATTACGCAATTAACCTTTAACACTGCCACCACCACCTTTGTTTTACAGAAAAGGAGGAAACTCACAAATCTTAGCAGTAACACTATGATGTTTGAATAAGCGTCTGTATACACACCGCAGGCAGATGTATGCAGAAGTTTAAAACACACAGTATTTTTTTTGGCATTTTGTTATGCTCTGAAGGCAAATCTTGTCCTTCTTGTAACAATTGCCATAAATTTGTTTTGATGGTGTGATGTGAATAAAATATTCAAAGTCCCACCATTATGTTTTTCTCCCACTTGTCAGGAAAAGACGATTTTTGGACCAGTCTTTAAAAAAAACAGTTTTTTATACTTGCCTAATCTTAAATAAAGTTATTAATCTGATTAAATCAAAGTGTGTGGCCAAAACTTTTTGGATGGAATGGCGAAGGATTGGAACCTCAGTCAATTTTGGGGTTTCTGGAGCTCTCTGAAAGAGATTTCCCCTTAAAACGGAGTTCCACCCAAAAGTGGAAGCTCCGTTTGTTTGCCCCCACTACTGCATATTTGGCATTTTTTGGGGTGAGGGAGGAGCGGATACCTGGTTTTGACAGATACCCGTTCCTGCTTCCAGGTCAGTTCACTCCGGCGAAGTGAGCCTGAAGTTTGCCCCCCCTTCTTTTCTCCTTCAGTCTTCTGGGACACTTCATAGGTCCCAGAAAACTGCCAGACCAATCAGGATGCGCAGCGGGCACCTGGCTGTGAAGTCGTAAGATGTCACAGCCTGGTGCCCACAGCTGAGATGCTGACTCCGGTGAGAGAAGAGGGAGAGAAGTGACGACACAGGTGAACACATCGCTGGACCCTGGGACAGGTGTTAAGTCAGCAGCTACAGTTTTTGTAGCTGCTGAATTTTAATAAACACAAAAATGGCTGGAACTCCGCTTTAGTTCCTGTCCAGCTAACAACATAAAAAAGCATCTTTATGTTCCCCCCCGCTGCAGATTTTCCCTCCTTTCCCATCGAGTGAAACCATTTTGTTGCCATGATGGTAATGAAGAGGAAATCTCTATGGGCCATAGTAATAGCAATCCTTCTATTGGCAAAACAAATTGTGAGACAGGTTCTCTATACAGGGTTAGACAGAGTAAAGCACCTTTCACATGGAGTGGACGTTTTGATCAGCAGGCAATCTGTCCGCTGATCCCCCCACTGATCAGAGTAGAGCGGGTGGAAGACAGGTCTGTGTCCACTCAGTTTATGGAGAATAGATACGGTCAGAGCCTATGTGCTCTATGGGCGGTGGGATATAAACAGACTCCGCTATCCGTTTACACCCAACTGTCCTCTGATCTGATCCACCTAGACGGATCTCGATCCATTGCTATTTAGTGGATCAGATGGGATTGGAGATAGGTGGGTGTAAATGAATACAAGTCCATTTACACCCTTTGATCCATAGGGATACATGGACCATCCGATCAGATCTGCCTGAAAAACTGATATGCGGACTTAATCGGATCGCCCATATGAAAGAGCCATTACAGAATCCTGCTTCCATGTGTTGCTCCCTCCCCAGCTGGATGCTTGGGATATCACTTCCTTGTAGGCGACTTAAATATTGCAGCATTTCTATCAGCGAGTGAGGGAGTTCTCACAAGCACCACAATCTCCAGTGCAGCAAGTGTTAATAATATACAAGTGACCTAAAGTCACCTTAGTGCCCTACATTCAGTGAATAACTTATTATCACAAAAGATAAATTGTGATAACTCATAAAAACTAAATCAGGACCCCTATAACAGGGGATAAAGTGACAAAATGTGATCACACAAATGAACTCCACTTAAATATAAATGTCTGTATAAAAGTGCTTCAAAAAACATGCAACATAGTGCAGTGATGGTATCTGTGAATGTGTCAGCACACTCAAATCCTCTCCGGCTAGATTGCCTCCTCACCTCCCTTAGGCGACCCAACAGGCCACTTCACTTTCAGGATATCCCTGGATCCTACTCCAAACGTGGTAGGTAATTCTGGAACTTGTAGTTCCTCTCCAACTTACTCCACAGGATAAATCAGGCCTCACAGGAAGAATTTATCTGTCAAGCATATCTCTCACCCCACAGGGTGAGAGAAAAAAGATCCTCCATAGTGTAGTATGTGAAAAAAATGTTTCCTTTATTCCAAAAAGTAGAAATGCCCACTCACTTTTGCCAATAATGTAACTGCAGATCCCTCATGCTAAGGTGTACTGCATGAATAGGGGACTTTCAGGTTCACCAAAATGGCATCCAACGCCGGAAGTGCATCACTGCGCACTGGAAGCTGCGTCACGGCGTACCTACGCGTTACGTCACCGAACCTCGTGACTTCCTCGGGGCTTTGGGTTAATAAAGCACTGCAGTATTGTTGGTTTTATTGTTTTACACTGTTAAGGTATCAGTTATAAGTGTCAGCTGCTGTTCTATAGGCCACTTCCTTTAGCACAGGAGGATTCTCATTTTTTTTTTTCTGACTATTAATCTCCAGTGTGGCTTGTCCCTAATGGAGACCCAGATAGTAGTAAAAATTAAACAGGCATTCTAACTTGTCCTCACTTTATCCAAAAAAAAAAAAAATTCTGGATATACAAAACACTTTTAAATTGAAATCCGTATTGTTGCAGACCAGTTTCTTGGTTCTTTTTTGGTTTATAATTATTTCAAGTCTCTTTTATGGAAGCTTATGTAATGTTAGAACTGAATATTTCCTCACTCTGTGGAACATTCTGTTGTCCTGTGAACTGATGGCATTTCCTGTGTTTGCTACACGTCTGAAGTTCTTGATCTATGACAGATCTTTATATTTACTTCTGTGGTTATAAAATATGCGGATGTCACACAAAGGCACTCCACTGTGTCTTATGTTTACTTCTACTATACTGGGAACATGGAGTGCTTTAATCCCTTCTTACCATAACCCTTATTGTTTACTGTCTCGTAGGGTCCCAAGCCCTACCCCATTGAAGCCATGGATTCCATACACTGCACTGATGATGGCCAAAAAGCCTGAAACAGCATAGCTGTATGCAGTTTGGAATAAATGGCTTTATTACATTAGGCTATACTTTACCAGGGGCGGACTGACAACTCATGGGGCCCCTGGGCAATAGGGGATCATGGGGCCCCTGTGTCCTTGCCAAACTCAAAAAATCCTATGAAAAAGGTACCAGGGGCATCTCGTGGGGCCCCCTACTGACCCCGGGCCCTTGGGCAGTGCCCGAGTTTCCAAATGGTCAGTCCGTCCCTGTACTTTACTATACGCCAATGGAATGATTTGCATGGCATTTCCCACTGTCCTGAAAGGAGGAATAATCTTATTTTTTGGGATGTGTGATGGAATGTCTGCTAAGAACAATCTACTGGTTATGTAGATTATAATATCGGAAAATTAACTCCTTTTTATAATATAAATCAGAAGATGCAGCGCTGGAAAAGAGATACTATAAAAATAATTATAAAAAAGAAACAGTTCATATGGTGATATCAAAGTGACTTCAGGTGCTCTCATCTACTCATATCCTCCTGGTCCTAAGGAGGAGCCAAGAACGCCGTGACGTCACGCCGCCGGGGCATCGTGGAGCTCCGGCGGCCATCTTTAACATTGGACGGTTAGTCCATGTAATCACTTGTATACAAATTGATTTTTACCCTACACTATCCTCGTTTTTACTCCAATAAAGTACATATCTACTACACTATGGAGATGTCTCTGTTTTGACTCCCCTGGGGAGTATTAATTCGCAGCCATTCATCTGACTACTGGGGAAGGAGCGTTCATAACCATTAAAGAGCAATCCACAGGCCACCACCAGAGGGATCACTTGGATGTCCTAGTAATTATATCCAGGAGCACTGGAGGGAGGCTATTGGATTCCAGACTTCACCTTTACCAGCAGATGACCACAGGAGAAATATATATTGATAAACGCTCATTAAACTGTGCGTTCTGGTGAGTGTGCATTTCTTCTGCACTTTATCGCACAGCACCTTACCACCAGGAGGATATGAGTAGATGAGAGCACCTGAAGTCACTTTGATATCACAATATGAACTGTTTCTTTTTTTATAATTATTTTTATAGTATCTCTTTTCCAGCGCTGCATCTTCTGATTTATATTGTTTTAAGAGGTTTTTATGGTTACCTGGTGTACAGCTGCTATACTTTATTTGTGGGTGCGCTCGCATATATTTTCTTTACTATTAACTCCTTTTTATGTCCATGGGCTCTCCATACAACTAATGGTCCTGCATATGTTGAATATCTGAATAAAATCAGGTTCTTTGTATGGCCATCCTATTTCTTACCATGTCAAGACATTTAGCAATGTGGGCTAGCACAAATACAGCAAGCCTCCTGCTGACTCCTTTCTAGTTGTCTGGTTTAGAAGATCTAGGATCTTTTATATTGTATACCAGGGGTTCTTAACCTTTTGAAGAACGAGGGTCTCTTAAGTGATTTGGTAACTGGTTGTGGGCCACAATGAAATTAAACCGTTCACAATTTCCAATTTTTTTATATTGAATGGCATAATGAACATTTTCCTGCTGCAGCCTCTAGATGCCGGTGGAAGGGAGAGGAGGAGAAGCCAACTTTCATCATTTTGCAAGAAGAAAATGGAGAGAATTGGTTCCGGTATATTATATCAAAGACTTGTGAGCTGCTATAACATATGCTTAGTGCCATACCAAAATCTAAATTAGTAGATCGCCTGCACCTAACACATACTCATGCAAATGTGCCTAATTACATAAATACCAAACTGTGCCGTGCTCCACTGTTGCCAATAAATTATAAATACATGAATATGTGCAAATTTCATATAGTGCAATTTTACATGGATGTAAATACCCTCAAATTAAAGCTGACAGTCTGCAGTTAAAGCACATCTTGTTCGTTTCATTTCAAATCCATTGTGGTGGTGTATAGAGCCAAAAATATTAGAATTGTGTCAATGTTCTAATATTTATGGACCTGACTGTAAATCCACTGTGATTATAAAAAAATGTCCATATACAGTTCTTCACTATTCTCGTGTTATCTTTTAAAATATAGAAAATCTGTGTTTCCTAATTCACCTCCATTGTCATAATTCACTGCAAAACTCATGCACCCCCATCGGTTGTGCTCTCACCTCAAATATATGACCAAACTGTTAAGTGAGGTCATATACAGCCTGTGTCCCTTTAATTGGGCCAAATGTGGATGGGATGGTATCCTGCTGAATGGGATCCCTTTCGTTCATCTAATGGCTCTCCCGCAATGGTGGGTATGTTAAGAGAATAACAAGATCATAGTGCTTTATCCTTAAACACTCATTTATTAATATAAAGTAGTACACTCACTTGATCAATGTACAAAAAGTGCTTTGTGCAAGAAATTGCCTCCTGAATGTTAGCAGTGATGATACCCTGTGTAGAGCCAGCTGATATTGAATAATTTCCCCCTGATTAAGCCAAATGACCCAGTGGCGTAACGCGTAGGGGAGGGTCTGACATCACGATGCTCGATGGTTCAGTTTTTAAGTGAATTTTGACACTGGAGGTGAACGAAGAAGCACAGATTTTCTGTATTTTAAAGATAACATGAGAATTGTGAAGAATTGCATATGGACATTTTTGATATTCACAGTGGATTTATGTAAAATTGTACTATATGAAATTTGCACATATTCATGTATTTATAATTTATTGGCAACAGTGCAGCGCGGCACAATTTGTTCTTTATGGTGCTGGTATATGCTGCACTGAATGTGACAGGGAGGCTGCACGGGCCCCCTAGAGCATGGGATGGGGGTCACTATTGCAACTTCTGACACTACACCTGTGATCGGGGGTGTGCGGTAAAAACACATCTCAACCATGAGGTTTTCCTGCCTCTCAAACTGCAAATGTAAACAAGCCCTTACTGTCTTGAGCCCCCTATAAGGCTGCTTTCACACTGATGCACTGCGGTTTACCTGTACCGTAGGTGCAGTGCAGTGCACTTGCAGCTTTCCTGCCGGTTAGCTGTGCTTTGCCATAGAATTTTATTATATCTTGCGGGTGTGCTGCACTTTTTGAAAGCCCACCAAAACTCCTGCATTCAGGAGTTTTGTTGCGCTTTTAGAAAGTGCACCAAACCTGCAGGATATAATAAAAGTCTATGGCTCAGTGCAGGTAACCCACAGGAAAGCCACAGGTGCACTGCACCCACAGATCAGTGTGAAAGCAGCCTAATAGTTGTTAACCCTTTTATAGGTACTATTGATGCCCATTGCAAAAGTGCAGTGTATGTGATGTTTAATGCACTGATCTTTTCCTCCTCCAGCTTCTGCTCTCTCCTTCTCCAGGCTGCTAATGTCCTAGGTGAAGTTCGTTTGGTATCAAATATATCTATTACATACTTAGAATTAGCGCAGCACCATCTACTCTTTATTCATATGTTTGGTATCACTTCATCTGGGACAGGAGCCAGCGCTACAGAGGAAGCATCAGCTTATGCAGCTCCTGCTTCCACTGCTTCCGGCTCCATGCACTCTGAAGGCGGATCGGCAAACCTAGATTGTGGTCAATGGGTTGCCAGTCCCAGGCATGTGCTTCCCTGGTTTGAAGTTGAGGGCTGCATCAAAGGGCTCCACAGGTTGAGCACCCCTGTTGTAAATTGTCATGAGTAGGACATTCCTAATCCTCTTGTATTGTAACTGTACCGTGTCTCCCTTTAATTTGGAAAGTGCTGCACACTGTTAGTGCAATATGAATTCTCTATGACAATGTGCTTTGATACAGCACTTTGGGAACATCCAACTCCTTTTGCAATTACCTTTTGAGGCTTTCCCTCCTTATGGAGGGTGTCAATGATGGTTTACTGCACAACTGTCAGGTCAGCAGTCTTTCCCATGATTGTGATTCCTACTGAACCAGACTGAGAGACCATTTAAAGGCTCAGGCACCCTTTGCAGGTGTTATGGCTTAATTAGCTGATTAGAGTGGGACACTTTGAGCCTAGAATATTGCACCTTTTCACAATATTCTAATTTTCTGAGATTGTGGATTTGGGGTTTTCATGAGCTGTAAGCCATAATCATCACAATTATGACAAATCACGGCTTGAACTATCTTGCTTTGCATGTAATGAGTCTATCTCATATATTAGTTTCACCTTTTAAGTTGCATTACTGAAATGAATGAACTTTTACACGATATTCTAATTTTTCGAGTTTCATCTGTAGATAAAAATACAAAAAAAACTTGGAGCCTCCCTCTCCCACATACGCAGACATTTCGGTTCAGCTTTTGGCCACATGCATTCTGAATTTTTGGCATCGGTTTCGGCACCAGTTTTTTCATTTCGGTGCACCACTACTCGAGGCAAGTTACAGCACACACTAATTTTGGTAGCATAATTATTAATGTGGAATGTATGTTCCTTGAACATTATTTTTTATCAAGTTTTTATGGGTAAAGTTCCACTTTAATTATATTCTTCTGTTTAATCAGTTAACCAGCTTCAATCCAGGAGTGTCTCCCTGGTATAGATTAAAGTTTATAAGCTTCTTTGGCGGCAGAGACTGAGTACTGTGTAAAAAGCTGTGGGATTTGTCAGCTTTATATGAACTAGCACAAGTGGACCTGTTTTTAGGTTTATTTAGGCTGCATGGCTCCAAGGACAAGGCAGAGTGAAGGCAAAGAGAGAACTGAATACTGAAGAGTGGAGGAGAAAAAGAATGCAGTGGAGCACCTGTTAAGGACTGGCAGGTGAGAGAGAACAGACAGAGGGATCTGATTGTGGACTCTATAGTAGGTGATCAGACAAGTCCATCTTTTGCAAAAATAAATAAATGCACCTATATAGATTGACCAAATTAAAAAAAAAATGATTTATTTTATTTAATGTATTTATTTTTGCATTTAAGCCTGGAAAGCATTGCTGCTACAATCAGTGGATTACAGGTTCAATTCCTTGGCTCCTGCAGATTATTTCTCCAAATACTTTAGATATGGGGCTGGAGGAAGTATCATTGGACTACAAGTACTCCCTCCAGGGTTGCCATTAGAAATCATGGGGACCTGTGCAGCCTACCTTGCAGGTTCCCCCCCCCCCCCCCCTCAGCTCTCCCAGAGGAATGTGGGGGGTGACAACAGTATGCAGTGCAGGGGTCAGGAGTATGCGGCATATAGTGCTTGTATGGGGAGGGTGGTCTGCAGCGCAGGGGGCAGGAGTATGCAGCATAGAGTAGGGGTTTATGCAGTGTAGGGGTCAGGAGTAGGAGGAGTACAGAAATTGGAAAATGTTTATTTCGAGGAAGGAAAGCAGAAAAGATCCATTATTTCCAGCCTAGAATGTTTTCTTTTCTTTGTACCGTTCTTCAGAGCAACACTGAAACAATGTTTTCCATGTGCCACTCACTTAAGACTTTGTGTCCCATCCCCCAAGGTTCCTATTTCCAAGTGCATGGATTGGCAACCATGGCACTCCAGCAGATGTCTCACAAGGCTTTGTAGGACTCTGCCAGCCACAGGCATGCCTCCCAGAGGCAGAGGAAAGATGGGATTTGTAGTTTCAGTACAGCCGGAGTGCTGAGGTTGCCTACCCCTGCCGTAGTGGATTAGTAGAATGCCACCTCGCTCCAGTGCACAAAATGGCTGACCAGACTCAAGTGACAGAACTGTTGTAATTACAAACTGCTCTGCTCTGTGGCACATCTCTGTGTAGCTGTAATGATTCTTGGATCTCACCAATGTTCTTTTTTCAGGACAGTGCGTGTTTGGATGAAGAGAGACAGTGGTCAGTTCTGGCCTAGTATATATCATGCCATGCCAGGTAAGTTGTTTGACACAGGTGACCTTGACTTGTTTCTTCCAGATGCATTTTATAGCACAAGCATCAACATTGGAAAATGCATTTTTTTTCAGTAGACTTTATTACCACCTACAGGGGATAGACAGAAAATGGAAACACTACATGCCTTGCAGGTGTGAAAGTGATGACGTTTCATGTTGAAAGCGGAAGTGATTGAACATTCTTTTGCTTCCGCTGTGTGATGAGACACCTAGCTAACAAGTGGGAAGCCTCACTTTCGTCATTCACTACGTACACTGCTAGTAATACGACCTCTTTGTTTCCCGCTCCCTCAACCTCCTAGCGATCACGGAAATCTGGATCCAGGCCACTGACTCTACCTCCCCTGCTGCACTCTCCTATGGAAGTCTCACCTGGACTTACTCACCCAGACCCAACGGTTGTAAAGGTGGTGGGGTTGGTCTGCTCCTGTCACCACAGAGCACCTTCCAAGTCCTCCCAAACCCCTCCTCTCTATCCTTCTCCTCCTTCGAGGCCCACTGTATCCGACTATTCTCCCCAACCCCCCTGAAGATTGCCGTAATCTACCAGCCTCCTGGACCCGTATCCCGCTTCCTTGATGACTTTTCCTCCTGGTTACCCTTCTTTCTCTCCTCCGAGCTACCCACCATCGTCCTTGGGGATTTCAACATCCCTGTCAACATTGACAACCTGGCCACATCCCAACTCCTCCATTTAACCTCCTCCTTTGCACTTGCACAGTGCCACTCTGACGGAAATATCCTGGACCTTGTCTTCTCTAATCGCTGCGCTCCCCTCAACCTCACAAACACCCCCTTCCCTCTCTCTGACCACAACCTTATTACCTTCTCTATCTCCTCGTCCTCTAACGCCTACCCCCCCCAAATGTCATACTACTACCAGCCGTAATCTCAGCAACCTGAACCCTGCCCCCCTCCACTCTGCAGCTGACCGACTCCATGACAGCATCCTCCTCCTGTCCTGCCCCGACCCGGCTATGACTGCCTATAACTACGCGCTGTCAACAGTCCTTGACTCACTAGCGCCGTTAACCACACGAAACATCAGACCCCGACCGCTCTAGCCCTGGCAGACTGATCACACCAAAACCCTCAAACGACACAGTCGTGCCCTGGAGCGACTATGGCGCGAAACCAGATCCCTACAAGCCTTCACCCGCTATAAATCTGCCTTCTACACTTACACCTCCTCCCTCCACACCGCCAAACAAGCCTACTTCCTGACCCTCATCAAGACCCTCTCCTCCAATCCTCGCCGACTCTTCTCCACCTTTAACCCTCTACTCTCTCCGCCCCCACCTCCACCCAGCACCTCACTCACTGCCCTTTAGATTGCCTATCACTTCAAAAACAAGATTGACACAATTCACAAGGACGTCGCCGCTACTCAAACTCCCTCCAAACCCGTCCCCTCTCACACAACTAGCCCCTCATCACCCCTCTCCCTCGACACAATCCGCAGAGACATCGTCGCTGCTCAAACTCTCTCCAACCCTGTCCCCTCTCACACAGCTACCTCCTCATCACCCCTCTCCCTCGGCCCCGCCACTGCTCTGACTGCCACCCCACCCAACATTCCTCACACTGAAACCCCCTCAACACTCCACACCTTCAACAATACTACCGAGGAGGTCTCCAAGGTCTTCTCTGACGCTCGCCTCACCACCTGCCCCCCTCGACCCTATCCCCTCACAACTCCTACGACCTCCCTCCCTCCCCCTCCATCCTACGCTCCCTCACCCACATCTTTAATCTCTCCCGGTGCATTCCCCTCCCCTCTGAAGCACGCGCACATCACCCCCATACTTAAAAAGATGGGGAAACCTCCTGCGCACAATCCTAATAAGCTAAAGATAAGCTGCTACACCTGCACCTTATTACCTAAAGTGATAAACCAAACTTAATAAAAAAATAAGTGCAGCGCTCATAAATAAACTAAATCTCTATATATACACATAATGACATATTAGCGAACAAACGTGAATCATATAGAAGAAAAAAAGTGCAACAACACAATGGTGCTACAAGTGAAGATAACCATTAATAAGCCCCTATATCAGGGGATGTATCTAATAATGATAGTGCTCAGTGTCAACACACTCTATTCATCAATATAAATGACAACTAAATCATAAAAATGCAATAAGTGAACACATCACTCAAAAAAAACTTGATATATAAAAAAAAAGTACCACCAGTGTCCACGTCATAAATACACATGCAGGTGAATCTCGTGTGTTGCTAGATCCTGGTGATAACAGCACACTCCGCTAGATTGGCCCCTCACCTCCTTTGCTGCGACCCTAAAAGGGCCTAAATGCCTTATGGATCATACTTAAAAAGCCCTCCCTGGACCCCAATGACCCGAACAACCTCGGACCCATCTCCCTGCTCCCATTCACATCCAAAATCCTCGAACGCTTAGTCTACACTCGCCTAAGCTCTCACCTCAATGACAACAACCTCCTCGATCCCCTATAGTCCAGCTATCTCCTCCTGTACCACTATCCCCCCCCTCCTAGATTGTAAGCTCGAAGGAGCAGGGCCCTCGAACCCCTCGTGTATCGCATTGTATTGTTATTGTACTGTTGCATGTTCTGTCTCCCTTTGTAATGTACAGTGCAGAGCGAACCGTTGGCGCTTTTAAATACTGTATAAAAATAATCATGTCAGCTTACTGAGCTTCAAAGATCGATGTGGTGGCTGCATTTAATTTCCTTTTTTAGACTTTTTTTTTTTTTACCTGTTAATCTGGACAGTAACATGCTTCCTGTGCTAGAGTGCCTCCACACTGGATGAAGGACCACAGGGGGCACCTTTGGACAGCTGCATTGTTAATCTTGAGGGAGGGGAGTGTTAGATTAGCAAGCAGAACTCCAGTTTTTTTTTTCCCTTCCCCGTCTTTCAGGACAGCACCTTGAGAGACCTCGGCTCCTCTGTACCTGAGGAAACATCTCCACCCATAATAAAAGTACAGCCTCTCCACTCCAACCTCAGTAACTGTGTTTCCTCTGGTGGGGACACACGATCTCTGAAGCCCTTCCAGGGGTGGTCAGGATCGCGCTGTGCCTGGAAGAAGAGGGGGGGCCCTTTGGACTGGGTGCAGTCCATTTCAGTTGCCCTCCCTTTTGCAGAAAGCCAGCCGTGGAATCTCACATGCAGAAGCGGGTGCAAGCCATTAGACCAAAAGTACAGAAGTACAAAAGGAAACGGCAAGGGAGGAGAAATTTTCTGTCGTCCTGAGCAACCCCAAAAGTCGCAATGACTGTGTTCCCTCAGTGGGAGGAAGATTGGGGGTCTTCCTCCCACAGTGGGAAGCGGTGTCCTCCAGTCCCTTTATTCTGGGTATGCTGAGAAGAGGGTACCGCCTGGAATTTTGGAAACTGCCGCCACAGAGGTTGTTAATGATGGAGCTCCCAAGATGTTCAGAGAAGGCTGCGGCCCTACTCTCTTCTTTGCAGGAGTTGGAAGAGCAGAGGGTCGTTATCTGGGTCACCTCCGCAGAGTTCGGCAGGGGTTTCTATTCCCACGTCTTTGTGATCAGAAATTCCTCAGGGAACTACAGGCTCATTTTGAACCTCAGGCCCTTGAACGAGACCATCAAATGCAAGCGATTCCGTATGGATTCGATTTGCTCGGTCAGGTCTCTTCCCCCCCCCCCCAACTGCTTTCTGCCCTCCATAGACCTAAGGGACACTTACCTACACATTCCAATTGCAGAGGCCTCCTCAGGTTGGCAGTACGGAGCCCCAGGGAAATACTTCACCTGCAGTTCTGAGCCTTGCCCTTTGGGCTTTCCTCTTCACCCAGGATTTTCACAAAGATCATGGCCGAGGCCCTGGTGTCTCTTCGTCGAAAGGGAGTCTTGCTGGTGGCGAACCTGGACGATCTGCTATTGTTTGCAGACTCAGAGGAACAGCTGTCACGGGGCATAACCCTGGTGATGAGACACATGGAGAATTTAGGCTGGCTAATAAACTTATCCAAGTCAAATCTGGTCCCGGCCTAAAGGATGGTGTACCTGGGCTACGAGTTGGATTCCACCAACAGAAAACCTTTCTACCCCAGGAGAAAATCCTAAAGTTGGACAGGGGAATCAGGCAGCTGCTAGGGAACCAGTCCGTGTCCCTAAGAGAATCCATGTCAGTGTTGGGCCTGCTAACCTCATCCATTCCGGCGGCGCAGTGGGAAGGTTTGGATCTGCGGCCCCTACAGCTGTTCATTCTGGACATCTGGGATCGCCGGCAGGAGTCTTTGGACTCCTTGATACAGGTACCCCCCCCCCCCCCGGGTGAAGAGGACCCTCTGGTGGTGGAGAAGGTCAGCCAATTTGGCCCAGGGGCCTTTCTCATTTCCAGGGAAGTTGCAACGGACCTGAGCGCCAGGGGTTAGGGAGCGCACCTAGAGGGGTCCGTGGCGAAGGGTTCTTGGCTACCAGAAGAGAGGAGCAGATCCTCGAACTGGAAAGAACTCAAAGCGGTATTGCGGACCCTTGTGGCCTTCCGGGAGCAGTTACGAGGGCAGCTCGTGCGGATCCTCTCTGTCAACTCCTCTGTCGTAGCAGACAGGGAGAGATGCGAAACAAGACCCCGTGGTCCTTGGCCTCGGAGCTGCTCAGCTGGGCCAAGACCAACGTAGCCTCCTTATCAGCTGCCCACCTGAAGGAGACATCTGTCAAGCCATCATAAGGGAGTGGGGGTCTCAATCTGTAGACATTTTTGCATCAGGCCAAAATTCCAAAGTTCCGGTTTTCTTCTCTCTAAACCGTTGGGACAGGGCATTGGCAGTGGATGCACTAGTACAGCTGTGGGACTTTCCCCTGTGCCTTCCCCCGAGTCTCCTTCTTGCCAGCAGTTCTGAGGAAATTCAGATCTGAGCAAACATCTCTAATCCTGATAGCCCTGCACTGGCCCAGACGAGCTTGGTTTTCGACCCTGGAGGCCCTGGCTGCCTACCTTCCTTGGATATTGCCATGCCGGGAGGACTTGCTGTCTCAGGGCCCGGTCCTGTGTCCCCAGGTAGACAGATGGAACCTAGCAGCCTGGTTTCTGAGGAACAACTGTTGAGGAGCAAAGGGTTTTCAGCTAGGGTAGAATCCACTCTCCTAGATAGTTAGAAAAAGGAGACCTGTTCTATCTACCTTTTTAAGGTCTGGAAGCTTTTTAACAGATGGTATGCACAGACTTCCCTGGAAAAATATAGTTTCAGTCCTAGAATTTTTGCAGGTGAGAGCCGACAAGGGTTTATCAGTGAGTACGCTGAAAGGCCAAGTGTCAGCTCTTAGCAGTTTCCTGGAAACTCCCTTAGCCGGAGAGGAGCTGGTGGCTAGATTCCTTAAAGCAGAGCTCCACTCAAAAGGGGAAGTTCCACTTTAAGGACTGCTCCCTCCGCTCCCCATTAAGGATTGGCACCTTTTTGGGGGGGAGCGGGTACCCGAATTTGACAGGTACCTGCTCCCATTTCCGGTCCAATCGCCTAGGCGATTGAAAGTGGAAGGTGTCCTCCCGCCCTGTAGTCTTTTGGGAAATATGACAGGTCCCAGAAGACTACTGGACCATTCATGAAGCTCAGCGCTAGTCGCGCATGGGCAGTGGGTGCCCGGCTGTGAAGCTGCAAGCTGTCACAGCCGGGTGCCCACACTGAAGATGCCGGCCTCCTGGAATCCAGGACGGCCGGTGAAACGGGCTGCGGGGCACACACCGAGGGACAGGTAAGTGGCTGTACTTTTATTCTGGGTGGAGGTGTATCCTCAGGTGGGGAGGAGCCGAGGTCTCTCCAAGGTGCTGTCCTGAAAAACCTCTGGAAAAAGCGTTACCATAAGTGTAACTTTGCTTTTTTTTTTTCCATTTTGGATATAGGTTTTACATATATAAAAGCTGATCATTGTAAGCACCCCTGTCCGTGGTAATTGTTTTGTCTCATCCCTCTAAGTCAGAGATGTCAAACTCATTTCATTGCGGGCCACATCAGGCCCTAGATACAGCTGGTTGTAACTGTAAGACTAGATGTCCAGAGCGCCCCACCCCCCTTACATCAGCTGTCAAGAGTCTGCTCTTCCCTACATCACAGTGCACCCCCTTACCTTGTGCTGCTGTCAGAAGCTGGGGGTTTAGCTGGGAAGCAGAAAGCATAGGGTTTGGAAGAGAACCAGACAAAGGCTGGAGTCAGCTGCTGAAGTCTGCTGAATGCTGAGACCAGGGACATGGAGATGAGGGGGTGCTGCAGCTGCACAGTGAGGTGCAAGCTAAGTAGGAGGCGTTCTGTCCTCTCTGCTGTTGGCTGCTGAAACATGGAGGGGTCAGAGATGAGGGGAGTGCCGCAGCTGCACTAGAAGTGCGAGGTCCACATGAAAGGGCCTGGTGGGCCAGATTTGGCTCGCTGACCTTGTTTGACACTTGCTCTACCAGCTACATCTGTAGGACAGCTTGTTCTGTTGAAAAATAGGACTTACTGGCCTGAACACCAGGTGAACATAAAAGAAAGCATAAAAAAGAAAATTAATACAGCCATCACGTTTAAAATGTGGTAAGCTGTAGTATAATAAATGTATGCTTTTGGGTTTATGACCGCTATAACCTCTTAGACTCCTAGCTTATAGGTGTGACCTGTCCACAGTGTATGTGCTTCAAAAGCCTGTGCATCAGTGTGCATGTCAACTCTGTGGTGATTACCCTGAAATGATATTATCCTTGCACTCTAGATTTGGTTGTTTCATAAGGGTTTACAGATGCACAGTGCAGGGATTCTGTTATCTGTATGTAAGAAATTAAATTTATTTTAAACCCTCAGCTTGTAGATGTAGTTTACAGCTTTCGGTGCTGCTGGCAGCTGTTCTCAGTGCTGCTTCTTTGAACTTCTGGTCTTCATAGGAAAAATTGGCTTGGGGGAAGGAAGTTGTGGTTGAGTGCCTGTAGAGCAGGGGGTCTCCAAACGTACTAAATAAAGGGCAAGTTTACTGTCCTTCAGTCCTTAGGGGGCCCGGACTATGGCCAATGGGACTACAAAATGTCTCAGCATCAGTGGGAGTGAACAATCTATCATTTTGTGCCAGTGGGAAGAATTGTGCCTCATCATTGGTGTCATTGGGAGGTATTGTACCCCTTCATTGGTGTCATTGGGCCCCATTGTTGCTGTCATTGGGGGGAACTATGCCACATCATTTATCTCATTAGAAGGAATTTGCCCATCATTGGTGTAATTAGGAGGAATTATGCCTTTCATTAGTGCTAGTGAATTAAATAGTGTCCCAAGGGCCAAATAAAAGCAAGCAAAGGGTCGACTTTGGCCCCCGGGTCACAATTTGGAGACCACTGCTGTAGAGGCTAAAGGACTGTGTGTTTCTATTGATGCACACAGTGTAGAGAGACACAACTCTAGTCCCTGCATGAGAGAGGACTCCATAAGATGCTGCAAAAGAAAGGAGCCACCCTGAAACAGGAAACCCGGGGCAGCGGTCATGGCACCAGCCTGAACTGGAACATAGGCAGGAATTAACAGCTGAAGAAACTGCATGCTCAGTGATTATTTCAGCTGCTGAAAGTGCTTAAAAAAACATTGGGTTTATTACTAATTTAATCTGTCAGCACTTGCTGTGGACATGCAGTGTAGGCGGTACACTTTCATTATAACAAACCTATTCCAGTAGCATTTATTACAACCTCTATGATGCTAATGGCACTCTGTGTTTATATTTTTCAGCTCCATGTTCATGTATGTCTTTTAATCCAGAAACTCGGAGGCTGTCCATAGGCCTGGACAATGGTACTATCTCAGTAAGTACAAAGTATATCCAGCTTCTTGGTTACATCACCTGCATTTTTATTTAACACTATTGGTTGCTGTTTATAAAAAAGTGGTAAGGCATTTGGAGATGTTAGTCTTGTTGCATCGCACACCCTTTTTTGACACTACTTATGGTTTTCCAAGCTACATCCATATTCATTTATTAAAAGCTTGTTTCTTTTGGAATACCTAAGCATGAAACTGAAGAATTGGAGTTTCATGCTTCATCCAGGTTCTAGTAGTCAGTTGCAAAAAAACAAAACAAGAGCGCACTGGCCTAGCATATTATCCCAAAAAAAAGATTTATTGTATTTTATATAAAAACATACCCACAAACGTGATGACAATTCGCATATCTAATGACAGCCACTTGAATCTGATTGCATGGGTGTTCATACCCATGCAACCTGTTCCAGGCAAACGCACTGCATTCTGCTTTTGGGGTGTCGTTGGCTTTTAATCGACAACAGCAGATCGCATAGACATAGCGGGATCGCTGTGCACCGCGCTGCGGGATACTGATTCCTGAGCATTTCCCGCATTGCATCAGTGTGAACCAAGCCTAAAACTCCACCTTTGTTATGGAAAAAGTAACTAGATACACTGCAAGAATATATGCCTGTGTATTTCATTTTAAATACAAAAAAAGATCCTGGAAAAGTTGTTCAGATATCTGAAAATTACTGCCACGTGGGAGGTACTTCATGAACACGCAGTACGCAGTGAACACGAGCGCCGAGGAGTCTGCATCCCCACATGCGGGTCACCTGTATGTCGCCATGCGCCCCCTTCCTTTGTCTCGGTGGGCACAGTGCAGCCCCATTGTTCCCGACGCCAGGACTTTTATTGTCTGGCAACCTGGCAGTGTCCTGCTCTGGAGATAAATACCGGAGCAGAATCTGGGCATGGGCAGTCTCCCCCCTGCTCGCTCCTCTTAACCCCCTGCTATTGTGTTGTGAGAGGTCCTGTGCTGCGGCCTGGCCCTACTGCCCCCTCTCCATCCCAGGACCTGTGGAGCTCTGAGGAGCCTGGCTGGCCTGCCACTGCTACTAGCCCCTTGCTCTCTCCACCGCCCGCCAGAGATATGCCTCCTTGCTTTGTCCAACCCCTGTGCTGAGGATTTGACCTGGACTTAACTCTTGCCTACCTGTTGTGGGCCCAGACTGTGCTGCGAATTAACCCCCCTTGTTGCCTACCAGAGCTTGGTGATCCTTGTGTGTCCCACCCTGTGTTATGGACTTTTTTTTTTTTTCTGCCTGAACCCTGCTAAACTCATCATGTGCCCTCACTATCACTCAATAAAAGCCTTGTGTGTCTCCCCACTCTCCGCGTGTGTTCTTTCCCACTTATACCTCCGTCACAAATGGTGTTTGTTCTCTGTGGTTCACCACTTCCATGTAGCTGCCAGTTGTTAAAGACCAACTACAGTCATTGCACACATCTCAGTAATACATAAGCTATATATCTTATTCATACAGTACATAACATAGGCTGGATATTCATAGACCCTGAGTAATAGGCTGGTACTTTCAGGTGATTGGACACTGGCAAAGCTTTGCTGGACCCGCCCCTTGGGCATACCCTTATGACTCTATCTGACTGTGTAAGACCTCTGCTTGTGTACTATGGGAATGGACCTCTTAACCCCCAATTTTTGCTTCACTAGTTTATTATTTTGATTTGGATTATTCAGTCAACTAATTATTGTCTGCTAACACAACAATAGAAGCTGTGCATTTGGCTCAGTAAAAGCTTGGGAGCTGTACCCAGACCCCACGGTGTCGGGTGCTACTTGTAATGTTTCTTTGAGTACTGGATCCTGCTTGGGCACTCACCTTGGCAATTGCAGTTCGTGTGGTTAGCCACAGGTGACAACCTTCTGAAGAACTCCTCTCCCCTTCAACTATCTTGCAGATAGTCCAAAGAACTGTTCAGATGCTTCAGGGCTTCGGTTTGGTAAGTTTGCTCTCCAACCCTCCCCTCACCTAGAATACTTAGGCACAGCCCAGGCAAAGGTCTTTCTTCCAGAAAACAGATTTTTTTTCTCTACAAACTCATGCTCATTCTCTCTGAGCATGCTGATTCAGAGCAATAAAGATTAGCTCTTAACCACTTGATCCAATCTGGGTACAATTGGGCAGCGCCAACTATCAACCACCAAGGAGGTACCAGGAGTTGGGTAGCTTTAATAGAAGAAAGTCTGATCATCTTATGGGAGGAGAAACGCTGTCCAGCCCTCTCTGCTGTTCATAATCCAGGAGTCGACCATTGGAAGGAAGATTACCTCAGATAACGCCGCCTGGGCCAAGGGGAATGGCTTCTTCATCCCAACATCTTCAATCTCCTATGTCAGAAATGGGGAACTCCCTTGTGGACATCCTTGCCTTCAGGTACAAACAGTTACCCCTACTTGTAGCCAGGACCAAGGATCATCAGATGCTCTGATAATTCCTTGGACCCCATTCCAGTTAATGTTTTTCCTCCAGTATGAATTCTGCTGCAACTGTTCCTCAAAATGGAACAAGAGAAGAAAATGGTTATTCACATTGCAGCAATCTGGCTCAGGAGAACATGGTGCACAGACATACTCAGACTTCTAGGACAGGGATACTGAATTAAAATTAACAGGAGTCCGGTAAGTACAATTATCTTCCAGATGTCCGGATGTCATGTTTGTGCTATGATTCAGATCCATCACATCACGGCCTCCCGTGCACATCACAGTTCCTCCCCCCATCACCAACTGCACCATCACAGACACCCCCCCCCCCCCCCCCTTATCACCGACTGCTTCATCGCGGACCCTGCTCATCACAGACCGTCCCATCATGGACCCTGCTCATCACAGATCCCATCCATGACAGACCCCTCAGCGCAGACCCACCCCAATCACCCAATCACAGACCCCCCATGACAGTCCTCCCTGCATATTACAGATTCTTATCCCTTTCATAATATCGCAGCACTCCCCCCCCCCCCCCCCCCCTTGTCCTACCTTATTCATACAAGACAGCAAGCACGGCAGGTCTGGACATAGGGCGGGACTTTTCATGTTAAAGGTGGGTAAATGATTTCTTGGACAGCCCCACTGCCTAGCAACCAATCACTCGCTTCCCAACATGAAAAGCCCACCCTATGTCCAGACCTGCTGTGCTTCCCGGCTTGTGTGAATAAGGTAGGGCAGTGTGGGGAGGGGGGAGTGCTGCGATGTTATGAATGGGACAGACTTGCTGCGCCTCAAATGCTGTGCCCTTTCCTTGAGGATAATAGCGGTCGGCGGGCGAGTCGGTGGTGGGGGGAGGACATTCAGGCAACTATTTGGTGAGGCTGCGGTCTGGAAAGGAATGATTCTGGGTCCGGATCCGGACTTCGGTCCACCATTTAGTGATGCCTGTTCTGATGCCTGATCTAAATGATCCATGGCCTATTACAAATGAACCAGACCTCCTGTTCCATCCTGCTCTTCACTCACTAGCTTTAACGGTGTGACTGTTGAAACCCATGTCTTGAGGGACAGCGCTGTTTCCGGTGCTTCCATATTGCTAAGATCCCAAAATGATAATCCTTGTCTGCCTGATGTGAACAGACAAGGTGGTCTAGTTTGACATGATCTATGCAAAATAATGTCTTGAAATAGGACATGCTTCATTTTTGGATGGTGATGCATGAACCTGGGTCCAGATATATGGATGCACCAAATATATTTCTACAAAGCATCTAAAAGAGGTCTTTTCTAAGTATGAACAGCAACAAAATATTAAATTTATGTTTACATTTTGACCCTTTTTGTGGACACCTGCTGCGCTCAATATGCACATTATGATCAAGAGAATAACACTGTTGGTGCACAATGCCGGAGAATCATCTGTAAAGTTTAACAAGCTATTCTAAAGAAATTATATGGTGGGGTTTATGATATCAATGTAAACACTTGTTTTGCTTGAGGAATTAAGACATACAATAATACTCCACAGCTGACTACCTGCAATGACCTTTTTACTATATATATCATCTTATGGAGAGACTTCTATTATGAGGATTAGCACAGGCTGTGGCGGTCATGCTTAATATTAATATGACAACTGATGAAGTCAGAAAATTCAGCAGCTGTGCATAGTAACCAATCGGCTTCTATCGGAAGCAGCTGTGCATTGTAACCAATCGGCTTCTGTCGGAAGCAGCTGTGCATAGTAACCAATCAGCTTCCGTCGGAAGCAGCTGTGCATAGTAACCAATCAGCTTCTATCTGAAGCAGCTGTGCATAGTAACCAATCAGCTTCTGTTGGAAGCAGCTGTGCATAATAACCAATCAGCTTATGTCGGAAGCAGCTGTGCATAGTAACCAATCAGCTTGTGTCAGAAGCAGCTGTGCATAGTAACCAATCAGCTTCTATCTGAAGCAGCTGTGCATAGTAACCAATCAGCTTCTGTTGGAAGCAGCTGTGCATAATAACCAATCAGCTTATGTCGGAAGCAGCTGTGCATAGTAACCAATCAGCTTGTGTCGGAAGCAGCTGTGCATAGTAAACAATCAGTTTCTATCTGGTTACTATGCACATTTGGAAAAAAAAATCCAAAAAAAGTGCATAAAAATGCATATAAAAACGCATGGAAACCTGCATTAGCGCTCATGGAAATGCGCCAAAATACAATGTGTTGCAGTTGCATTGTAATGTGGATTGGTGCTTAAAGTGATTGTAAGGCTCAAGATTTTTTTACCTTCATGTATTCTATGCATGAAGGTAAAGAACCTTCTGTGTGCAAAATCAAAGAAGCTGATTGGTTGCCATGCATAGCAGCTCCAGATTCTGATTGCTCTTTCTGTGTATAATAACCTACAATTTTCCAGGTGATGTCTTTGACACATGCAGATAAGGACTGCAACTTTCCTAATCTGGATGTTTTAGGTAAGTAACTTGCATAGCACTGAAGCCATTGGGTCAAAGGAATACTCAGGCAATTGGCATCTTTACAAAGAGGTCAACAATGGTAGCCCCATATGAAACTATAATGTTAGGGCAGTGCTGCATCAAAGACACTTGACAACAGCAGAGTGTATCAGCTGTTGTCATAGCACTAAAGTGGTTGTAAAGCTTTGTTTTTTTGTTTTTTTTTTAAATTAAAATAATAAACATGTTATACTTACCTGCTACCTGTGGTTTTGCACAGAACATCCCAGTCCTCCTCTTCTCAGGTCCCCTGCCAGCACTCCTGGCTTCTCCTCTTCATCCAGTGCACCCATAGGTACTTTCTTCCTGTGTGTGCTTGCGCCTGAGCCCTGCTGCCTGCATCCATAGCCACAGACAGTAAGGCACGACCCCACTCCCTCATCAGAGTTTGATTGACAGCAGCGGGAGCCAATGGCTCTTTCTGCTATTGATCTTCCTAGGGAGGAGGGACAGAGCTGCTGCTCTCATGCACAGCGCTGAATCGAGATGGGGCTCAGGTACGTATAAGGGGTGGCTGGGGGGGGGGGGGGGGCTCAGGCACAGAAGGTTTTTTTTTTTCACCCAAAAGGGGAAGTTCCACTTTTTTACCCCCCCCAACTGCCACGTTTGGCACTTTTTGAGGGGGAGTGGGTACCTGGTTTTGACAAGTACCCACTGTTACTTCTGGTCAGATGTGTCACAGCGATCTGAGCCGTAAGTTCACCGCAACCTTCTGGAACCCTTAATAGGTTCCTGAAGACTGTGGGACCAGTCACAAAGCGCAGCACACTTTGCACATGTGCTGTATGAAAGCGGCTATGAAGCCTAAAGGCCTCACTGCCAGTTTCCCTTACTGAAGATGCTGGCACCTGCATTCGAAGTCAGTTGAAGAATCGGCTCAGGTGAGGATATCACTGGATCCTTGGACAGGTAAGTGTCCTTATATTAAAAGTCAGCAGCTACAGAATTTTATCTGCTGACTTTTAATTTTTTGGAGGGAGCCCAGAGCTCTGCTTTAAGGTAAAAAAAACCTTAAAGCATTACTAAACCAAAAACAGCAAAATCAGTCTGTATATGCAGTAAAGCATGTTAGTTATACTCACTGTGGAGGGTGCATGTGATCGGCACAGGTCCAATCAGTACTGTCTGGACAGAGGGTCAGGGGTCATGCAGCCTCATAGGACAGTCAGAGGAGAATGGAAACTCCTCCTATACGAATAACCAGTGCTTTCCCGGACACTGATATTGGTCACAAGACTGCTATATGCTGCTGATAAGAAAGGTATTTAACAATTTATATTTACTAAAATAAGTGCATTTCCATGTTGTGTGTACTGTGGGAGACCAGATATAGTGAATGCAGGGTCCTGGGTTTAGGAACACTTTAAGACTTTATAGCCACTTTAAGTCAGGAACCAAAGCCCTGCTTGACCAACTGTTTAAACCAATACTGTAGTTACATTTTGTACACTTTAGTTCCCTTACCCACCTCCCTTAATGCTCGTTAGTTGACCTTTTTTTTTTTTTTTTTATCCCTTTTTTACCTTTTGGGATTAAAAAGGACATCTCCACCATAAAAATCTTCCGTATACAAATATGCATGGTATTGTTACAACCTGATTAAAGCTTTTCTTTCTTTTGTATGTGTAAACACTGCTTTTGTTTAAAGCCAAATATATGCGAAATAGGCAGTAATAAATGTTTTTATGTTCACCCCTGTTAGTAGCTGGATGAATTCCCTTCTCTGGCACAGGGGCGGACTGACCATTCGAGCACTCGAGCACTGCCCAAGGGCCCGGGGTCAGTAGGGGGCCCCATGAAATGCACCTGGTACCTTTTTTATAGGCTTTTTTGGGTGTGTTTTGAGTGTGGGCAAGGACACGGGCCCCATGATCCCCTGTTGCCTGGGGGCCCCATGAGTTGTCAGTCCACCCCTGCTCTGGCAGAGAGTTTACCTATGCACTGAGCTCAGGATAGCACGGGTGTTATTTTTAGCTCACTCACATTTCCCATCATATATGTGTCTGTCATTTCTATTTCTGTCAATTCCTTTTAGATGTCAGTTGTGTATCCTCAAAATCCCTTGTTCCTGCTGCTTTATTTAGCCATATTCGGTCTTTCTTGCTGTTTTATTAACTTGAATAGGACAAGACAATTATATCCTGCCTGAGCTGAAGATGGATAAGAATAATGTACTGCTTGCTTGTGTATTTTCTACACAAGCCGTTATTACAATGTGAAATGCCTGTATGAGAAGCTTTACAAAGAATACAGTATAGAATACAGTATAATATTCTCTAGTTCTAAAAAAAAAAAAAAAAAAAAAAAGCTTTCCTCTATGAAGCTGAATGGGTTCATGTTCCTTTGTTTCACAGCTAACATGGCCAAGGCGTCGGATAGTGTCTGCCTTTATTAGATACTTGTCATATAGATATATCTTAATTGCAGTGTGGGACACAGGCTAGATGTTCATAGACCATGGGTTATAGGGTGCTACCTTCAGGTGACTGGACACTGGGTACGCTTCCGGAGACATACTCCTGTAACTGTATCCCACTCTAGAAATATTCTGTTTTTTTTGCTAGAGTCCTTAGGTTATAGACACCCCCTCCAATCCCCCATAAAAAGGTTTATTATGCTTAAAGCTGAGTTCCACCCAAAAGGGGAAGTTCCACTTTAATGCTTTGTCCCCCGCTCCCCATTAAGGATTGGCACCTTTGGGGAGCAGGTACCCAAGTTTGACAGGTACCCGCTCCCACTTTCGCTGCGATCGCCTAGGCGATCGGAAGCGGAAGTTGTCCTCCCCCCTCCCTCCCCATAGTCTTCTGGGACAGGTTCCAGAAGACTACAGGACCATTCACAACTCACGCATGCACAGTGGACACCTGGTTGGGAAGCCGCAAGCTGTCACAGCCAGGTTCCCACACTGAAGATCCCCGGCACCAGGGAGAGAAGATGGCCAGTGAAACCAGTGGTAGTGAGGACACCGCTGGACTGAGGGACAAGTAAGTGGCTGTATTTTAAAAGTCAGCATCTACAGTTTTTGTAGCTGATGACTTTTATTTATTTTTATTTTCAGCTGGAACTCTGCTTTAAAGTGGTTGTAAACATATACTCAGTGGAGTGACTGGCTTCCGGCAATACACAGAGATAAAATAAATCCTACTGCATAAGTTGTACCTGGTTATCTGAAGTTTTCTCTTCTCTACATCTGCTCAAAGTCCAGCATTTATCTAGCTTGTCTGCGCTGTCAGAAAAAAGACAGGTAGGGAGCTGAACTTATACTCTACTGAGCTCAGTGAGGAGAGATTTGATAGCTGATTGGAGGAAAGGGACCAAACCCCTCTCCACAAAGCCAACAGGAACAGAGCAGAGGCTGTCAATCTGTTGGAGGTCCCTCTTTGTCACCATTTTTCTCTTGGTGTCAAGAAAACTTGTCAGACGTGATCCATGCAGTTAGCAGAGAAATGAAGAGCAGACCGAAACAACACTTTGTGCTCCTGAGACAAGTACACACTATAGAAAGATATGCTTTTTTCATATTTCATATCTGAGGTTTACAACTACTTTAACTAGTTTTCTTTATGCTCCTTTTAATTCATTTTGGATTATTTAATCAATTCTTCATATTTTTCAAGGATGTAATCAATTCTTCATATTTTTCAAGGATGGAGCACACCTTCAGAGCTCTAGAACTGCCCCAATCACTCTGATCTGAAAGCTTTTTGCGGGTTGGTAAAATCCACACCAAGCTCACGGCTGTGAGCGTGCATTAATTGTTTACCATGCCGTTTATAAACATTCCATGGCAGACAAGGGATTGATCTATAAAATAAGGTCTGTTGAAGTTGATGAAATCGTGTGTACATGTAGTAATAAATGACTCATTCTCAGAATGGGCAAAAGTTGAGTGGTGGGCCCCAGGGGTCTGTCTTGGGGCCAGTTCTGTTCAGTTTGTTTACTAATGATACAGAGTTTGGAGTCAAGAGCTCAATTTCAGTGTTTGCTGGTGATACCAAATTATGCAGGAAAATAACTTCATTACAGGAGGACAATATAAGAGGTTGGGTAGGTATATGGTACTCTGGTGACAACAGTACACCTGTAAAATACACATTTGGAGGGACTTCCCTGGGGGAATCCGAGGTGGAAACGTTTCTTGGGTTGCTTGTAGATCAGACTTAGCAGTAGAATGCAATGCCAAGCTGCATCTAATGAGCTAAATACTGTCATGCATTAAAAAGGGCCTGCATTGCAATAAACCAATAATTCTATCTCTTCACAAAACACTTGCTCAGCCTCATCTTAAATATGCAGTTCATTTTTGGTTGCCAATCCTCAGAAACTATCCTTAGCTAAATTAGAAAGATTTCAGGAAAGGGAAACAGAATTATTAAGGAGGATAGAGGACCTCCTCTATGAGGATCGATTACATAGATTAGTAATTCAATCTGGAGAAGACGCACTTAAAGGGGCAGTTTGCAATGTAAAAAAAAAAAAATAGAAGTCAGCAGCAAATTCTGTAGCTGGTGGCTTTTAATAAAAGGACACTTGCATGTCCAGGGATCCAGTGCTGTTCTTCACTAGCCTTCCAGTTCTTAGCATCGGCATCCTAATTGTGGGCAGCCGGCTGCTGTATACGCGTGAGGCGCGCTAGGACCTATCACGTGTCCTGGAAGACTGGGGGGGTGGGGACTTTTCAAAGCTAGGTACCCTCTCCCCGCAAAAAAAAAAAAATTACATACCAAACGTGGCAGGGGAGAAGGACATAAAGCAGAACATCCTCTTTTGGGTGGAGTTCTGCTTTAAGAAGTCCCTGAAGAGATCACGTGGCCACAGTTTCTGGGTAAAAGAAAGGAGGTTTAACCTTAGATTGTGGAAATGGCTCTTTACTATCCTATAACTGTTTTATAGCTCCCTATAAATCTTTGTTGAATAAAAAGTGTGTATTTTTTGTGCATTATTATATGAAGATAGTCAAAGATGACTGACACTAGCTTTTTATTCAGATGGCATCTGCATCCAAGTTTTTTTTTTTTGTTTTTTTTTTTACTTTACAGGTATTTGCAACTACATTAGATATATTTAATACAGCTTTATGATGAAACTAAGCATTTTTGTGAGTTTCTTAGCGAATGTAATCAATCCACATCCTATATCCTGCCCCATAATGATTAGCAATAGGAGGACGTGGAGGAGGAGAGAGGACTCTATAGTCATGTGGGCTGCACAGATAAGAAAAAGGAGGAAATTAAGAGTTTGGAATGGAACTGAAATTGAACATGCTCAGTAGAGGACACCAGCTGGTCTACACAATCTCATCCTGCAGTGGGAACACAGAGAATATGGGAGGAAAAGCTGAAGGCAGGATTAATCGGGTATACAGTATGTCCCCCCCTACTTACGAACGTGTTTTCGTTCCACTAGCTCGTTTGTAAGTTGAACTCGTTCGTAAGACCAACAAAAATCAGCGCTTGCAGACAATTGCTGCGAGTGATGGTCAGTGTGTTCTGGGGGGAATCCCCATGCTGGGTTGAACAAAAAAAAACTGTGACATGCAAACATAAAAAATGCTTTAAAAAGTGTTGCACAATTTTTATTTTTAACTATGATAAACCATGCTTTTATGTTTTATTTTTATGCAAATGAACTGTGAATACCTGGTAATCCTGCCAGTTTCTTGTGTCCTCTGTAGCTTCCTTATATCTTCCAATGCTTTCCACAGGTTCAGACCTTTGTGCTAGTGTTGACAGGCCTGCACATTTCATCTCATAGGAGAGATCGCATGATTTAGGCATTATATGATTAAGGATTGTTACACACTACGTGAAATATTTTTTTCAGTTCAGCTTTAAGCATTCACTTTCAGTGCATGTATGGACTATAGCTAGATTTAAATAGCAAGTGAAGATACAGTATATCCTTTTTTCGGAAATGAAAATCAGTTTTGACTTCCTGTCTAATACCATTATAAGCAGTTCTGCTTCCAACTTCCATTAACCCTATAAGATAGTCGCCTTTCACAATTTTGTGTACTGTAAATTTGCACTGTAGAGAATCTACACTTCCTCATAGCGTGGTGACTGTATGTCTTTGACAATGGTAGGAATGATAGGAAATGAGCGCAGCGAGTGATGATTCAGCTGTGTTTGGGAGCCTTTAGACCTCTGCTAAAAAATAGATTTCAATACAGTTACACACATCCTAGTATGGTCAAACTGCTATGAGCAGCTATATCTAGTCTCCCACAGTACACACAACATGGAAGTGCAATTATTTTAGTAAATATAAACTGCTAAATACTTTTTCTCATCAGCAGTTAGAGCAGTCTTGTGACTTCTATCAGTGTTCAGCCAAGCACTAGCTAAAGCTTGTAGGAGGAGTTTTCTTTCTGTCTGACCAGTGCTCATCGGCTCTGTCCTGATTACATGCACTCTCCCAAGAAAAATAAAACCTGTCTAGCAAAGCACACCAAACTGAGCATGTGCAAAATGCCTACAGTTCAGTCTGTCTTATCAAGAGATAAGAGGTGGTCGCTTAAACAAGGGGAGGAACAGAGAAATTTGGATCAAACAGCATTTTTACACAATGCAGAGGATTATTAGATTCCACAGTGAGTATAACAAGCATGCTTTACTGCATACACAGACTGATTTTACTGTTATGGGTTTAGTAACACTTTAAGATATTGAAGCTCCATTCACGCTAGCTTAAAAAAACACCAGTGCTCTTGCCAAAAAAAACCCCACCAGTGCTCTTGCCAAAAAAAAAAACCCACCAGTGCTCTTGCCAGAAAAAAATACACCAGTGCTCTTGCCAAAAAATCCCCCACCAGTGCTCTTGCCAGAAAAAAACCCTCTAATTTTGAGTGTTTTTTGTACTATCGTTTAGGAGCAAGTAACGTTTTTTTTTTTTTTTTTCCTTTTTGTTTTGTTTTTTTCTGCCAGTTTTTGTGTACTCAAAACAGAAGATTTTTTTTTCCTGCCTGTAAATGGTGACTACCTAATGTGCATGGACAGACACATAGGATAACAGGCAAAACACTAAACTTCTCTAGAAGCTGCTTTTTTTTTTTTTTTTAAACCAGTGTTCATGGAGCCTAAAAGTGAGGCCTAAAACATACATAAGGAAAATACTTTCAGAAAGAACCATACCCTCTTAATAGTGCTGCATAGCAATCTGATGAGCGTTCTAATGTATTTATATTGCCTGTACAAGTCTTATTGCAATTAGCTATAACATTTTTGCTGGTGATCAGCTGTAGTGAAACTCTGGATCAGCATAACTGTGGCTGCCAAACTGGATAATATCCTAGTTATTATAGTTAAAAGTTCCAGGATATTTACAGTAATCCCATTAAAGACTCTGTAGGCAGACTCTGTTAAGTCTTCTGTAGCCTCAATTGGGTGATAAAGTTGAAAAATTGGCTGGGATTTGCTACGTAGTAAATTTAAATACGTTACCAATATGTGTAAGCATCTGGGAGCTATTTGGGCATGGGTCTAGGATCTCTCCATCATACAATTAAAGAGCTAGGTTAAAGTACAAGCAAGAAGTGAAAGCAATGTTAGCTGCTAAAATTACATCGGAAGCATTTCAACTATGTCAAAGGCATGATGGCATTTCACTTTATTTAATTTGTTTTTTAATTCATAAATTGGCCCTAGTATGTGTATGAATGTGAGTTTGGGGCCTTAGATTGTAAGCTTCTTGAGGGCAGGGGCTGATGTGAATATGTAATAGAGATGTAATACACTGCATAAATTGTCAGCTCTATATAATAATAATAATGTTATCTCCTGTAGTTTCCAGTTATGATTTCATGCCTTGACTCCCACTCATTATCTAGTATGTGTTCTTGAGGCTGCAGTGGGCTCAGAGAGTGGGTGGTGCTGAAACCAAGGACTATGCAGAACTGTACAGGGCCATTTAGAAGATAAAGATATTGGAAATAGGGTGAAAACTAGAGCCACTCATGTGCTACTGAATTAGTTTGAATGAAAAATGCCCATGTTTGACACTAGTGTTACAATAAGGTTGAAGCTCCTATAACTGTCATAGCTCCTTGTATGCTCCTTTCATAGTCTTTGAAACTCTCTAATTCTTTGACTATTAATAGACCGCCAGTAGTAGACAACCTTAAACCTGTTTTTTTAAGAGTAGTCGGTACTGACCCCCAAGGAATATTTGGGGCTATTTCATGGGGATCCTTTAAATAGCTGGGGTCAGTAAATGTCTTGTGGAAAATTAGGTGGCTGATAAATGATGGAAGGTCCTTTTGAAGTCACTTAATTTTTTGATATCTCTGTAGAGCTTCTTGCCAGTTCCTAGTCCTGAGATGGGGTCGTTAGCAATAAATGGTCGGCCAGCAGAGCAGCCTTGAGTTGTTTCGATCAGTTTTGTGTTGTGTCTGGCTTCATTTCCCAGTTTGCTTTGCTTTTTGGCTCTGTGAGCTTTCACTCTCCACCTCTGGGAAGGATTTACATGCATGTTCACTTCCTTTACTGTACACCCACCTCAAATTATTTTGGAGAGCCACAGGAACATCCACCTCAAACACTGTTGGAGTGTCCGTGAGTACATCCACCTCAAACCCTGTTGGAGAGCCAGCGAGTACATCCACCTTAAACCCTGTTGGTGGGCCAGTGAGTTCTTCCACCTCAAACCCTGTTGGAGAGCCAGTGAGTACATTCACCTCAAACCCTGTTGGAGAGCCAGCGAGTACATCCACCTCAAATCCTGTTGGAAAGCCAGTGAGTACATCCACCTCAAACCCTGTTGGAGAGCCAGTGAGTACATCCACCTCAAACCCTGTTGGAGGGCCAGTGAGTACATCCACCTGAAACCCTGTTGGAGTGCCAGCGAGTACATCCATCTCAATCTCTGTTGGAGAGCCAGTAAGTATGCCCATAGTAATAGAAGCAGTGCAGAAGAACTGATTGTTGTGCATTTTTTTCAAAATCAACACAACTACCAAAATGGCAGCTGCTGATACCAAGAGGATGTGAAGAAGGTGTTCATAACGCTATTAATATTTGTAGTAGCAGTAGTAGTAGTACTACTATTTAGAATAGTATTTCATATATGATTTTAGTATAATGTTTGGATGTTGATGAACAATCTGAAACTTCAAGAAGGGGTTGCTGATGTGAAGAGTTTGGGGACTCCTGACCTAGACTGAACCCCTGACAGTTACTTTACAGGAACACTTTTGTCTTTGTACACTAAAAATGCTTTTGAACTCTAGAATTGTGAAAGGCAAGTGTCAGGGGAACACATAGTTAAAAGGTCTCATTTCAAAATACATCCAGCTTTTTTTTCTAGTTATAAATTAACAGGTTTTCCAGAAACAATTATGTACATTTGTGTGTTTTTCCTTTATTGGTGTTGCTTTCCTCTCCATGCGCTCTTTTCCTCCCACAACCCAAAAACTTGCTATACAGGGTACAAGGGTACAATTTATAAAATCCTCTTCTCAGCCAAGTTGCGTAGACAAAGCTTTTTATTTCTGTTTTGGATAAAGTAGGGAAGGATTGGAACCCCTGTCAAAGTCCAAATACAAGTAATTGCCTGACAACAGAATATTTGAGTCCATTCACCTTTTATGGTGTTGCTTTCTAGCTGATTGAACCAGCAAGGTGACGTCCTATTCTTCCTTCCTCGCTAATATTCGAGGTTCTGCAGCAATCCAACCAGCAAGGAAGAATTTCCATAAGATGCATATTGCATCTTCATGATTTTGCTGCTGGTTAGATGTCACTAGAGGCAGAATGTCCAATGTTACATGGACCTAATGTTGAACTTTTTAAAATCTAACTCTACCCTTTACATTTAATTTATGACCCTAACCTTTTAAGAGACCCTGTCACCAGCTTTAAAAAAAAAAATAAGCAGGCTGATTATATAAAAAAATATGCAGGCCAAAGCACAGAAAGATTAATGCTTACTTTCAGTGTTTTTCCTTTCATAAATATTTTATTCACTCGCAGTGTGCCTCTGAACTGGCTAGTAAGTTTGACTACTCCAGAAAAAAAATTCAATTGCTTTACATGGTTCCCTTCCTCCTTGAATGATATAGCTCTCTCCTTTTCTGGGGGTGTCTAATTACTCTCTGTGTTGCCCCAGCTATTCTGCCCCTCCCCTCAACTACCTGGTTATATGTAGCAACCGGGGGGGGGGGGAAGTGACCTGGAATAATATAGGGGTGTCACTTGAGTAACAGTTCTGAATGTGCAGGGGCTGCTGATGTCATGTCCAAGCTTTGCCCAGCAGCAGTCTTGGGGACCTTTTATAGAAAAAGAACATACAGAAAATGTGTTAAATGCACATACAATCTAATAGGGACATTTTTGTTGCAATGAATGGTCTGGCAATGGGTCTCTTTAACCTCTAACATGAAGGTAATGTAGCAGTATACATGTTGCTCAACATTTATGAAGAAAAATTACTTATCTGCAAAATTTTATAGTTGACACTAAGAAAAATGCTTTTTTCCAAATTCATTTTTTTTTTTTTGTTTTATTGAGTAAACAATAAAAAAAAAAAGTGGTGATTAACCGCTTGCGCGTCGCCCTATAGTAGAACTACTGCTGCAGGGCTGTGCAAAATCTCGTGTGTATGTATGTGTGTACACACACACACACACACACACACACACACTGTGTGTGTATATATATACACACACACTGATTTGCATTTCCGGTTAGGGGGCGTGTGCACCTGCGCCGTCATTGGTGGCTAGGCCTGCCAGTCACTGGGTCCCAGCCAGAAATTCCCCACCGACACCTGTCAATCGCCTTGTAGAACTGACAGGGGAGAGACCTGTGTGTAAACACAGGTCTCTCTCCTGCTAGCAAGGATATGCTGCTGTGTATTTCTCTGCACAACAGAGAAATACACAGCAGCATGTTTCCCTAGTAGAACACACACAGCATATCATGTAAAACCACACACTATTAGCCATTTGATTGCCCCAGATGTCAACCCCTTCATGCCCAGTGTCATTAGTACAGTGTCAGTGCTTTTTATTAGCACTGATCACTGTAATAGTGTCACTGGGGATGTCAGTGGCAATTAGTCAGTTCCCACCCAGTGTCAGAATGCCCGCCACAGTCCCACTATAAGTTGCTGATCGCCGCCATTACTAGTATAAAAAAAATAAACAAAAAACATTCCACTATATATACCAGAATTTGCAGATGCTGTAACTTTTACGTAAACCAATTAATTTACATGTATCAAATTTTTTTTTTTTTTTTTAGCAAAGACATGTAGCAGAATACATTTTGGCCTACATTTATGAAGACATTTTATTTTTAATTTTTCTTTAATGGGTGTGTTTTAGTAAAAAAAAAAAACATTTCCCCAAATTGTCGGCATTTTTTTGTTTATAGCGCAAAAATTAAAACTGCACAGGTGATCAAATACCACCAAAAGAAAGTTCTATCTGTGGGGAAAAAAAGGACGTAAATTTAATTTGGGTACAGTGTTGCATGTCCGCGAAATTGTCAGTTAAAGTAACGCAGCGCCGTATCGCAAAAAATGGCCTGGTCAGGAAGAGGGGTAAATCCTCTGGAGGGCAAGTGGTTAAATACCACCAAAAGAAAGCTCTGTTTGTCTCCAAAACAATGATAAATATGTCATATTATTATTATACAGGATTTATATAGCACCAACAGTTTGCTCAGCGCTTTACAATATAACGGGAGACAATACAGCAACAATACAGTTCAATACAAGAGGAATAGGGAGGGCCCTGCTCCTCGGAGCTTACAATCTAGGAGGGACATGGGTACAGTGGTGCACGAGTAATTGTCATTCACAGTGGGCAGGGAGGGGTTGAAAGTGCCTGGTATTGAGGAGTCTTCTCCCTGTAATTGCATGGATTGTTCATATAGACATACAGGACATACTGTAAATATGTAAACCATGCGTGGCTTCTGTGGAATGTCACCTGGGGGGGCTTCATGACATGAGTTACCCAATGTCTCTCAAGTGTTTTGTTGCTGGGAGGAATTTAAAGCGGTTTTAAAGGCTGTATATTTTTTTTAATAACAAACACGTTCTACTTTCCTGCACTGTGCAATGGTGGTCCTCTTCTACAGTACCCTGCCTGCGCTCTCAGTTCCTCCTCTTCTATCTGCACCCACATAGGATGTCTCTTATGGTGGCACACCTGTGGGTCTGCTCCTGAGCCAGGAGCAACAGCTCGGCCCCCACACACGCTTCCTCCTCACAGCATTTGATTGACAACAGTGGGAACCATTGGCTCCTGCTGCTGTCTCTAAACCTGTGAGGGGAGAGAGAACTGGCACTGCTGCAGATGGGCACAGTGCTAGATTGATGTAGGTCTCAGGTAAGTATTTAGGGAGGGGGTGGGGGACAACTAGTAGAAGGTTTTTTTTACCTTCATGCAGGTAATTCATTAACTTTTTTTGCTTTGGAATCACTTGAATTGTGGTCAGTGGAAGGGTGCCATTATAACGATTCCAATGGTTTTGTTCCTAAGTTGAGCGATTTTATCTTTCTATGATTTTGTCTACTAGATTGCCAGATTCAGTAGATGTACATGTTCATGAATGCCTAGTTGTTTCCCTCAAATATTAGAAAGGCTGCTATAAAGTGTATATCAGGGCAGGAAAAACAAACCATAAGCAGTACATCTCTGTGATACATGCATATTTCCACACATATTTTACCACTTTAACCACCTGCTAGCCATTCACCATTTATTTTGCAATATTTATTGCAGGTTCTTATATAGCGCCATCGATTTACACAGCGCTTTACACACACACACACACGATAGTGAGATATATATTTATATATATATTCACATAAGTCCCTAACCCCGAAGGAGTATACAATCTAAGGTCCGTAAAGTAGAGCTCCACCCAAAAGGGGAAGTTCGGCTTTAAGGACTGGTCCCCCGCTCCTGGTTAAGGATTGGCACTTTTGGGGAGCGGGTACCTGAAATTGACAGGTACCCGCACCCACGTACGCTGCGATTACTTAGGCAATCGGAAGTGGACGTTGTCATCCCCTAACCCCCCACCCCCCCAGTAGTCTTCTGGGACATGACAGGTCCCTGAAGACTATGGGACCATTCACAAAGCGCAGCACTACTCGCGCATGCGCAGTGAGCACCCGGCTGTGAAGCCACAAGCTTTCACAGCCGGGTGCCCACACTGAAGATGCCAGCGCTGGGAACACTGGGCTGCCAGTGAAACTGGTTGTGGGGGGCACACCGCGGGATTGAGGAACAGTTTTTGTAGCTGCTGACTTTTTTTATTTTCACTGTAACTCTGCTTTAACTCACGATCATACATACTGTACACATACTGGGGCCAATTTAGACAGGATCCAATTAACCCACTGGCATGTGTTTGGAGTGTGAGAGGAAACCAGAGTACCTAGAGGAAACCTACACAGGCACAAGCAGAGCATGCAGATTTATAAATGACGGGGACTTCAAGTGGTTAAAACCACCTGTGAGCTTGGTACTGTTTTTTATTTTTATGCTTGTGGTCGACTTTTAGGTAAAAGTGATCTGGGCAGATATAGAGCTGCATAAAGCCAGCCATAGAGGGTTCATATTTTGGCTGGTTCAGTAGGAAACTTTGGAGCTTTGAACCTTGTATGGGCATGCTGAATGTACCCAAGTTGATCAATCCATCAACTTGGGGTACAGCCAGCCTATCAGATTTTTCATGTGAATATTTCCAGCAACTATAGCCACTAGCAATAATCACTGTCTGTTCTCCTGGCCAGGACAGCTCCCCCCGCTGGTAGAACAAAATAGCTCCACAGGAGGGATTCACACATCAGGAGTGATTGTGTTGTTGGTGGAATCGAGCGATTTTCTTTTCTTTCTCTTCTTGTACCACAGGTTGCAGGAAATAAAATCGCTCCATCTATGGCTGGCTCAATTGCTTTTGCGGTACTGAAAATAGGGTGGTACAATGAATGAAGTTCGAGGTGATGAGCATTTTATCACTTTCGCTTCCATCATTCGCGGTTAGCATTATTTTGATAACCTGTAAAGGCTTTTAAAGCTTTGCTTGTGGAAATTTGGGGTTCCGAAGTTTTATGTCATTTCACCGGCATGTACATTTTTAAGGCCTCATACACACAGGACGTTTTAAAAACGCTTGTCCTCTTGGCAACAGCGTTTTGACAAAAAAAATGCCTGACATTTGTTGTTTAATGTTTCTGCAAGCTGTTAGGCGCATTTACAAGCATCAAGCATTTGGGCGTTAATTCATTTAATTGGCCAGAATAAATTCTTATCCTGGCCATTGAATGGAATTAACGCGCAAGTACTAAATGTGCCTAACGACACACGTTTACACGCGTCAAGCATTTTTTCTGCCATAATGCTGTTTCTGGACGCACTGACCCTGGGTTTTTTTCCCACTGGTAAACGTTACTGCTACTAAAAAGCTTCTAAAAGTCTATGAGATGACATGGAAGGCTGTTTGGAAGCCGTAAAAAAAAAAAAAAAACACCGGACACCCCTAAAAGTGGCTGCAAAAATGCCCTGTGTGCATGAGGCCCACCACTGTTTTATTCTAAAGGGCCTCTGCTTTCTGAAAATTTGTAATGTATGTAAAAAAATTGCACTGGACCTCAAGTGGTTAAAACCTAAGTGTAGCTAAAATAAAAACCCAATCAATAGGATGTGTCCCTTGTGCCGTTCAGAGTCCTCCACAGCAAGGGAATCCAACATTTCCCGGCATTCAACAGATTCATTTTGTAAAGCGCTGTACAAACTGTTGGCGCTATATAAATCCTGTATAATATAATAATTAGGCATGAGGGATCTTTTCTTTTTTTTTTTTTTTTTTATAATTTAATCTACATGAATAGGGGTAGTATGAAACAAGGCCACCATCACCAGTAGCTTCTTTTTTCCTTGCGGTCAGATTCTGCAGGTTTTATAGAGGGACATCCATGGTGATAAGAGTATAAAAGTACCCTTTCTTGCCACAACTCCTTAAACAGTCCACAGATCCTTCCGGGTTTATGGGAAGCAGCATCACAGGCACCCCAAAATAACACCTATACCTTCTAATCATATGTCACTGTCTGTTCTCTAAGAGAACCTGCATCTTGGCATCCCCATGAATCACTGGTGCCCAACGTGTGGCCCTTTGACACTTGTGCAGCTCATAATTTTGAAGGGGACTGTATAAAAAATGTGGAGCCATTGATTTGTAAAGGGGGTTTTAATAGTAATGATCATGTCATGTGTGTCATGTGACAGGTCTGTAGTCGGAGTCTCCTGAAGTATGTCCCTAGTCTCCCAACAACTGCTCTAGCATGCCTGCAGCCTCTGATTAGTTCCTGTAACATGTCCGCAGCCTGCGATCTTTTTTTACAGCACGACTGTCCTCTGGACGTTTCTAAGTTTTATCTTCCCAAAGAAGTAATTACGATCACGCTTTACTCATGTCATCAGTTTTTCGCTAGCATCTATATTTGTGAGCAACTATTTTCGAAGGATGAAGAACATTTAGGACAAAATTAGAACCAAAATATCTGTCTGGATGTAGTAGCAATTCTCAATGAATTCTCAAGGTGCTTATCAGACAGTTGCTAAATGGTTAGCACTTCCACCTGGGTTGCTGGTTCGAATCCCAATCACGGCACCACCTGCCTGGAGTTTGCATTTTCTCCCTGTGCCTGCGTGAATGTTTTCCGGTTTTCTCCAGCCCTCCAAAGACATGCTGGTAGGAGAATTGGCTCCTGTCTAAATTGGCCCTAGTATGTGTATGTATGAATGTAAGTCAGGCACCTTAGATTGTAAACCCCTTGAGGGTTTGGGACTGATGTAAAGCGTTGCGTAATTTGACTGCACTATATAAGTATCTGTAATAAATAAAAATAAAATAAAAACATATTGATGTGTCAAATATCGCACTAGTTTTATGTTGCCTCTTTTACTTTTAAAATAAAAAATATTGCATAAAAAGTTTTATTACTCAGATAGGTACATTATCTAGATCAGTGATCATTACCTTGTGATCTGCCCAACTTTTTCTGTTCATCAGATATCCTTCTTGTGAGTGTATTTTATGTGTGGCCCTAGACAATTCCTCTTCTTCCAATGTGACCCAGGAAAGTCAAAAGCTTGGACACTCCAGGCCTAGATCATGTAAGCTGACCTCCACTGCTATAGATGGTATTTTCCTAATAATGAAAGGCTTCGGCAGTAAATCAATGCTGTGAATACCAGAAATTTTAACTTAAAGTATATAATTTTATATGAAGGGCAATGAGTCAATAGCATAGTTTGACTTTTTTTTTTTTTTTTTTCTTTAGAAAATCACAGTAGGCTGCGGATTAGAATAGAGTTTTTGTTTTCTTTAACGTTTAAACTTTAAAATACAGTATCTGTTACAATTATTACATTTTATTAAAGCTTCTGTTCCTGCTCCGTTCTGCTTTTCTCTGGGTGCCTCCTCCCAGATCATTTTGTTTTTGGCATATATGCAGGACGTTTTCAGCTGAAACTGGATTTATGCCTGCTTCCACCTCTTGTGTGCTAAACAGTTTAATACTTATTTTGCACATGACCAGGTGGAAACACAGGTATGTGTAGTTCAAAGGAACCAGTAATTATTCCATCTGTGGTCCTGTAAGGGGAGCCAGAAAATGCGCTCTCCTGGTGGCACTTGATAACTGGCTTAGGAAAGATAGGATCACAGCAAAACTGCTTGATTGTGTTCAGTAGTAATAAACAAATTTGGTAGCTAAAAATTCCACTGGTCTCTTCTTTTTTTTTTTTTTTTTTTTTTGTTTTAGGTTTCAGCAGCAAGTTTTATCTTTAATCCTGTTCACGCCACAAAAACGCACTCCGGATGCATTTCTGCATGTTCATTGTTAGCACGTTATGTGTTCTGGTGCGTTTTTTGATGTGTTTTCAGATGCATTACAAATGTGGGTTTTTTTTCCGTATTAACGGTTTTTTTTTGTTTGTTTCTTTCACTGTACCTGGATCCCGTGTGTTTTGATGCGTTTTACTGTGTTCCAGTACCATTCAGTGTAGGAACAATGCAGAATGTTTTTTTTTTTGCTGGAACTGACTGCACTGGTGTTAACTATGCCACTGGAAATCACATAACCTGTTTTTCATGCAGAAAGAAAAACGCACTGGACTGCATGTGGTGTGAACTTGGCCCTTAGGGTGGTTTTAAGGGTCTCCTATTGCATGGGTCTGCTATTAAAAGAAGAGAGTACAGAGCATTTGATGCATTGTGCACTATGAAGTTACAATAGGACTTTTTACACAGTAGGTGTGCCTAGCCATGTGCCATTTAACTTGCCTATGAATAATTTGTACCGGCATCAGATGCTGTTCCCAAAGTCCTCCCATTATAAGTACAGATTTCAGAAATGGTGAAGATCCAGATTGTGCTGACAATCTCGGGACCGTGTGAACAGCCAAGGCCAGTTTTGGGAGGTGTATTCTGGTTTCTGGAGTATCAGCTGTTTTGGCAGATTTAGCAAAGAAGAATGTCAGTGCTCGGAGTACAAATGAGGACACATTCTGTATGCAGTTTTACAGATTCTTTTACAAAAGCCTTCTATTATGACATTTATGGTACCTAGACTGACACCATTGTGAAAGCGATTCCAGGCCTATGTTACCATACCACCTTTATTGTGTATGGTGTGAAAATAAACTCTGCAGCCCTGAGCAATGGAACCTGTTCTGGGCCAGCAATGCTGGCAATTGCCAGAAGGATGAGTGCTTTCTTACTTGGTTTGTTATGCGATGCTAAATTTTGAAGAGGTCCTGTTACCAGACTGTTCATTTCAACAGCACTCCTACCATAAGGTTATATGTGCATTCAACATATTGTATAAATGCTGTTTACCTGTAAAAGCTTCCCTTGTGTAGACACAAAGCCTTGAGACTGCTGTTGGGCACTGCCATAATGGATGTGGTGTCATCAGCCCCAGCAGACTCAGAGCTGACACTCTATAGTTTTCCCTTCACTCCGACCCTGGCAGCTTCATAATAAAAGGTTATGTAGGTGAAGGGAAAAGCGGAGGAGCTGGACCAGCAGAGACAACAATGAGACACTCTTAGAAGAGGAGAGGGCTATGGCGTGCAAGAAGGGAGAGGGAACTTTGTGCTAGGGAATCGACTCTCCCTGAAGAAGTCAAAGTTGCTAGAAAGTGAATAAAAATTGTTTACAGAAAGGAAAATCACTAAGTAAGCATTAAAACACTTGATTTTCCTGGCACTCCATTTTATACTCTGTAATCTTGTGTTTCTTAGCAGATAATAGATGACAGCCACAAATGTCAGCATGTTTCAGCCATACTGGCCTTTTACATGAAACTGGTCAGTTTGGCTGAAACGCGTTGACATTTGTGGCTGTCATCTGTTAGCTTCCATTTAAACACGAGATTGCAGAGTTTACACCGGAGTGCCAGCTTTTCTTTGCTTCTGCAGACCACGTGGATGAGGAGTCAGCTGCTTCTGCCAGATCACCGGTGATGAAGCAGCATTATAACACTGGGAGGTAGAAGCACATACCTTCATGTATTTGGACTTGATTTTTCTGTGCCTTTTACCTGCAAAATTTTTACGTTGCTAACAGGGTCTCTTTAAAGAAAGGTTCACCTTTTGGGGGAAAAAAAAAACAATTATAAATGCGCATTTTTTTTTTCTTTGCCATTGAGGAGCCTGCAGATCATTCCACCTGTGATCAGCAGATTGCAGGTGCAATCTCTGGCTCCTGCAGACTGTCTGCATAGCTGTCTCCCTATACCTTGTATGGACAGGCAGCTACTTGAAAGCAGGAAGATCAATGGACTGCAAGAGCTCTCACCAGCACCTTTGTAGTTGAGAAATACAAGCCATCAGCTGCAATGGCTGACGGTACTTGTAGGCATTAATTCACCGAAAACTGTGAATGAATGACGCAGTCGTGTGGGTGGAGCCCTGTATGGCTTCGCTGTTTTTCAAATTGGGACGGCAGCTACTTATCCTTTAAGCTGATGTGACAGGGCAGTTCAACATACAAGCTTGATCCTGGGTCTGGGAGGCATGTTAGTCTGCTGAATATTCTCAAGCGTTCTTGTTTGTAGGAATGACATGGGGGAAGAAAGAATGCAAGTCAACTGACCTCAGAGGAGTGAGTCACTCTCTGTTTAAGAACAGTGTCCTAGGCATGGAATTGTCAACTTTCTGATTCTCTGACCTGGAACAAACTCTGTATTTGTCTCATGACTGGAGTATACAAGGTGGTATCAAAAAGTTTTGAGGCTAGTTTTGTAACACGCCAACAGATGGCAGCACAAGGCTGTATGCACAGTCACAGGGAGCACCAATCTTCACAAGACAGTGTGCTCATCCTGTGTATATCGGAAGCTGTGCAACTGGTGCTCTTCTGACAACATGCATTACCAAGTCTGCTATTTCATCATGGATAGCAAGTTAGAACAAAGAGCAAATGTGAAATTCTGCATCACTGGAATACGACGAGAGATCAGATAAACTTTCAACGAGCTCAACCCCTGAAAATGTCAAAACCATTCTGCAACTCATGCACGATGACCTTCGGAGAACAATCTACAACATTGCTGCCATTGTTGGTGTCATACAGAACAGTCCAGGCAATCCTCCACGTGTGATTTGAGCATACGCCGTGTTGCTGCCAAGTTCGTCCCCAGATTGCTGACCCAGGAGCAGAAGGAACACCGCATTGAAGTTTGCCAAGACCTCCATCATCCGATCATTGATGAAACTTGGGTGTACAACTTTTACACAGAATTTCACATTTGGTCTTTGTTCTAAGTTTGCTGTCCATGATAAAACGGCAGATGTGGTAAGGCATGTGGTCAGAATAGCACCAGTTGCACAGCTCCCGATGTACACAGTATGACTGACTTATGAAGGTCGGTGCTCCCTTTGACTTTGCATGCAGTCTTGTGCTGCCACCTGTTGGTGTGTTACAAATCTAGTCTCAAAACTTTCTTATACCACCTCGTATACAGGCATGTTTCTAAAAATAGTAGCAAATGCAATATATAGGAGGTGATGATTACCCAAGCCTGAAAAGTGACACATGCAAAAGTTCTTGGGAACTGTGGACATCAACTTATGACACAAGGGAACTTAAAGCCTTGTTTGGGACAGCAAGTAATCAGAAATGTTATTTCTTTGTGCAGGAATTTATTTTATCTGAAGATTACAACAAAATGATCCCATCAAGAACATATCAAGGTAAGAAATGAGTTTGCCCTTTCTGTTTTTAATTGGGAATGGGATTTTGTGTTCTGAGTTCTGCAGGCCATGCATGGCTGACATTTCATGTAGACGACAGTCTGGTGTACTACCATTTCTCCGAACAATCACTGGCTACAACTTTGCATTTCTTTCAGCTCGTTTGACGAGTGTTTGAATTGCATGGATGCAGGTAGTACACGCAGCCTTTGGGCATGTTGTTTCTAGAACATAAAATTCAAATTATTCTTACTTTACTGAGAATAAACGTAACTGTATTGCAGAACAAGATTCATTTCTATAAAAGTTACATTTAGATAAAGCTGTTATTCATAACTGATTTCTATGAGCCATCTGGAGTTTGTTTCACTACATTTATCATTGAAGAGCTGGTTTTGCTAAATACCTGTACTTCACAGTGATGTGCTAACCAGTTAGCACAGTGGCTTAGTGGTTAGCATGTATACCTCAAATCTCTAGGATCCTTGGTTCGAATTCTAGCCATGACACTATTTACATGGAGTTTGCATGTTCTACCTGAGCTTGCATGGGTTCTTTCCAAAGAGGGTAGGTTGTTTGGGTCCTGTCTTAAAGTTCTAAAGGGCTTTCTCTTTAAAATAACAAACATGTCATACTTTCCTGCTCTGTGCAATGGTTTTTCACAGAGCATTCTCCATCCTCCTCTTCTCAGGTCCCCTGCCGGTGACCCCTCCCACTTGCTGAGTGCTCCCAGCGCAAGCTACTTGCTCTGAGAGTGCTAGTGCATGCTCGCTCCCGAGCCAGCTCTGTGTGTCTATGGCATGCACAGAGCGCAGCTCAGTTCTGCCCCCTACTCCCTTCTCACTTGCTGTGATTAACAGCAGCGGGAGCCATTGGCTGTGTCTCAGCCAATTAGAGGAGAGAACTCTGTGAGAGCTGAGGTTCCCGTGCACATCACTGGATGAAGATCAGGCTCGGGTATGTATTAGGGGGGCTGAGGGGGCAGCTACACAGTGAAGGTTTTTTACTTTCATGGATAGAATGCATGAAAGTAAAAAAAACACCCTTTTAGAACCACTTTAATTGGACCTAGTATGTGTGTACATGGGACACTTCTGAATGATGGAACTTGACTGCTGGAAAACGTACGGTCAGGTCCATAAATATTGGGACATCGACACAATTCTAACATTTTTGGCTCTATACACCAACACAATGGATTTGAAATGAAACGAACAAGATGTGCTTTAACTGCAGACTGTCAGCTTTAATTTGTGGGTATTTACATCCAAATCAGGTGAACGGTGTAGGAATTACAACAGTTTGCATATGTGCCTCCCACTTGTTAAGGGACCAAAAGTAATGGGACAATTGGCTTCTCAGCTGTTTCATGGCCAGGTGTGTAGCCAATTGTCCCATGTCAAGTAATGGGACAATTGGCTTCTCAGCTGTTTCATGGCCAGGTGTGTGTTATTCCTCCTCCCATGCCCGCCTCCAGGACTTCTCCAGGGTGTCACCCATCCTCTGGAACTCCCTGCCCCAACCCATCAGATTATCACCTACTCTCCTCTCCTTTAGGCGCACCCTGAAAACCCATCTCTTCAGGGAAGCCTACCCCACCCCCTGCTAACTTGCCTCCCTCCTCCACTCTTCCTACCACTCCATCCCCCACAGCTATCTCCTCCTGTGCCACCACCCCCTCCCTCCTAGATTGTAAGCTCGAAAGAGCAGGGCCCTTGATCCCCTCATGTTTTGCATTGTATTGGTATTGTTCTGTCACATGTTCTGTCTCCCTTTGTAATGTACAGCGCTGAGCGAACTATTGGCGCTTTATAAATACTGTATAATAATAATAATAATAATAATTCCCTCATTATCCCAATTACAATGAGCAGATAAAAGGTCCAGAGTTCATTTCAAGTGTGCTATTTGCATTTGGAATCTGTTGCTGTCAATTCTCAAGATGAGATCCAAAGAGCTGTCACTATCAGTGAAGCAAGCCATCATTAGGCTGAAAAAAACAAAACAAACCCATCAGAGAGACCACGGAAAACAACTGTGGTGGATGACCAAAGAATTCTTTCCCTGGTGAAGAAAACACCCTTCACAACAGTTGGCCAGATCAAGAACACTCTCCAGGAGGTAGGTGTATGTGTGTCAAAGTCAACAATCAAGAGAAGACTTCACCAGAGTGAATACAGAGGGTTCGCCACAAGATGTAAACCATTGGTGAGCCTCAAAAACAGGAAGGCCAGATTAGAGTTTGCCAAACGACATCTAAAAAAGCCTTCACAGTTCTGGAACAACATCCTATGGACAGATGAGACCAAGATCAACTTGTACCTGTACTTGTGATGGGAAGAGAAGAGTATGGAGAAGGAAAGGAACTGCTCATGATCCTAAGCATACCACCTCATCAGTGAAGCATGGTGGTGGTAGTGTCATGGCGTGGGCATGTATGGCTGCCAATGCAACTGGTTCTCTTGTATTTATTAATGATGTGACTGCTGACAAAAGCAGCAGGATGAATTCTGAAGTGTTTCAGGCAATATTATCTGCTCATATTCAGCCAAATGCTTCACAACTCATTGGACGCCGCTTCACAGTGCAGATGGACAATGACCCAAAGCATACTGCAAAAGCAACCAAAGAGTTTTTTAAGGGAAAGAAGTGGAATGTTATGCAATGGCCAAGTCAATCACCTGACCTGAATCCGATTGAGCATGCATTTCACTTGCTGAAGACAAAACTGAAGGGAAAATGCCCCAAGAACAAGCAGCAACTGAAGACAGTTGCAGTAGAGACCTGGCAGAGCATCACCAGGGATGAAACCCAGCGTCTGGTGATGTCTATGCAGTCCAGACTTCAGGCTGTAATTGACTGCAAAGGATTTGCAACCAAGTATTAAAAAGTGAAAGTTTGATTTATGATTACCGTATTTGCCGGCGTATAAGACGACTTTTTGACCCTTGAAAATCTTCTCAAAAGTCGGGGGTCGTCTTATACGCCGGTACACATGTTAGGGGGGCTGCGGCATTAAGTACAGGGGTTTGCAGGGGCTGATGTCTCTTACCTGGATCCAGTCCCACGACGATCCGGTCCAGGAAGCGCGGCGTCTCCTTCAGTTCGGCCACTGGATGTTCGTGCGGCTGCTCGGCTCCGCCTCCTCACCTGTGATTGGCCGCCAGAACTGTAGCTCAGGAAAGGCACACAGGCGGCCAATCACCGGCGAGGGGGCGGAACCGAGCGGCCCCGCGAAAATTGAGTGCCGGAGCAGCAGGTAAGTGTTCTGTGTAGAGGTGCTGCTGCAACCACATATGCTGGCTGCAGCAGCACCATACGAGAACAGGGTCAGCAAGTCTCAGTGGGAGGAATAGTGCCCCATCATTGGTGTCACTGATACCAATGATGGGGCACTATTCCTCCCACTGACACCAACGATGGGGCACTATTCCTCCCCCCCACTGACACCAATGATGGGGCACTATTCCCCCCCCCACTGACACCAACGATGGGGCACTATTCCACCCCCCACTGACACCAATGATGGGGCACTATTCCACCCCTCACTGACACCAATGATGGGACACCATTCCTCCCACTGACATCAATGATGGGGCACTATTCCTGCCACTGATACCAATGATGGGGCACTATTCCTGCCACTGATACCAATGATGGGGCACCATTCCTGCCACTGATACCAATGATGGGGCACCTATTCCCCCCACTGATACCAATGATGGGGCACTATTCCTCCCACTGATACCAATGATGGGGCACTATTCCTGCCACTGACACCAATGATGGGGCACTATTCCTCCCACTGACACCAATGATGGGGCACTGTTCCTCCCACTGACACCAATGATGGAGCACTATTCCTCCACTGATACTAATGATGGGGCACGATTCCTGCCACTAATGCCAATGATGGGACACTATTCCTGCCACTAATACCAATGATGGGGCACTATTCCTCCCACTGACATCAATGATGGGGCACTATTCCTCCCACTGGTGTGCATTGGAAGAGGGGTAGTCTTATACGGCGAGTATAGCCCAAACACTACATTTTAGCAGGAAAAGTAGGGGGGTCGTCTTATACGCCCAGTCGTCTTATACGCCGGCAAATACGGTATTATTCTGTCCCATTACTTTTGGTCACTTAACAAGTGGGTGGCACATATGCAAACTGTTGTAATTCCTACACCGTTCACTTGATTTGGATGTAAATACCCTCAAATTAAAGCTGACAGTCTGCAGTTAAAGCACATCTTGTTTGTTTCATTTCAAATCCATTGTGGTGGTGTATAGAGCCAAAAATGTTAGAATTGTGTCGATGTCCCAATATTTATGGACCTGACTATAGGTTAAAAACCGTCTGTTTAGCTGTGTTTGCATAATGCATTTATGTGCGTATGCATTTAGAAGCGTTTTTAAAGATAAGCACAGGAGAACCTCCCAAATGCCCAGAATGCACTGAAAAGTGGTAAATTTAACTATTTCAGAGAAATACAGAGGGTAGAAGCAGAGACGGCAGTATGTGTTGAGATTAGATTAGGTGTGAGTTGCTCATTAACATTTCTTTTGTTTCCAAGGGTGGGAAGGTGTCTGGTGGAGTCAGTCATTAAGGCCACCTGGCAGGGCGTTCTCATAAGGAATTTGAGGTGTGAATGGGCATTAACATATCTTTTGTTTCCAAGGGTGGGAGAGGTCTGAGGTGTGAATTGGTCATTACAATGTGTGACCAGCTTGGTAGGAACATCCTGTGTTCAGTGTTTTGTCCATCTGAGTACCTTGAACACGCTTTGCATGTATTTTTCATGATAAAAAATGGCTCTGGACGGCATCAGGAACTGGAAGAGTTAAAAAAAAAATGTTCAAAGGCAAACGCTTATAAATGCAATTTGCCGCGTTTACAAGCCTTTTGCGTTTCAAAACGCTGATAAAATCAACTGCTAAACGCAAGTTTTCTGCAGTTAAAAAAAACAACTTTGAACAAATGCCTGTAAACGACTGTAAACAAAGATGTGTAGATGGACACACAGGAAAACATTAGGGTGCGCTCAGGGGCTGCTGAAAAAAAACGCTGAACAGCTCCTAAACGTGAGTTTATCAGCTGCAGTGTATATGAGCCCTAAAAATCCAGCTGCTGCTGGTAACACTTCATGGCATGGCTAATGCAGCTCTGGTACACATTTCAAGCATGGAGCCACAGAAAAGTAAGGTTCCAAAGTTTGAGGTTCAATGAAGACTGCATTGTGGTTATGGTAGCAAGGATGGGGAGGAAAGTCCCAAAAACAGAGGAAGACAGTGCTTAAGTTAGAGAGAAATGCTTATGTACAAATAAAATTGTTAAAAAAATAAATGGATAAAAACATGTGAGCTGAAAGGGATGCAAGAGGGGAAACTCATCAACTGCTATTCACTTTTCTGATTCTCTCTCCCTCTCTGAGCTGCTGCTGCCCAGGCCCCCTTGTGTGCCCCCTCCCCCCACAGTGCTGCTGGCTTCTCTCCTCTACTTCCCACTGCCAGCTGCAAGTACACAATAGGATGTTTCATGAGAGTAGGGAAAGGGTCTGGGAAATGACACATTTAGCAGCCCCTTCCTTTCCTTAAGGAACCCAGTGAGTGACCAGTACCGATCACTCACTGTGTTCATGCATAACTGAAGCATAGTAAGCTGTGTTTTTGTTTTTTGAGGGGGGAAGAGGTCCTGTCAGGTTGGCTGTATGCCCCGTGGTTTCTAACAGCAGTCCTGGACATAAGTATTAATCAAGTAGTTGTCCAGCAGTTGTCCTTGCCGTCATGGTTGGGATTGGAACCCTGTGGAAATGTTCCGAGAACATTTTAAGTGGAAAGTGTACGATTGATTCTCTCTCTCTCTCCTCTCTCTCCTCTCTCTCCTCTCTCCTCTCTCTCCTCTCTCTCCTCTCTCCTCTCTCTCCTCTCTCTCCTCTCTCCTCTGTCTCCTCTCTCCTCTCTCCTCTCTCCTCTCTCTCCTCTCTCCTCTCTCCTCTCTCCTCTCTCCTCTCTCTCCTCTCTCCTCTCTCTCCTCTCTCCTCTCTCCTCTCTCCTCTCTCTCCGCTCTCCCCTCTCTCCCCTCTCCCCCCCTCCTCTCTCCCCTCCTCTCTCCCCCCCTCTCCCCCCTCTCTCCCCCCTCTCTCCCCCCCTCTCTCCTCCCCTCTCTCCCCCCCTCCTCTCTCTCCCCCTCCTCTCTCTCCCCCTCCTCTCTCTCCCCCTCCCCTCTCTCTTCCCCCCTCCCCCCTCTCCCCCCTCCCCTCTCTCTTCCCCCCTCCCCCCTCCCCTCTCTCTTCCCCCCTCCCCCCTCTCTCTTCCCCCCCCTCTCTCCCACCTCTCCCTCCCCCTCTCTCCCCCTCCCCCCTCCTCTCCCCCTCCCCCCTCCTCTCCCCTCCTCTCCCCCCTCTCCCTCTCCCCCCTCTCCCTCTCCTCCCTCTCTCCCTCTCCCCCCTCTCCCTCTCCTCCCTCTCTCTCTCCCTCTCCCTCCCCCCCTCTCCCTTCCTCTCACTCCCTTCCCCCTCTCTCTCCCCCCCTCTCCCCCCCTCTCTCCCCCTCTCCCTCTCTCCCTCCCCCTCTCCCTCTCTCCCTCCCTTCCCCCTCTTCCCCCCCCCTCTCCCCCCCCTCTTCCCCCCCCCCTCCTCCCCCCCCCCTCCTCTCTCTCTCCCTCCCTTCCCTTTATCAGCACAAGTTCTGGAGGAGGTTGAATAGTGTGAGGATTCTTTGAATAGCCAACTACTCCATCTCACCTGGCTGGGAAAACAAGGGTAGGAGTGTAACAAGCGCAATTATCATTGTAGCACCAAACTCTTCCAAGGCTGTACTGGGCTTCCTCTAAGTATGAGGCTGGGCCAAAATACCTTAAAACTTTCATAAGTGAAAAACTAGACTAGTGCGTACCTTCCCCCACCTCTCTGCTGCTTATCATACAGCAAATTTCCATACAATGTAAGAGCTCTCCATTAGAGACGTGGCTAATAAATTGCCTCATGTACACCATAGCATGCATCTAAACATTTATCTTTCTGTTGTGTCTTCACAGCCCACCAGAGCCGACTGACAATGGTTCTGTTTGTCCTGGAAATGGAGTGGATGTTGAGTACAGGACAGGACAAGCTGTTCACATGGCACTGTTCAGAGACGGGGGAACGTCTGGGAAACTACCGCACTACAGCCTGTGCTTCATGTCTGCAGTATCCTTACACATACTCTGAGAAATGCAGTGAATATTTGCTTTATTCACCAAGTGTGGTATAAATGGGTTCAGTGAATCATACAGTTTTATGATCCGCCAGTGTGTGTACCGGAGGATGTATGAAGTCAGTAAGAAGAGCAGTAAAGTATAGCAGCCATCTGATGATTGTAGATTAGGAGATCGACTAACAGGTCTTTTCATTACCACATGCTGTTTGCTCATAAATAAACAGCATAAGAGTACTGATATTTAAAGTACATTCTTGTGGCAACTAATCATATTTTATTGTACATTGGCATTCATCTGTCAAAACAATAAAGGGTGATCACTGAGCTGCTACACTTTGCACAGCGCCCTTTGACCTGATAAATTAGCCCAGCAGCCTTCACATCAGAATATTTGGCTCGCTGGTGCTGCACCTCCTCTGAAAAATTTGGAAAAAAGGTGATCCTGGAGCCATCCATAAGTGTTGATGAGCCTTCTGCAGGATCAGATCTTGATCTTTATAGTCCAGCAGCTTTAGTAAAAAAAAAAAAAAAAGGGGGCTGAGGCGGACCACCAGATGTTGTTTTTGTGGAGCCTATTTTCAAGGTCCTCCAATCGGCCCCATGGGTAGTAAGTTGTCGTTGCATGGGCTTAGAGCTTTGCACACGTAGGGTAGCCATGTCCTCAATGGAGCTTGTCCTTTCTTCAGCTCCTCTATGCACCAATATATAATAATTGTACCTTCAAAATTCAAAAGTTTTCCATTTTTTCTCCTTTTATGTCAGTGTCCAGATGGCTGTATAAAAATCTTCTCCATGACTTCTGCCTTACTTCACTTTAGAGACCTTTGGTCATGACTTGGAAAGGAGTTGTCCAACTGACCTCATTAGCACTCATCCTGCATCATCTACCCACTTACCTCCCACCCACTTCCAGGTGCACAACTATTAAATGAAATGCAATCAATCAGTGATGACTGTTCTCACTAAATACACAGACATCGATTTTTATTTTTCTAATTTAACTTTCATCTTGCATAGATCGTTTGTTTTGTGCTGAGAGATCAGATAACAGCCTATGTGGATAGAGCTTTAGTATTGAAACAGGAGAATGGAACTCTCATTCCTGCATGGTTTTTTTTTTGGGGGGGTGTTTTTGAGCATTTTTACTTGTCACGCATAGGGCAGCTCATCCACTTGAATGGGCTGCCCTACACATAGTAGTCGCCCCCAAAGAAGCTCCAGAACTTTTTTTTTTTTTTTTTTAATTTTGGAGTGTGGTGCTTTTTTTTACTGTGATGTTTGGTGCAGCACATTTCTGAAATGCAAGGGAAAACACACATTTTCTGTGCAGTGTACCATGCGTTCAGAAACGCTCAGATGTAAATGGAGCCGTATTGTTCTTGTGTGAACAAACCAGTTTCACTTTCAGACTCCATTCACACCTATCCTAGTGAGAGCACATGTGTTTTGGCTTGTGTTTCCCGTTACACGCATAGGGCAGCCTGTTGATTTCAATGGGCTGCACTTCATGTGGCTCAAGGAACATTTTGGAGTGATGTGGGTGTCGCGTTTTTTACTATGTGTTTTGCTGTGATTGCCACTTATTTTTTCACATGGAAAAATGTGTTTGCTGTGCCGTTAACAATTCATGGCACTGAAAGCACAACTTGTTCATTTTAGGTTTATAAAGGTGGCCATACATAATGCAATCTGATTGTACAATCTCTGTACAATTTATTTTAGATTTTGCAGAGCTATGGAATAGGAGGACAAACCTATTTACCCAATCACTCTGTATCCAGTCAGGCAGGCCCTTGTACTACATAGTTGATGGTAGATCTACAGGAGATTGTAAAATCAGATTGTATGGTGAACTTTACAGATCCAAGAGCACAATTCTCCTGTTATCTGATCTCTTAGCACACTCTGCCAAATGAACAATCTATGCAAGAAAAACAAAACAAAACACTGTTTTGTACCCAGGGATGTTATGATTTACATTCATAAAGTACTCTGTCTGAGGAAGTAGGAAAAGAGATCTTCAAGGCAACCTACGTCACATCCTGTGTCCTGCAAAACGGCATATGCCAATAACGCTGAGCCATTATATGGTGTTTGGGCGGGCAACAGTGTGGGCATTCAATCTGGTCAATGATGTAGCTGCAATTACAGTGCCTTGAAAAAGTATTCATACCCCTTGAAATTTTCCACATTTTGTCATGTTACAACCAAAAATGTAAAATGTATTTTATTGAGATTTTATATGATAGACAACACAAAGTGGCACATAATTGTGAAGTGGAAGGAAAATGATAAATCGTTTTCAAATTTTTTTACAAATATGTGAAAAATGTGGCGTGCGTTTGTATTCAGCCCCGTTTACTCTGATACCCCTAACTAAAATCTAATGGAACCAATTTCCTTCAGAAGTCACCTGATTAGTAAATAGAGTCCACCTGTGTGTAATTTAATCTCAGTATAAATACAGCTGTTCTGTGAAGCCCTCAGAGGTTTGTTAGAGAACATTATTGAACAAACAGCATCATGAAGGCCAAGGAACACACCAGACAGGTCAGGGATAAAATTGTGGAGAAGTTTAAAGTAGAGTTTGGTTATAAAAAATATCCCAAGCTTTGAACATCTCACAGAGCACTGTTCAATCCATCATCCGAAAATGGCCGTCCACCTAAAGGGACAGGTCAGGCAAGGCGAGCATTAATCGGAGAAGCAGCTAAGAGGCCCATGGTAACTCTGGAGGAGCTGCAGAGATCCACAGCTCAGGTGGGAGAATCTGTCCACAGGACAACTATTAGTCGTGCACTACACAAATCTGGCCTTTATGTAAGAGTGGCAAGAAGAAAGCCATTGTTGAAAGAAAGCCATAAGAAGTCCCATTTGCAGTTTGTGAGAAGCCATGTGGGGGAAACAGCAAACATGTGGAAGAAGTTGCTCTGGTCAGATGAGACCAAAATTTAACTTTATGGCCTAAAAGCAAAGCGCTATGTGTGACGGAAAACTAACACTGCACATCACCCTGAACACACCATCCCCACTGTGAAACATAGTGGTGGCAGGATCATGTTGTGGGGATGCATTTTTTCAGCAGGGACAGGGAAGCTGGTCAGAGGTAATGGGAAGATGGATGCAGCAAAATACAGGGCAATCTTAGAAGACCTGAGACTGGGGCGGAGGTTCACCTTCCAGCAGGACAACAACCCTAAACATACAGCCAGAGCTACAATGGAATAGTTTAGATCAAAAAATATTCATGTGTTAGAATGGTCCAGTCAAAGTCCAGACCTAAATCCAATTGAGTTTCTGTAGTTTGCTGTTCACAGATGCTCTCCATCCAATCTGACAGAGCTTGAGCTATTTTGCAAGAAAGAATGGGCAAACATTTCACTCTGTAGATGTGCAAAGCTGGTAGAGACATCCCCAAAAAGACTTGCAGCTGTAATTGCAGCGAATTGTGATTCTACAAAGTATTGACTCAGAGGGGAATACAAGTGCACACCACACTTTTCACATATTTATTTGTAAAAAATTTTGAAACCCATTTATCATTTTCCTTCCACTTCACAATTATGTGCCACTTTGTGTTGGTCTATGACATCAAATACCAATAAAAAACATTTACGTTTTTGGTTGTAACATGACAGAATGTGGAAAATTTCAAGGGTTACGAATACTTTTTCAGGGCACTGTACATCGCTGTTCTGCCGGAAGCTCTATGCCTACAACTCTCTCCATCTCTAACTCTGCTTGTGGCATCCTCAGGTCCTTTGCAACTAGGATCTCTGAGCAGAAAAGTGGCAGAGCAGAAGTTCAGAACTGTGGGAGCATGCGTGGTCTTGGTCTTCCGATTCGATTTTTTTTCGGACGAATACTGTAATGAATAAACAAAAATCATACATTCTGATATCGTACAAGAAAAATTTTCGTGTTTGTCCCTTTGGATAATTTATCATGAGCTGTCATGATCAGCTCTCGAAACTTGTGTACTAATGATCAGATTATTGTACAATCTATTTAAAAGCGGTATTTTTTGTCCGATTTTCTGATTGTGTGCACTAGGCATTAGTATTTCTCCTTCTGACATGTATAAAACAAATACAAAATCCAACAGGGACCATGAGATTCCCACATTATCAGCAGAGCAGAGTTGATAACAGCTGGCAACCAAAACTAAGAGGAAAAAAAGATGTTGCGTTGTTTAACTCATTAGCAAATAATGAGATCCATTATTGAGGTATCTACTGAAATATCTTGGTTGAACTATGTAGAGTTTGTAGCTCAGTGGTCATTAAACTCCTGCTACCAGTCTTGTCTGGCAACTTGCATACCAGAACCAGTGTGAAGTAGCTAGAACTGGTTAAAAAAAAAAAAGAAAAGCTGCCTGAATATATAAAGTCATGAGGCTGCCAAAGTAGCATTTATATGTCTATATTTCTAAGTCACGTGTATGCTGAAGGAGACCAGCTCTCTGATCTCTGCTTCTGGTTTAGCCATTCACTTATTAAAGAGGAACCCTTGTTTACTTTGTTTAACCTCCTTGGCGGTATGATTCTTTCCGATTTTTTTGTGCTGAAAGCGGTACCATTTTTTTGCATGGAAATATGTAGTTTTTTATTGTAGGCCTGTAATTTTTAGGAATAACTCACTGAAATCTGTACGAACAAGAGTCTAGTAAACATTCCGGTTATGATAAAACTTGAAACACGAAATCATAAATTATAATTTAATAAATAATCATAAAAAATAATATACATTTAATTCAATAATATAATTAAACCAAAAACACTGAAATTTGAAATACAGAGGCAAATTCGCACATCGCTGAGCAAAGTCGCAAAATCGTTTTCAGTGTCTGATGACTAATTTCCCGACGAATCATCACTCAATTCTGCAAGTGGTTCTGATTTACTATCGCTGTTCTAAAACTGCTTTTGATGTAAAGGGACGCTTTTTGGACGCCATGGACTTTTCTATGTTTCCAGGCAGAAAGAACAGTCAAAATGCAGGCAGGGCACAGGACAAAGCAGTAGGGACAAAATATATGTGAAATGCATTGAAACGGCAATGACAGCAAAAATGACATTTTTTAAAAATGTCAAATTTCCCGCCGGTTCCAGCGCCCGTACGTCCCGACATCACAGGGACCGGAACACGGAAGCCAGATGCCGGCATCGGCCGGAGACGCTGCAGGGGACATATCGCGGGAGTGAAGGACAAGGTAAGTGCTGCAGGGTCCCCCTGAGCAACGCCGCATGGTAAGCCCGAGTGTAGTTCGGGGTTACCGCTCTTGGTATTGAAATTTTACCCTGAGCTACACTCGGGAAAAACGCTAAGGAGGTTAAAGGGAACCTGTCTGGACAGACTTATGACAGCTGCCATCGTTGTCTTGTTTCTAAAGGTTTTGGGTTCTCATTCTTGCCCTTGCTTTAACTACTACACTAACTGCATTCAGGTTTCAGTAACAAGAAATCCATTTTGGTTATTGTGGGTGCTACACCATCGGACTGTAAAATGTGTGTTCAATACATGACTACAATATGGCTTACCGACTAGAACCTAAATATATTAGCCTTGTCTGAAGGATGTGTAGTCAGGTGCTAAGCATAGCCACCAGCTAGAGCAACAAGGAAACGTCATTCTTCTCTGTCCACTGCTGACTGGTGGAAGAGATGTTCTTCTGGAGAGCCCATATAATCCTGTTCTCTTAAATTGTACAACTGGAAGATGGCCAATGGTTGGACTACATTATATATATTACATTATTGGATTTAAAATGATATATGTGCAGACTAAAATCGCAGAACTTATTTGCGCTGCATTGACATTTTTTTTCCTCAGCTCTGTACAAAGGACTGAAACCTGCCTCAGAAGAAATGTACAGTCCCACGTACATACATACACAGAAGGACCATTTTTATCAGAAACTTTTTCACACCTACCAGTATGTCTTTGGTTTTTGTAGGGTAACCAGAGTAAAACTGGGGAACACATTCAATCCCCATGCAAATAGATTCCTCAGTAAGAATTTAACTCACCATCCCAGCTCTACAAGGCAAGAGTGCTAACCACGTAGCCACCATATCAGAATTGAAGTATTAATGTGCTTATAACAACCAGCAATCCGTTCTAATGCCGAGACGTGCAGCATAGATGGGTGGAATGTACTTGCTTTGGTGGATTGTTTGATGTGACGCCCAGCACATGTTTAATGTGGAAATGAAATTCATATGGAGATCGGGTGTGACCTTCTAGAAGGAACTTCTAAAACCTTTGGATTAGACAAGTATTTTTGCAAGCTGCATTATTTAACCCTTTATTGTTCTTAGTAAATAGAGTTGGCCTACAGAAGTCTGTACAATTATCTTTACATTTTTAAATAGCTTTCAAAGCTAGGTGACGTTTTTGGTGACCATGCAGAAGGCAAAAGTTATCTGTACTACTGGCAACTTACTAGAAGCTGCAGAAGAGCAAACAGCGGTGACGAGTATCGTAGACATTGGTCAAGCTTCGCCCAAAGAAAAAGTGTGCAGTGATGATTTTGTCATGAGTACAGTTGTGTTTTCAAAGGTTTAAACCAATTGAGAGTGCCTTATGACCTGTAAATCTCTCCAGCAGTCCAAGCTTTGGTGAACTGGCCCTCTAATGCATTAGGACATGAATCTGCATACATAGGGTTACATGCTGTGACTTTGTGTGTGCACAGCACATGCTTCCTCTTCCTCTGAACAGACTGTTAACAGGCCAGTCTTAAATTGGCTCTCCCTGCAGGCAAGGAGACAATTCTCACCTCTCCTGCTACTTGTGCCACCAAATGTTGTTCTGATGAAGAGATGTCTTCCTCTGACAGCCACTGGGAAACCATAAATTTGTGGAGTGTCGATCTCTTGGACCCTGCTGCACTAAGTGGTTCCTTCCATTGTTCTCCATGCCTTGTAGTGTCCTGGAGGTCTGCAGGAGGAACTACTGAGTGCTGCAGGCTATCAGGAGATCAGCACTCCCAAAGTGTTGGTTTTTCAACAGAATTCAGACGAAACGCTCTGCTCATTTCAGTAAGAAAATGTACTCTCTCCTTTTGCTGGGAGAGTGCTGTTGATGACTACTGATTTCATGAGAGGGTCGCTCTAAACGTTGTGATGTTTTAGTGACTGATTTTACATAAACTTTAATGTGTACTGTTGTTTTCTGTCTTTTTAAACTTGCATATTTTATTAAAACATGCCTGAGATCCTGCCATAAAAGTCATTATTTAGGCACATCCTGTTTTAAGGTGACAACTGTTTCCCAATTGTGTTCCTGTGTTGTCACGTTGACACATGTGTCCCTGATGGAAACTTAAACTATGCTGACTCATTGTTCAGGAGTAGTCCACCATTGTCAACATCAGGAAGCTGGACCAGAACAATGATATGTAGCTGTTGCATGATACAGGAAGTGGCTGAAAGAGGCAGGAGAAGATCTAAAGTGTTGAGATGAAACAAAGGATGAAAAAATGTGAAACTGTATTGTATAAAAACTTTGAGTTAGTTCACCATTACCAAAAAAAACTGCCTATGCAGAAAAGGGGTGCATGTAGATAAAACAAACTGTGCAGCTTTGACTCAAGTTGGATTGCTGTAGGTATAGGCCATTTACATACCTACCGAAACCTGGCTGGAAAACTACCAGAGATGACCGCTTCCTATCCTGCCTTGTTGCTAAGACAGTCCCAGCCATTACTGCTCACCCCCACTATCACAGGAGCGAGCTTTCAGTCCCCTACACGTGTGGTCCACTATCATCAGCTTTGCTGAGCTGAGAGCTACTGCAATAGGGGAGAGAAATTGACTTGTAGTGTCTTGGCCATGTCCTAGCAACAAGGCAGGACAGAATGATGCCATCTCCGAGGGGGTTTGCCAGGCTTCGGGAGGTACATAAATGGCCTACACCGAAAGTAAGGGCATGATTTACCTTTGGTGAAAGCAGAGTTTGTTTATATCTTCAGGCTCCACATACATGTATAAGCAGCTTTTTGGTAAACCCTTTAAGGATAAAGCTGATATGAGTACTGCATGTGATTTTGATTTAAAGCAGTAGAGGTAAAGCATTCTGCCTTTTGCCTGTATGTGCCTTAACATCAGCTTGACAGATTCGATGTGGAGACAAGACACGTATTTGTCGGGGATTATTCTGGACAGGTGACCATTTTAAAACTTGAACAAGACAACTGCAGCCTCATTACCACATTTAAGGGACATACAGGTGAGTGGGTTTCAGTGGAATGATTTCACAAGACATCATTTTATCTCCTACGTAGTAAAGCTCCTCAGGCCCTGTGCCACCCCTTCAAGCCTCCAAGAGCACTTTTATAAATGTCACCATTACTAATTAGAATAAAATATCATTTTATACTGAGACATTGTTTTTGTGATTTTCCTGTGCTGTGCTTTCAGAAGCACAGCTTGTATATTCCTTTTGGCAATGCTGTACACATCAGATTAATCTCAGCATCCAGCTGAACTCCAGGGCCCTGTGTAAATGTTACCGAGAAAAAGTCCTTTCAAATGACATTGATCCACGCCTCTCCCAGGCTGTGTTAAGCATCTAGGAATTAACACTAACCTCTAATTACAGCAATTTACTCACTTAGACTTCTCTTAATCCCCAGATCTTTTAGCTGAGCTTTTTCCATGACTGTGCTATGATGGAACAGCCTCACATTGTCTGTCCTTTAGATGTTAATAATCACATTTACACTTTGCTCTTTTGTATTGTGTGTTATCCAGGATAATATAAAAGAAGAGTGCCATTCAAGCAGCTAAATAAACAATTGAAATATGCCTCTGTGAACTATTTTACTTGCCAAATATTAGAAATGTCATTCATCAAGTATTGGGTTTCATACATCTTGGGTACACTCTATAGCAGTGTTTCTCAACCGGGGTTCAGCGAGAGGTTCTCAGGGGTTCCGCAGTGATCTACCTGTCAGTAGCAGACAGCTGAGGGGTAGATCGCATCCCCATGCTGAGTTAGGCAGGGAAGTGGCTGGGATGGTATTGGTTGTGGTGCACTGTTCCCAACCGAACCCTCCTCCCCTCCTGTCTATGTGATGACATCTAGGACAGCAGGGGTGGGCAGTGAACAGTGAAAGGCTCATATACATCATTTTATCAAATTGTGGTAAGCTTCCATAGTGTAGTAGTCGCTGGAAAACATGAGCAATGATTTCATGCTTGTTTATTATAGTAGTTTTGTTTTTTTTTAATTTATGTGCATCTGTGTACTTTCTTTGTATATATGAAGTGCAGCGCTCGGTATTAAAAACAAATATATGTATTGGAATGGAGATTGATCTCATACAAATGCTCAAAAAACAAAGAAATAGTCCAGGAAATTAATATGAAAATTAAAGTGCTTAGGTGACATGAGAGTCCGTGTGGTAGGAGGAGGACCATCCACTAGCAGATGACATCTGGATTTTTTATACACAAAAGCGCATTTAATATGCGCGTCCGGTGAGTGAGCATTGCTTTATCACTACCACACGGATACCGGACTCTCATGTCACCTGAGCACTTTAATTTTCATATTCATTTCCTGGACAATTTCTTTGTTTTTTGAGCATTTGTATGGGATCAACCTCCATTCCAATAATATTTGTTTTTAATACCGAGCGCTGCACTTCATATATACATTGTTGTTTTTAGGGTGATATTGGTACCTTTTTTGTGCATAGCAGCTTGTTACTTATACACTTAGGCGCTTGTACTACTTTCCACATACATTTCTGTGTACTTTCTTTACTTGCAGCTGGGGTGACCACCTTGTGCTGGGATCCGGTACAAAGACTTCTGTTCTCAGGAAGCTCGGATCATTCCATCATCATGTGGGATATTGGGGGACGAAAAGGAACGGCACTGGAACTTCAAGGGCACAAGTAAGCACTGATGGGGGATGATTAAAGTGGTACTAAAGGTTTAGGTTTTTTTTTAAATAACAAACATGTTATACTTACCTGCTCTGTGTAATGGTTTTGCACAAAGCAGCCTAATCCTTCTCCTCTTCTCGGGATCCCCTATGGTACCCCTGGCTCTTCCCCCCTGCTCTGTGTCGCTCCTCGCTGGCTGTGATTGACAGCAATGGGAGCCAATGGCTTCTACTGCTGTGTCTTAGCCAATGAGGAGGGAGAGACCCAGCAGAACCATTACTGATGTGTACATCGCTTTATTGGGCTCAGGTAAGTATTAGGGGAGGCTGAGGAGGGAAGCTGCACACTGAAGCTTTTTCACATTCCTGCGTGGAAAAGCCCTCCGCTTTTACAACCACTTTGAGGCTGGTCACATAGTTTCCAAAGATTCTGTATCCAAGCACATCATTGTCTGGAAGGATGGCAGGGCTCCATTTTTTTTTTTTTTTTAATAATAATTCTTTTTTTATTCATGAAATTATAGTGTGCATTATACTTTATAACTTTATATAGACCATTGAATGGTTGTATGGTTAGGTACGCAAGGCCTTATACTGATCCTGTTGCTTCAGTCTTTGAGACATTGGGACCAGGAATATGCAGATGAGACATTCTGACTTTACTTTGACCTTACTTGCAGTGTATGTATGTGTGAATGTATAGAACAAATGTAGGACTGATTGTGTGTGTGTATGGCATACACGGGGGAGCAATGTGTGTGCGATAGAAGGCAGGATGGATCCATGCTTTCATCTTGTTTACACCAAATTCTGACCCTACCTGAATGTTGCAGCTGAAATCAAGACTTCTCAGACCAGGCAACGTTTTTCCAATCTTCTATTGTCCAATTTTGGTGAGTCTATGCGAATTGTAGTCTCCATTTCCTGTACTCATTGTACAGATATTAGTGTTATATATAGGGAATAACACAATATAGAACACTGACATCTGTACACTGAGTGCTGTTCCCTATATATCACACTGACATCTGTACACTGATTGCTGTTCCCTATATAGAACACTGACATCTGTACACTGAGTGCTGTTCCCTATATATCACACTGACATCAGTACACTGAGTGCTGTTCCCTATATAGAACACTGACATCTGTACACTGAGTGCTGTTCCCTATATAGAACACTGACATCTGTACACTGAGTGCTGTTCCCTATATAGAACACTGACATCTGTACACGGAGTGCTATTCCCTATATATTACACCGACATCTGTACACTGAGTTCTATTCCCTATATATAACACTGACATCTGTACACTGAGTGCTATTTCCTATATATAACACTGACATCTGTACACGGAGTGCTATTCTCTATATATAACACTGACATCTGTACACGGAGTGCTATTCTCTCTATATAACACTGACATCTGTACACGGAGTGCTATTCTCTCTATATAACACTGACATCTGTACACTGAGTACTATTCCCTATATATAACACCGACATCTGTATACTGAGTGCCACTTTATTCAGATATCGGTGATGTGACATATATATGTATATAGATAGATATATATATATCTATCTATCTATCTATCTATCTATCTATCTATCTATCTATCTATCTATCTATCTATCTATCTATGTATGGAATAGCAGTCAGTGTATAGATATCAGTGTTTTTTATAGGGAATATAGAAATCAGGGTTATTAGGGGCAGGATAGCACCTGGCATGGACACTGGGCGGGATAGAACACAGCCTGACTACTACACTAAATAGACATATTAAGCTGCAGTGCTGTCACCTGGGCATTACACACACACTGACATGCTGCCAGGCCAGCTCAGCGACGACTCTGCTCTTCAGTGCACTGTGCCCGCCCTCCAGCTCTCCAAGTTCAGCATCCATGGCAGGGATGTGGACCCGCCCCCTGAATCGCCAAAGAGGAGAGGTGGCCGAAGCGCCTGCCGCCCCGTCCACCATCGCTCTCTGATCCCAGTCGGCCAGTACTTTCTCTTTTTAGCAGCATTGTGGGCACATCCAGGGGACAGACTGAGCCTCTCATGGGGCCCTCTATTGACCTCTGGCACTGCCCGAGTGCCCAAATAATCAGTCTGCCCCTGGTTGTGCATTCAGAGATGGTATTCTGCATACCTTGGTTGTAACGAGTGGTTATTTGAGTTACTGTTGCCTTTCTATCATCTTGAACCAGTCTGCCCATTCTCCTCTGACATCAACAAGGCATTTTCATCCACACAACTGCCGCTCATTGGATTTTTTTCTTTTTTTTTGGACCATTCTTTGTAAACGCTAGAGATGGTTGTGTGTGAAAATCCCAGTAGATCAGCAGTTTTTGAAATACTCAAACCAGTCTGTCTGGCACCAACAATCATGCCGCTTTCATAGTCACTTAAATCCCCTTTCTTCCCCATTCTGATGCTCGGTTTGCACTTCAGTAAGTCATCTTCACCATGTCTAGATGCCGAAAATGCATTGCTTTGCTACCATCTGATTGGCTGATTAGGAATTTGTGTTACCAAGCAATTGAACAGGTGTACCTAATAAAGTGTGTGTGTGTATGTATGTATGTATGTATATATATATATATATATACTCACACACACATTCTAGGTATATTAAGCAACACAATGTTAATCTTTACCTCTCCCTTCAGTTCTCTTACAAAATGTGTCCTCCATGTAAAGCCATGCGTTTTTGGTTATAATAAAATGACATGCGAGTCAGTGATTTAGTCCATGACAACTGTTGCTGTTTTTATTCTAAGTTGTGAAGAAGTCATTTGTGTCCAATGATTTTAGTGTTTTGCACACAATCCCACTGAGCATCTTTCATGCACCTAGGGAGGCCTGATAATATCTGTTGCCTGGAAACAGGCCGTGGAGCATTTCACTCCCTCTATAGAGAAATGTCTGGTGAGATGTGATTCTCAGACTTCTTTTCTGACACTTCATTAAAGAACTGTTTGTTTGTGCTTTTTTGTTTTTAACTAGACGCAAAGCGGATTGATTTACTAAAACTGGAGCGCTCAGAATCTAGTGCAGCTGTGCATGGTAGCCAATCAGCTTCTAACTTCAGTTTGTTTAATTAAACTTTGATAATAAAACCTGGAAGCTGATTGGTTTCTATGCAGAGTTGCACCAGATTTTGCTCTATCCTTTTAGTAAATCAACCCCACAGTGTCAAAATGGAGTGCCTGTCATGTTCCTAATGACTTTGGGGCTAAAAGAGGGTTTTACCTGGAGTGGTTGGGTACACAAAGGCTGAGTGAAGCGCATAGTGTGCTATGTGCTGCAGACCACAGTAGTGTGAACATGCAGGGACTGTAAGCGTCTGTGTTCCACCCACCATGCTTTCTAATCTCTCCCGTGAATGTTGTCAGTCACTCAGAGTACCAAGACTTGTAGCTTTAACACTGCCTATCGTATTCTTTGCTTGTATATAAGATGCAGATTACATGAGGTCAAACTGAGGATTCAAAATGCGGGTGCAACCAATCACTTCCCAACAGGTTAAGCCCTCATGCACACTTGACGTTTTAATAACGCTGGTAATGTTAGCTGTGTAAACTCAGGTCAAAAACATAAGTTTTTCAGCTTCTTTTATCGTTTTTGCATTCACGTTTAGCAGTGTTCTTTAGCGTTTTTTAACCAAAAAAAAATTTTTTTGGGTTAAAAAAAAGTCAAACGCCGGTTTGCAGTGTTTTACCGCATTTTGTTGCGTTTTTCAGCATTAGAGCGTATTTACAGCTAATAAAACTCCTATAGAAACCCACTAGTCCTGGGTTTTTTTGCAGCCAAACCCCCCCCCCCCTGCCAAAAAATGTTGATTAGTCTGTGTGCAATAAAACCCATCAAAAGCCAAAAACAGCAGCTGTAAAAATGTCAAGTGTGCATGAGGGCTTAAGCTGAACATCAGGCAAACTGCTAACTAAACAGTTAAAATACATATGTTTTAAAAGCCAAAATGATTTGTTTATCTGTGCATCCAGTCCTGAAGTTTACACAGCTCTGCCATAAAGCACAGTCACTGTTAGGCCAGTAATCTAACTAGCTCAGTCAATTTTCAAATCTACTTTTCTCAATTCATGTGGCACTTGTAGCGGCACCCGCAGCTCATATTTCAGGCAATTTAGCAGACATCAACTGAAATTCAAGCCGTCTATGGCTAGCTTTTGGGTGGCATGAGGAATCTAGGAGGATGTTTACAACAAAGGCACGCTTTCATCTACTGTGCAAATACTGAAGAATCCGGTTAGACAAAGTCCTATTGAGGCAAATATATATGTATACTGCTGTGTCTGCCCATGTCACCCATGCAGCATCCATTTTTCATTTGTCTTGATATTGTGGTTTAGAAGAAATGGATTCATTGGCGGGGCAAATTCGGCACACATATGGAACTCCATCAGCCAATTCAGATGTGGCCAGGAGGATTGTTTCATGACATCAGCCTTTTGGCTCTTGTAGTGGGGAGTGCTGGGGGCCGAACATAAAATGAACAGTGCTTACATGTGTATCAGGTATTCTTCAAAATATATGATATGATGTCTTTTGACAGCATTCTATTAAAATGATTGCTTGGGTTGTTATCAGTAGCTTTTGTTTGCCATATTCTAATAAAATGGATCATTTTTTTTCACAGTGATAAAATCCAGTCCATCTCCTATGCGCACCATTCCAGACAGCTCATCTCCTGCAGCGCGGATGGTAGTATTGTTGTCTGGAATATGGATGTTGAAAGACAGGAGGTTTGTTACCTGATTTATTCTTTTCAGTCTGGAATTTTTGTTAAAGTCTTACTTTGGTGATAGTCAACTAAAGGCTTTCCTTCTTTTAAAGGTGTGCCTGAATCAAAGTTTCTAAGTTATGATATTGTGGGGTAATAAAAGAACAGAGCATGTATCCACTTACTCTGGAAAGCCAAGAAAGTAAAGCCAGCTATGCATGGATCGAAATTCAGCCGGTCAGCAAGGACTGGGCGAATTTAAATCCATGTATAGCAGGGGTGCTCAATATGTCTCCCTCAGAGCCCTCTGATGTTGCCTTCCACTTCAAATTCAATGCAGGAGTTTTGGTGTGCTTTCAGAAAGTGTGCCACACCTGCAAGATATTCTATGGTCTATGGCAAAGAACAGATAACCCACAGGAAAGCCATCGGTGAACTGCACTGCACCCGCAGTGCATCATTGTAAAAGCTGCCTTATAGGGGGCTCAGGACAGTAAGGACTTGTTTACATTTGAGGTTTGGGGGCAGTAAAACCCCCTAGTTAAGACGTGTTTTTACCACACACCCCAACCACTTGTGTAACATAAGTCGCAGTGGAGATCCCGCCCCATGCTCCAGGAGGCCCGTGCGGCCTCCCAGTCACGTTCTGTTTTATCCTTGGACAGGAGGGGTAGCGGGGGCAACTTGTACAGGAACAGATCCTCTCACTTTTCCTCCTGCAACCGATGAAAGCTGGCTTCCCCTTCTCTCCTCCCATTGGCATTCAGTGGCTGTTGGAGGAAAACATTCATTATGCTATTCAAAATAAATAATTCTAAATTCTGAACCATTTTTTTTTATTGTGGCCCTGCGGCTGCTTTCTAAATCACTTAAGTAACTTAGAAAATCCTGCTCAGTGGTTTATATATCAATAGGGAGGTGCATTGTAGCACTGAACACAAGGAGCACTTTCTACACTCTATAGAAACTACACAGCAGCGCAGCAGTTTGACTCTCCCATTTAAATCACTTAAGAGACCCTTGCTCTTCAAAAGGTTGAGCACCCATGATCTATAGGCACATGGTTTTACAGAAGTCGACCTACCGATTTGATTTCTGTACAACTAGCCTGTCTCTTTTTTCAAGATCGATCAATGCCGCAGGCTATAGCCAGCAGCTCTACTCAGTGTATTCTGATGGCAAGGAAGTCTCCCTGCTGCCAGAACACAATAGCACAGTGGGAGTGATTTTCCCATCCACATCGAATGTGTGTATGGGGAAATTGGATACTCTTTTGGTTCAATCCTCTGAGTGAACGAAAAAAAAAAATGTTTAATGTATGGGCTCCCTAATAATTCAACTCCAGTACATGATATGCACATTTTCCCACGGTTGAAAAGAAACCCCTTTCTAACCTCTGTCAACTGACAGTAGCAGCATAATTCTACCCCGCACCCAGCACAGCTCCTGTGCTCTGTCTATACAAAGGTAAGGTAAATGGATAGCTGCCAGTGTTTTCTTGCACTGACCACACAGATCACAGGGCAGGTTGCACTGTGCATTTTGTGGGATCTCCAAAAGGGGATCCTGCTTCTTGACAGCCCCCACAGTCCATCAAAAGCCAATATGGCAGCTCCTATAGTCAGTTTTTGCACTCCTGTTTGGGGGTCAGCATTGCTTCTATGGACTCTACAACCTACATGTAAAAGCTCACTGAGTAAATGACTGCTATTTGTGTTAAAGTTTTATTTGGGAAAATCTAATTTTAGTTTTGCTTGAATGATCTCTTGGAAAAGATGCCATTTTTATGATTGTATGAAATGGAAGGGATTTAATCCTTATAATCTGACATGTTCCTTAATATGGTGTTCACTTTAATTAAAATGTAAATATTGTTTATCAGGAGCTTTACAATATGTATAATTGCCAGGATGTTTATTATATTATATGTTTTGTTTCCTTTTCCTGGCTTATTTCTGTTGCTAATGCAAATGTGAAATAATATTACCTATCTGTGGGATTCCGATTCTTATGTGGCACAGTGAATTTACGTATTTTGTTCAGTAAAAAGAAACCAGATTCTCCTAAAATTAATCAGTTAAAAGAGAAATAAGGAGTTATGAAAAAAAACCATTTATACTCGCCTAGGTGGATGAAGAATCGATCCCTCGCTGCATCGAAGACTGAGAACTGAGAGATCAAAGATCACAGATTGCTCATTTCTCAGTCTTTAGTGAGCAGTCACTGGCTCTCTGCTGTGCCCCTTCAGCGCTCACTTGAGCACTGGGCTGTGGAGGGGTTGAGAATGGCTGGCTCATGCTGTCAGTGGCTTGCTAAGAGGTTGAGCAACTGCCATTGCAGACACCTAGCTGGATCTCGACCATATGGTCTGGATCTTCTCAGAGCCTAGACTGGTTCTGTGATGTCAGCCGACAGCATGCTTTAGCAGAACTAGGTGTACTCCAGTGACCCATAGTTGAAGTAGGTCCATACGTCTCCTTTAAGGGCGCTACCACCTTTTCCTTAAAGTAGGAGTGCTATAACACATATCGCTGAAAATCTACTATGTGTACTGACACTTTAATTTACATCCATATATATTAATAAAGCCAGGCTGTCACGATCTATCTGGGATATCTGTCAACAGTCCTGATTTTTACTGAACAGAGCATACTGTAGCAGTGAGTTCCTACCTAGCACTCACCCATTGGTCCTTAACCTGTACCCCACTTTCAGCACACCCATTGGTCTTTCCAGTGTATCCATTTCCACCATTAGAACACACATTGTTTTCTCCCAGCCCCCCCCAGAACACATATTGGTCTTTCCTATTTTTCTCATCTCCAGCACACACACAGGTATCTCACCTGTATCCAACCCCCAGCACACATCTTGGCCTCTCACGTGTATACTAACGCCATCACACACATTGCTGTCCACCCTCCAGTGGTACCTAGTGGTCCTTCTCCTGTGTCCCAAATCAAACACATTTGACTCACTGGTATCCTACTCCCAGCATACACGTTGCTGTGTTTCCCTGTATCCCACATACAGTTCACTTCTCAGTATCCATGCCAGCAATAAGATGGCCTTTCTAGCAAAACAAGCTCACTTTACCAGCTATCACATCAACATATTTAGTTTTCATAAGCATTGTAAGGAATAATTGGATTAAAGTGAGACTAAACAATATCCTTATTCTCTTAAAAAAAATATCCATACCCATCCACTACTTGATGGCGCTGTAATCTATTTTTCAGTAAATTTGTTTTTACTATGTTTTTCCGCATCCTTGCAATGTCCTTTGTGAGTTCCTGAACCTCTCCTTTCCCCCCCTCACTCCCATGTGTTTGGAATGAACAGTGGATATTAGTTGAATGGGTACCGCTCTATGCACACTACAAATCCCCTAGTCCAGGGGTGCTCAACCCTTTGAAGAGTGAGGGCCACTTATGTGATTTGGTTGCTGGCCATGATATGAAATGGTTCAGAATTTTGAATTTTTTATTTTGAATAGCATAATGAATATTTTCCTCCTGCAGCCACTGAATGCCAACGAGAGGGAGAGAAGGAATAGACAGCGTTTAGCACTTGCAAGAAGAAAATGGAGAGGATCGGTAGCCTGTATATGCCACCCCCATTGCCCCTCCTGTATAAAACATAATGTAAAGTGAAACAAAAACGAGAAGCGTACCAACCTTGCGCATTACTTCAGTAACCAAATTTATTAATTAAAGAATGGTACTCACAAACAGCAAATAAAATCAGGCATGTAGTCCTCAAAAGGACTTCAGAGATAGAGAGCCAGCGCAAATCCCATCATGGGGGTAGACACTCAGTACAGTTGACGCGTTTCGAAGGTCATGCCTTCTTCCTCAGAGCTTGGCCTTCAAAACGCGTGAGTGTACTGAGTGTCTACCCCCATGATGGGATTCACGCTGGCTCTCTATCTATGAAGTCCCTTTGAGGACTACATGCCTGATTTTATTCGCTGTTTGTGAGTACCATTCTTTAATTAATAAATTTGGTTACTGCGGTAATGCGCAAGGTTGGTGCGCTTCTCGTTTTTGTTTCACTTTGCGGTATTGGTCGGGCTTCCCCAGCCTTGTTTGGAGCTGCACAGCCTTTAATACACTGGTGGCCGCCTTTTTCTGCTTTTGGTTCCATCTATTCATCACCGGCCTGGGTCCTAGAGCGCAGGAGAAATCGCATCTGGTCTATAAAACATATTGTGACAGGGAGGCTGCATGGTACATCTGGAACATGGGGTGGGATCACCATTGCGACCGCTGACACTAAACCAGTTGTGGTGGTGGGGTGTTAAATACATGTCTCAATTAGGGGGCTTTAACCCAGCCCCCCCTTCCTCAAACTACAAATGTGCTGAGCCCTCTATAAGGCTGCTTTACACTGATACGCTGCAGTTTACCCGCACTGCAGGTGCCACGCAGTGCGCACGCGGCTTTCTTGCAGATTAGTTGTGCTTTCCCTTAGACTTCTAACCTCTTGCAGGTGAGGTGCACCACAATTCCTGCATTCAGGAGTGTTGGTGTGCTTTCAGAAAGTGCACCAAACCTGCAGGATATGATAGACGTCTGGCTCAGTGCAGCTAACCTGCGTTGCACCCACCGATCAGTGTGAAAGCAGTCTAATAGTTGTTAACCCTTACGTGTTGTTTAATACACTGACCTTCTATTTCTAACTTTTGGATACAGCTGATCACAGAGCTAGGTAAAGGGCCAATCACAACGGCCCTTTACTGTGTGATCAGCTGTGTCAAGCCACCACTGATCACAGTGTAGACAGACTTTCTGGTTATCCAGTCTTTTCCTCTGACGCTGTGACAGCACGAGGAAAGGAAAGCCGGTAACTGGCAGCTCACAGGGGACATTTACACTGATAATCCATGCACTGATCACCAGTGCAGATCAATGCCGCCTCATCTGTGCCCATCAGTGAAGAAGAAAAATGACTTATTTGCTAAATTTTCTAACAGAAATGAAGACTTTTTTTTTTTTAATTTTCAGTCTTCGTTTTGTGTAGCAAAAAAAAACCCCAGTGGTGATTAGATACCACAAAAAGAAAGCTCTGTCTGTGCACCCAAAAAATGCTAAAAATGTCATTTGGGTACAATGTTGCATGACTACACAATTGTCATTCAAACTGCAACAGTGCTGAAAGTTGAAAATTTGGTCTGGGCATGAAGGGGGTAGGCGAGTGGTTAAAATTCAATTCAAATAAAACCTCTCCTATTTACCCATCGACAAGGTGATGGTGTACTGTGAAAACATAGAAGAGGAGGAAGGGAAGGCAGATACCCATACAGATTAGATAATGTCATCTGATGTAGTATATATTAGTACACTAAGGCAGGGTATGTAGTACAGATAATTATAATGGGCATGAAAAGAAATGACTTGATTCCTCATTTCACACACTGGATGTGGAAGGGGGAATCCTCCCCACTGAGAAGTTGTACTATGACCATTGTGGAGACTTCCCCGCCTTTAGAATTAGAGCTGCAACTAATGATTGTTTTCATAATCGATTGGGTGGCCGATTTATTTTTTTCAATTAATCGGATAAAAACTTCAAAAAAAGTTTGGTGTATAATGTAGTTATTACAGTATGTAAAGTAATTTATTCTTGAATATCTATCTGCAGTGGTAGATATAAATAACTAGCTATATGGTTAGGAAACAAAACATCTAATCTACTCTGAGAATAACAGACAAGATGTATATACTAATAGAAGTTGAATCTGGTACATATCATCAGACTTATTTAAAGAAAAAAAAAATTAAAAAAGATCTAAAACTGTTTTTTAGTTTTTCAGACAGGACTGTTATATTATGCATGACAGACTTCCTTGGCATAGGCAGGTAACTTGATACAGGCTACCTGCGCCTGCTGTCACTTATGATGGCTATACACACATTTTTTGAAAATTTGTATTTTAAGAATGTTCGTTCAATTTTCTAATCATTCGTGGGGTCAAATTTACATATGTTTTCAACTAAAGTGATGGGAAAGTTCAAAGGAGGAGAATAGAAATCTTTAATTGTAATGCCTTATATTACCTCCAGTCTATCAGCTTCTCTGGCTTCAGATGCTGATCTTCATTGCGCAGAGCCCTGTACTGAGCTGTATGTGTGTTGCACTGTGTATACTGACATGTATGGACGGTGTACTGAGCTGTATGTGTGCTGCACTGTGTATACTGACGCGTATTAACAATGTACTGAGCTGTATGTGTGCTGCACTGTGTATACTGACCTGTATGAACAATGTACTGAGCTGTATGTGTGCTGCACTGTGTATACTGACCTGTATGGACGGTGTACTGAGCTGTATGTGTGCTGCACTGTGTATACTGACATGTATTAACAATGTACTGAGCTGTGTGTGTGCTGCACTGTGTATACTGAGCTGTATGTGTGCTGCACTGTGTATACTGACGCGTATGAACAATCTACTGAGCTGTATGTGTGCTGCACTGTGTATACTGACCTGTATGAACAATGTACTGAGCTGTATGTGTGCTGCACTGTGCATACTGACGCGTATGAACAACGTACTGAGCTGTATGTGTGCTGCACTGTATATACTTACATGTATGAACAATGTACTGAGCTGTATGTGTGCTGCACTGTGTATACTGACATGTATGAACAACGTACTGAGCTGTATGTGTGCTGCACTGTGCATACTGACACGTATGAACAATGTACTGAGCTGTATATGTGCTGCACTGTGTATACTGACATGTATGAACAATGTACTGAGCTGTATGTGTGCTGCACTGTGTATACTGACGCGTATGAACAATCTACTGAGCTGTATGTGTGCTGCACTGTGCATACTGACGCGTATGAACAACGTACTGAGCTGTATGTGTGCTGCACTGTATATACTTACATGTATGAACAATGTACTGAGCTGTATGTGTGCTGCACTGTGTATACTGACATGTATGAACAACGTACTGAGCTGTATGTGTGCTGCACTGTGCATACTGACACGTATGAACAATGTACTGAGCTGTATATGTGCTGCACTGTGTATACTGACATGTATGAACAATGTACTGAGCTGTATGTGTGCTGCACTGTGTATACTGACGCGTATGAACAATCTACTGAGCTGTATGTGTGCTGCACTGTGCATACTGACGCGTATGAACAACGTACTGAGCTGTATGTGTGCTGCACTGTATATACTTACATGTATGAACAATGTACTGAGCTGTATGTGTGCTGCACTGTGTATACTGACATGTATGAACAACGTACTGAGCTGTATGTGTGCTGCACTGTGCATACTGACACGTATGAACAATGTACTGAGCTGTATATGTGCTGCACTGTGTATACTGACATGTATGAACAATGTACTGAGCTGTATGTGTGCTGCACTGTGTATACTGACGCGTATGAACAATCTACTGAGCTGTATGTGTGCTGCACTGTGTATACTGACCTGTATGAACAATGTACTGAGCTGTATGTGTGCTGCACTGTGCATACTGATGCGTATGAACAACGTACTGAGCTGTATGTGTGCTGCACTGTATATACTTACATGTATGAACAATGTACTGAGCTGTATGTGTGCTGCACTGTGTATACTGACATGTATGAACAACGTACTGAGCTGTATGTGTGCTGCACTGTGCATACTGACACGTATGAACAATGTACTGAGCTGTATATGTGCTGCACTGTGTATACTGACATGTATGAACAATGTACTGAGCTGTATGTGTGCTGCACTGTGTATACTGACGCGTATGAACAATCTACTGAGCTGTATGTGTGCTGCACTGTGTATACTGACCTGTATGAACAATGTACTGAGCTGTATGTGTGCTGCACTGTGCATACTGACGCGTATGAACAACGTACTGAGCTGTATGTGTGCTGCACTGTATATACTTACATGTATGAACAATGTACTGAGCTGTATGTGTGCTGCACTGTGTATACTGACATGTATGAACAACGTACTGAGCTGTATGTGTGCTGCACTGTGCATACTGACACGTATGAACAATGTACTGAGCTGTATATGTGCTGCACTGTGTATACTGACATGTATGAACAATGTACTGAGCTGTATGTGTGCTGCACTGTATATACTGATATGTAAATAAATAATGCATTCTCTATGCAGGCCAACTAATCGATTATGAAAACAGGTGACAACTATTTTCATAATCGATTGTCAATAAGTTGTTTCGGCCCATCAGAATACACTGATAAGCTCTGCCAGCAGCACTGATTGAGTGGGGAGGATCCATCGCTTTTAGTTCTCTGCTGGGAATTTTGAGATAAATGTGAACATTATGATAGCTGGAGGCCAGTCAAATGCCTTTCACAAGTCATGACACCAGCATTTTTTGTTTTTCCCGGAGTCCTGAAGCGAATGAATTGGTAAGCACATCTTTGCATTTTAAGTGTCCCTTTTTTTTTAATGTGAAGTGCAGGCAGACAGCCAAATACAGCTATGGAATACATATGAAAGTTGTTTTATTTGTTTCCACAGCTCTGCCACACAGCACAGCCCTGTTTGCAGGAGAGGGGACTTGGTTTTTTGTTGCGGCAGTTTCACTTTCATTTACAGGTCTTCTACCAAACCCCATCCTCCAACTGGACAGTAAGGGCTGATGTACACTGCAGCTGATAAACTCACGTTTAGGAGCTGTTCATCGTTTTTTTTCAGCAGCCCCTGAACTCACTCTGTTTTCCTATGTGTCCATGTACACATCTTCGTTTACAATCGTTTACAGGCATTTGTGTTTACAGTAGTTTTTTTGAACGCAGAAAACGTGCGTTCAGCAGTTGATTGTATCAGCGTTTCAAACACAAAATGCTTGTAAACGCAGCAAATCGCGTTTATAAGCGTTTGCATTTGAAATTTTTTAACTCTTCCAGTTCCCAGTGCTGTTCGGAGCCTATTTTCATCATGAAAAATGCATACAAAGCGTTTTCTGTTTCAATAGTTTTTATTAAGAAATTTTTGTTTTAAAAATACAACAAGCTCAAAATACGCCCACACAGGGGCAGAGCAGAATAATACCACATAAACAGAGACATCCTGTTGACTTGTGTTCGTGTAATAACGAAATGTCCAATGACGCAAAGCGTTTTCAAGGTACTCAGATGGACAAAACACTGAACACAGGATGTTCCTACCAAGCTGGTCACACGTTGTAATGACCAATTCACACCTCAGACCTCTCCCACCCTTGGAAACAAAAGATATGTCAATGACCATTCACACCTCAAATTCCTCATGAAGACCCCCTGCCAGGAGGCCTTAATGACTCCCTCCACCAGACACCTTTCCCACCCTTGGAAACAAAAGAAATGTTAATGACCAACTCACACCTAAACTAATCACAACACATCCTGCTGTCTCTGCTTCTACTCTCTGTATTTCTCTGAAACAGTCTGAAATGGTTAATAATGTACCACTTTTCAGTGCATTCTGGGCATTTGGGAGGTTCTCCTGTGCTTATCTGTAAAAATCACTTCTAAACGCAAACGCTCATAAACACGGTATGCAAATGTGGCGAAACAGACGTTTTTTAACCTACGTTTTCCAGCCGCCAGTTTCCATTGGTCAGAAGTGTCCCGTGTACCTGGGGCCTTAAAATAAAAACGCACACTGATGAACTAATCTGTTACTCTGCTCCTTTCAGCATGCTCCATGCACTGCACCACACCCGGCTCTTTGTGCTGCTTCTCTCTCCCTCTCTCTTAGTGTCACAGGACAATAGATTGCAAGAGTCTGCTACAAAGTCTAATTCAGGCACCTAAACGGCTTGTAATAAAAACGTACATTTAATGATGTATTAATGATTACATAGCTGCATTCATTAAGTTCAGTAGGGGCTTTACTGCAGCTTTATAAAGGGGCCATTAGGATCCCCAGTACCTTTGTGGACATGGAATTACAAATCCCCATTTGGCTGTGTGTAAGGCTTTGTTTTCTGTTTGTACCAATGACACCTTATAATAGTGGTGTTATGTTCTCTCCTCTGGTCGCTTTTTCATGGTAAATGTGCTTTCACAATTCAGAGAATTTATTGCATAACAATGCAGAACAAAGATGAGCTCAGACACATGCTGCCTGTTGCCAGAGATTTGGATATTGTTCTGTGACCGTGTAGCAAAAAGAAATACTTCACACAGGCCAGCTGGGTATGAAGAACTCTTAGTTTTCCATTAATATATGTCCTTCAGAATGAAGAAAGAAGTCTGCCTAAACATTTTAGGATGGGGATAATAGTAAGGCCAGGGTGTAACTCTTCATCCCCACCTACTGAGCAGCTGCATGTCCTCCTTTATCCTCACCGTATTCAGCCTATCTGTTAAATGATCCCATAGGCATTGTTATTGATGCAAATAAAGCTCAGGTAGAATAGATGGATCATAGCACATCATGAAAACAAGACAATGAAGATCCCCCCCGCCTGTACCCAAAGGACGGTTAGACGTGTGTTGTGTTCAGCCCCCCCGGGGTCCCAGGATCTAAGCTTCTAGTGTATAGGTACAGTCTTATGGAAGTGTTTAGGCAGCTCAAATTGCATTTATTTTTTTTTCTAAGGTAACACAACCTGACAAATTTGAAAGTTACCCGCTTCAGCAACTGCTGATTTTAAGTGATTGTAAATGCGCAATTTGTAAAACAACCCATTCAGATTAAAATAGAAATGAAAGGCAAAGCATTTGTGTATCGATATAAAAAAAAAGTATTTAGAATATTTTTTTTATAAGTGATCACATACCATCTGCTCTCACCTGCATAAGAGTTAGCAGATGAAAAACAGCAGCACACTGATCTTCCCAGTAAAATGCTGTGCAGGGCGGCTGTGTCAGGACAAGTCTGATCATTGGAGAGCATAGCTAGAGAACTGTCCACTGTGTTTTCTCCTGCTTCGTGTGCTCTGTTTTTAATAGGAAAGCAGAGGGACTGGCAGGATCACCAGATATTTCACACTGAGGAAGCAATACAAAGAGAACAGGCTACTTTTTCATACAAATACATGATACAGCAGGTACATATTAGGAAGAGGAAATGTTGGGTTTACTTATTCTTTAACTGCTTCCTGACCTCCCTATAGCAGATGTACTGCTACAGGACAGCACGGGTGTGCAAAATCATGTATATATACTTGATTTTGCATTTCCAAGTAGGGGGAGCACACCCTACCCACACTGCCATTCGTGGCCGCAGCTGTCAATCACCGGGGCCCAACTGGTGATTACTCGCCGGCGCCCGGTGATTGCTGAGCATCTCCGATGGGGAGGAGAACTGTTTGTAAACAAAACAGTTCTCCTGCCTGTCAACTCATGCACACTGCTTTGGATGGCTGTGCACAGCACAGTTATGCAAAGCAGTGTGATTACAGTGAAGCACACAGACACAGCTGATAGTGAAACAGCACACAGTTAACCTTTTGATCGCCCCTCATGTTAACCCCTTTCTGCCCAATGCCATTAGTACAGTGTCAGTGCTTTTTTTTTTTTTTTTTCTTTCCAGCACTGATCACTGTATTGGTGTCACTGGGGATATCAGTGACACCAAGTCAGTTCCCGCCAGTGCCAGAATGGCTGCCACAGTCCTGATATAAGTCTCTGATTGCCGCATTACTAGTAAAAATAAAGTAAATTCTATTATCTATACTGCCATTTGTAAACGCTAGAACTTTCATGTAAACCAATTGATTTACACATATTGGGATCTTTTAAAGCAAAGACATGTAGCAGGATATATTTTGGCCTATAGTTATGACAAAATGTGTTTTTTTGTTTTTGTTTTTCTTACTGAACATGTTTAATAGCAAAAAGTCCAAAATATTGTTTTTTTTCTCTCAAAATTGTCAGCCTTTTTTTTTTTATAGCATGAAAAATTAAAAAACACACAGGCGATCAAATACCACCAAAAGAAAGCGCAATTCGTGGAAAAAAAAAGACGTAAATTTAATTTGGGTGCTGCGTTGCATGACCGCGCAATTGTCCGTTAAAGTAACCCAGCGCCGTAACGCAAAAAATAGCCTGGTCAGAAAGGAGGGTAAATCCTCAGGAGGGCAAGTGGTTAAGTTCACCTTTAGGTAAAAAATGTGCATTTACTTTTTGTTTTCTTAGTAGCCTGTAAAGCATCGCACCCACAATCATCAAATTTGCAGGTGCAATGTCAGGCTTCTGCAGACTGTCAGTGTAGCTGTCTGCCCCTACATCCTATACAGGCAGGTAGTTACTTCAGTCCTGGTAGTATCAATGAAGGAGGATGCTCACCAGCACTCTCGTCGTTCATTGAGAACTACAAGCTGTCAGCCGCAAAGGCTGTCGGTACTTGTAGTTCATTCATTCAGAGAACATGGCCATGTGGATACATGGCCATACTCATTTAAAATTGTGACAGCAGGTGTGGTGAGAAGATCCCAGGCCTGCTGTCTCGTGGGGGGGTGGGGTCAGGTGGAATATCTCATATGTTCCCAAATGTGAACTTATCCTTTAAGCCCCCCAGTATACCTGCCTACACCTTCAATGTGGTGGTCACATCCCTCATAGACTGCTTTAGTCATGATTAAAGATGTGTAGGCTGAAACGCGTCAACTCCCTGTATTTGTAATGTGTATACTGTGGTTTTCAAAATAAATACAAGATTTTAGGAGAAGCAGCTGTCATGCGGATCACTTTGATAGAGTATCGTGTGGATCGGGCACCCGTCATCTCTATTAATGTGGGACTGAATGGGTAGTAGCACCAATATTTGTTTTATGTAAATAAAAAGCTGTCTGATCGCAGTTATAGAAAACCTAAGTTTGAACTGTCTGTGTTATTCCGTTGTAAAATCCCTTTGAAAACCTACCCCCCCCCCCCCAGAGTTTCTAGCTGCAGCCATCTTGAGTAAAGGCAGATGGTCTTTGTAATGCTTACTTCCTGGATATCATCTGCCCTTAGCTCAGGCATGGCAGCAGGAGGGTGTGCTCAGCTAAGAAAGCCCCTTCTCTAGATGAAAGGAACATAATACCCGTGAAGACTCCTGGGATGTATGACATCATTTTGACCTAGGCCAAAAACCAGGAAACAATCCCTGTCTCATGACAGGTTTATTTTGTAAAAAAACAGCAACAATGTAATACTTTTAAGAATATAAATATTCTTTGGAGTAGTGAGTAACTTTTGCCTACCTTTTGTTGTATTGCAGACACCAGAATGGTTGGACAGTGACTCCTGTCAGAAGTGTGATCAGCCTTTCTTCTGGAACTTCAAACAGATGTGGGACAGCAAGAAGATCGGCCTCAGGCAGGTGTGTGTGTTGTGTCAGACGGCTGAGAAGTGACCATGCTGCTGTGCAATGTGTTGATGATTCCTCTGCTGTCATTTTAAGTGCAGCTCGGCCAAATCTACTGCATGTCCCAGCTGATTGCTGCAGAGTGGATTGTATGTGAGGAGACTTTATATGCATAAGAGTTGCCTAATTCACGCTTTCCTCTCTCCATGTGCAGGCATGATCCTAAACCCTAGAGCCTGTACCTAAACTCTAGAGCCTGTACCTAAACCCTAGAGCCTGTACCTAAACCCTAGAGCCTGTACCTAAACCCTAGAGCCTGTACCTGAACCCTAGGGCCTGTACCTGAACCCTGGAGCCTGTACCTGAACCCTGGAGCCTGTACCTGAACCCTGGAGCCTGTACCTGAACCCTGGAGCCTGTACCTGAACCCTGGAGCCTGTACCTGAACCCTGGAGCCTGTACCTGAACCCTGGAGCCTGTACCTGAACCCTGGAGCCTGTACCTGAACCCTGGAGCCTGTACCTGAACCCTGGAGCCTGTACCTGAACTCTAGAGCCTGTACCTGAACCCTGGAGCCTGTACCTGAACCCTGGAGCCTGTACCTGAACCCTGGAGCCTGTACCTGAACCCTGGAGCCTGTACCTGAACCCTGGAGCCTGTACCTGAACCCTAGAGCCTGATTGTAGTTTCCATGTCTTTTGTCATGAACGTGACATAATTGGCTTTTACCAGGGCTGTGAATAAGGTGATGTGGCTGAATTCTGATAGTACAGTGAGTCCAAATCCCTTCAGGTGATTTAAAAAAGAAGTATGGGAATAAAATAAACAAACACGCATGCTCACCTAGATGGCTTCAGCATCGATCCCCCACCGACTCTTCACTGAGGAGTGACCGATCATAGACTACTGATTGATCATTTTTCAGTCTTCAGTGAGCAGAGAGCCGTTGACTGTCAATCACCGCTCTCTACTCTGTCCCTCCAGCGCTCACTGGAGCGCCGAACTATGGAGGGGCAGCAGCACACGGAGAGGCTGGGCCAGCTGCCGGTCCGATATCTGGGTGGATCCTGACATTATTGTCAGGATCCCTGCAGAGCCTGGACGGATTCTGTGACATCAGATGACAAAGGGATTTAGGCCACTGTCGGCTGAATATTGGCTCACAGGAGTGCAGAACTAAGTGAACTTCTATGATCACATCCATAAGAGATGTGATCATTGATATCGGCAGTAACAATGGATAGATCATTTTAATCATTGCATTGAAAATGTGTGTTTTATGTTCCCAGTATTCTGCTGGCTCTCTGTACCTAACTTCTGTAACCAGATATAGGGAAGACATTATTGGGTATACTTTGTTATTGTGAAAATATCACTCATGATGCTGCTGGTCAGTTCTATCCAAAGCATTTTCTTTGTGGTAAATGTAAGCATGCCTTTGAAACGTAAAGCTGAAGTTACACAGTTACATTGGTCCAGCTTGGACTAATATCAATGTATATGCCCCATACCTGTGTGATCCCTGTAGAAGCTGGAAATTGCTGTAGTGGGCACCGCCAGTTCAGTGATTGTTGCAAGATTCTGGATCCTGTGCTGATCAGCTGGCCTACTGCTTACCAAACCCTGAAGGTCACCTGCACGGCACAGGCTTCACTCGGCAGACACTGTTTTACCCGTAAGTGTAAAATGTCTGTTTGAGTGAGGAGGAGATTCCATTCTGTCAGAGAGATGGGGCAGCGTCATTACAAAGTGTTTCCTGAATGGTGCCAATGCAAAGCGAGCAACCTCTGGTGTTCACAATGCAGCAGGGCAGTCACTGTGCACAGGACCCAGAAGCTAGTGGAAGTCTCTATAGTACAGCGGTCTTCAAACTGTGGCCCAGGGGCCAGGTGTGGCCCTTTGCTTGCCTTTATCTGTCCCTTGTGGCACTATTCTTCTTGCTGACACCAACAATAGTGGTATAATTCTTGCCACTGACACCAACAATTGAGCACAATTCCTCCCACTGACACCAATGATGGGGCACAATTCCTCCCACTGACACCAATGATGGAGCACTATTCCTCCCACTGACACCAGTGATGGGGCACTATTCCTCCCACTGACACCAGTGATGGGGCACTATTCCTCCCACTGACACCAGTGATGGGGCACTATTCCTCCCACTGACACCAGTGATGGGGCACTATTCCTCCCACTGACACCAGTGATGGGGCACTATTCCTCCCACTGACACCAGTGATGGGGCACTATTCCTCCCACTGACACCACCAATAGAAGCATAATTCCTTCCACTGACACCACCAATAGAAGCATAATTCCTTCCACTGACACGAACAATGAGGCCTTATTCGTTCCACTGACACGAACAATGAGGCCTTATTCCTTCTACTGACACCAATGATGGGGACACTGTTCCTCCCACTGACACCAAGGATGGGGCACCATTCCTCCCACTGACACCAAGGATGGGGCACTATTTCTTCTACTGACACCAATTATATCAAACTATTCCTCCCATTGAAAATGGAGCAATGTTTTACTCCCTCTGACACCAGGATATTTTCTACTCCTACTGACCACAGTCCTGCCCCCCATAAAGCCTGGAGGACAGTAAAGTGGAAGTAGTAAGATGAAGAGTTCAGAATTCAGCTCGGCTAGTTAATGGAGAGGGAAAGAAAGTGAAAAGATCAGAGTGTTTATTAGTAGGAAGCAAACAAGGACAATGTCACAAAACGATTGCACTATTTTGCAAAAAGCTCCATATGCAGATAATTAACAATACGTTACAATTCGGAATTGTGGGGGTACAGGTGGTATGGGTGCTATATGCAGCAGGGGACCACACAGGGAGGTCAGGACCACACGCCTAACTAGATATTGGTAATCTATGTCAGGACAGGAGGTGTCTCCAGCACCGACACTATGTACATGTTTTAGTAAAGTGAGGTGGTTTTATTTACATTCAACAACCGGCACTTAGAAAATGTCAGTTGTCCTTAAAACTTCATCAAAATGTTCTCACAATGGTCTTCACCAAATAAAATGATAGTTCAGTGACACCTGCAACCCTGAGTGTCACAGAAACCGGACGTTAGGAAAGTCTCCCCGTTGTGGTCACAGACCAAAATCAACACACCCAAAATAAACATGCACTCTTCACCGCTCTATCCAGAAATGTTGTATCTTGCCTAAAGAGCTCCGAGGGCACATCCTCTGTGTATTCCTGAGCGGAAAGCACAATTAAAGTGTAATTCCAGCTACAACTCTAATAAAATAGAAGAGATGAGTTTAAATGTCAGGTGTTTTGTTTTTTTCGATACCCAATAGATTACGCAATAGATTTCCCTTCACTTCCTCTTCTGGAAACACAGTGGACAGTGTAGGGAAAGCCCACCTTTGACAGTTGTCACCAGACTGGTGACTATGAGGAAGGCTTCCCCTTCCTAAGAGACAAGTTTAAATGTCAGTTTGTTTGTTTCTTTTTTATGTATTTGAGTTTTCCCTTCACTTCCTCTTCTGAAAACACAGCATACAGTGTAGAAATCCCTCTCTTGACAGTTGGCACCAGACTAGTAACTCTTAGGAAGGCTTCCCCTTCCTAAGAGACAAGTTTAAATGTCAGTTAGTTTCTTTTTTGTGTATCCTATAGATTTCCCCTCACTTCCTCTTCAGGAAACATAGCAGACAGTGTAGAAATCCCTCTTTTAACAGTTGTCACCAGACTAGTAACTCTTAGGAAGGCTTCCCCTTCCTAAGAGACAAGTTTAAGTGTCAGTTTGTTTCTTTTTTGTGTGTCCCATAGATTTCCCCTCACTTCCTCTTCTGGAAACACAGCATACAGTGTAGGGAAAGCCCACCTTTGACAGGTGCCTCTTAGGAAGGCTTCCCCTCCAGTTCCAGTGACGGCTCTAAAATGTTAATTTCCTTCACGTAAAGTCAGAGTGAATATCCACAGATGAGGCCACAGATTGTAATAAAATTTTGACAGAGCTTCTAACACTTTCTGCAAAATTAAAAATGATTTGAGACCAAAGTCCTTTATTTTTAAATTTCCCGTTAGAGAATGAAGCAGTTCACAGCATTGGTTGTGCCTCGCACAGGGTGTAGTAATTAGTAATAGGCATCCTCCAAGGGATAATCATTACTGCACTTTGAAAGCTGCAGGCCTTTTGGACCCCTGTGGGTATCAGCACCAGTCCCATAAACAAGACCTTGAACAAGCAAGATGGAAAAATGGGATGTGTAATAGTCAAAGCTGACCATAAGGTGGCACCAGAGGGCCATTGTAAAAGGTGATATTTTCTCCCTCCAGTGGAACTGCTGCAGTGCTGATTGCTATGATTTTCTCATCTCACTATGTACACATGACAGAATAATGAAGTGTTTTTCTTTTTTTTTGTTACATCAGCACCATTGCAGGAAATGTGGGAAAGCAGTATGCGGTAAATGTAGCTCTAAGAGGTCCACCATTCCTCTCATGGGATTTGAATTTGAGGTCCGCGTGTGTGACAGCTGCTATGACACTATCACTGATGACCAGTAAGTAACGGTGTAAAAGCAAAGATATATGTATATCTGAAATACTGCAGAACAATTTTCAGTTGATCACTATAGAGTAGGTATTGCCCATAACAACCAATCATATTCCAGGTATCCTTTTCCTTTAATAGTTTGGTAACCTCTGTCCTATCCTCTTCATTCCAGGCGAGCACCAACTGCATCTTTCCATGATAGTAAACACAACATTATCCATGTAAACTTCGATCCCACAAGGGTCTGGTTATTGACTTCAGGAACAGACAAGGTCCTAAAGGTCAGTAGTATGGTCCTTTTAATGTAATTATATTACACATAGCAGCAGATTTGAGGTGGGGAGAGTAGTAATTGTTGTGGTGTTGTTTTTGGATCCTTTCACCATCTCCTTTCCATCTTGTCTCTGTAGTGCCTGTACATTAATATCTTCACCTCCCTTATCCTACACATTAACCCCTATATCTCCATCTTCTCACTGTATGTGACCTGTACATTAACCCCTTCACCTCCCCCTCCTGCTGTCTATTATTATTATACAGTGTTTATATAGCGCCAAAGGGTTTGCTCAGCGCTGTACATTAGCGAGGGGGGCAGAACATGAGACAAGTCTATGACCTTTATGCGCTTGTATCTAGTGCACCATGTTTTAACTATTCAATACCAGCATGTATGTTCAGTTACAAAAAAAAGTAGCAAAAAGGGGAGTTTACTTTCTAAAAAGGGGTCATTTTGTTTGCACTATCCTGGCATTTGATGTGTTTTACAGAAAGTAAAGGAAAACATTTTTTCCTTTCAAAATGTTTGGGTTTTTTCATCTTTTATATAATAAAAAATAAAAATAAATAGTTTATAAATATCAGCTAAGGAAAGCTCTGTCTCAAAAAATGATAACAAAAGATTAATTTGGGTACAGTGTTGTATGGCAGAGTCAAACCATCACAGCACTGGAAAATGATCTAGACAGGAAGGGGTATATGCAGGTTAGTACTCAAGTGTCTATGGGAATGTTTGACCATTCTTCCAGAAGCGCATTTGTGAGGTCAGGCAATGATATCGGGGGAGGAGGCTTGGCTTGCAGTCTCCGCTCTAATTCATCCCAAAGGTGTTCTATCGGGTTGAGGTCAGGACTCTGTGCAGGCCAGTGAAGCTCTTCCACCCCAAACTCGCAGAGCTTCAAGGAAGACCACACCGGAGCCTGCTGGAGAGGGGGGAGTCAGATAAGTAGCGCAACCTCTTTCTACCTCCTAGGCTTAACAAGACTTTAACTCTTGCAGTGTGAGGGGGAACCACTGCCTGTTTTTTTGTTTTGTTGTTTTACCTTTTAACAAGAGTAAATAATAATAAATGAATAATTGTGTGCTTCTGTTATCACAGCTGTGGGATATGACTCCGGTTGTATCTTGATGACGATTTATGGACAGATCCTGACAACAGACACAAGGAGTAGAAGACTGAGGACTCTGGAGTGCACCAACCAGAGAATCTAGAAGTTAAGGTTTTATATTCAGCCTTTGGAGATGAGAGCTTGTCATTTTTAACTGCTATGTTGAAAAGTGTTATTAACTAATCTGAGCCGGGACTCCTGACAGCTCCTCCTCCTCCTCCTCGTTTCAACGGAACCTCCTTTTGAATGTTTTGGTTTGCCGTTTACCATATGGAGGTTTATTGTGCTGCATTCTGGAGTTGTAATTGGCTCCCCTCTAGTGGGAATCTTTTCAGGGCTCTTCTCATTTTAACCCTTCTCAGCCCGTTGCATTTGCTCTTAATTACTTGTGTGGGCTGCAGTATTCAGGTGGCACTTAGTATGCATGGTGGCATCTTATGACACAACAGCCCTATACTATTTAGTACATGAATGGCAGCTAATTTATTCTTGGTTATATGCCGCGTTTTATCTCTGCAGTTTCACACCAGCAACATTAATGGCTAATATACTGATTATTGCAATCATCCTTAAAAGAGGATGGTGACATTTTAAGGCCATTAAACCTAAAATGCAAGGGAACATGCATAAAAAGTCACTGCTTGACTATTAAATCCTCATCCTGTGTAAGCTGAGGTATTTCTGATTGCTTTAACATTTGCTTTATGGCTGACTGCAGCCTGTTCTCTCATATTAAATGCTGGCTCAAGACTGAATGCAGTATTCAAGGACTTGCTGCACATGAAGTCACCAGCGCGTTATATTTCGGATCTCTGCTTCACTCAGCACTACTTATCTATACCGAAAATAGCTACACACCATTGCTCTAGTTTTAGTAAAATTACACCCTTCTCCCAAACATGCTCAGGTTGGAATTTTATGACCTGTGTCCACATCACTTTCCTCTTACCATTTAATAGCTGAGCCCATTTATGGTACTTCTTGCTACTGTGAATCATTGATGTGCATTCTGGTTAAAGTGTTACTAAAGTCTGTTTTTTTTTTAAATTAAAATAACAAACATGTAATACTTACCTGCTCTGTGCAGTGGCATTGCACAGAGCTGCCCTGATCCTATTCTTCTCAAGTCCCCCAGAGGTGATCTTGGCTCCTGCCTTTTCTTCATGTGTCGTTATAGCAAGCCGCTTGCTGTGTGGGCACACTGTGTCTGCTCGCTCCTGTGCGGTGTGTCCGTAGAGCCATGTTCTATAAACACACACCAGGACTTAGCCCCACCCCCACTTCCTCCTCATAGTATGTGATTGACATCAGCAGGAACCAATGGCTCCTGGTGCTATTCGAGTCCCTGTGAGAAGAGGAAGAGAGGGGAGAAGAGATGCAGAGTGCTGAATGTATTCTCCCCTCTCTTCCCCTTTACCCCTTCACATGGGGAAGGGGACGACAGAGAAATCTAAACTGTTTTTTTACTTTCATGCAAGGAATGTATTAAGGTCAAAAAGATTTTGGCTTTAGTATCACTTTAAGTCAGCCAGCTCTTGGCAATGGCCTTAAACTCACACATGGCCTTTTTTGTTTCTTTTTTTAAATCCAGTGCACCAGAGTATATTTTTTATCACTTACCTTGTATTTTAGGTTTAGTGGCCATTTTCAAAATATAAAAAATGCTATAAATATCAAGTGACTTCTATATAAAGGAGCAAATAACTTTTAAAGGAACCTTTGCTGACGGGAGACGTATAGACTACCATTGCAGACTACGTGAGCATTTTGTTGTGTGCCTTGCACTAGCTTTGGTATTCTAAGTCACCAACCTGGACCAGGTATGCAGCCAGTGGAGTCAAAACTCATCTGCGTACTTCTTCTGGCTCAGTGAAATAAAGTATTGAAGCCATTGACAGACAGAATTTCTAGGAGGAGAGTATGTCAGTCTATATATTTCTCTCAGTAGAGTATTTTCTTTAATGATTAGTCTCAATTGAGTTATGTGAGTTAGCCCATGGTGAGTTCAGTTCTGTGTACTGAGAAATAGCTCCCAAGGAAAGTAGAACACTGCAGAGGAAAAATGTGGATATTCCATGGAAACCAAATATTTATTCAGGGATCTCTGTGTAAAGAATGCGGATTATCATGCTTTGGTATTGTAGCCTTAACTCTTGGACTTTAGGTACTGAAAGATATATTCATATAGCACTTCCTTTATTCCAAAGGCACGCATGGGCAGTGATGGTAACAAGACAAAAAGGATCAACTGATGACTTCCTTCACAGCCAACTGAGCCTTCTTTCACTGGAGATACCTGTAAGGCCATTGGCACCGCAAATGCTGCTCTGTTGGAAGGACCAGTGTACATCTCATTAAGGAACTAGATAATAAGCATTTATTTCTGTGGATATCATATGACACAACTCTAATTCCAGATGAATACTTAGAACAAAACCAAGCAAATCCGCTAAAATTAATGTCAAGGAGTAGCAGAACCAGGGATATGACGAATGTTGGTTGGAGTCCCACATGCTCCTTTCTTTTCACGTTCAAAATACATCGATGTGCTTGCCTTTAAACTTTGAACATTGGAAACTTAGTTTATATTAGAATAGGAATATGACGGTATTAAGTCAGTAGTATCTGGTGAGCCAGACATACCAAAGTATTTGGGTTAGCCATTTCAGGTGGTTATTTTGATAGCTAGATTATACAGATCATCAGATCAGTAATGTCTTGGTATTATGCAAAATCTGTATATACTGTATTGTGTAATAAATTGCATCAAAATAGAGGAATATTAAATCTGATCAACTTGCAATTCCTTTTAGATTCACCTTTTGTGGTAGCACCGATATGAGAAGAGATCCCATCTTCCTAGTGAGACAGCAGATAGAGAATTTCCTTCCCTACCACATCCCCCAGTAATTTTAAAATTATGCCACAAGTGCAAAAGTAGGTGAAGTACTTGGAGGAGTTCTAAAATGGGAGCTACAAGTAATAACACCAAAATGTCACAAAAGAAAAATTTTATACATTGTATATACACTGCTATCAGTGTATAACATCACCTCCTTTATCTGAGTTCAGCTGCATACACTGGGGTTGATTTACTAAAGGCAAATAGACTGTTCACATTCCAAGTACATTTGCACTCTGTTAGGGCATTTGCTCTAGTGCTTAGTAAATGGGAAGCTCTGCTGGCTTCCATCATCCAATCCTGTGCAAGCAAAAATGCAGTTTTTGTTTTTGTGATAGGGGTATTATTTGCAAAGTGAATATTCACCTCATTTACTAAGCTGTGGAGCAAATGTCCTTGGAGAGTGCAATTGCACTTGCAAAGTGCACAGTCTATTTGCCATTAACTAAAAACAAATCCACCTTGTGGCAATGCTCAGCAGGCAGCTGTTTGACTTTCAAAGTAAAATATTCCTTTAACTTGACCATGTTATGGCAGAGGCCTTTCAGCCCAATCTCAACACTTTAAAGAATGGCAAAATAAAGAGCACCAGTTGCGTCTTCCTTAGACCTAGTTTTCAAAAAGTGACATATTGTACAGTATGTTCCAACTTGGAGCTCATTCAATAAAACAATAGTTGTAGCTTTCCAACCATTCAAAAGGTAAAATACAGGGTATGTTGTTGCTGACCATCTGAAAATGCTTGTTTGCATTACTAAAAACATGCGTAACCTGATAACTCCTTTTCCAAGAATCCTGCCGGACAGTTCACACGAGATGCCTTCTCCCACCTGCAGGAATCCATTCACTGAGAGAGGCTTCCAGAAACCAATTGTTTCACGAATACAAAAGATGACCATTAAAACAAGTAATACATGACAAACTTCATGTGGGAGCTAACTGTCCTGGAGGATTTTTGGAAAAGGTAATAACTCCTGTTTTCCCATAATCCTCCTCCAGGAAGGGTCACATGAGACCTTAAAGATGTTACCAGAGTGGGACTATTGTTTGAAGCGCCTTCCTTCCAAATGACTGGTCCTGAGTGAAGAGGAGGTCAGTGTGATGGCAGACATGCAGATGGGTTTGTCTGGTCTTATGAAAGTATTAAGGTTTGACCATGCATCTGCTTTGCAAATCTGCTCATTTGTAGCACCAGCCTTTCCTGGCAAAGATGTAGACAGCACCCTAACTGGGTGTGCGGTGATATGTATAGGACAAGTGTTATCCACAGAAGTGTAGGTCAGATCAAGGGCGGACTTACAACTCATGGGGCCCCGGCAATAGGGAATCATGGGGCCCGTGTCCTTGCCCACACTCAAAACACACACAAAAAAGCCTATAGAAAGGTACCAGGGGCATTTCATGGGGCCCCCTACTGACCCTGGGCTCTCGGGCAGTGCCCGAGTTCTTGAATGGTCAGTCCGCCCCTGGGTCAGATGCATAGTTTTCCATATATATCTGGCTGTGGTGGATTTTGAAGGGGTTTTTTTGGCCCCTGCTAAAAAGCACAAACAAGGTGATTGATTTTCCGAAGTCTTTAGTAGGATCAGTATAATGCATCTGCAGATGTCTATGCTAAGAATCTCTGCTTCTTTACCTTTTGGTTTCTGGCAGAAAGATGTTAGAACTATTTATTGATTCCTGTCCAACTCTGTTACCAATTTGGGAAGGAAAGAAGTGTTAATTTATATTGGGATAATGTAAAAAAGGGTTCTTTGAGGGTAAGCTCCTGAAGCTCACGGACTTGCTGAGTGTGCATTGGTAATGGCCACCAAAAATGCTAGTTTTCTAACAGTCAAGTGCTTGATAGATGACTGTCATTGGCTCAAGAAGTTTTGTGAGCTCTTGTAGCACTGTAGAAGGATGCCATGGAGGAATGGCCAAACTTTGAACAACCTCTTAACTAAGGAACTGTTGTGTCCAGGAGCAACGTGAACATTTAATGTACCGTTTAATGGCTAGATATACACTTGTGTCTGCCTCTATTTTAGCATGGATTTTGACTGGATTACAAGAATTTGTACTGGTCCAGCTAAAATATGATCTCCACGCTTTCTTTTAAAAGTTTCTTGTTACTGTCTTTCTGCTGCGTAAAAAAAACGTACAGGTTACCTTGTTTGACAACCATTTCTTCCTTAGGATCTTTCATTCAGGATCCAAGCTAATAGATTCTCCTTCTACCCCTCTCCAGGACCTCTGTTACAATAATAAAATAATCTTCCTGAAGGGAAGATTACTGGAGGTTTCTCTGTTTACAGAAGAATGGAGAAAAACATGCTTTTCATATTCAAAGTGATGCTACCAAATTACAGTGCATTTCTGTGTAGATCCTCTTGACTACTCTCCATAGAAGATTGTTTGGAGGATGGGGTTGTTTGGAGTCTAAAATACCACAAATGGGCCATAGCCTTCAGGCCTGTCACATTTCCCTGATTGTTGGGAGAGATAACAGAAAGAGAAAACACATCCACTTTTTTGTTCTAAGTTGTCACAAATAAATCAGTTTGGCGCGAACCGCATTATTTCACTGAATCCTGGAAAACTTCCTGATGGGAGTTCCCTTTCACCTTGTTTGAGAGGGACCCTGCTTAGTCAGTCTACCTTTCAAATTGTCTATGACTTTTATGTGGATTACTGCAATTGAGTAAAGATTTCTTTCTGCCCAGTAGAGAATGGATTCTGCCATCCTTTCAGACATTACAGATCTGCTACTTTCTGGTGAATCTAATCTGCTGCCGTATTAGTATTGTCCAAGAAGATCCTAACGTGTTTCAGGGTTATTTTTAAGCTGAAGTGGCAGAGGGCTTCTCTCACTGCTTGAAGTTCCCTCATATTCACTGTTGCGAGAAATGAGTGAGAATTTCTCCAGGTGCTGGCGCCAGTTTGATCTTCATCTCCACTGGGGTACCCCTGTAACCATCCCTGCATCAAGTGTTCTTGAGTCTGCCACAAAAGGGATTCTATCACCTGGGCAGATATGTGAATGGGTCCTTGTCTGTCCACATCTGTAATACTGGACTTTGTAAATGTCTCCTGGAATAGCTGCTGTCATGCTTTCAAGAAGTAACATTGCTTTTCTAGACAAGTACAGCGTCTTGACCACTCCAACTGGTTTACAATCTTTAGTATACGATCTTTCGTATCCTATCATGGCAGAAAGATTTTTGTACAGTCTAGGAGATATCCTGAATTATAGGTTCCTGTTTTACTTCCACTATGGAAGACGCAAACATCGACATTTGCTCCACCATGGTGAAAATTCTACGATCAAAGCTAACCTAATCAGTAATAAACCATATTACCTCTGATGAAGGACCTGAAGAGGTCTGAAATGTGGTAAAATCCTTTATGGACCTCTTAGCACATTTGATTTCAGTGTTACATGCATTTTATTCCAAATCCTCCACACTGTGGTTGCTAAGGATAACATAAGTGAGCCAGAAGCACCTGTGGACAAACTAGTTCCCAGAAGAAGAATTGGGAGGATCGTGGGTATTGGGTCTCTTATACAAGTCTTTTTAAATGTATGATTCTGAAATAATACTCTTGGTTTAATTTGAAAACTACACAAGGTGTAGGGCGCTAGTTTGCTCTCCCTTTATCTGTGGTGGAGAATGGTGAGGACTGCCCTGTGGCAGAAAGCATGGGTCTGAACCTAAAACCCAAAAGAACAGAGAAGAGCATGGCTATGCTATTATCTTCCTACCTAAGAGGTAATGGTTTTATGTGATCTTTGACATTGTGTCCTTGATGGATAATATATATATATTTAAGCTATGAACTACAATACTAACAGGGACAACTCGGACTTTAAACTGAGTGGGCAATATTTTTAAATTGCTATGGTGAAAACATATAAAGGTTTATGAGGATTTTGAACATCTATTAGTACTGGGACATTCATTATTCCTTGGAAATTGTATTTCTTTTCTGTAAAAAAAAGAACAATTGGGGGAGCATGGAAACTGTATGGATTGGAGCAGGGGCATATTATATTTTGAGTGTTTTTGAATACATTGGAGTGTGTTGAGTGTGATCACTAACTTAGGAGGATTGTGGGTGAGTTCTAGCTATTACCCCTCTTTGATAATACTGAGGTCAGTTGGTTGGGGCCTGACCGGACATCCTCTTTGGCATCACTTGAGTTTTAGAGGCTACATCTGCAGGCTTGAAAAGCAAGCTTCCTTTGTGTGGCTGGTGTGATTTTTGGTTGTTCTTCCAAATCGTGTTATTAAATCGTTGATGCTTGTCTGAGAAATCCCTTCTTCCTATCTGAACCAGAACATTAAAATATTTTAGAGATCCACAAACAAGAGCTTTCCATCAAAAGGCAGGCTACACAGTTGGCATGTGGATGGCAAATCACCCGACTGCCCTGTAAACTGGATTACCTTGAGCAGTCTTTCTTGTAGTCATATGGACTGATTTGGCCAAAGCATCTATCATGTGAGCTACGTCTTTTCCTATAAGTTGTGATTCCAGAACGGTTTTTCCTGTTGATGTCTCGGGTAATTGGGCTTGGAGCTGTTCTAACCAAAAAGCTAGATTTCTTGCCATTCAGGAAATGGCTATCGTGAGTATTAAATGGTGAGAACACAGTCAATACCTGCCCAGCAAAAGGAAACAAGGGAAAGGGGTAAAACGACTAAAAATTTACAGCTTACAAATCATGTAAATTCTGGCATAGTGTGAACTGCCAATCCCAGCAGTCACCGATTATGAGATACTGTCAAAATTCTGTTCTCTTATAGATGTGGCTAGGAAGGACCAAAGGAACACTGTCCCTTAACCATGTGACGCACAGGCATTACTCTCCAATACACTGGAAATTCGTCACAGACCTGTGCCCACTGGGATGGTCCTCACTTGCAACAAGGCCTCTTCTGAGATGCTGGAAACATACTACAAACCACCTCATGAGGACCACCACATCCCTGCTGCTCCGGAGTGAGGACCGAAGCAGTTGTGGATACACTGCTCCTTACTGAACCCAAGTCTGGGAAATTTACACAACCAACCTCCATTGAGTGGTGGGAGGGCAAAATGAAATACAAACCCTTCAACTAAAGGAGTTCTAGCTGACAAGAGAGGGATAAAGAAAGCAGGAGGGTTGAAACTAGGTCAGTTACTTTTGAATGCGAAAAGACTCCAGTAGAGGATTGGTTGCAGGTCACTGATGGGAGAAAAAAAATGGCTAAACATGACCAAAAACGCTACAATGCCTTTCCGTCTGCCTCAGGGCCTTCCTAGCTTGTCCTTGACTGCTGTGGGGGAGATCTAGGACACCCACAGCTGACCTCTGGGGAAGAAAGAAAAACAAAAGGAGAAAGCGTGTTTGCAGGAAACCCAACTGCTGGTTCTTGGGAACCCTTTAATATCGCTCAGTCTTGTGTTTCCTTCAGGTGGACAATGCCATCTCTCATGTGATCCATACTGGAGGCTGACTATGGCAAATATTTGCTTTGGGTGGATTAGTCAATTAATACTCAGTAATTTGCAGCCGGCTGTTATTTTAATACAGATTTAACTTAAAATAAAGGGAATTATCTTTTTTTTTAGTACAGTGATTTGCATGTCGTTGGGAGATGACCCCAAGGTCACATCTTCTGAAATTGTGTAAGGCAAAATTTGTCTTTTACACCATTGCATTGCTGCTATGTTTTATCTTTGTTTACAAATGGCGTATTAGACCACAAGGGACCAGATTGTACTTTGTAAACCCTAACTGAATCTTCTTGAGCTTTTAAGTAGAGAAGCACTTGATTTTTATGTTTTCTGATTCCTGTCCATGCTTATTTTATGAGAAGTACTTTGTTATGGGAAATAATTTGTTACTTACTACTAGCGATAAATAAATAAATAATCTTGTCTTGTGTTTTCTTTCTTTTTAATGCTAATAGAGATGATTATGTTCCTTGTGATATATCGCTAATGGTACATTCACACATTGACATCCTGGTGCATTGCATCAATGTCCATCATGTGTTAACATGCAATGCCTTAAGGTGGTCTATACAAATAAACAGACTGGCAACAAGCAAGAACGTCCAAAAAAAAAAAAGACCAGTACTGCACTGGAGTGCCACTCAAAAGTAAATGTCACTTTAATGTGCTAAGACACGTAATGTGAATTGCGGTAACAGACTGCACTGAAGATTTGAGTAGGCCATACATGAAAACCAAACCCAAAATGAATATTGTATCATCTAAAAGAGCTACATCAATTTTATTTCAAGCGTATGGCATTATTAATATTTTCAGTATATTTTAAGTGTACCTAAAGGCAAAACTTTCTTTTATTTTGGATAGAGTAAGGGAGGGTTGTAACCCATTTTTTTTGTTTTGCCATATGTGTCCCATTGGTGAGGTTTCCATTCACTTGCTAACATCTTTTCAAGGCTGCTTTCTCTGTTTACTACTTCAGTTAATGACTGACCTGGACAAAGTGTGCACATCATGTGTCAGGACCCTTCTCTGACTCTTTGCTTGTACTGAGTCAATAACTGTCCTAAACAGCTCACAGATGATTCAGTTTTTTTTTGGTCAACCAGAAGGTTTCCCCCATCCACACACTTGATGCAGATAGGCGAATCGTTCCTGTTGAGCTTATTGGGGCAGATTTACTAAAATTGGAGCACACGGAATGGTGTTCACCTGTACATAGTAACCAATTAGCTTCTAGGTTTTAATGTCAAAGCTTAATTGAAGAAGATTGGTTACTGTGCACAGCTGCACCAGATTCTGTGTGCACCAATTTTAGTAAATCCCCCCCCCCCCCCCCCCCCAGTGTCCCGACAGTGGGGCAACTTCCCTGCCATCAGAATACACTGCTCAGAACTGTTGACTGTGCTGATCGAATGGCATTTATCCAACAGCCTGGTTATACGTAAGTTGATTTCTGTACAACCACTTTCCCAATATATGGATTGAAATTCAGCTAATTTTCAATCCATGTTTGGCCAGCTTTAGTAAAAGATGCATGGTTAAAAATGACACTGAACATACACTGTCAGACTTCTTTAATAGCTCTTTCATATGGATGATCGTAAAGACAAAGTAGCTGAGCTGCAGTTTGGCTGCCCACCCAAATTCCTGACAGGGCTGTACACATTCTATGGCATTTTTAACCTGGGCTGTGGAGTAAGACAGGCGGCATCTCCTGGCGAACTTGCTCATTGAGATCCATGGGGCTGCACCACCACTGTGAACCAAGTGCTTAGTTCACAGATAAGGTGTCAGCAGTGCCATCTGAACGATTGTCAATCATTTCTATACCACCCTCTGAAAAGCAATCCATGGTGGATCACCGGTGTTAAGTTTACAACTTGTCTAAAATAACCCTAACAGCTTTCCATATGCTTCCTGAATGTTTTCTAGAAGTTCAGCACAGCTGTTTGCACATGGGGGCCATCAAGGAAGCGAACGTGTACAAAACCTGACTTGTATCTGTACATAATTACTACTTAGGAGCTCCCTCACATTTTAGCCAAGAAAGCTGTGATGTGTTTTTTTTAAGGAGCTAAGGGAAAACCTTTACATTTTCAGCAACAATATAAAAATGCCAAAGCATAAGATACTGTTAATCAGGTTTTTAGCGCCAAACCCTTACCTGATTGGCTGCACCTGACAAAAGTTTCCCCAGCAGGTATCACACTCAAGTGTGAAGACCGGTGCTCTGGAGCAGGAACATTGGCTAAGATAAAGTGTGGAGAGAAACATAAGACAGCTAGCTCTTCAACATTGATCAGGAAGAGACCCCCTTACAGCACTGAATAAAAATATGTACCTGAGCAGGCAATAGCAGGGGAATAGATGTTGGACTGAAAATCTGCTCTAGTCTTTGTACACTCAGCATCAAATATGACCATATACTGTATTTTCCGGCATATAAGATGACTTTTTACCCCTTGAAAATCTTCTCAAAAATCGGGGGTCGTCTTATACGCCATGCTGACACTTTTTAGGGGGGCGGCGCGGTGCTGCTGCCGCCCCACCCTTCCAACGGAAGGGACGTTAAGTACAGGGGTGGGCAGGGGCTGCTGTCTCTTACCTGGCTCCGGTCTCACGACGATCCAGTCCAGGAAGCGCGGCTGCTCCTTCATTCAGTTCGGCCACTGGATGTTTGCGTGGCCGCTCGGCTCCGCCTCCTCACCGGTGATTGGCCGCCAGAACTGTAGCTCAGGAAAGGCACACAGGCAGCCAATCACCGGCGAGGAAAACCGAGTGAAGGAGCGGCCGGTAAGTGTGCCGTGCAGAGGTGCTGCTGCAACCACATATGCTGGCTGCACCAGCACCATACTGGAACAGGGTTCAGCAAGTGTCATTGGCGTCAGTGGGAGGAAGAGTGCCCCATCATTGGTTTCACTGATACCAATGATGGGGCATTATTCCTCCCACTGACACCAACGATGGGGCACTTTTCTTCCCCCCCACTGACACCTATGGGGCACTTTTCTTCCCCCCCACTGACACCGATGGGACACTTTTCTTCCCCCCCACTGACACCGATGGGGCACTATTCTCCCCCCCCCCCCCCCCACTGACGGAACACTTTTCCTTCCCCCACTGACACCAATGATGGAACACTATTCCTTCCCCCACTGACACCAATGATGGAACACTATTCCTTCCCCCACTGACACCAATGATGGGACACTATTCCTTCCCCCACTGACACCAATGATGGGGCACGATTCCTTCCCCCACTGACACCAATGACGGGGCACGATTCCTCCCACACACTAATGACGGGGCATTATTCCTCCTACTGACACCAATAATGGGGCACGATTCCTCCCACCGACACCAATGACGGGGCACGATTTGTCGCTCTGGCACCAATGATGGGGCACTATTCCTCCCACCAATACCAATGATGGGGCACCATTCCTCCCACCGATACCAATGATGGGGCACCATTCCTCCCACCGATACCAATGATGGGGCACCATTCCTCCCACCGATACCAATGATGGGGCACCATTCCTCCCACCGACACCAATGATGGGGCACCATTCCTCCCACCGACACCAATGATGGGGCACCATTCCTCCCACCGACACCAATGATGGGGCACCATTCCTCCCACTGGTGTGCATTGGAAGAGGGGTAGTCTTATACGGCGAGTATAGCCCAAACACTACATTTTAACAGGAAAAGTAGAGGGTCGTCTTATACGCCCAGTTGTATTATACGCTGGAAAATATGGTACATCAACAAAACATGTAATCAGGAATATGACAGTACAGTATATACCATTCTTCACCTGTATAGATTAGTAATAGGGATAATGATGCAGAGGGAACTAAACGTCTATTGTAACATAAGTGACCGCTACGTTTGAAACATTTTATGTTCTATAAGGATTTTTATTAATGTTTATACAGGCTGACAATATTTGCGAATGAATAGTCTGACATCACAGTTTCAGCAACGGACATACAAAAAAACAAAGATATTGACATAAACAACCAAATTAAGGGTGGGAAAGTTCCGTGAGAGAGAAGGAAGAGTATAGCAATTACATGTAAAGATCATTTAATAAAAGGGAAATAAAATGTAAAATATTGCACACAAAAGGTTGATGGTATTATGTATGTTTGTGGCTGATTTCCACTATAGGTGATCTTAATACATCAACCTTGTGAGTGCAATATTTTACTTTTATTTACCTCTAATAAATGAGTTTGGGTTTTACACTATGAAGCTTTTCTCGCTTTCGTTCTTTTGAGCTACTGCATGTACCAAATTATGGCTTTAAATACTGATAAATTATTATCTCTGGGAAGGTGCCTGGAGTGGAAATACAGGATTTATCCTGAGCGCTGTATGACCTCCATTTTAATTAGTGGGATCCAACTATTGAGGCGAGGGCACAGAGATGTTTGGATAAGATCAAGATTCTTGGTTCTGTATATCACTATATGGACTTAGTATGATTATACACAGGGAAAGCTGAGGATTTGGACACTTTTCTATTTCACATAATTCTTTACACATAATTTGCATTTGTTTTTGGCACATTGATTTTTTTTGATATACAGGTGTTGCATTATAATGCATGGAGATTAGGTCTTGAGGAGTGCTTCACTATTATATTTGATATCCAGGTGATGGCTTGGCTTCTGCCAGCATGCTCAAGTAAGTGATGGAAAAAGGATTACCACAGTGAAATACCCAAAAATATTTATTTCAAAATGGGACACACAAGTATACAATCTCCCTATCCAACCACATTTTAGTCTGTTTAAGCAAAGGACCTCTCACCCTATGGCAGTTATCACTATTGTAAGTGGGGGCGTTTGTTTGCCAGCACATTTCTACCAACAGACTAGCCCTTCCTAAATACCAGTCGTATTTGGTGTAAAAATAATGCTGTTGCTGGTCACCTTCACAGTTGATTGTAGACTCAAAGTCCCATCATCCTAGCTAATGTGTCCTAGCTTTCCTTGAGTTCTAAACAGAGTATCCTTGAAGTAGAACACTGCTGTCTCACCACATATGTCCTAAGAAACATTTTCTGTAAGGTTTGTTAATGCACAGGACCCATTAAATATCAAAGCAAATGTAAACAATTAGATAATAGGCAATTCTTAAGCTGAATATTATTAGTGCACCAACAAGAACACATTAGGATATACAGTAGGGTTACCGTACATCATCATTTAGTAACCTCTCCTCTTTTCCTGGGAGAGCTCATAGCATCAAAAGCCAGACACTTTCCTAAGAACTGGAATGTTTGCTCAAGCTATAGCTTGGATGATGGAGCAAATTTCAGTGCCATATCTTGTAGAATCTGAAGAAACTTCTGCTCATCGTCAGTGGAGGAGTGTGTGCTGGCCAGGGGTAAATGGCTAGAAACAGGTTTACGATCTAAAGAAAAAAAAATTATATATACACACACATACATACAGTATTGAGCTTTACATAAGTCATATAATGGTCACATCTTTTTGGTGAACTCTTGCTGATTGGTGGAGCTACGGAAATAAATGATGGGTCAGGCTTATCTGATACGGATGCTAAGTAGAACGTATACTGTGTTCGGGGATAATCTGATTTTAACCACTTAGTTTCCAGTGCCAGTTTGCCCATCGGTGCTGGGAGCGCAGCTATTCACCCCAGTGTTGTTTGAAAATGTCTCCAGGAATCTGGGTCTGGCTGAAACTGCTGCCTGTCAATGACCTAGCTAAATCTGTATACAATTATGTTTGATTATGCTATTTGTCAATAAAAAATAGTTTTAAGCTAAATAATTTAGGTGTAATCCCTAGGTACTTTAAAAACCCATTTACTTTCTAGTTTGCACATTCTTTGATACAGTATAGAATGGGACCCCCCTTTTATCTCACCATTTCTGAAGACTAAGGTTCTATTATGGGTCCCACAGAAGGTAAGGCTTATACCTTGGAAGAAGAGTCCACTTGGATGTTTGATTGCAGCAGCAGATATGGCGAGCCACACCACTGTGTCTGCTCCTTGTTCTTCAGTGCGTAATCTGTTCTTCATTTTTTCATAGAAGTCTGGCATTGATAACCTTACAGCTAAATAAAAGAAATCCAGTCAGCTATAGCTTGAATAAAACTGAAGAACATGCACAAGCAATTATTTGCTGTATGACTGTGGCCACGTTGGTGACAGAAATCGATGGGGATTTATACAGTGTACACACATAAAGAAAGCCAATAACAGTCTCCATACCCATGTCTGCCCCAATGATTGCAAATAAAAGTTACATATCAATTATTGGTAACCTGGTGTGTCTGCCCAGCCTGGGTGCATTACAGAAAAGTGAATCTTCGGGTATGCTTTGGCCCACTGCTCGGTCAGTATCACCTGCTGCCTCTGTAGCAAAAATAAAATGTGAAGAAAACCTCAGTTTGTATATTAGATTGTATAAAGAAGAAGAATGCAGCTGCATATTATTTCATCATTTGCATTGATGTCATTTTCAGCATTTGAACCATCACTATTACATCTGCTAAGTGTAGCTGCACTATGGGCTGTAGCAGAGGGGTGACTTGGAGGAAGTGTTTAGTGGGCAGCTAAAGCTTTAAAAAATAAATAAATAATAAGCGAGATATAAGCCATACTGATCCACGCCGTTCTCATCAAATCAGGTAGATTTGAGCTATTGTAAGGGAGTTTGTTCAACCAGATTGCACAATGTGGAGTCAGCTTTAAGAAAAGTAGATAAGTGGTTTGTACTTTTGTCTGGCAGCACTAGGGTCTGGTTCGAATCCCAACCATGGCACTACCTTCCTGCCTGGCATGGTCCCTGGTAAGTTAATTGGCTGCCCTCTAAATTGGTCCTAATATGTGTATGTATGAATGGGAGTCACATCTGTGCACGTGCTATCTGAATTAAAGGCGCACTCTGTGTTCCCTGACTGCAGAGCTCACGCCCGTGCACAGTGACAACAGCTGGAGCCAGTAAATACGTGAATACTTACTAACCAGCGCACGTTTAGTAGACAATCACGGTACCTACAGATAAGGCATATTATAAATGTATCTGTAGGTATAAGTTATAATTCAGACTTTACTACAGCTTTAGGGAGCATAACTGCCCAGGTCAAGGCTAGATGTAGAAGACCAAGTAAAATCTTCTACAAAACACTGTCAGATATGCATTCAATATCCATCATATCACTTCAAGAGGGCTGGAGGAAGGTTTGGCTGATACAGCAGTAGTACCCCAGTCCAGTTTACAACACTAGCTACAGAAATATGGTGTTCATGGAACTATGGCTAAGTGGCGCTATGGTCATTGACTTGAATCCCAACCTAGACACTAGCTGCACAGTTTACATGTTCTCCCTGTGCTTGAGTGGGGGTACTCCGGTTTCCTCCCATACTCCAAAGGCATGCTGGTAGGTTAATTGGCTCCTGTCTAAATTGGCCCTAGTATGTGTATGTATGAATGTGAGGTAGGGACCTTAGATTGAATGTATAATATTTATGTAAAGCGCTTCAGCACTATATAAATACGTAAGAAAAAATAAAGTAATAAAATCATACATACAAAGCATTTTCTCTACTAGACACGGGATCGCTGTCCGTAAGTAGAATATGGTAGTCAGGTAAAGTGTTACCTACCATTTCCAAAACGGGTATGTTACAGATCAAGCAAATCATTTTATGTAACTGTAAAATCAAATAAATGCAGGTTAAAAAAAAAAAACAGTGGCGGGAACAGACCTTATTGTGTGCGTATGCCATTGTTCCATCAAATGTGCCCTTTTCAAGCTGCAGGTCACACACGTCCAGTTTTTGAACCAGCATACCACCCGAAGAGACCGTCACCTAGAACAATGTAATAATCACTGACATGACTGACAAACTGCTGCCTTTGCCAAGCCTGAGATCCACTCCACAAACTAAGGGCCAGTTCAAACTATATTCGTTTCAGTGTACTTTTTTCTGCATCCAAAACACACAGAAAATAGGTTATATGGTTGTCAATGTCATAGTTTACATCAGTGCTTGCAGAAAAAAAAAGTAGAACAGGCCGCATTCTTCCTGCAGAGAACTGTACTGGAATGCGGTACAACACACTGGAACACACCAAAAAATGCACAATTGTCTATTTATTTGAAGAAAAAGAGTGGGAAAAAATTAACTGGAACCAAAAACATGCATGTGGAAAAGCATCCAGAATGCATCTGGACCAGGGGCGGACTGACAACTCATGAGGCCCCTGGGCAATAGGGGATCATGGGGCCCCTGTGTCCTTGCCCAAACTCAAAAAAGCCTATGAAAAAGGTACCAGGGGCATCTCATGGGGGCCCCCTACTGACCCCGGGCCCTCAGGCAGTGCCCAAGTTTCCAAATGGTCAGTCCACCCCTGATCTGAACTGTGTTTGTATGGTGTGAACCAGCCCTACAAGCCTCTAGAATGTGGAAACATGCATTATAGGAGATCTTGCACTGTAAAAGACAAATACATGTTGGATTCCCCTGTTGCTTCTGGGTGATAGATTGTTTTATGCATGATAAAAATGATGGGAGTGAAGAAAGAACACGGACACTCTATTGTACTTAGAACTGTAGGATTGTGCCACTGTAGCTGAAAGCAAATAAGGCCCTCCTGAGCATGAAATGAGAAAGCAGTAGAAGCACAATAAAGGCAACCTGTTGGGGAAGGTCCACTTTAATACACAGACATGAAAGGTAAATTTCCACAATACTTACCACCCTGGCACCTTCTTCATTCTCCAGTACAGGCAACAATGCTCTAGTGAGAATATAGGTACCTGAGGGCAAGAAGAAAATAATTCAACTTTAATTTTCAGCTCCAGTGTTGCACATGCGCCACTTTTTCATGCCACGCATCTATATTTGTCTTGCTCTAGGCACTGAGAGCGAACACTATTCTAAATTAGCATATGAGCTCTACAACCTAAATGATGTAAATGAGTTCACACACACAATATACAGCACAGAATGTATTTATCATAAAGCAATTATGTCTCATGATATATGCCAATGCATAGAAAGGGTCTACTCTAGACCGAGTTCCAAAGGTTGTACATACATGAACATTAATACAGTTGTGTCAGGACGGGCAGACGACAAGCTTCCAGCATTCCCTGCTACACAACATCATTTCTATGAGAGCTTAGCTCAGCCAAGTTTAGGAATAAGTGACATCAGAAAGTTCATTAGACCCTCTAATACTGGGCCCTAGGTGGGCATGGAAAGTAGGGCCTAAGGGTTAGGGCTATTGCACATGATCTTGCTGGTCTTCTGGTGCAAAAAGATAATGTCAATTAATGCAAGCCTTCAGTACTTCAAAAAAGTAAACGCCAAACAACCAATGTATAATGCCTTCTCCAGCAGGATTGCACAACCTCATGTCTATGGGTTTGCCACTTGACTGCCTCTTTTTTTTTGCCTACTAGAGTGGTAAGAGAACCTGTCCCAATCACTATTGCTCCCTCCTTAGAAAAGCAGTGCTGCTTTTCTCCTTCACCCTACCCAAAGAACCAAAAACAAACCTTCGGATGAGCCATGAATTAGTGTTTCTATGGAAGCAGCAAACAAAGAAATGATACCTGAGGGTGGACTTTAATGTACAGTTCACATACTGTATATATGCTATTACATACAGTGCAAAGATTCATGTATGTTGCAGCTTCGGAATGCTGTGTATATATAGGATTCCATTCCCTGCAGTTCTTTTATAGGGTGGACTGTAAATAGTAATAAGGAGGTTTTTAATAGAAGATGGTCCTGAAGGTCAATGAGCACTGGTGTGATCAGACTGTCACATCAGATAAAGCAGAGAGCAGGTCATACTACCGGAGCACAGAAGAGGACATATTTTTCAGCTAAAGTGTATGTAAACCCAAATAATAAACTTCTTTGATTGGTCTATTTTTGTTAAATTTTACCATTCAATGTTTTTTGTTATATCAATATGTCTGATAAGAGAAAATAAATGTCTGTTGATTCTGCCAAAAATCCATTGCGCTGAGTGTTATTAGCTATGTCCAGTTCACCTGTGCTACTAGATTAAAGAACACCTCCCCCTATGTTGTGGAGATGGGGAGGAAATTCTGTAGTCCAAACCAGGAGCAAGCAGTCTAGGGTGACAATACTGCATATCCATGATACGGTACAGGGAGCGTGGCTACCCTTGTGACCAGGAGAACATAAAAGAAAAAAAAAACAAACACTTGAGAAATAGAAAACTAATGTAGCCACATCATACCACAATATACTACATTTTCCTGGAACAGAAAAAAACACCTGAAAGAAACTGGCACAAAATGGATAGCAACATCTTTTTTTTAATGCATGCAAAGAGGAATATCTGATCCCACAAGGACTAAGGATACAAAGTCCCTTATTGTTTTAGCATGCAATGCCACATGTGTTGTTGATAACATCTGTATCTCTTTGTTGTTTGCTGTATAAAATGCATGTTTCTTATGATCAGTTCATATTGCCTAAAGAAAAGGCAAGCATGCTTCAAAAGTTCCATTACAATCTATTCATTGTTTGCAGACCTTAGATTTTTTATCCCAGCCTTTAAACAGGGAGGAAAAAAAAAACCTCTCTATTAACTGAGCACAAATGATGCAACTTGTCTGCACAGCAAACATCCCCCCATGGATTTGCCATTTGCCACTTACCATTACCATTGAAAGTGAAAGTAAAAGAAAATCCCAAATTTTGGCTTGTCCTCAGAAAAGTAATAAAGGGGAAATTCTCCAATGGGGACACTAGTTCTGGTGACCTGAAGGTCCCCAAGGAATAATGGCATGCAATGCCAAGCTGTGGTTTCTAAAGCGAGCAAAATCCTCTCTTGTATTAAAAGAGGTATAGACTCCAGAGAGAGATATCATATTACCCCGGTACAAATCATTAGTAACACCTCATCTGGAATATGCAGTTCAGTTTTGGGCACCAATTCACAAAAAGAACATTGGGGAACTGGAGAAAGTACAGAGAAGGGCAACCAAACTGATACGAGGCATGGAGGAGCTCAGCTATGAGGAAAGATTACAGGAACTGAATTTATTCTCTCTTGAGAAGAGGAGATTAAGGGGGGATATGATCAACATGTATAAATACATCAGTGAACTCAGTGTAGAGCTATTCACCCTGAGATCATCACAGAGGACAAGGGGGCACTCTACATCTGGAAGAAAAGAGATTTAATCTCCAAATACAGAAAGGTTTCTTCACAGTAAGAGTTGTGAAAATGTGGAATAGACTCCCTCAAGAGTTTGTTCTGGCCAGCTCAGTGGATTGCTTCAAAAAAGGCCTGGATTATTTCTTAGATACACAGAATATAACTGGATACTAACATTTATAGGTAAAGTTGATCCAGGGAATATCAGATTGCCTCTCGGGGGATCAGGAAGGAATTTTTTCCCCTGCAGGAGCAAATTAGATCATGCTTTGCTGGGGGGGTTTTAGCCTTCCTCTGGATCAACTGTGGGTGTAGGATAACGTTTTGTTTTTTTTTAACGGTTGAACTAGATAGGCTTTTGTCTTTTTTCAGCCAAATTATGCAACTATGATTTCCTCTCACCTCTGGATCAACTGTGGGTGTAGGATAACGTTTTGTTTTTTTTTAACGGTTGAACTAGATAGGCTTTTGTCTTTTTTCAGCCAAATTATGTAACTATGATTTCCTCTCACTTCCTGTTTAGGCTATGGGACTGGTAGTGAAGGGAAATCTCCGCAATGGGACACAGGTGGCAACATTTTTTTTTTAAATAATTATATATATATATATATATATATATATATATATATATATATATATATAGCACCGTGGAATTGATTTACAGGAGGCTTATTACCTGTCATAAATATCACTTCCTTATTCAAAGTGCAGTAACCCAGAGCAACCAGTATACTGAAGTCAGATTAGTAATGCAACCAGTCAGATTGCAGAATACTAAAGTTGGATCAGTAATGACACTGGATTCTGGAATAACTAATTTTACACTTGGTAAATTGAATCCTGAAACTAAACTAAACATTTTTATCATCACAACCACCAAATTAATTTGCAATGAATTCAAGAAATCTCCAGAAGCAGCAGGTTCAATTCTGGGTTAACCCCGTTCATTAGATTGTTCTGCCACTAATACACTGAAACCACAACTATCTAACAATGATGAATTATTTATCTGCACAGTATCCTGCAACGGGAAGAGGAGACTTCTCAGCCCATCTTGTGACTTAGTAAACTTTATGTAGACCATTACATACAAGTAAAAAAAAAAAAAAAAAAGTAGGAATACAAGTCACCAGCACAAAATGCTATAAACATGTGTTGATGGGCTTCTTTTTGCATCAGGATGATTTCTATCCCCATAGTAGTCAACAGGATGGCAAAACCAGCATGAAAAAGGTTGACACTGCACTTGTCAATGAACACTGAATGATCACAGAAGCCTCTTATACTGATGTCATATGAAAGCTAAATGAACTTAAAGGCATGCTGCACTAGCCTATTGCCATAAGCCCATTACCCATCAATGCAGGCCTTTAACCCTTTCACTGCCAGGTCCTGCCAGCAAGGGATTTTACACACTCAGTCACCGGATGCTGGCTGTCAGATGGAAGCGATCGGGCAGCTGACATACCACCAGAAAAGAAAGGTGCCTACCCCCTTTTTTGTCCCCTATATGATGGAAAAAAAAAAAAAAAAGTACATTGCAGCACATTATATCCCCCCCAAAAATCCTTTAGGATGGCCCCTCCCCAAGCATAAAGGCACACGTTGGAGACTCCTACATATGAAAATGTTGATTACAATCATGTTACGTATCGTCACACACACCAGAATGAGAGCAATAGCTCTAGCACAAGTGCCCTCGGGTAACTTTAATCTGATGACCTTGCAGGGGCTTGTAAAATGTCCCCTATGGAAAATATATGGTACTGAAGTTTGTCGCTATTTCACGGGTGCACGCAATTTTAAGGTTTGACTTGTTGAGCATCCATTTAATTGGCACAGCCTCATCTTTTATATTTTACCAAAATATTGGGTAATGTTTAGCATTTGTGTGTCCGAAAATTAAGATTACTGTATGTTTTACTGACATTTTATTGCATCTCCTAGACCAGAGGTCCTCAAACTTTTTAAACAGGGGTCTGGTTCAGGGACCTTCACACTGTTGGGGGCCGGACTATAGTTTGAAAGAAATATGAACAAATTCCTATGCACACCGCACATATCTTATTTGTAGTGCAAAAAAACAATACAATATTTAAAATGCACTGTATTTTGTAATGCACTGGACACCAATATGCACTGTATTCTGTAATGCACTGGACAATACAATGCACTGTACTCTGTAACGCACTGGACAACGCAATGCACTGTATTCTGTAACACACTGGACACCGCAATGCACTGTACTCTGTAACACACTGGACACCAATATGCACTGTATTCTGTAACGCACTGGACACCGCAATGCACTGTAATGTACTGGACACTGCAATGCACTGTACTCTGTAATGCACTGGACACCAATATGCACTGTACTCTGTAATGCACTTGACACCGCCATGCACTGTACACTGTAAACGCACATGACACCGCCATGCACTGTACACTGTAACGCAAAGGACACTGCAATGCACTGTACACTAATACACTGGACACTGCAATGCACTGTAATGTACTGGACACTGCAATGCACTGTACTCTGTAACGCACTGGATACCAATATGCACTGTACTCTGTAACGCACTTGACACCGCCATGCACTGTACACTGTAAACGCATGTGACACCGCCATGCACTGTAATGCACTGGACACCGCAATGCACTGTATTCTGTAACGCACTTGACACCGCCATGCACTGTACACTGTAACGCAAAGGACACTGCAATGCACTGTACACTAATACACTGGACACTGCAATGCACTGTACACTAATGCACTGGACACTGCAATGCACTGTAAAATAAAATTCTTGTCCAACAAAGGAAAATGTAGGCAAGCATAGCAACGGACTAGCATAGAAGAGGAAGTGTAGGTTTTTTTCTATGTTTCTGATCATGCGTATTTTTTTCTATTTGATTATTTCCATATGATTACTGTACACATTAACTGAAAATTGGACGTTGTATTCATGTACAATAAACATTTTCTAGCTTGCACCCCTGGTTTTTGTCATCTGAAAAGTTGGAGTTGGCTGTCGAAAGCACCATACTAATGATCAGATAATTTCCGATTGTTCCTCGTACAGAAATTTACGCACGATTCTCTTATCCTGTGTGCGGGCCATTACTTTGCTTTCTATTAAACTGAACAAATTACTTTGCTAACAGGATAGCACAGATTCACTCAGGGCTGTTCACACCATGGTGTAGAACCATCAGTTTTTCTGCCCGTGTTCTGCAAGGACACAACGAAATCAATGGTTCTCTATATGCCCTGTTCACACCACAACACTGGTATCACATGCAGATTTTTTTTCTGCGCAGGAATCTGCAATGTATAAAGCTCATTGAAGCGCACATGAAAACTGATGTAAACTGATGGCTCTGCAAGCAATATCTGCGTGTCAGTTTTCATCTGTTTGTATGCACGTATGGTGTGAACAAGGTCTTATAGATTTGGTTAAGACCAAATCCTTTAGAAAATGTACGCATTAACTTACATAGACATTTGGAAATCATTGTCAGACCTCCAATCACCTGACAAACTTGCAGATCAATGGCTGAAGCAGCAGTTACATAAGAGGTTTCTGTCTAGAAATTCATGTAAAAAAAAATTTTATGAACTCAAAAACAGATATGTAAAAGCTTCAGTAACACACAGCAACCAATCATCGCCTACCCAGGACATTTGTTGCAAAGTTCTTTTCTATTCCATCTTCTGTTAATTCTCTTTTATTCACCATACAACCAGCATTGTTTATCTAGAAGGAATAAAACAGCATAGATTTTATAAATGTTCCCACCTAAAAGATGTTTGGTGCAGTTATATCGTACTTATATCATAAATCCTATCAGCCCCCTTCTACTACTCTTATACTAACCTATCCGCAATCCAGCAGGATAGGAGTAGACCGTATCCACGCATACAGTACGCTCTGCACTCACCATTCATTTCTACAGAGTAGGAGCTTGTATCTAGAAAGCTCCATAGAAATGAATGGAGAGTGCCTTTCACAAGTGGCTGTTTAATCTCATCAGCAATATTTCGTTGATCAGGAGGGGCAGCTCTGGGGGGACGAGGGACAATAATACAACTTATACAGTTAAAACAAGACTGGGTATCAGGCAAGGACAGCTTCTAGCCCAGGACAGGAGCCTTAGCTATTATGTCTAGACAGGTTCCCTTTAAAAATAAAAGACACTGCTACTATAATAATTGCGTAATTGTATGCTAGCTAATAGATTGCTGATATCGGACAACAAAAGCGGATTCTATTCAATTGAGCTTCTAAACATTCTTCCAGTCCTTCCAAGCAAGGAATGCAGACATCTTTCAAAAAATTTCAGATGCATAAGTATGCTTACACCTTCACCCGAGAGGGTCCGGCCTGCCATTCAAGCCCCATCCACTGTATTGCAGGGTGGGAACGAAAAAGCTTAGTACTCTTATTTTTCTTTCCGGGTTGTGAGTACTGCTGTTTTAGTGATTGTGGGAGGACACATAGAAACTGAGAAAAGTGACAGCAAAAAAAGACCAAGTGTTACATATATTATTTATTTCAGGTACTTATATAGCACCGTCAATTTACGCAGCGCTTTACAGTGCATCCAGAAAGTATTCACAGCGATTAACTTTTGCCACATTTTGTTATGTTATATCCTTATTTAAAAATGGATTCAATTCATTATTTTCCCTCAACATTCTACAAACAATAACCCATAGTGACAATGTGAAAGATGTTAGATTTGAAATCTTTGCAATTTATTATAAATAAAAAAAAAAAAAAACATGTATATAAGTATTCACAGACAACTTGATTGGAGTCCACCTGTGGGAAATGCAGTTGATTGGACATGATTAGGAAAGGCATAAACCTGTCTATATAAGGTCCCACAGTTAACAGTGCATGTCAGAGCACAAACCAAGCCATGAAGTCCAAGGAATTGTCCATAGACCTCCGAGACAGGATTGTATCAAGGCACAGATCTGAGGAAGGGTACAGAAAAATTTCTGCAGCATTGAAGGTCCCAATGACCACAGTGGCCCCCATCATCCATAAATGGAAGAAAATGGAACCACCAGGAATCTTCCTAGAGCGGGCCGCCCGGCCAAAATGAGCGATCGAGGGAGAGGGCCTTAACCAGGGAGGTAACCAAGCACCCGATGATCACTCCAAAAGAGCTCCAGCATTTCTCTGTGAAGAAAGGAGAACCTTCCAGAAGAACAATCATCTCTGCAGCACTCCACCAATCAGGTCTCTATGGTAGAATGGCCAGACAGAAGCCACTCCTCAGTAAAAGGCAAATGGCAGCCCACCTGGAGTTTGCCAAAAGGCACCTGAGGGACTCTCAGAACATGAGAAAGAAAACTCTCTGGTCTGATGAAACAAAGATTGAACTCTTTGGCCTGAATGCCAAGCACCATGTCTGGAGGAAACCACGCACCGCTCACCACCTGGCCAATACCATCCCTACAGTGAAGTATGGTGGTGGCGGCATCATGCTGTGGGGATGATTTTCAGTGGTAGGAACTGTGAGACTAGTCAGGATCGAAGGAAAGATGAATGCAGCAATGTACAGAGACATCCTTGATGAAAACCTGTTCCAAAGCCCTCTGGACCTTAGAATGGGGCTATGGTTCATCTTTCAACAAGACAACGACCCTAAGCACACAGCCCACATAACAAAGGAGTAGCTACAGGCCAACTCTATGAATGTCCTGGAGTGGCCCAGACTTGAACCTGATTGAACATCTGTGGAGAGATCTGAAAATGGCTGTGCACCGACGCTCCCCATCCAACCTGATGGAGCTTGAGAGGTACTGTAAAGAATGAGAAAAATGTACCCAAAAATAGGTGTGCCAATCTTGTAGCATCATACTCAAAACAACTTGAGGCTGTAATTGGTGCTAAAGGTGCCTCATCAAAGTATTGAGCAAAGGCTGTAAATACTTATGTACATGTGGGTTTTTTTTAGTTTTTCATTTTTAATAAATTGCAATTCAAAACGAACTTCTTTCATGATGTCATTATGGGGTATTGTTTGTAGAATGTTGAGGGAAAAAATTTTATTTAATCCATTTTGGAATAAGACTGTAACATAACAAAATATGGAAAATGTTAAGCTCTGTGAATACTTTCTGGATGCACTGTACATATATATTGTGCATTCACATCAATCCCTAACCCTCAAGGGGCGTACAATCTAAGGTCCATCACATTCATACATACTAGCGGCAATTTTGACAGGAACCAATTAACCTACCAGCATGTCTTTGGAGTGTGGGAGGAAACCCACGTAGGCACAGGGAGAACATGCAAACTCCAGGCAGGTGGTGCCGTGGTTGGGATTCGAACCAACGACCTTAGCACTGCCAGGTAGAAGTGCCAACCATTTAGCCACTGTGCTGCGCTCTCTCTCTCTCTCTCTCTCTCTCTCTCTCTCTCTCTCTCAACAAAAGGGCACTGAAGTTCCTTCTTAGGGGAGGAAATGTGCATGTAGTTGTGAACTGCATGTTTTTAAAAATTTTGCCCTGACATACAGTGTGTCCGTTATTATTTCAGTGCAAGAGATTAATGGGATGACAAAAAACAACAACGTACCAGTACATGGAGTCTGTTCTCAGTCTTAAACTTATCAGCAAATTCCCAGATTTCTTTTGGATTAGACATATCCAACAGGTGTACCAAGACACTCTGGAAAGAAAAAACAAAAAAAAAAACATAAGACCCCCTAATTACCAGAGCCTAATTACCAGTTTATTTTTAGTCTGAACCAAACTTTGTTTTGTTTTTTTTATAGCTCTGGATAAGACAGAGAAGGGTTACCAAATCTGTTATGTTTTGTTGCTGTCTGTTCGCCTGCTAGGAAATTCCCCTCTCCCTTTCTTCGTCTACGATCACAAGGACAGGAAGGCAGAGGAAATCAATGGGTACACATACAGCAGTAACAAACTGACAGATGTAGGCTGGAGTGACAGCAATATTAGTTTTATTTTATTTTGTATCGCTGAAGAGCAGACACAACAAGCTATGAATCTAGTTAAGCAAAACACATCAGTGTCTTTGGTACCAGGATTTCAAGTGACATTATAATAAACTTGTGTTATACAAGGTCAACAGAATCGCTATCCAATATAGACAAGAGAAGAACCCATATTTTGTTGAACTTCTTTTGCACAATCCCTTGTTTCAGAGGTAAAATTATAACATCTAAGGGCCTAATTTATCAGAACTTTCCAAGATTTCAAAGGTGAGACCATGCATGTCAAGACTGGTTGTTTCCGATTTAATATAAAGGTGCACACATATACCTAAGTTATATGTCATCCTACTGTCGAGCGTCTTCCCTGCCCATCCCTGTTACGTCCAAGCCTGGGAGTGGGAACTGGGATATACTCCCCTTTGGCTTGGGATAAAGCTTTCCTTTCTGCTTTTAAACTAACCATAGCATCACAAGTGCAAGAAAGGAACTTCAAAATACTGACCAGATGGTACTGTTGCCCAGCCATGTTGCACAAGCTCATCCTGTCGATACCAGATCAATGTTGGAGATGTGTACCACCTGGCTCTCCATATCTCCACGTGTGGTGGTCCTGTCTCAAAATCCGAATGTTTTGAAAGGATATTTTTCAGTTAAGTCATCTTATTATGGATGGAACATGGCCAGAAACACCTGAGGTGACCCTTCTTTCTAGGACTCGGTTCTATCAAAAAAATCAAGAAGAGCCTGTTCTGATTTCTACTCCTGGCAAGCTGGGTCTTGATTCCCAGACATTGGAAATCTCCCACCCCACCTGCCATACGAGAATGGGTTCTGGAAATAAACCTCATTATGAGGATGGAGGAACTACTTGCTATTGCCAATGAAAATTTTACCAAATTTCGGGAACTGTAGTTCCATGGATAGAATTTTCTGACTCCAAAAGTTTGCCCTTCATCAGATAATCCGCTACTTGGCATTCCTTTATTAGCCCAGTCAGGCTGGTCCCCTTGTTGGACCTTTCTTTTTCTTCCTTCTCTCCCTCTTTCTATCCTCCCCTACTCTCAAACCCCCTGCCTTTTTGTTTTTGACTTTTTTTCCTTTTTAAAAATGTGGCAATAGCTTAACTATTACGCTGGATTCCCACAGACAACTTCCTGCAGTGGGCACTTGTATGCTCGCCTAGACCAGTGATCTCCAAACTGAGGCCTTTGCTTGCATTTATCTAGCCCTTGAGGAACAATTTCTCCTATTGACACCAACAATGAGGCACCATCCCCTTCACTGACATCAACAATGGGGCATAATTCCTACCACTAAACACCCAATGATGGAACATTGTTCTTCCCACTGATACCAAGGACAGAGCAAGACTCCCTTCACAGATACCAATGACAGGGAACTATTCCTTCCACTGACACTAATAATACGGCACAATTAATAATTTCTTTACTCCCACTGACCACCAAACCAGATGCATTCCTTACTCTCACTGACACTGGGGAATATTCTAGTCCCACTGGCATCAGTTATGACGGCACCCCTATAGACTGAAGGACAGTAAACTGGCCCTTCATTTAGAAAGTTTGGAGACCCCTGGCCTAGATGACCAGAATCAGATGGACAGAGAAAGATGTGGCATCACAAGTCTTTACACTATGGAGGAAATAATATAGCCATTAGTGTCACTTTAAATAGCTGGACTTCCTTTAACCGTTTCAATACCGTGTGATTTTACACCTTCCTGCCCAGGCCATTTTTCAGGTTTCAGCGCCCTCACACTTTGAATGACAATTGCGCGGTCATACAACACTGTACCCAAACTAAAATTTTATCATTTTCTTCACACAACTAGAGCTTTCTTTTGGTAGTATTTAATCACCGCTGGGGTTTTTATTTTTTGCTAAATTAACAAAAAAAGACCAAAAATTTTGAAAAAAAAACACATTTTTCTTTGTTTCTGTTATAAAAGTTTACAAATAAATAATTGTTCTTCATAAATTTAGGCCGAGATGTATTCTGCTACATGTCTTTGGTGAAAATAACCCAAATTAGGATGTATTTTTTAGTTTGTAGGAAAGTTATAGAGTTCACAAACTATGGTATAGATCTGAATATTGATCAATCCTGAAGTACTGACAGCCAATCTAATTTCTTGAGGTCCAAGAATGTCAGAATAGTACAGATATCCCCAAATTACCCCTTTTTGCAGAGTAGACAGTCCGACGTACTTCATAAGAGGCATGGCGAGTTTTTTGAAGTTGTATTTTTTTGTCATAATTTTTCGGAAAATGAAAAAATTAAAAAAATTATTTTCACTATTTTTTTTTTTTACATACTGTCACCAGTGCAGTACAGCGTCTTCATATAACTGGCATGGCGGTGAACATGGACACTGACTGGTGACAGTATGAAAAAAAAAATATATATTTTTTTTATTTTTTTTTATTTTTTTATTATATTTAATTTATTAAATTTTTTTAAAGATTTTTTTTTTCATATTTTACTATGACCAAAGTAGTACAATGTTACCATAGTAACATTGTACTACTTTGGGGGAGTGATCAGTATTTTTTTTTTTTTTTTTTTTTTATACACAGTTTGCTTATAGCAAAGAATTACTTTGCTATAAGCAAGCATTTAGCTGAATGAAATCGATTCATTCAGCTTTTTTTTTTTTTTTGTGCTTAGCTGTGATTTGGTCACAGCTAATCACATGACATGTGCATGTGACCTGCTGTGACCATTCACAGCTAGGCACTAGTATACAATGGATGGCATCATGAATGAAGCCATCCATTGTATACAACTATCATGTGACCTGCTGTGATTGGTCACAGCAGGTCACATGGTACCAGCTACGGGAGCCGGTACTCGGATCTGTCATCGGCCGTGTCCGAGGTGCACGGCCCGTGACAGATCCCGCTGCTGCGCCGCTCTGCTGTGCCGCAAACTGCGCATGTGCGGGAGCACGCCAAATGGCGTGCACCCGAAATTTAGGAGCGCATTTCAAGCCGCCAAACGGCCATTGGCCGGGCGGCTAATGGTTAATCCCTACTGTTTGAATGCCACATGCCTTAAAGTGCAAATATCTGAAGAAGGTTCCAAATAATAAAACCAACAAATTCTGTCTGAATCTGAGCAAGGCTCTCATAGTGGTTTGTTTCAAATGGCTTTTCCCCAAGAGGTGTTAGAATATCAGCTAAGATGTTACTGAGTCTCAAAGGTTGTTGGTGGAGAAGAGAATACTTTCTGAAGGGAATGTTGCATGCATATTCAAAAACTCAGCTTAAAAAGAAGACAAAGGGCAGAGATTTTTTACACGACTTGCACGAGCTTCCATTAAAAGGTTAAAAATGTAGCTTCTAAAGCCTGCATACATTATTTTTATGTAATGTAAATAATCAGTGTTTATTTCAAATTGGGCTGCAATGCAGATTATGTGAGGTGCAAGCATTTATACAATGACTTTACCTCATTCCCACTGTTTGTAATTATCTCCTTTTTTGCTTCTTCTGCTCTGTCCTTGTTTCTGCATACCAGGTGAACAGTACCACCTACAAAAATTCAAAAACACATCAAGTAACAATATATTACTACTGATGGGCAAAACCTCAGATATTGTAATTTGTCTCCAAGGGCCTTCTTAGTGTTGATGCAGATTTACCTCCCTTCATAATTTCACCGAAAACATGCAGAAGAATTTAAGATAGATTTACTTTTTTTGAGAAATCCTGAATCTGTTTTGGACCTTTTTCTGCATCTCCCATATTTTACCAGAACCATAAAAAATCAAATTTCAGAGTTCACTAGCCAAAGCTTGTTATACTGTACACTTAGATACTCTTTAACCCTTTTGTTGCCAGAGCCATTTCTTTTTCTTAATTTTTTGCACAAATGTTAAAATGAACATTTTAGGCCTAAAGACCCCCCACATTTTATATAATTTCTGAAAGCAAACACCCTGTAGAATATATATGTAAAGGGCAGTGTAAATTGACGGATCTATACAAGTACCTATAATAAATAAATTATATACACACACCTCAAAAAAATTAAAGGAACACTGAAAACACATCAGCTCTCAATGGGGAAAAATATAATGCTGGATATCTATACCGATATGGACTGGGTAATGTGTTAGGAATGCAAGGATGTCCCATCATTTGATGGAAATGAAAATAATCAACCTTCAGAGGACTGAATTCAAAGACACCCCGAAAATAAAAAAAATGATGCAGCAGGCTAGTCCATTTTGCTGAAATTTCATTGCAGCAACTCAAAATGGTACTCAGTAGTTTGTATGGCCCCCATGTGCTTGTATGTATGCCTGACAACATCGGAGCATGCACCTAATGAGACGACGGATGGTGTCCTGCGGTATTTCCTCCCAGATCTGGACCAGGGCATCACTGAGCTCCTGGACAGTCTTGAGGTACAACCTGGCGGAGTCGGATGGAGCAAAATATGATATCCCAGAGGTGTTCTATTAAATTTAGGTCAGGCGAATGTGGGGGCCATTCAATAGTATCAATTCCTTCATCCTCCAGGAACTGCCTGCATACTCTCGCCACATGGGGCTGGGCATTGTCGTGCACCAGGTGGAACCCAGGACCCACTGTGTCACTGACCCTAGCCAAATGCAAAACTAGTGAAAAACAGCCAAAAAAGAGGAGTAGGGAAAAAAAAGTCAATGGCCTCCACTTGTAAAACCATTCCTGTTTCGTTGACGTCACCAGCTGCTGCTCCATAGAATATCTCATAAATGGTAAATGTTTAGGAAACATTGAATAGTTCTACAACTAAGCTTTATTATAAGCTTACCTGTAGGTTAAAATAAAAATACCACTTTTTACTACCACTTTAACCTTACCTCTTTTAGCTATGGCCAAAGCAGCTGCTTTTCCGATCCCACTATTTGCTCCAGTGATCATATAGGATTTTCCTGTAACATCAACTTGCAAATCTTCTGTCACAAAGTACTTGGCTGCAGACTCATATCCACCTCTGTGAAAGGCCATTACAAAATACAATAAAAGTTCATAACTAGGGATCAACACAAAAACAAAAATATAATAATAGAATTGTTCAATCAAAAGTGGCGTGAATGGTTTAAAAAAAAAAAAACAATCATGCCTTTTATTTCTGCAAATTATTATTTTGCATCACAGTATGGACATGGTGCATGGTCCATAATAACTGGTACAGTGGACAGTTATATAGAAAAAAAGTCCTTAATAGTACTTAGCCCCAGTTATACCAACCAACCACTATGCTGTGTAGTGTGTGACATCAGATCCCCACCCCGTCTCCCGGAAGCTGAGAAATACTATCTAAACTGTGTACTTTGGATGGCTGTAGAGCAGAGAGGACTGCACATAAATGAGTACAACATAAGTAAAAAGATTTGCTTCATCTCTGTGTATCACCTGAGGCAAGTCACTTCACTGGGTATATATAAAAGAGTTTAATGTCACTTAAAAAGTAGAACTGTAGGCAAAACTGTTTTTCTCCATTTTGGATAGAGGAAGTGAGGGTTATAACCCCCGTCAATTTATATTTTTGCCATTTGTGTTCCACTGGGGAGATTTCCCTTCACTTCCTGTCCCATTGCCAAACAGGAAGTGAGAGGAAATCCTACAAATTAGGGGAATTCCTTGGCGACCCTCAGGTCACCAGAACTAGTGTCCCCATTGGAAGATTTCCCCTTTATTACTTTCCTGGGGACAACCCAAAATTTTGGGTTTTTCTTTTACTTTCCTTATCAATGATAATGGTAAACAGGACAAATAGAGAAGGCAAGTCTCCTTAATGGGGGCACAGACTGCAATAGAACCTAATAGTTATTCTAATCCCGCTTCACTCTATCCAAAACTATAAAAAAAAAAGTAGTTTTGCCTTTAGTTATACTTTAATGACAGCCATGGTGCTACCAAGTCAGGAATGATGGTTTATCACACAACTGTCCTATGCCAGTAGTTGGATCTGTTCTGAAGGAGATGCTGACCGTACAATTCCTGACACAGAATAATCTACAAATATATATAATAAATACATTTATGATTATTCCACCAAACAACAAGCATGTAAAATATCAAAGTCAGATTACACGTTACAAATACACAGCTCTCCAGTTTTGGGGTGTATGACCTGTGCAAGTCTATCTACAGGTCTGCTAGCAGTCCCGGAAATGTTTGCACAATCCCGAAAACAGAAATCGGAAGTACACAGGGCACCGTCCCTATGTTCCTCACTAACCACACTTGAGGAAGTTTATTTATCACCAATTATTACTGGTTTACAAAGATTTAGTACCCCTATTATTACAATACGGTTATTACACTGTTACATAGTTGATAGACTCGTGACTGTTTCATAACCAATTAAGGACCAGGCTTTTTCTGGCACTTTTTGTTCACATGTAACAATGTTTTGTTTCCTAGAAAATTATTTAGAACCCCCAAACATTATACATTTTTTAAAAGCAGAGACCCTAGATCAGCGGTTCTCAACCTGGGGGTCGCGACCCCTTTGGGGGTCGAACGACCATTTCACAGGGGTCGCCTAAGACCATCGGAAAACACATATTTCCGATGGTCTTAGGAACCGAGACACCGCTCCTGTCTCAGGCGATCTGTGGACGGGATGATATGCTGCCCCTGTAACCTGGCCACACCTCCGGGATCACTCAACAGCTCCGCCTCCTCACCGCTGAATGGCCACCGGAACTGTAGCTCAGGAGAGGCACACAGGCGGCCAATCACCGGCGAGGAGGTGGAGCTTGGAGAGGAGGAGCCGAGCGGCAGCACGCGGAGATCAAAGAAGATGGAGGGAGCTGCAGGAGCGAGTGAAGAGAGAGGCCAGAGAAGGAAGACAGCTGACAGGTAAGTGCAAATTTTGCTGCTGCAGCCAGGTATGCAGGCTGTAGATGGGAGAGGGAGAGAGCGAGCCCAGGCTGGAGCAGGAGTCAGCAAGGTAAGTATCATTGGTGTCAGTGGAAGGGATAGTGCCCCATCATTGGTGTCCCTAATACCAACAATGGGGCACTATTCCTCCCCCCACTGACACCAACGATGGGGCACTATTCCTCCCACTGACACAAATGATGGGGCACTTTTCCTCCCCCCACTGACACCAACGATGGGGCACTATTCCTCCCACTGACACCAACGATGGGGCACTATTCCTCCCACTGACACCAATGATGGGGCACTATTCCTCCCACTGATACCAATGATGGGGCACTATTCCTCCCACTGACACCAATGATGAGGCACTATTCCTCCCAATGACACCCACAATGGGGCACTATTCCTCCCACTGACACCCTCAATGGGGCACTATTCCTCCCACTGACACCCTCAATGGGGCACTATTCCTCCCACTGACACCCACAATGGGGCACTATTCCTCCCACTGACACCAATGATGGGGCACTATTCCTCCCACTGACACCAATGATGGGGCACTATTCCTCCCACTGACACCAATGATGGGGCACTATTCCTCCCACTGACACCAATGATGAGGCACTATTCCTCCCAATGACACCCACAATGGGGCACTATTCCTCCCACTGACACCCACAATGGGGCACTATTCCTCCCACTGACACCCACAATGGGGCACTATTCCTCCCACCGACACCCACAATGGGACACTATTCCTCCCACTGACACCCACGATGGGGCACTATTCCCCCCACTGACACCCACGATGGGGCACTATTCCTCCCACTGACACCAATGATGGGGCACTATTCCCCCCCACTGACACCAATGATGGGGCACTATTCCTCCCACTGACACCAATGATGGGGCACTATTCCTCCCACTGACACCAATGATGGGGCACTATTCCTCCCACTGACACCAATGATGGGGCACTATTCCTCCCCCACTGACACCAATGATGAGGCACTATTCCTCCTCCCCACTGACACCAAAGATGGGGCACTATTCCTCCCACTGACACCAATGATGGGGCACTATTCCTCCCACTGATACCAATGATGGGGCACTATTCATCCCATTGATAACAATGATGGGGCACTATTCCGCCCACTGATACCAATGATGGGACACTATTCCTCCCACTGATTCCAATGATGGGGCACTATTCCCCCCACTGACACCAATGATGGGACACTATTCCCCCCACTGACACCAATGATGGGACACTATTCCCCCCACTGACACCAATGATGGGACACTATTCCCCCCACTGACACCAATGATGGGGCACTATTCCTCCCAATGATACCAATGATGGGACACTATTCCTCCCACTGACACCAATGATGGGACACTATTCCTCCCACTGACACCAATGATGGGACACTATTCATCCCACTGATACCAACGATGGGACACTATTCCTCCCACTGACACCAATGATGGGACACTATTCATCCCACTGATACCAACGATGGGACACTATTCATCCCACTGACATCAATGATGGGGCGCTAGTCCTCCCACTGACACCAATGATGGGGCACTAGTCCTCCCACTGCAAAATTACAGTTATGAAGTAGCAACGAAAATAATTTTATGGTTGGGGGTCACCACAACATGAGGAACTGTATTAAGGGGTCACGGCATTAGAAAGGTTGAGAACCACTGCCCTAGATAATAAATTGGTGGGTATTGCAATTTTTTATGTCACATGGTATTTGTGCAGCAGTTTTTCAAACACAATTTTTTGGGAACAAAATACTTTTTTTATTTTTATTTTAATGCAAGAAAAAAAAAAAAATTCACAATACATAACCCAATTTTTGGTAAAATATACAAGATTATGTTACACCAAGTAAATAGATACCAAACATGTCATGCTTTAAAATTGCACACCCCCATACAACGACGACAAACAATGTAAATTCTACTACCCATTACTACCCATAGGAAAAGCTTTAAAAGCCTTCACAGGTTACCACTTTAGATTTACAGAGGAGGTCTGGTGCTAAAATAACTGCCCAAGTTCGCCGTGATACCTCATGTGTGGGACAATTGCTTTTTGTGTGTGTGTGTGGGGCCAACACGTGTGTTTGCATTTGTGTGCAAGCATGGGGCACTTTAAATTTTTTTAAATTATTTATTCCTACACTGTCACTTTAAGAAAAAAAAATCTTTTTGATCCCTTTTATTGCAGTCACAACATCCCTTGTGACAATAGTCATGTGACAGGTACTCGTTATGGAGGGATCTGGAGTCAAGGAGACCCCAATCCCTGCTCTGCCTGTAAAAGCATTCAATCACACTAAGATCGCAAGATTGAATGCTTTTATTTTTTTTTTTTTTAAATGATGCTGATTGTTTCCGAGTAAACCAGAAGTGATGTCCCTGTGACTAGCCGATGGCAGCAATGGCTGGTCGTTCGGGCCCGCCCAATTGGACGGGAGATCAAAGCAGTGGAAATCATCTCGGGAATCATCTCCGCAATGTGCTTGTAAGCACATTGCAGAGATGATTGTTAAACAGTAACTTTATTATACAACATGAAAATAATGGCAGAGCGGCCCTCCTCAGTGTGGCATTACACAATGATTACAGTTACATTCCTTACATGACAGTTCTGCATACTGGATACACAGCTCCCACAAACTGCAGAATATTTACTATGAACAAAAAATACATTATTCCAACTGAAATTTGTTATTTGATCGGTAACCCCTTAGAAGGGGTGGACTGACAACTCATGGAGCCCCTGGGCAATAGGGGATCATGGGGCCCCTGTGTCCTTGCCCACACCCAATAAAGTCTATGAAAAAGCCAATGAAAGATACCAGGGGCATCTTGTGGGGCCCCTTACTGACCCCGGGCCCTTGGGCAGCGCCTGAGTGCTCAAATGGTCAGTCCGCCCCTACCCCTTAGGTGACTAACACCTCAGAGCTAAACACTTAGGCTCACCGACATTCCTGCAACACACCGAGGACTGCTGTAGCTCTGGGGGTTAACCCCTTCACGCTGGCCGCACACAAATGTGCAGCCTCCCGGCGTCTGGGCCTAGACGCCGAGCGGCCGCACATTTGCGTGCAATTAACAAAAACATATGTGCTGAGAGGGCGCACCCTGCGCGCTCCCAGCACACGTCTGGTACTCACGGAAAGGTCCCGGTCTGCTCTTTCAATTGGGACCTTTCCCGATCATGTGACGACACATCACGGCGGTCACATGGTCCTTAAACCCCGCCTTCCGGCTTCTGAAACTCTTAAAGGGCCGGGAGACGCCGGCGGGAAGGGGTTAAAATTGTGTTGCGCTGAATGTAGACTCACATCTATGCTGCACTTCCTAATGAAAGACAACCAGTTTTCAAAAAATAAAATATCAAACCCACTCTTAGGCCCCATGTACACGGGACACTTCTGAACGAGCGAAACTGACTGCTGGAAAACATAGGTTAAAAAACGTCTGTTTAGCCACGTTTATGCGCGTTTGCGTTTAGAAGAATTTTTTTTAAAGATAAGCACAGAAGAACCTCCCAAATACCCAGAATGCACTGAAAGTGGTAAATTATTAACTATTTCAGACTGTTTCAGAGAAATACAGAGAGTAGAAGCAGAGACAGAAGTATGTGTTGAGGTTAGTTTAGGTTTAACATTTCTTTTGTTTCCAAGGGTGGGAAAGGTGTCTGCTGGAGTGAGTCATTAAGGTCACCTGGCAGGGGGTCGCCATGAGGTGTGAATGGTCATAAACATATCTTTTGTTTCCAAGGATGGGAGAGGTCTGAGGTGTGAATTGGTCATTACAATGTGTGACCAGCTTGGTAGGAACATCCTGTGTTCAGTGTTTTGTCCATCTGAGTACCTTGAAAATGCTTTGCATGCATTTTTCATGTTGAAAAAAGGCTCTGGACAGCATCGGGAACTGGAAGAGTTAAAAAATTTCAAACGCAAACACTTATAAACACGATTTGCCACGTTTAGCCGCGTTTACAAGCGTTTTGTGTTTGAAACACTGATAAACTCAACTGCTGAACACAAGTTTTCTGCGTTCAACAAAACGACTGTAAACTCAAATGCCTGTAAATGACTGTAAACAAAGATGTGTACATGGACACATAGGAAAACATTAGGGAGAGTTCAGGGGCTGCTGAAAAAAAACACTGAACAGCTCCTAGCCGTGAGGTTATCAGCTGCAGTGTACATGAGCCCTTATGTGTACACCCAAATAATCAAATAACTTCTTTAGTGTCTACAGATCGACAAGGTGGAAATGGCGCACACTGGAGCCACGCCCTTATATAGATAGGTAAAGATACGGCTTCAGCCTGAACTCCTCCTGGCTATGCTCCTTTTCTTTACACGTGTGTGCGGTTGCGGTGCATTCCAGTGCAGAAAAATGCTGCATGTTGTACTTTTTTTTTTGTAAATGCACTGCAATGTTGTAAACTAGGCTCACTGGAATGCATCTATTGTTCATTCATACTGTATTTATGCTGCATTTAAAAACACACGACTACCAATGAGCCCTAAAGTGTATCTAAAGTTTTTTTTTGGTTGTCCTGGGGGGTTAGACCCTCTGTCAGGTTTTTACTGCTGTGTCCCCACTGGAGAAATTCACCCTCTTGACTTGTCCTAATTACGGATGAGTTGCGGCGTGTACAAACAGGAAGCAGAACCCACCACACATATCCTACTGGGAAGCTGTCAAAGCGGCCAGCCAATCATGTGCGGCGGAGGCATTCCCCGCAGCCACACCTATACACCCCCCTTCCATACATGTGGCTAAGGGGTGGGTTATGCCTCGGCCACCTGGACATGGCTCAGCTCATCTCTGGTCCTAATGATCACTGTCACTGGGACAGATAGTGATAGCAAATCCAACATTGTGAGCTGCCAGCACAGGAAGAGAGGGGAATCTTCCCCCCGGGGACACTTGTTCTGATGACAACTATATCAGCAGAACAGCAGTGAGGGAAACTCGTGTTTTCTGTATCATGATCAGAACGCCCTGGGTGTGTGATCTGCTGAGGGTGTTCATTTAAAATGGACACCCCAAAAGCAGCATGTTTGCCTGCACCGGATCAAATGGTGCTTCGGTACCACACGTTCCAGTTGCAGTGAATTTTTGAAAAGTAGTACATGCACTTCTTTTGGTGCAATCCGATGCGATCGCTGCCTATGGCCGGAAAATCGCACTGCGCCGAATTGCATAGGAATTGTACAGGAACATGGAGATCGTTTCTGCATGACTCAGGTGTGGAGCAGCCCTGAGAGGAGATGAGAAGGACTCTCCCATTGGGACAAAGATGGCATAAATATGACCAGGGATCTAACCCTTCCAACACTCCATCCAAAAGTCACAGAGTGAAGTACAAGAGAGAAATCATCCGCAGACACAGGAATGTAAACAAGGAAGAGAAATCCCGTCACCATGGTGACCAGTCATGAGTGATCTGCACTCCACAGTCTGCACTAGAGGAACACAGATAGGACCTGGTTACCATAGGCAACGCCGCGTATGTTTGATGGAGGGCGAGCACACTGTACTTACTTGGTGTACTCCCGGAGCCCCTTCAGGAACCACACGGTGTTTCTGTACAGAGACATGACTATCATGGGCTCCCTTCTCCCCCTCTACACACCCCTGTCTATGGGCACTCCGCTCAGGGCCCGCCCATTGCCGGGATCACATGACCTCACCCGGCTATGTAACCTCTCCCCTCCTCCTGAGAGCTGTGCACACGGTGTTGCCGGTTGTGTAACCTCGTGGGAGCTGTTGTCGTGCAGTGTCCGGGTGTCATATACAGGGTGTCATATACAGGGTGTCATACACAGCCCCACACTCTGCAATCTACATGACAAACCATTCCTGGACACGTGTTCATTGTTTACACCAGGAGGCTCCAGCCTGCTCTGTGTGAGGGCCACGTTGGATTCCCACCAATCACTTCTATACATTCATCAATACAATCTAAATGTAGGAAAACGTTTAACTTGGAGAGTTTTCTTCTTTTATAATCAGCATTTAGTTCAACAGAGAAAACAAACCAGGACGGCCATTTACATCTTCACATTTATTATTTCAGGTACTTATATAGCACTGTCAATGTACGCAGCACTGTACATATAGTATATTCACATCCGTCCCTAATCCTCAAGGAGCGTACAATCTAGGGTCCCTAACTTACATTCATACATACACATACTAGGGACAATTTAGACAGGAGCCAATTCACCTACCAGCATGTCTTTGGAGTGTGAGAGGAAACCGGAGTACCCGAAGGAAAACCCACGCAGGCACAGGGAGAACATGCAGACTCCAGGCAGGTGGTGCCGTGGTTGGGATTTGATCCCACAATCCGAGTACTGCCAGGGGGAATGTGTAATTACACCTGAACATGGCGGATAGAGCAGCCCATTCCATGCACTCACCCACCCGGGAGAATTGTGGGGAGACAAGTCCTGACTGTTATGTGACATCATGTTGCAGTGAGTCGCATGGTGCTGCACCCATCATTAACTCTCACCATGGATGGTGATGTGTGCTCTGTACAGTGCACTGCATTCCTCTGCCATTTCACAGACATGTCAGCCTGGCCTAGAACAAAGCACCAAAAATCCTGAGCTCATCAGAGTCCCCCTTACATCAGAATCCCCCTTACGTCACAGTCCCTCTTACATCAAAGTCCCCCTTACATCAGAGTCCCCCTTACAACAGAGTCCCCAATACTTCAAAGTCCCCAATACATCAAACTCCCCCTTACATCACAGTCCCCCTTACATCACAGTCCCCCTTACATCAAAGTCCCCCTTACATCAGAATCCCCCTTACATCAGAGTCCCCTTTACATCTGAGTCCCTCTTACATCAGAGTCCCCAATACAACAGACTCCCCCTTACATCAGAGTCCCCCTTACATCAGAGTCAATCTTGCATCAGAGTCCATCTTGCATCAGAGTCCATCTTGCATCAGAGTCCCCCTTACATCAGAATCCCTCATACATCAGAGTCTCCCTTACATCAGAGTTCCCTTTACATCAGAGTTCCCTTTACATCAGAGTCCCTCTTACATCAGAGTCCCCCTTACATCAGTGGGCCAAATAAAATCTTGCAGCAGGCTGGACTTGGTTTACCTTCGTTTCACTCCTCCATACCTCCATTCAACCACTGGGAGCTAATGACAGTCCTGTGAATGTTAGGAGTCAACAGTCACCATGGACCCAGACTAGGTGGTATAGAGGGATTTGAGCTAGGAGCGGATCTTCCCCTCTCACAGCCGAGCCTCAGATAGCTTTGGGATGTCAAACACGACACATTCACATTTCAATATCAACTTTTGACAAGCCGTTGAAGAAACGTGGAGTTCTGCCTGCTGTGCACGGGGTCTATGATCGGCTGGATGTGATGTCAGAGGTAATAACCTGCAAAGCGATTTAATGCTCATAACAACGCATGTTAACACACATACAATGCACATCAATGGAAGGCAATGTGCATCTAATTTCAAGCATTTGTATGTATTTTAACTACCTCCTGTCTGGCCTCTGCATTGAGTGTGCCTATACGGCCTTCCCCATCAGCCATGCAGGGCTCCTAGAGCATGCAGTGACATGCTTTGTAATCGCTGTTTCCCTCAGCCACAGCTGATCACAGAGTGGGGTACAGTGGGGTTTAGTGGGGTACAGGGTCACATAAATTGGCCCTGTACCATGTACAGAAATACCTCGGTTTACCAGCGCCTTGGGTAACGTAATTTTCGGTTTACGAATGAAAATCCATTGAAAATAATGCCTCGGTTTACAAATTTTTTACAAATTTGTTGTGCAATACGAAGTGTATGTCGATGCCAATTTTTCAATGCAATTGCCGGCTTTTTTTTTTTCCACTATAGCTCACAGAATTAGCTGTCACTTTCCCCGGAGTCAAAGGAAACTTTATTTCTTTTAAGAAACTAAAAGGAAACATTGTTTCTCTTAACTTGGGGAAATACAGTAATCAAAAAGGAAACTCTCTTTTAGCTGGGGGAAAGTGACAGCTGAATTTCTGAGCTATAGTGAAGAAAAAAAATCAGTAATTACATTTAAAAACCGGCACCATAATAAATAAAAAAAGGCGTGGGGTCCCCCCTCCCATCCACACCAAGCCCTTCGGGTCTGGTATGGATCTTGAGGGGAAGTCCCACGCCAAAATAAAAAAAAATGGTGTGGGGGTCCCCCCTGCCATCCATAGCAGACCCTTATCCGAGCATGCAGCCCGGCAGGTTAGTAAAGGGGGTAACAAGCGAGCCCCCCCTACACAATACCAGGCCACATGCCCTCAACATGGGGGGGTGCCTAGGGGCAGGGTGGCTCCCCACAAGGGCCTCTTCCCCACAACCCTGGCCTGTGGTTGTGGGGGTCTGTGGGCAGGGGGCTTATCGGAATCTGGAAGCCCCCTTTAACAAGGGGGCCCCCAGATCCCAGCCCCCCCCATATGAATGAGTATGGGGTACATGGTCCCGATAATCATTTACAAAAAAAAAATAATAGTGTAGTGTGAAAAAAGATAGAACACGGTCTTTGACAAGTCCTTTATTAAAAGAAAAAACTAAAAGAATGTCCCCCACAGTAGATCCAACGTCAATGACGATGCCGTCCACATGCTGCCAACCCGGAAAAAATAATTTAAAAAAAAGGCTCCGCATCCAACGATGGCTCCCGCCGTCTGCCTGCTCTAGTGGTATGACAGTTCTTAAATAGGTAAGGGGCGGGGCCACCCAGGTACATCACACATGTGACCTTACCCCTTGTGACAGCAATGATGTCAATCACCCCTTACCTATTTAAGAACTGTCAAACCACCGGAGCAGACAGACAGCGAAGGCGGACATTATGATTGACGTTGGATCTACTGCGGGGGACATTCTTTTAGTTTTTTCCTTTAAAAAGGACTTGTCAAAGACCGTGTCCTGTCTTATTTCACACACTTTTTGTTTTTTGTGAATCAGTATCGGGACCATGTACCTCATACTCATTCACATGGGGGGGCCGGGATCTGAGGGCCCCCTTGTTAAAGGGGGTTTCCAGATTCTGACAAGCCCCCTGCCCGCAGACCCCCTCAACCACCGGCCAGGGTTGTGGGGAAGAGGCCCTTGTCTCCATCAACATGGGGACAAGGTGCTTTGGGAGGGGCCCTCCTGCCCCAAAACACCCCCCCCATGCTGAGGGCATGTGGCCTGGTATGGTTCAGGAGGGGGGGGGGCGCTCGCTTGTCACCCCCCCTTTCCTGACCTGCCGAGCTGCATGCTTGGATAAGGGTCTGGTATGGATTTTGGGGGGGACCCCCACGCCATTGTTTTTTAAATTTTGTCGTAGGAGTTCCCCTCAAAAACCATACCAGACCCGAAAGGCTTGGTATAGATGGGAGGGGGGACCCCACACCATTTTTTTAATTTATTTTTTTAATTGCCGGTAATTTGTTTACATTCAGCTGTCAGTTGTCACTACTAAAATACCGCATGACTTGATAAAATAACTCATGCTGTATTTTAGTCGCATTTACTTTTTTCTGACCTCAGGTACGGATGAATTGGTTTTCCTGGTGCGACTAGCCATCAGAGACCGCAGTGCTTTAGATGATCCCACACTTTAGATAAAGAGCTATGGGCAAACTAAATGTTCTGTTGTTTTCCTCAGGAATTCAAGACAGGGGGTTGATTTTTCAGGGTATTTCCTACGTAGAATTAACATTTCCCATAACCACTTCAGACCCACGCTATAGCCGAAACACAGCTACAGCGAGGCTTTCTCATGCTGGGAGGGCGTCCATGGATGTCCTCCCAGAACCATGCACCCCATGTGCCCCCTGGGGCGTGCATCCGGCGTGCTCTGTGATCGCTGTGTCCCTTGGACGCAGCTAATCACAGATTGTGGTAAAGGGCCAATCACAGCAGTCCTTTACCATGTTTTCACCTGTGTCCAATCACAGCTGATCACATGTAAACAAACTTGCTGGTTATCAGCATTCCATTCCTCACAAGCTGTCACAGTATGAGGAGAGGAAAGACAGAAACTCTGCCCTGCAAAAGTGAGGAGAAATCTCTTTAACGAATGCTGGGGCAGCAATAAAACCTGAAAGTTACTAAGACAGGGGGCAATTACACAGATAATCAGAGCACTGCTAATCTGTGCTGTGATTATCAGTGTAGGCCCATCAGTGCCACGTATCTGTGCCATCTATTAGGGCTTATCAGTTCCCCGTATCAGTGCCCACTAGTGCTGCCTACCAGTGCCCATCAATGTTGCCTATCAGTGCCCATAAGTGCCACATATCAGTGCAGTCTCATCAGTGCCCATCAGTGAGTGCTGCCTCATCAATGCCCCTCAGTGTAGCCTATCAGTGCCCATCAGTGCAGACTCATAAGTGAACATCAGTGAAGGAGAAAACTGAGTTATTTGCAAAATTTGATACAGAAACTAAGAAAAAAGTTTTTTTGGTAAAATTTTTGGTCTTTTTTAATTTGTTTAGCAAAAAAATAAAAATTCCAGTGGTAATTAAATACCACCAAAAGAAAGCTCTATCTGTCTCAAAAAAAATATAAAAGTGTAATAGGAGTACAGTGTTGCATGACTGCCCAAGTGTGACAGCAATAAAATCTGAAAATTGACCTGGGCAGGAAGGGAGTGTAGTGGGTAACTTAGCAAATCATCACTCTGTGAGTTCAGGTCCACCTTAAAGTGTTACTACATTCAAGATTTTGTTTTGTAAATAAAGATTACAAACATGTTATACTCACCTGTTCTGTGCAGTGGTATTGCACAGGTCGGCCCCAATTCTCCTTTTTTTCGGGTTCAGCATCGGCGGTCTTGGCTCCTGCTCTTCTTTTTGTGTCCCTATAGCAAGCCATTTGCTATGGAGGCACACAGTGCCTGAGTGCTCCCAAGCTGCATGTTTATGGAGCCGTGCTCATGAAAACCGCAAATCCACAATCTCAGAAAATTAGAATATTGTGAAAAGGTGCAATATTCTCGGCTCAAAGTGTCCCACTCTAATCAGCTAATTAAGCCATAACACCTGCAAAGGGTTCTTGAGCCTTTAAATGGTCTCTCAGTCTGGTTCAGTAGGAATCACAATCATGGGAAAGACTGCTGACCTGACAGTTGTGCAGAAAACCATCATTGACACCCTCCATAAGGAGGGAAAGCCTCAAAAGGTAATTGAAAAAGAAGTTGGATGTTCCCAAAGTGCTGTATCAAAGCACATTAATAGAAAGTTATGTGGAAGGGAAAAGTGTGGAAGAAAAAGGTGCACAAGCAGCAGGGATGACCGCAGCCTGGAGAGGATTGTCAGGAAAAGGCCATTCAAAAGTGTTGGGGACTTTCACAAGGAGTGGACTGAGGCTGGAGTCAGTGCATCAAGAGCCACCACACACAGACGGATCCTGGACATGGGTTTCAAATGTCGTATTCCTCTTGTCATGTTGCTCCTGAACAACAAACAACGTCAGAAGCGTCTTACCTGGGCTAAAGAAAAACAGACCTGGTCCAAAGTCCTCTTTTCTGATGAGAACAACTTTTGCATCTCATTTGGAAACCAAGGACCCAGAGTATGGAGGAAGAATGGAGAGGCACACACTGCAAGATGCTTGAAGTCCCGTGTGAAGTTTCCACAGTCTGTGTTGATTTGGAGAGCCATGTCATCTACTGGTGTTGGTCCACTGTGCTTCATTAAGTCCAGGGTCAATGCAGCTGTCTACCAGGAGATTTTGGAGCACTTCATGCTTCCTTCCACAGACGAGCTTTATGGGGATGCTGACTTCATTTTACAGCAGGACTTGGCACCTGCCCACACTGCCAAAAGCACCAAAACCTGGTTCAATGACCGTGGGATTACTGTGCTTGATTGGCCAGCAAACTCGCCTGACCTGAACCCCATAGAGAATCTATGAGGCATTGCCAAGAGAAAGATGAGAGATATGAGACCGAACAATGCAGAAGAGCTGAAGGCTGCTATTGAAGCATTCTGGTCTTCCATAACACCTCAGCAGTGCCACAGGCTGATAGCTTCCATGCCACGCCGCATTGACGCAGTAATTGCTGCAAAAGGGGCCCAAACCAAGCACTGAGTACACATGCATGCTTATACTTTTCAGAGGTCCGATATTGTTCTATGTACAATCCTTGTTTTATTGATTGCATGTAATATTCTAATTTTCTGAGATTGTGGATTTGGGGTTTTCATGAGCTGTAAGCCATAATCATCACAATTATGACAAATCAGCTTGAACTATCTTGCTTTGCATGTAATGAGTCTATCTCATATATTAGTTTCACCTTTTAAGTTGCATTACTGAAATAAATGAACTTTTGCACGATATTCACATTTTTCGAGTTTCACCTGTATTTGTCGTTTCCTACTTAATACATTTCATAATATAAACAGCAAGGAGAAAATCTTGACGATTCAAGTGGGAAGGGCATACTACTTGCCCCCATTTGGACAAGAAGGAAAGAAAGTATACTATCAACATTCGTTGGCAATTAACCTAGTGTCCGAATTGACTACCAAACATGTAAATATGGTACAAACTGTATTTATGTTTTAAGATACCCTATATTGTTGAAATTACAAATATTCTGTATTCATTCGCTGCCGCGTACAAAAATAAATATCTATAAAAAAGAAAAGCTAGATCAGCATTCAGGTTATTTCCAAAGGCTGCAATGTGATATTCACAGTGATATTCAGTTGAATGAACATTTGCATCGAACTTTTTGTCCTCGTTACAACTAATAAAAACTCAGACTACAGCAGCAATGTGGTCACTCGTAGGAGAACACGAGGAACAATAATCCCTATGCACTACAGACAATGTATCCAGATGAAGATTTGGTTATTGTCTTTAATTAACAAAACTGTAAATAACTGAAAAACGTGAAGAAATTAGGAGATTTTATCAGCGCAATGAAAATGTGAATTTATATTAAGAGTTTATCTAATTCCAGTCATAACTGCGTTTTTTTTAATGTGGAACAATATAGATGGAAAGACTTCTCCCTCGCCCATCTCTAGTCCGAGTGTTTTTACACCTTTAGCTCATGATTTTACATGTACTGGTCCTCATCAGCTTCATTGATGAGAATAGACCATTTATCCAGTCTCTCTCCTGTTGACTGCCAAGAATTTTGTCGAGAGATTTTGTTTGCAGACCCTTGGCTGATGTAGCTGATCTGGTCCCAATTACTGGAAATATCTCTTCTTCTGTCATCCATCCCAACATGAACACTTATCTGTGATGGTGTGAGAGGTTTCATGTGGCCTTGGGCTTGGGCTTCATATGTGTCTGTGTCTGGCTTATTGTAGCTGAAAGAATGACACATACAAAAAAAGTTATTAAATATCCATGATTACCTAAGACAAGCCAAAACTTGTAGATTGGTACAGGAATAAACATAACATGGGATCAAGTCAGTAAAGAACACTGAGAAAACCACACTGGAAAATGCTCCCACTCCCACTGTCAAAACCCAGCTGACCTTTCAGTTTCAGTTGTCTAAATAAGGTGTGCAAAGTTTATCCTTTTTAAAAAGTATCCACAGCCTGAGTAGAAAAACCTGTCCCCTACCAGCAAGATGCAGACAGCTTTGCTCTGTGCTGAAGCAATGGTCTCTCTGCAGAGGTCCGACATGCCCTCTGCTGAGTCAGAGCTAAAACTCTCCAATCAGTAGGAAAACTGTGTTTTTCTGATTGGAGAGCTTTAGCTCTGACCTCTGCAGAGAAACTACTGCTTCCACACGGAGGGCATTGGTCCCTTTCTGTGCAGTAACCCAGAGTGAAAAGTTTCCCAGTGAATTACTGCACAGATTTAGAAGAAATACACAAAGCACATCAAGATTCAAGTAACATTATATAATTTAATGTATTTAAAGCAAGTAGCTTCAACCCCAGGTAGCTGTGAAGGTTCAGGCACCATGTACCGTTCACTGCCTACAGTGATGGATAGGTACCCTGCTCCTTAAACACCTTTTGCTTCCCCACAATATCTGCTCACAACCTCCTTGTTTTTAGTTCTATTCCAGCCTATCCTTCCTTGTGAATAAAGGCTATACAACTACTAGTCCTGAAATGGTGAAAGTCTCGGAGGGTGTCCTGGATTTCAACTAACACAGCATGAAAGTGGTTTAACACATTCTTCCTATCACTCTGCATGATCTACTTTTTGAATACTTTGGCTCAGATGGTTACATGCACAAAATGAATTCGGGAAATTATGGACATGGATGTCATACCACTTCCTAAACTAAATCTCTCTAAAACTGAGCTGCTAATATTCCCCCCAACTCCTGCCCTCCTCCATGACTTTTCCATCAAGATCAATAATGCAAATATCAGTTCCTCCCGTCAAGCCAGGGTACTAGGTGTAATCCTGGACTCTGACCTATCATTTCGGCCCCAAATCCAATCGCTGTCAAAAACTTGTAGACTTCACCTTCGTAAAATCTCTAAAATTCGCTATTTAACTAATGAAACCACCAAGCTACTCATTCACCCCCTTGTTATTTCTCACCTTAACTATTGCAACTCCTTTCTCATAGGCCTACCTCTCCATAGTCTATCCCCTGCTGAATGCTGCTGCCAGACTCATCTACCATACCAACTGCTCAGTGTCTGCCACCCCTCTCTACCAATCCCTCCATTGGCTTCCAATTGCCCAACGAATAAACTTCAAAATTCAAACAACAACCTGCAAAGGAATTCACAAGTCTGTCCCGAACTACATCACCAATCTTGTCTCAAATATCACCTAAACAGTCCTCTCCACTCCTCTCATGATCTCCTGCTCTCAAGCTCCCTTGTCTCCTCCTCCCATGCTTGTCTCCAGAGCCTCTCCCATCCTCTGGAACTCTCTACCTCAATCTGTCTGGCTATCCCCTACTCTGGCTGCCTTTAGGCGATCCCTGAAAACTCATCTCTTCAGAGAGGCCTATAACTACTCCGATAAAACTTTTTTCACTTCCATCAGCTCATCCCCCACAGTTATAACCTTTTGAACCATTTGCCCCACTCTATTAGATTGTAAGCTTTTATGAGCAGGGCCCTCCTAATCCTCTTGTTTTTAGTGTATTGTAACTGTATTGTCTCCCGTTATATTGTAAAGCGTTGCACAATCTGTTGGAGCTATATAAATCCTGTATAATAATAATAATGTCAAAGTTAAATCAAAATATGTATGCAAAAGTGACTATTTTCATTGCCGATTGTTCATAAATGGTGAAGATATGCTCTATGTGTTTGTTTGTTTATAATCTACTATACCTTTAAATGTATTGAGGGGGAATGCGATATGTAGATTGTTTTCGGTTGTAGTGTGTATGACTTTGTTATTATTTACACTTTACTCTTCAATCAGACATCTTCTACAATGTCTGCTGCTCTGACTATTCTAACCTCTGTAGTGGTGCACTTCACCTACTGTGTAACAGTGGCCAGCACATTAATAAAGGTCATGCAGGGGCGGTACTAGACTATTTTGCACCCTAGGCAAGAACAGCTACTTGCGCCCCCCCTTTTAAAATAAATAAATAAAATCTTTTACTACTAAATCAACAAAACATGAAACTGTTACATTTCTTTTAATTTGCAAAAATAGGTGCCATAAGATGCCACCAGCACCAATAATAAAGACAAAATATATATTAACCAACTATAAATTAACTGTAATCAGGGTTGCTGTTAGAAAACACGGTGCCCCTTACAGCCAACCTGACAGGGCTCCCCCAAACCACAGGGCCCCAAACAGCCAACCTAACAGGGCCCCCCATGCCCACAAAAAAAAAACACAGTTTACAATGCTTCAGTTATGAATTAACACAGTGAGTGATCAGTACAGAGCACTCATTGTGTTCATTCAGGAATGGAAGAGGCTGGTAAATTACTGGAACTGATCCCCTATATGTTTCTCACTGCAGTAGCTGAAAGCGGGGAGAGGAGAAGAACCCAGCTTTCAGCTGCTACAGAAAGAGCCAAAAAGGATTGGTTCCAGTAATTGCCCCATTCACCCTTCCTGTCCAAATCCAAATCACCCAGCTGCCTGGGCCCCCCTGCAGGCCTGGGCCCCATGCAGGAGGACTGGTGGTACCCCCTTATCCACAGCCCTGACTGTAATAACCAATCAGACAGAGAACCCCTCCCCCCAAAAAAGAGACAGAGTTACAAAATTCCACATTGATTAGCAACCGCCAGCTGGCTTGCAGTAAGGGACTGGGTCTGAGAGGAACACTGGAAGGAGCCGCAGCTCAGCTGCTACACTGATCCCAGACACCCAGCATCTTCCTCTCTCCTTTCCTTCTCCCCCTCTGCCACCCATCCCCTCAGCTGAAGGATCATTCATCACGTGGCAGCGTCCCACATGATCAATCAGCATTCGCTCCCCTCACCCTGACCATTGTCTGCCCCCCACCCTGGCTCACCTCTGATGGTTCCTGCCAGGGTGCGGAGTCCAGGCTGTGGCTCTCAGTGAGGACAAGCAGCCTCCCATCACTACACTGCTTCCCTCACATCGGCCCCGATCATTCTACTCACATAGGGTTAACCCTGCAACCAGAGCACACTCCCACCTATTGATTGGCTCCAGCTGTGTAGAAGAAGGCGGAGCCAGCGATGGACATGCCCCATTCGGTCACTAGCCGGTGTGTGTACCGGAGATGTACAGACCGATCCTCTGATCAGAGACTGCTCTGGGTCCTGGGGTAATGTCATCACTTCCCATCCTAGGGGGAGCCGACACTTCACTGCTACATGGAATACTGTTTTATATATATATATATATATATATATATATATATACACACACACACTAAATGGTGTTGAATGGCTGTGAGACAATTGTGCAGAGTATAGATACCTTCATTCCCTCATCATTCCCTGTGTATGGGGAGAGGGAAACTCTCTCAGAGAAATGAAGAATTCATACAAAAGGTATATAGGTCACACAGACAGTGTTGGCCTGTGCTGCGCCTAGGTAACCCTAGGTGGCAGTGCACCCTAGGCGGCTGCCTAGTTTGCCTAGTGGAAGCACCAGCCCTGGGGACAAGCTATTACCTATATGCTTCTAATAATGTTAGCAGCCTGGCTGTTATACTGACCTACTTGATTTAATACTCTAAATCAGGGTTTCTCAACCAGGGTTCCATGAAGCCATAGGGTTCCTCCGCAGGTTTCTAGGGGTTCCTTGAGCAATGAGAGATTCTGTTTCATAGGAGAGTATCCATTGACACCAATTATCTCTTTAGCTATCTTTAAAGGATAAGTTCACCTTTCAAAATATGTTACACCCATATTCAGGGTGTAACATTTAACATGTTATGAATGAACTGGCCCCAGCACCCTCTCCCCCTTCCCCCCCGATGCCCATCTTGACAACTCAGTCTCTACTTGGACCCCAGCTGTTCTCTTGCCTGCTGCCTGCCTCGACCTCTGCTTGTACATTGAATAATCTTGTGTTATAACATTTGCACTGATCTCTGCCTGGATACCAACCTGCTCCCTCATTCTGTTCTGTCTCCTCAGTTTAGCCACCTTGTTCACGTGACTCCCTGGTGAGGCAAACCCAAGGGCCACAGACTTGGTGTAAGTTTGCAGCAAAGTATCCCAAGGGTCACCACCCCATTGCTCCTTGCTGGGTGCTCTGGTGAAGTCCAAGCTGTTATTTAGACTTTTTAACCAGTAATAGGGTGCAGAGTGAGTCGGAATCATAGGCAAACTTCCAGTCACCTCCTCTCACAGTAGCGGTTATTGGAAGCCCAAACACATTAGCATTGCAGAGCTTCCTGGTTTTCTGTTTATAAGCATGCTGCAGATAGAACCCCTGGGAGCAACAAGTACGCCATGGAATCAATGGCGTGCCAGACACAAAGAAGGTAAAGGAGCTCAGAATGGAGGTAATCAATAAGGAGGCACATGGGTACCTATTTTATAAAATATCTACAAACCAAGGGGAACAAGAACTCTAAAACGTTCTTGGACTGTAAAGAATAGGTGAAAACAAGGAAGAAGCCACAGCGTATAATGAATGACCACATGCAGCCTTGTGCAGTGAGAATATTATTCTGACTAACCTCAAATGACTTCTGATTCTGCTCTAAATCTGTTCCCCTCATTAGTGGAATATTCCTGCCTTTTTTGTGGATGAATTACTCTACTCTATGGGGTTGAATTACTAAAGGCAAATAGACCGTGCACTTTGCAAAGTGCAGTTGCACTCTGGAAGGGCAGATGCTCCAGAGCTTAGTAAATGAGGTAAAGCTTCACTTTGCAAAGAATACCCAATCGCATGCAAGGAAAATAAAAAAACAGCATTTTTGCTTCCACATGATTGGATGATGGAAGTCAGCAGAACTTCTGCTTATTTACTAAGCTCTGGAGCAACTGCACTTGCAGAGTGCAAGTGCAGTTTGCAGAGTGCACCATTTGCCTTTAGTAAATCAACCCCAGTCTTTATTTACTAGTCTCCTATATCTACTTCTGTAGTACCTGAAGCACTTAAAAGTTGCAGGAAAAGGCAGAAGATGATCATTTTTCACTAGTTGAAATATCACCATGGAGAAGTTATAGTGAAGGGGAAGCACAGTCTTGATGTGTGTGATGATAGTAGTACAGGACTTTGTGACAAGGGATTGTAGGACCAAACAAAATCATGCTGCCTCAGAAGTGCCAAAATACATTTTGTAGTTAAATATACTAAGAATAATGATAAAAAACAAAGGTTGTACTCTGGAAGCTCTAAACCAAGAGTCTCCAAACTGCAGCCCCTGGCTTGGATGTGGCCTTTACTTGCCTTTTTCCATCCCTTGGGGCCGATACAAGGCACCATTCCTCCCACTGACACAAAAGAAAGGGCACTATTCCTACCATTGACACCAACAATCGGGCATTATTCCTCCAACTGACACTAGAGATGGGGAACCAATTCTCCCATTGAGACCAATTATGGGGCTTTATTCCTCTCACTGACCACCAATGATGTCATTTTTTTTACTCCCACTGACCACCAATGATGTAATTTTTTTACTCCCACTGACCACCAATGATGTCATTTTTTTACTCCCACTGACCACGAAGCTTATGGCACCATTTCCTTCTACCAATGCCAGGCAAATTTCTACCCCCACTGGCTACAGTCTTCCCCCCTCCCCTTAACGTTTGAAGGGCAGTAAACTGACCCTTTGTTTCAAACGTTTGGAGATCGCTGCTCTAAACCATAAGAAAAAAAGCCGATTTAATAAAAAAAAATAATTTTCATCCCATAGGGAGAGGGATGTTGTGAAATGGATGAGAAGTTCTGGCTATATTTTGCTACAGCAGAAAGCATCATGTGGCCTGCACGTTTGTGCAACAAGGAAGCTGAGTAAAGTTGGCACAATACATTTTTATTAAAAGTCAACTTAAAAAAAACCTTACAGATGCTGGTGTGATTATGGTACCAAAGTATCTATCAGACAGTGGCACACCCTGCTTTTAAAGCCCAACTCTGACAATTCTCCCTTGCAGTAGGGCTGTGCCCATACCCAGTGGTGGGTGATCATGGGGCCCCATAAAGCCTACCTTACAGGATCCCATGCAGTGAATGTATTTAGTATTCTATGTCAAGGGGCGCCAGAGAGGGTATTCTGTAGATTCCTTACGTATGCAAGCATCGCATAGCCATGCTGACACTGCCAAAAGCAAACACTCTGGGGTTGATTTACTAAAGGCACTAGACTGTACACTTTGCAAGTGCAGCTGCTCCAAAGTTTAGTAAATGAGGGGAAGCTCTGCTGGCTTCCATCATCCAATCATATGCAAGCAAAAATGCTTTTTTTTTAATTTTCCTTGCAAGTGACTGGGTATTCTTTGCAAAGTGAAGCTCACTTGATTTAAAAAGCTCTGCAGCAACTGCATTTGCAAAGTGCACAGTCTATTTGCCTTTAGAAAATCAACCCCTCTGTCCCCCTGAAGCAGAGGTGTTAATTTACTGTGTAGAAACTGATTCATTGGTATCTGTAGTGTCCACAAGCAAATTCATTTGCATAGTTTAGCAGTTGTTCACTTTTCAGCAATTCAGCAACCCCCAAAATGTCCACGTAAAAGCTGCAAATAGCCATGGGTTAAATGAATAGATCAACAATGTGAGCATGCATATTGGGTTTCTAAATATCGCTGACCACAGACTCTGGTTAAATATCCCAGGTGCTTCCACTTGTCTGCACTAGAGGTACTGACTAGGTAGCTCACCCCCATTATGGTATTTGGAAAGCTTTTGTTGCAATGTAAGGTAACTTACTGGATATGGATTGGGAGAACATTATTTTCAACTATGAGAAGCTAATGGTGTATTTATTATTAGAGATGTTATAGACTAACCTTTGTCTATTATCCTGCGGGAGCTAAACTGTGAGACACGTTGAGGATGGACTAATCCACTCTTCAGCAAGTAAGCTGATGACTGGAATTCTGTAAAGGCTGAAACTGGGCCTAAAAAATGCTGTAATATCTAGTAAGGGTATTAGCCACGTAGAGAAAGTATTGGGCACAATGTCTGCTTAAACATACATGTTGTTAAAATTCCTATTGTGGGTAGTGAATTTTAAGATATTAATTTGGATTGTTTTAAGTAATATTTATTTTTTAAAAATTGTGTTTTTTTATCAGTATGTTAAGATTAACAATTATTACTTCAAAACTCCTTGTATGTAGTGTGGGGTTAGCTCAGGTGGGGGATCTCCTTCCCTGGGACAAAGGTAGACCGCACAGCAGGCTTTCATCAAAATCTGACTGGTTGTCAGCTTTATTTAAAAGGTTTGCAGAAAATAAACAAAACATGAAAATAAACCCTCGCCATCCAGGCACTAACTAAACAAAAGGCATTTCCTCTCTCAGAGGTGAAGGGCTTCTCCCTGTCACCGAAATAAAACAAAAGCAAACCTTTTCTTGTAGGTATCGTACACACACAGCTCTCTCAGAACACCTCTCTGAGTCCCAGGCCACGAGCAACTCCTTGCTCCAGCCCTGCCTTATTTATACCACCTGTTGGTGGTCATCAGTGGAGCCCCAACTCTGGTCCGGACCCACCTGCTTAACTGTGGCCCCGAAAACCCGGAGTGGACTCCACCTAAACGGTCAGGTATGAGCATATGCGAGGTGACACATAGCGTCCCTCTATCACCTCGCCGTTCATCCTGTCACAGTAGTTACACAGTCTAAGTACTACAGAAATATTAATGGGATGCGTTGCCACAAGCCATCTGGCAGCCCCACATATTATTGTTATCGCTCTAAAAAAAATGCACAATTTAACAACTAAAAGTATTATGCTGAATCAGCCTTCAATCCAACTTCTAAAATATAATTTTTTTTTATTCTGAAAATCCAGTAGAAATGAAAAGTAGAAAAAAAAAGCACTTGAAAGTCTAACAAATTTTGGGGCAAAAATGCTTCATGGTTTGGCTAAGGCTAGGTTCACACTTGCTTGCAGGCTGGTTCCGGGTGCAGGAATGGCACCTGTTTCTGCACCCAAAACCACCTGCAGCCATTCTGAATTGCACCCACATGCATCTGAGCTCGCAGCACATTTGCAGGTACGGGAACCGCAGGAAAACGGCATGGTCAAAGCATTTTTCAAATCTGCAAGCACCTTTTTTGTGGGACATGTGGGCACAGCAGACCATTCAGATGAATGGTCTGTCGTGCCCGAGCAAATGCTGGCCTTGTGGCCCGCAGTAGTGTGAACCTAGGGTGAGGGAATTTTAAGAGTGTGTCCTTTGCATATATACTTTGCACTAGAAGATGTCCCTCTTTATCATCTTAGAAAGTTGGGAGGTTTGCTTTACATAATAAAGTTTTTTTTTTATACAGAGCCCTGCATCAGAAAGGATGGGCAAATGTGAAAGTAAGAGTGAGGGATTTAGATCCAAAGTAAGGCCTGGTTGAGAGCTTTGTCTACGACTGTATAAAACAGCTGAATATACACAGAGTGATATCAGGAGTAGACAGGACCTGTTTAGTGTGCCTGTACATGTATACTGTATATAAGTATCTAAATGAAAGCATTGCAGTATATTTCATTCATCAATTACCAATGGAATATGACATATGATTAATGCCGGCTGTAGATCAATATCCTACCAAGGAAGGGTCAGGCTACCACTCACCACTTCAACTGTAATGACGATAAAACCACAGAGACAGAGGAGGCTGCCATCGCTGCTGATCCCATCCATGGCTGTAGCACCAACCCCAGAGGCAAGAAGGCACCTTCAAAGAGATGATATAATATATAAGAAATATTTCTCATTGCATTTAGACCCCTGGTGCCAAACCTGTGGGCTGCATGCCTCCATTTGGTATTTTTTGTATTGTCCCTGGGGTCTCTACAGAAAGTAGTATGTGTTTGTCTATTCCACTGATCCCTGGAAGTCTCATGTAATAAGTCTCCAGTCTTCAAATATCTATTGAAGCATGTGTCTGATCTTTAGCAACTCCTAAAGCATGATTAAAGGATCAAGGATTAAGTTCACCGGTTGCACAAAAATAATAAATACACATTATTTTGCAGATAAGAAAAATGTGCATTTATTATTTTTGTCTGCAGGAGCCAGTAAAGCATTGTAGCAGCGATCTGCTGGTAGTTCCTTGAGAACTACAAGCCGACAGCCACTAAGGCTATTGGGACTTGCAGTTCATTCATTCTCAGAACTTTGTGAATGAATGAGGAGGCCATATGGGTGGAGCCACGCACAGCCGCACGGTTTTCAAATCTGACAGCTAGTGGGGGAACTTCTCCCCATACTTCTGTCAGGAGGGGGGGGGCAGTGGGCGGCGGCTGCAGCATTGGGAACATGTTAAATGTTCCACCCTAAAAAACAGGTGGAACGTGTAACATGTTCCCGAAGGTGAACTTATCCTTTAAGTCTTTGATCATCTGTTATAGTAGTCTTTAATAATCTACTGTTGCATGTCAGCAGCCTGACAGCTTTCAGCAGCATTACATTCACTTAGCATTATGTATGGCCCTCTGATGAAGAGAGTTGACCACCAATGTTTTAGACACTTGTGCACTTCCAGCCTTGTGGCAACAGTTTGGGGAAGCCCCTTTTCTGCTCCCGCATGACTTTACACCTGTGCACAAAGCCAGGTCCATAAAGGTCTATGTGTGCATGAGGTCTGTACAGAGCCCTGACCTCAATGCAACCAAACACCTATAAACTGGAAAATCAATTATGAGCCACTGCCTGATGTTGCATATCCGCTTTTGGCTGAATGGGCATCAATTTCCATAGACACACGCCAAAATCTTGTGAAAAGCCCTCCCAGAAGAGAAGGGGGACACCTCAGTTTTAAATGTCCATACTTTTGGAATGGGATATCCAACAAGCATTTAGTATGTAATTGAGACAGGCAGGTGTCCACAAACATTTAGCCACATAGTGTAGAATTCGTTTTTCTTGTTTGGAGCACTTCTATAATATCTAGTCATCAGTCTACATTCATGGAAACAAGTATTTTATAAGTGATTAATATTAAGTAGTTATATATCCATACCTGCCGCAATGGGAATGCCAAGAAGATTGTATATCAGGGCAAACATGAAGTTAACCCTTATTCTTCTCACTGTCCTCTTTGAGAGATGAATGCTTGCAACCACATCAAGTAAATCATTCTGTAATATACAGTGAGCACATACGAGTTATTACCAATATCTATAACTTATTCTGTGTGACTCAAATAGTATTTTTTTTATCTTAATCTAATCTTAACTTTTATTATCATAAACTAACACACTATTAAGTTTTTGTACTATAAAACTAGAGTTTATTATTATTTTCTGGCGTATAAGACTACTTTTTATACTTAAAAATATACCCCAAAAATTGGGGGTCGTCTTATACGCAGGGTATAAAATGTGAACCTTGAGTTTGTTTGGGTCAAGCTGGCTGGATGTGTGGTAATACTGTACATACAGTATACCGTGCTGAGCCAAGCTGGCTCAAAACAAATGTCCCTATGATAGATTAATCTGTCAGCCCGCTGGATGTGCGGTATATGCAGTATACTACGCTGAGCTAAGCGGTTTCAAAACATACCAGTGTGTCCCTACTGTAATCAGCCCGCTGGATGCGTGTATGTATGGTAGCTGCGACTACATACAGTATACACTGGGCCAATCACGGCGAGTGATGTATTCTACTAATGAATACAAAGCCTGCTTGGATTGGCTGAGTCAGAGAGGTGGGCTGATGATGTCACAACCTCAGCCAATCCGAGCAGGCTTTGTATTCATTAGTAGAATACATCGCTCGCCATGATTGGCCCAGTGTATACTGTATGTAGCCGCAGCTACCGTACATACACGCATCCAGCGGTCTGATTACAGTAGGGACGTACCGGTACATTTTGAAACAGCTTGGCTCAGTATACTGTATATACCTCAGTGATATATACTCAGTATACTGTATATACCACACATCCAGTGGGCTGACAGATTAAACTGTCATAGGGACATTTGTTTTGAGCCAGCTTGGCTCAGCGCGGTATACTGTATGTACATTACTGCACATCCAGCGGGCTGTATATACAGTATACTGTATGTAGCCGCAGCTACCGTATTACTGCACATCCAGCAGTAACCATCTGATTTGGAATTTGATCCATATGATGACTGTCTTACAAATGTATCACAAGATGTCATTCATGAACTTATGATGTCAGAGGATGAACATGAGGATTTTGAAGGATTTTAAGTACCGGTAAATCATAACCATTTCAATGAAAAAATCTGATGTTTTTAAATGGTGTTGCCTTGGAAGGGGGGTAGTCTTATACGGCGAGTATAGCCCAAAACCTATGTTTTAACTGGAAAATTAGGGGGTCGTCTTCTACACCCAGTCGCCTTATACACCGGAAAATACGGTAATTATTATTATAATGCAAGTATTATACAGGATTTATATATAGCACCAACCGTTTGCACAGAGATACATATGAACATATCTGTTCTAATAAACAAAAAATAACTTAAAAATTCTGCGCTATAGTATGTGTGTAACTCCCAAACATAAAAGTATCAATAGAACATAAGCTGCTACCTCAATATTGCAACAATGCATCAAACAATAAAACATAAAAGTGCGGCGCTACATATAACTAAAAAGTTAGTGAAAATACATGGAATAAATGGAAAGTCCAATTCACATGCGAAGGAAATATAACGTGAAATAAGCCCCTTTTTTTAATGGGACATCAATGTTGCCATGAATGCTTCAAATCTGGTCAAGAAGATGAAAAAAATCCACCATCACCAACACCCAAAAAATTAATTTGATGTCTCAAGTGTTCAGGTCCATGGCATGAGTCTGAAATTTGCATTGAGCATTTTGACCCATCCTTAATTGGGGGTCAATTTGATCTGGTAAGAGGCAGAATTTTGTGGGTGTTGGTGATGGTGGATTTTCTTCATCTTCTTGACCAGATTTGAAGCATTCGTGGCAACACTGATGTCCCATTCAAAAAGGGGCTTATTTCACATTATATTTTCTTCGCATGTAATTTGACTTTCCATTTATTCCATGTATTTTCACTAACCTTTTGGTTATATGTAGCGCCACACTTTTATCTTTTATAACTGTTCTAATATCTATGTTAAAAAAAGCTCTAAATCTATGATGGCTTTCAGGACAGTGAAGCAGAACCTGTCAGACCGTTCTATTCTACAGTATGCTATAGATAAAGAGCTTGCTCAACAAGATAAAGTAGAAATAAAGCCTTTTTTCACCCTCTATTGTATCTCAGTGCTGCTGATCTCCTCTAGCCTCTTTCTGCCACTTCCTGCCTACATGCACTTTCTCTATTATCAGCTGCATATCATTTCTCTGGATCAGTGGACCATGCAATGGCAATATTTGGCAGCATGGCCATTTGTAGTCTCTATAAGGGGTGTTTGAGACAGTGCGACAAAGTAGGTGCTTTACTTGGAGGCAGTTGTCACCCAATATCAGAAAGTGCCTGAGAGACCTTAATAGCAGGATCTACAGATATTCTTTTACTGCACATTTAAAACTTCTTTTGAAATGACAATAACATGATTAATACATTAGTATGATGCATTATGATATTTTAGCTTTTATGTTGTGCTTTAAAGCTGTAGAAAACTCTGTATCTTAACATGTACCTACAGGTAAGCTTACAGTCATGCTTACCTGTAGGTACAATGAAAATCTCTATATAAAACCTTCCCTTTAGAGAAGCCTATTCTGCCGCCACCTAGCAACTGTTCTTTTATTTCCTCCATCAGCTCATCCCCCACAGTTAATATATATATAAATCCTGTGTAATAATGATCTCCTATACAGTTAGGTCCATACATATTTGAACACAGGCACAATTTTCATACTTTTGGCTCTGTATGCCACCAGAATAAATTAAAACGAAACAATCCAAATAAATTTGAAGTGCAGACTTTCAGTTTTAATTCAGGGGTTGAACAAATATCAAGTACAAATTTTAGGAACTGCAACTATTTTTATACACAGTCCGTCCATTTTCAGGGGCTCAAATGTAATTGGACAAATGAATATAATCATAAATAAAATGTTCATTTTTAATATTTTGTTGAGAATCCTTTACTGGCAATGACTGCCTGAAGTCTGGAACCCATGGACATTACCAAAGACAGGGTTTCCTCCTTTCTGATGCTTGGCCAGGCTCTAACTGCAGCTGTCTTCAGTTGTTCTTTGTTTGTGGGTCTTTCTGCCTTTAGTTTGCAAATGAAATGCATGCTCAATTGAGTTGAGATCAGGCGATTGACTCAGTCATTGCAGAATATTCAACTTCTTTTCCTTCAAAAGCTCATGGGTTGCTTTTGCAGTGTGTTTTGGATCATGGTCCATCTGTGAAGCGCCATCCAATCAACTTTGCTGCATTTGGCTGAATCTGGGCTGACAGTATATCTCTAAACACTGCAGATTTCATCCGGCTGCTTCTGTCTTCTGTCACATCATCAATAAACACCAATGACCCAGTGCCACTGGAAGCTATGCATGCCCATGCCATCACACTGCCTCCACCATGTTTTACAGATGATGTTGTGTGCTTTGTATCATGAGCTGTTCCAAGCCTTCTCCACACTTTTTTCTTCCCGTCATTCTAGTATAGATTATTCTTAGTTTCATCCATCCAAAGAATGCTTTTCCAGAACTGGTCTGGCTTTTTTATATGTTTTTTGACAAAGTCTAATCTGGCTTTTCTATTCTTAGGGCATATGAATGGTTTGCACCTTGTGGTGAACCCTCTGTATTTGCTTTTGTGAAGTCTTCTCTTGATTGTAGACTTTGGCAATGATACACCCACCTCCTGGAGAGTGTCCTTCACTTGTCTGGATGTTGTGAATGGGTTTTTCTTTACCATAGAGAGGATCCTGCAATCATCCACCACTGTTTTCTTCCGTGGACGTCCATGCCTTTTTATGTTGCTGAGCTCACCAGTGCGTTCTTCCTTCCTCAGAATATGTTGATTTGGCCACTCCTAATGTTGCTGCTATCTCCCTGATGGATTTGTTTTGTTTTTGAAGCTTACCATGGCCTGTTTCACTTGCATGAACAGCTCCTTTGAACGCATGATGTAGGTTCACAGCAATAGCTTCCAAATGCAAATACCACACTTAGAATCAACTCCAGACCTTTTACCTGCTTAATTGATGAAGAAATAACGAAGGAGTAGCCCATACATGGTCATGAAACAGCTTTTGATTCAATTGTCCAATTACTTTTGGTCCCTTGAAAAAGGGGGGATAGCTATTCTTAAGAGCTGTAATTCCTAAACCCTTCCTTCAATTTGGATGTACATACCCTCAAATTAAACCTGAGAGTGTGCACTTTCAGCCCATATCCATTATATAACTAACCGCAAGCCTGGAAGGAACACCAGGTGAAAATGGAAGCACTGTAAACGATGATCGTGCGCCACTGCAGGGCTTTGTTTGAAAGGTAAGTATGTCATAATGTGCTAGTACGCAGTGCATACCAGAACATTATAGCATAAGTTTACAGGGGACCCACTTCTTTTTTTTATGGCCGGTTTACTACTGCTTTAATAGTCTTATCGCCATACTTACTTTTTGTTTTGCTTTCCCATTGCAGGAGCAATGTTCAGAAATCACTTTGTAAGCTCTAAATTGGTCTGGTCAGAGCTTACACAGAGCTAAGGACTTTCCCCACGCCCCTGTCTGACAGTGCTTAGGCCTAATTATTGACTACCCAGACAGCTGACACTGTACTGTGGGAGAAAGTGGACAGAGTCACACCCTCCTCCCTACCCAAAAGCATTAGGTAATTCAATTCTCTCCAGTGAGTGAATGGAATGGCAGGGAAGTAAATGCAGCAATGTGGGGGATATTATGCAACAAAGCAAATATGTTACTTTACCAAAAATGAGCAATGCATGGGTCTACTTTAAAGCAAAACTGTTGCTGGATATGCAGTAAAATACTAACAGATACTTTAGCAAGTACCTGTGCAGATTATGGACCCATCCATGATGCATATAATCATTGCTCTATGTATGTGCATGTCTGATCACTAGCATGTTGTGCCTGTTGATGCATTTTATCTTTGTTCTTGCCACATCTCTCTATTCAATTACTCTGTTACTCCAGTATGAACTTACTGGCATGAATAGTACTGGTCATCTATTGTGATTTTACCATTAGTAATCCATTCTTTGACCGATTTTGAATTGGATTCTTCTAAAGAGGATCACAGATGAACAGCAGTAGAGGGTGGCCCCTCCTTTATCTTGACTATCTAGGCATTCATGTGGGTACCACTGTAGCCTCTCCCTCAATTGCCTGTTTTCCTGATTCATATGCTGTGTAACCAGCCTAATAACTGGATATGACAATATACTCAAAATTAGACAGAAACATACTCTGATGAGAACAATATCTGCAGCTTCGATGGCCACATCAGTTCCAGTGCCAATGGCGATACCAATGTCAGCTCTTGCCAATGCTGGGGAGTCATTGACACCATCACCCACCATGGCAACTCTCTTCCCCTCATTTTGCAGTGCCTGGACTTTGGCTACCTTGTGAGAGGGAAGAACCTCTGCAAACACCTTCTGAATCCCAACCTGCAAAAAAGCACAAGTGATTTAAGCTCTAAGGAGTTTAACAGTAACTCCATGCACATTACGTCCATTAGATTGAGTCATCTATGTAACAGCTGTCAATACCTGGGTTGCAATAGCTTTGGCAGTCTTCCTGTTGTCACCAGTTATCAGTACAACATCCACCCCCATAGCCTTTAAAGTGTGCACAGCAAGGGCGGCCTCCTGCTTTACAGTATCTGCGATCGCAATCATTCCGCACAATGCACCTATATAACGAAGAAAAAGATTGCTATATAGAATTTATTTAATTTTTTGATAATTATCTGATAAATGATGACCATGAGGTAAATTCACAATCATATTCATTGATAAATATACAAAGCCCTGAATGTCGGATAAGCCATTAAAGCATGTGCCAATGTTTAATAAAACAAAAAAAACAAACAAACTTGAAGCTAACATTGATTTCATGTACAATAAAAATGCCTTATGTGAAATGTGTTCTCATTGTAAGAATATATAAAGCATTATGCTTTACATCTACCATCCTTTATAGTCAATATCAGATGGAAGAGGTTATAAAATTGTGTATTACATTACCATCTATAGCAACCAACACTGCGGTCTGTCCTTTCATCTCATGGCTAGTCATAGCATCATCTACATCATGAGAAATACAAAGTCCATTGCGTTTCATCCATTCCCGGTTCCCAATTAATACAGAGTGAGGTTCTGGGGCGCTTGCACCTGCAGTTCACAGGAAAAAAGAGTAATAAAGCCTACCTGGTCTTTATGTATAGGATGTCCAATTATGACTAGTGGCCATTATTTTAGCAGGTAGCTTGACATCCAAGTTTAAAAGGGAGATATCCCTGTGCCAGTTTTAATTTTTTCCCGTACAAATGCTATTTCTATAAGTGGATTTACAAACATACCTTGTAATTCAGGTGAAATTATCAAACTGCTACCATCCTGTGAACAGCCGAGTCCACTTTTGTAAATGTTGTGCTCATTCAGATCCCCTTCACTCTGCACCAGGACACTTTCCACATTGTTCACTTTACAACTGATCCCACAGCCTGGAACAGCCTGAAAGTCTGAACAATAACCCAAAGTTTCTGTGCCAAGCTCCTAGAAAAATACAATTATGAAGACTCTCGATAAAGAAACCTATAATTCCTAACATTTCCCTACCTTATTGTCTATCAGTATTACGAAGGCAGTTTTACCACTCTGAACAGCATAGATTAGAGGTGATTTTTTTCAGTACCATAATCAGCTATGGAAAATAAATGAAAAAAAATTGATTTGAACTTAACTAGCAACAGTCATTTTTCTAATGCTGACTTAAAACCATGCAGTTGTTTATCACAACCTCTACTAAGTCTGATTACCACTGTATGATTAAAACTTACCATCTATGCATTCCTATAACCCCAATTCCAAAACAGTTGGGACACTATGTAAAATCTACATAAAAACAGAATGCAATAATCTGCAATGCTCATAAACCCGTATTTTATTCACAATAGAAAATAGAAAACATATCAAATGTTTAAACTGAGAAAATGTTTAATTTTAATAAAAAATAAGGTAATTTTAAAATTGATGGCAGTAACACGTCTCAAAAAAGTTGGGAGAGGGTAACAAAGAGCTGCCAAAGTAAGTGGTACTAACAAGGAAGAGCTGGAAGAACATTTTGCAACTAATTAGGTTTACTGGCACAGGCCAGTAACATGACTGGGTATAAAAATGACATCTTAGGGAGTCAGAGTGCCTCAGAAGTAAAGATGGGCAGAGGTTCACAAATCTGTGAAATCTGCATCTAAATTTTCAAACAACTTCTGAATAATGTTCCTAAACATGAAATTTTAAAGACTTTAAATGTATCATCATCTACAATACATAATATCATCAAAATATTCCAAGAATCTAGAGACAGGTAATAGACATCACTGCATGGGCTCAGAAATACTTCCAAAAATCACTGTCTGAATATAGTTCACTGTGCAATCCAAAAACGCAATTCAAAGCTCTATCATGTTCATATTTGAACATGATAAAGAAACACCTCTGTCTCTCGTGGCCAAAGCTCGATTAAAAAGGTCTGTTGCAAAATAGAATTTAAATTTGACATTCTTTTTGGCAACCATGGGCCCTGCTTCCCCTGGACTAAAGAGGAGAGAAACCAAAAGTCTGCATCCCTGATGGTATGGGGGTGCATTAGTGCAGATGAAATGGGCAGCTTGCACATTTGGAAAGGCACCATCAATGCTGAAAGACATATCCAGGTTTTAGAGCAGCATATGTTCAGGCAAGAATGGGACAACATTCCTCTCCCAAAACTTTGACAGATATTCACATAGTATTGTTAAAAGAAGAGGTGATGCTACACTATAATAAACATGACCCTATGCCAGTGTTTTTGTAACTGGGGTTATAGATTGTCAGTTTTTTGTTGCCCTGTCCCAACTTTTTTGAGACGTGTTGCTGCCTTCAATTTCAAAATTACCTTATTTTCCTTAAAATTGTAAATTTTTTCAGTTGGTACATTTTCTATTTTCAAATGTAAATAAAATATGAGTTTTTGAGAGATTTTCAAACCATTGAATTCTGTATTATGCAGATTTCACACAGCTTTCCAACTTTTTTGGAATTGGGGTTGTACTAGAAAAACAATGTTTGTTCAGAATGTTAATTTTTTTTTTTGCTTCTGGTGGCACAAATTGATATTCTCTCTGTAGAACCTGGTAGCCATTACTTGAGTGAGCAAGTACTTCCACAAGGAGTACTGCGCAAAAATGCTTTGCTAAGGACGCATAGAGAGGAAAGTTCACTACCACCATTCTTACAGAACACACTTGTGGAAATCTGTCATCCTAAAGTTGCCATTGCTGATCTTCTGGAAATGTATTCAGGTCAGGAGTCCTGACATCTCTTGGATATTACTGGCTGTTTGTTCCAGAAAGTGTCTCAGAAAGTGTTTTGAATCAAGAAAGGAGATATCATTTTCAGAAGGAGGTTAGCAATGGCAGCAACCATGTTTCTTTCATGATAGGCTTCCTTCTCATAGTGATGCAAATCTAGCTTAATCCAGTAACATTTCTGCTAGTGAGCAATAGTCTTCCCTTCATATAATAATTTGTGTAAAACCAAATCTTAGTACCTCTTTGCAGTATTTCACAACAGCCATTCCCAGAGGATGTTCACTGCTGGCCTCTGCTGTCCCCACCACTGCAAGCATTCTTTTCAGAGGGATCCGCGACGTATCACCAAGCAGCAGCACCCTCATAACCTTGGGTACCCCATGTGTTATTGTGCCTGTCTTGTCAAACATCACTGTGTTTATCTGTAACAAAAACATAATAACACTTTTCAAGTTGGTGTGGCTTCATGATGTTGCTCATTTTTGACATTGTGCATTGTCTGTAGCCAGCTTACAAAAGGCATTAGTCTCAATTCACAAAGCTAACACAACAGGGTAAGGTCACAGTTATTTTCAGCTGAGTACAATGAGATTTGAGAGCCTTTTTCTATAAATGTGTGTGAAATGACATCTGTTTTTGTTGCTCAGATCAAACCAATTAATTGTTGTTAATCTTACAATGCAGACTTGAAAATGTAATTGGATATCTGATTGGTTGGTAGATGTAAAATAAACAGTTCTTATTTCAGATGCTGACACATGTTTTATCTAATGGCAAGATAAATAAATGTACTGAATATGTACATCTGACTTAAGATGCCACATTCGACAATATGTTGCTGCCCAGTACTTGTGTTGGGTGGCTGGGTCTATCTTTCAGTGCAGTGGTTCACAACCTTAGACAGATCAGGGCCCTGTAAATTCTTTCAAAACCATTCCATCCTCCAACAGCACCACAATTAACAGGCTGATCTCAGTTGATCTGTTGCTAATCCCCATTCTAAACCTTACCTACTCTGTATAGTTGTACCCCAAAGCAGTCAAATTTCTGTTTAATGATTCCCCAGCAATCAGAATGAATCCACAGCAATCAGAATGAATACACAATTGGAAGAAGTAGTTTCAAACTGCAGCAACAGTTACTGTAAAGTCTAGATGTCACGGCAGACAGGAAATCAGGGTCTTGCAGGGGAGGAAGGCTGTGGCCCAGCACCATTGTTCTAGTGGATATGTTGCAGCCTGTTAAAGTGTATCTAAAGCTAAAGCCAAGACTTCTTTTTTTTGTTTTGCACAGCGTGATGAGACATTAGAAACTTTGCTAGATTTTTATTGCTACCCTCCCTATTTGGGTTGGTGATCATGTCACTGGAACTATAAGTCAAGCAAAAGCCAAAAATTGGAGTTATCACAAGAACAGGAATTGAGGGGTAAGCTTACAGTGGGGATACCTGTTCCCATGACGACTGACTAAAAGTGTATTTCCCTTAATTTGTAGAAATGTTCTTTTCTTCCTGTTGTCTATAAAACAGAATGTAAAGGAGAAACTCCCCATGGTACTCAGAAGGCAAAAAGAAACCTGGCAGGGGTTTTAACTCTATCCAAAATTAAAATATGTTGCCTTTAAATATGCTTTAATCTATAAATTATTTATTTATGACATACAGATCTTATTGCATATATCTTTAGGCTTTAAAATGCAAAGTAAGCATGTCCTAACCAATTAACAATTCTATAGAAAGCTCAAGTGTGGTAGAAACCAACCTTGTGTGCCATTTCTAGCGGTCCTCCACCTTTGATGAGGATGCCATTTTGTGCCGCTAGTCCAGTACCCACCATCACCGCAGTGGGTGTGGCCAGACCCAGGGCACAAGGGCAGGCAATAGACAGCACAGTGATGGAAGTCTGAAACGCCACCCGGATGATCACTTCTGCTTTAGATATTATTTTGCTGTAACCCTAAAAGTAGATGCAAAGAAAAACATTACCATAAAAACAGAAACATTAAATTCTATAGAAACGGATTAGTTCTTGATGTTGGTATTTTTAAAGTAGAACGCTAGAAAAAAGTACTTTTTTTATTGTGAATGATTCAGAGACGTTATGTCCAATCCTTTACCAAACATATCTAGAGAGTGGCTGAGGATGCTGAAAATTTTATTTTTATACCAGAAATCGACTATGAGATGTTAGTGAGTGTACGGTGAAGAAGAGAGACTGACAACCTCAGTTCTGTTCCTGTGTACTGTGCAAAGCGGGGGGGTCTCTTCCCTCTAATTAGCTCTCAGAGCTCCCCTCACTGAGCTCTGCAGTGTACTATTTCAGTTCTCTGTCCCCTTTTTTCTACCAGCTCAGACAAGCTTTATAAATGATGAACTTTAAATTAATGTAGAGAGGAGAAGACTGCAGATAAACAGATACAACTTATGTAAGGGAATTTGTTTCATCTCTGTATATTGCCTGAAGCCAGTCACTTCATTGGGTATATGTAAGAGTTTATAACTACTTTAAAGTAAGCGTTAAGTGCGAGTGCCATGTTACAGTGGAATTTAAGTCAAAAAGTAAGGATTTGCTGTGTTATAGGGATCATCTAGAAATGTTAATTGTGCCTAAATAGTACACAGAAAAATGTATTTTATGTCTTGAATGTCTCCTAAAACACATAGTGGACTTTTTGGTATATGAGTGTCTACAGCCTACAGTCTTCTAGCTGGTTTTCCACTTTTTCTTCAAGGCATACTCGAACACTTTGTTGGAGCACGGAAATGTATTTTTATGTGGCTGGAGCTGTGTGCAGGTAGCCAATGTTACACTATGGGGATGCAGCAACTATACAAACACAGCCGCAGGTCCTGTGGATGCACGTGTACAGCTCCAAACAAAGACAGTATGCATTCTGGACCACTCACCCACACCTGTCAAACTAGGACATGTGGCTGTGCGTCCCCAGGCATACCCCATGCGCATGCCTGTGTGTCTGGGTTTCAGGCGGTCTGAAACCCCCGCACATGATTCAAAACCTGGTGAATCCCAGACAAGTGGCAACCTTACTTCTAACTGAATTTCTAAGATCTAAGACACTGTCACCCCTGATTGCGAGTAAGGTCAGTGAGAGAAAGTGCAAAACAAGGCATGATAAGGTAGTAACGGGGAAAGATCAGGTGCAGAGAGACCACAGTGGACTAGAGTGACTAGACCTTTGTCCTCTTTTTGCCTTTTTTTGCACAGTTCATTAACTCTTTAAGTGCTAAGGGTTATGTGTTAAAGAAAAAGTTATGGGATTAGTGTCAAGTGGTTCACAGATAGGACACTTTTTCTTGGATTTAGGTTAGGTTAGTATTAAAGGTTCAGACAAAGGGGAGATTTAGGTTTAGGGGGTGCTTTAGTATTAAGGGCAATTCACAACATAGCCCTAGTCCGCGGAGCTGCTGAATGTTCATTTGATCTTGGCACAGAACTTTCAACTCCAAAAAATAGCTGTTGGCACCAAGACCTAATGTACTAATTAAATTACACAATGGCCTTATGTGAAAGACAACAATTAATTAAACACTACTAGTGCTGCACATAGCACATAGCATACGTCAATCGCTTCATTTTGTATCCTACATTAGAAAACGATTGCTACTACAGGTGAAAACCCATTGTTTTGTCTCCCAGATCAATCTTTTAACCTCCCTAGCGGTCTGATTATGTCAGTATGTCTGTGCTCAAAGCGGTAATTTTTTTGATGGAAATATGTTGTTTCTTTATTGTAGGCGTGTAATTCTTAGGAATAACTCACTGAAATCAGTCCGAACAAGAGTCTAGTAAACATCTCGGATTAGATAAACTTTGAAACACAAAAATATAAATTATAATATAATAAATAATCATAAAAAAATAATAAATTAATAATAATAAATTTAATTCAATAATGTAATCAAACCAAAAACACTGAAATTTGAAATAGAGCGCCAAGTACGCACTTCGCTGAGCTCAGTTGCAAAATCGTTTTCAGTGTCTGATGACGAATTTCCCCACAAATCATTATCATTCAATTCTGCAAGTGGTTCTGATTTACTATCGCTGTTCTCTAGCTGGTCTAAAATCGCTTTTGACCTAAAGGGACGCTTTTTGGACGCCATGGACGTTTCTCAGTTTCCAGGCAGAAAGAACAGTAAAAATGCAGGCAGGGCACAGGACAAAGCACCAGGGACAAATGTATGTGAAATGGTTTGATACAGTAATGTAATACTATCAAATTTTAGTGTATTGAGTGAATGTCACATTTTAAAATGTTTGAATTTCCTGCTGGTTCTGTCCCCCGTACGTCCCGACACTCGCAGGGAATGGAACCCAGAAGACGGATGTCAGCATCGGCCGGAGGAGATGGCCGGGGACGCTGCAGGGGGGACATCGCGGGAGCGCAGGACAAGGTAAGTGCAAAAGGGAATCCCTGAGCAATGCTGCAGGGTAATCCCGAGTGTAGCTCGGGGTTACCGCTTTTGGTACTGAAAGTTATCCCCGAGCTACACTCAGGAATACCACCAGGGGGGTTCATTGAAATTTTGTCAAGTACTGTGTGATGAAATGTTTTTGTGGAAAAGTAAAAGTAAAATTAGAAGGTAATGGTAACAAATACCATACATGCACTGACCAATCGAATTAATGGGGGAGATTCACTAAAACTGATGCACACTGAATCTGGTGCAGCTGTACATAATAACCAATCAGCTTCTAACTTTAGCTTGTTCAGTTCAGCTTTGACAATAAAACCCAGAAGCTGATTGGTTACTATGCAGAGCTGCACCAGATTCTGTGTGCTCCAGTGTTAGTAAATCACACCCAAAAAGTCCTTGTGGCTAACATGTGTAAGATGGCCTCAGTCTTGTACCATCCACAAGCCACACCCCCTGGCATGTTTCATCCCACCCACTGGGTGGGTCAAAACATGTCAGAGGATGTGGCTTGAGGAGTGGTGCAAAGCTGAGGCCATCTTACAGATGTTACCACGTAGGTTGGATTGGGATGAGTGTTGATTTTTTGAAGCACGAGGGGCGTTCAAGTCAAACCGGAACTTTTAATTTTACAGATATAAAAAGGATGCTAGCGTGACGGTACTACATGCAGTAGTAAGTGGCAAGTGTGTCCTATTACTGATAGGTGACGCATATGTCGCGGGTCGGTCCAGAGATCGTTAATTGAGATGGCAGACAACAGTGTTAGTGCATGCATGGAACAGCATGTGGTGATGAAGTTTCTTGTGAACGAAGGTGTAAAACCCACGGATATCTACAGAAGACTTCAAGCACAGTACGGTGAGGAGACGCTCAGCCGCAGTAATACATTTAAATGGTGTAAATGTTTCAAAGATGGCCATATGTTCGTCAGTGACGATCCCAGCCTTGGCGGTTCCCAGTCCACAGCAGTCATTCCTGTGAACATTCAGCAGTGGAATGCCTGATCCTGGATAATCGACACATAACGTGTTGTGAAATTGCACAAGAGACAAATCTTTTTCAAGTCAGCATTTCAGCACTGATGACAAAGTGAAGCAGGCTGTCCTAGGATGGTTCAGGCGTACTGACAAATCTTTCTACGCTGAAGCTTTCCAAGCATTAGTTAAATGCTGGGATAAGTGTATAAATGTAGCAGGGGAGTATGTTGAAAAATAAATGCAGTTTCCACTCCTTGAAATGTATTCTTTTATTATATAAATGCTAAAGTCCCAGTTTGACTTGAATGCTCCTCGTATGCTACACACTACTGGATGGTGATATTTTCAGCCAGTACCCTTTCCTCAGTACCAGCCAGACTATCTCCTTCTTTGCTTAGAGTGGCACTACAATAACTAGCAGGTCACCTCCATATAGTGCAACTCTGCCTCTAGCTGAACTTCTTGACTATGCAATATCAATCTAAGCAATCACACCAAGACATGCACTGATTTTTCACATTTTGTTTCACACTCTCCCTACCAATAAACCTCTGAGCTGATCTCCATCTATAGGAGACGTCAGTCAGCTATGCCTCATATTGGGCTGATCATAGGCAAAATCTGGCTTCTAATCAGCAGTTACATGGGAAACTTATATTTTAGAAGAGTGATGACAGGTATCTTACAGTCTATTATGTTTCCATAAAATAATGCATTATTTCAACTTACTGGAAAATATTTGATTATGATATTAAAGTTCAGAAAGCCAACTGTGATCCAAGAAATCAGTGTTACAATGGAAATAATAATTATGAAAGGAACAAAGTATCCACTGATTTTATCAGCCAGTTGTTGGATAGGTGCCTGAAAAAATAGAAGAAAATTTATAAAATAGGTTCTGAAAAGTAGCACAATTTATTAAAATGTCTTTCCAAAAGAACTCAGGGTCTACTCGTCTAATACAGCATAGTGTATCCTTACCTTGGACATCTGAGCTTCTTCCACTAACTTCACAATTTGTGCCAAGGTGGTGTCAGAGCCCACATGAGTTGCCTCAACCAGCACAGAGCCATGGGCATTAATGGACCCAGCAATGACAATGCTGCCTGGCTTTTTTCTGACAGGCATAGGCTCACCTAGATAAAACATCATTCAAAAAATAGGAAGTTAAAAATTTTAATTACTGTTCTAAATTCAGGGCTTTGCTGATCTGACATCATTTGGCATACTATAATGTAGAACAATGTGAATAGAAAATATAATGGCTTTAAAACTATTTGTTTTTAAGCTTTTACCGTTTGTTACATGTTCCCGAACCCCCCTCCCTGTGACAGCAGTACGGGAAGAAGTTCCCCCTACTAGCTGTCATTTTTTAACCACTTGCCTACCGGGCACTTATACCCCCTTCCTGCCCAGGCCAATTTTCAGCTTTCAGCGCTGTCGCACTTTGAATGACAATTGCGCGGTCATGCAACACTGTACCCATATGAAATTTGTTGCATTTTGTTGAGACAGATAGAGCTTTCTTTTGGTGGTATTTAATCACCTCTGGGTTTTTTTTTGCTAAACAAACCAAAAACAACTGAAAATTTAGGGAAAAAAAGTTTTTTCTTAGTTTGTTATAAAATTTAAATAAGTGATTTTTCTCCTTCACTGATGTGCACTAATGAGGCTGCAGTGATGTGCACTGATAGGCGGCACTGATGGGCACTGATACATGGCACTGTTAGGTGGCACTGACTGGCACTGTTAGGTGGCACTGATAGGCAGCACTGACAGGTGGCACTGACTGGCACTCATGCACACTGATAGGCGGCACTGACTGGCACGGATACGCGGCACTGTTAGGTGGCACTGACTGGCACTGTTAGGCAGCACTGATAGGCAGCACTGACTGGCACTGATAGGCAGCACTGACTGGCACTGATAGGAGGCACTAATAGGTGGCACTGACTGGCACTGATAGGTGGCACTGAAAGGCAGCTGAGATGGGCACTGATATATGGCATTGATGTGCACTGGTAGGCACTGATGTGTGGCATTGATGGGCACTGACAGGTGGCACTGATGGGGCTACACTGATCATCAGGGCACACTGATCATCAGTGTCATGATGATTAGTGTACATGTTCCCTCTGAGTAATGCCGATTACTGGCTCTCCTCTCCTCACGAGCTGTCAGCGTGACAGCTCGTGAGGAGAGGAATGCCGATAACATTTCCTTATTTACATGCGATCAGCTGTGATTGGACACAGCCGATCACATGACAGAGCCGACATCATCGGCTTTTTCCATTGATCTGCTGTGTCCCAGGGACACAGCGCACCACTGATCGCCGCGCTGCGCGCCCCCGGGGGGCCCGCACTCATGGTTAGGGTGAGAGGACGTCATATGTGGTAGTTCATTGAGTGTTCCTGTCAGAAGTGTCGACTTGCCTGTATGGAATGTATGAACAAGCAGGTACACTGACAGTCTGCAGGAGACCTGCTTGGCATCAGCAATCTGCTGATCACCAGTGCAATGCTTAGAGGTTGCCACTACAAAAAGTAATAAATGCACATTTTTTACCTGCAAAAATACTGTATGTTCATTTATTATTTACTGTAGAAAGATGAACTTATACTTTAAGGCTGCATGTATTCTTGGCAGAATACAACTCTAATTTTGAGAGTTTTTTGTACTAGCATTTAGTGGGTTTTTTTGGCCAGAAAAACACTCTAATAAAAGCAAAGCGGAAGGGTTTTTTCTGCCTTTAAATGCTGAGCTTAAAAAATGCCTCTTGACAGTAACACTTAATGTGCATAAACACAGAGGGTAACATTAGTTTCTTCTGCAGGCAAAACATTAAACTCAAAGCAGTGTTTTTTTTAAACCAGCGTGCATGGAGCCATAAACTGATCTTTAAAATAATTTCTTTAATTTGTTTGCTTCCTAAATGCTTTCCTTCCCAATACAAATCAATGTGAAAGCAGAAGCAACTCAGTAGCAGCATGAAGCAACTCAACTCAAAAAAAAATCATTGAGCAGTATAAAAACAGAACAAAGCAATCAGAAACAAGACAAAGCAACTCAAAAGCACCTGAAAGCAAACTGTATTTGCACCATTACATATTTAATATTGGGCACTACCATGGTGCCTTGTTTGCAGAGCATACTGGGAATTTCTAATAGGAAAGCCTGAACATTCCTGCCTCTGCCTGCAAATTCAAATGGCTCCATAGAAGGAAGAGCAGGAATGATATCCCATCTCTGACTCTTTCAGCTGGGTATTGTACATTAAACAGCAGGAGATCTGATTTTACCAGCCTATTAAGCCCATACAGAATACTTCAGAAGGATTTTAAGCACCTTTCACATGGGCAATCTGATTAGATCTGCCTGTCAATTAGGCCTATGGGCAGGTGGGTATAAACAGACATGTATCTGTTTGTATCTGGTTACCTTTGAGTCTGTCTAGGTCCAAACAAAAAAAAAAACCCAAAAACATAATAAAGGTCTGCATCTGCTAGCTGTCTTAGGGCAAAACAGCTATTTTTCTGACTGGCTTAGATGTTGATAAATTTAAGTCACTGTATTCTGTATGGATAAATGATAACATTTTTAATCAACAGCTAGGTTCATGATGTTCCCGTTAGATGTGATTTTCTGTTCTGAGCACATGAGGTCATTAAAAGAACATAAGTTGTACATCTCTACATACCAGTCTTACTTAATTCACATTTGATGGGTACTGGTATTATATTGTGACACAGCCATGTTTGAATGTACTTATGTAAAATAATAAACATTGAAGACTAGCAAACTAGAATAAAGTACACAGAAATATGAACATTAAACAGTACTGTATTCTTTGTTCGAGATGTAAAGGGAGAGGTCAAATTACGATAATAAATAAAAAGTGAAATAGCAGACCAATAGTATAGAAGCATATATAAATACAAAACAGTGTACAGGTCTGGAATGGACATATTTTGTTAGTAGTGAATAAAGTAAAGCAATGAAAAGGAAAGGAGGCAGGTATGAAAAACTCCTAAGAGTGTGCTCAATGGTCCATTGATATGTAACATTCAATGAAGGTAGGTTCAATAATCAAAGAACATGGGTTGATTTACTAAAGCTGGAGAGTGCAAAATCTGGTGCAGCTGTGCAAGGTAGCCAATCAACTTCTAACTTCAGTTTGTTCAGTAAAGCTTTGACAAAAAAACCTGGAAGCTGATTGGTTTCTATGCAGGTCTGCACCAGATTTTACACACTCCAGTTCTAATAAATCAACCCCACAGTCATGTTGTAAGAAGTTAGATATATACACTAACTGGCCACTTTATTAGGTACCCCTGTCCAATTGCTTGGTAACACAAATTGCTAATCAGCCAATCACATAGCAGCATCTAGACGTGGTGAAGACGACTTGCTGAAGTTCAATTCGAGCATCAGAATGGGGAAGAAAGGGTATTTAAGTGACTTTGAACATGGCATGGTTGTTGGTGCCAGACAGGCTGGTCTGAGTATTTCAAAAACTGCTGATCTACTGGGATTTTCACGCATGACCATCTCTAGGGTTTACAGAGAATCGTCCAAAAAAGATAAAATATCCAGTGAGCGGCAGTTGTGTGGACGGAAATGCCTTGTTGATGTCAGAATTCAGAGGAGAATGGGCAGATGGTTGCTGCGACATTCAGATGGTAGAGTAAGAATCTGGCAAACAACATGAAAGCATGGATCCATCCTGCCTTGTATCAACGGTTCAGGCTGGTGGTGTAATGATGTGGGGGATATTTTCTTGGCACTAGCAAGGTATACCTAATAAAGTGGCCGGTGAGTGTACATAGCATCTCCTAGGACACCTCTGAATACAAAAGATGGCAAAGGAGGAAAGCGCTCAGAAGAGCAAACTGGTGGTTAGCTCAAACAAATCTGATATTATTCATCAGAACAATAAACAATCAATGTTATAAATAGTATTTTATTTTTCTCCATTATTCCTGACACGGGTTTTGAAGTATTTAGTGTGTGTCTAGTAAGAACTGAGGGGTTTGATATTAGGTGCTTTTAAAGGAATGTTTGCACAAATATAAGATCCAAGTAATCTATAGTTGTCCGAATGGCAACAGGAAAACTTTAAAACTTTCATAACAACTACAATTATTTTAGGAACAGTCAAAAGGGAACAAAAGTGGTAATAGACATACTTTATCTACAATATCTACAATAAAAAAACTGCATTACTCGAAAAGGTAGGAGTGCAATTTATATTTCTCTCCCCTATATCTTTGCTTATGAGTTTCTCCAAATACAAGCACTATGTTGCTCTTTCACCTTTAGCTGCAGTTCATAAGATAATTACCTGTGATAAGAGATTCATCTGCCATAGATGTCCCTTCAATGACTTTCCCATCAACTGGAAACTTGCCACCAGGCACAACCTTCACCAAATCTCCTCTCTGGACCAACTCTACAGCTATCTGATCCTCCCTGTAATGCCATAGGAAGTGGCAGCACAAACAAGAAGTTTTAATCAGACTTAAGGAATGTGTGTTATTATTATTATTATTATTAGTAGTAGTAGTAGTAGTAGTAGTAGTAGTACATTAACCCTTTTGCTGACAGACCCTGCGCTCCACTTTTAAACCTGTTCTTTTCCCTTACAGCTTTAAGAGTTTGTAAAAGCCACCCCCCAAACCATATATTTTCTGACCAGTAGAATAAAAAAGGTGTTACTGATTTCTAGGGCCCCATGGTATTTGCAAAAATGTTTATCAAAACATAATTTTTGCTGAAAAAAAAACAAACTAAAATCAGTATTAGCAGATACAAACACAGCAAATTTTACAAAATTCCTACCGAATATAAAAGCTTAACCTGTACTGAGTTAATAAATTACAAATATTTATAAATTTTGGATTGCTCCTTTTTGCAAAATGGTGAAAATCGAACATATGCAGAACTGTTAATAACCAAATTTCTCTAAAAATCTGGAGGTTTTAATTTTTCACTTACAGCTTTCGAATTTGTAAAAGACCCCCAAAAACTATATATTTTCTGTCAAAGCACATGACCAGTAGAATAAAAAGAAGGTACTACTGATTTTAAGGGACTCATAATATTTGCGCAAATGTTTATCATATCAATATTTTCACTAAAAATACACTAAACCATTATTAGCAGATATAAACACAGCAAAGTTTACTAAATTCCTGCTAAATTCCTAATAAATATATAAGCTTAACCTCTATAGAGTTAATAGATACCAAATATTTGTAAATTTTAAATTGTGCCTTTTTGCAAAATGATGAAAATTGAACACATATACAAAAAAATGTCTAAAAATCTGGAGGTTTTCATTTTTTCACTTAACAGCTTTCAGAGTTTATAAAAGACCCCCTCTGAAAGCACATGACCAGTAGAATAAAAAGAAGGTGCTAGTGATTTTTGTTAAGCCCCACAATAGTTGTGCAAATGTTTATCACTCCTAATTTTTACTAAAAAAAACACTAAAATCCTTATTTGCACACAAATCCCCAATATAAATTCCTGCTAAATTCCTACTAAGGCCTCGTTGAATGGGGTGTGCCGTGTTTACCCGCACAGGGATGCACAGGTGTTCTGTACATCCCTGTGCAGGCAATCCTATTCATGTCAACTGGGATGCAGCAGCTGCAAGGACAAACCTGACATCCGTGGGGGTGTAGGTGCATGGCCCCAAACGCAGACAGTGTGAGTTCAGGGACAACCGCATGGATGTCAAGTTGAAAACAATGGCTGTGTCCATGCAGTCACTGCGTCGCAGTTGATATGGATGGGACTGTCTGCACAGGAATGCATGAAAAACCTGTGCATTTCCATGCAGCTGCTGTGTCCCAAATTACATCAATGGACTGCCTCCATGGGGATGAACACCTGTACAACCCTGTGCAGATAAACATGGCCTTGCTGTATTATGCCCCACGTGAACGAGACCTTAGGCCTTGTTTAGACTTACAGTTGAGGGTGGAAACAAATGCATGGTTGAGCTGCATTTTTGCCATCTACCAAACAGTCCCCCTTAAGCTGCACTAGGCAGTGGACAGGGTGGTGATGTCATGATCAAATTGACCCCTATGCCACAAGGGGATCGGGTTTGTGAGGGGGAAGGATCAGTACTGGGGGGGGGATCAGAATACCGGGACTGAAGCAGCAGGGAAAGGGAGAGTTGGGGGGGGAGCAATTTAGTTGACAGCAAAGGCAGGTGGAGTTGCGGGTGACACAGCACAGTGCAGCGGTGGCAGGTGGGGGCACATTTCAAGTAAATAGCTCTAATCAGTGGTTTATCAGACACTGATCAGAGCTATCGGTTTGTTCAGCAGTGTCTGCTAAACAATTCTGCTATAAGTTCATGGTCACTGAAGTGACCATGAGTTTATAGCAGAGGAAGAATGCAGGTCTGTATGGCATACAGACCTGGCCAGCTAGAAGCAATGCTGGCAGCGAACGGGTTAAAGGTACAGTATATTAAAAGAGCTTCTTCAAGGGAGAATTATACTCTTTCCACTTATTAAAGTGATAATAAACCCTCAGAAACGGATTTAATCACTTCTTGAGTATACGGTTTCTTCTTTATCTTTTAATTCTTGCCTATGTTCCTGTTTAAGCTGGTGTCATGACTGCTGCCCCAGGTTTCCACTTTCAGGGTGGCTCCTTTGTCTTGCAGTGTCCTATGAAGTCACACATGCTTGTAGTGGTTAGAGTTGTGTCTCCCTACCTTGTGTACATTAAAAGAAACACACAGCACCATAGCCTAGGATGGCAAGATGCTCCCCTGCTCATCCCCCTCCCACCTATCCCATCCAACAGACTGACTCCAGACTGCACTGTCTACTATTAACCCTTTCCTGTGAAGACCAGAAGTTCAGAAAAACAGCACTGACAGAGCAGGAGCACTGAAAGTTGTAAACTGCAAGTGCAGGGGTAAGAATTTTAACAAATAATTTAAAGGGAAATGTTTTTTAATTATGCTCAGTGTATTTCATATTACTTTTACAGAGAGTTATGAATATTTGTTTCTTAATTTTTGTCTGAAGTTCTGCTTTTAAGAAAAAATACCCCCATCAAGCCATAGCAAGATGTACAGTAAGAGTGCAAATTGCATTACCTTACAACTGAGAAATTTGGTCCAAGTGTCACAACAGTTGCCTCTGTAGCTTGCAGAGATATCAGCTTAGCTAGAGCCTCCGATGTTTTACCCTAGAACATAAACAGAAATATGAACAGAATTTATACGGCATATACAATATAAGTGCAATCAAAGTGAACCTGTCACCTGTGACTGGCTGAAATAGGTTTCATAACCTATGCCCTAAGCCATCAGCCCTGAAGGTCCCTGAATCTGTAAACACATACAGTCATGGCCGAAATTGTTGGCACCCTTGATATTTTTCCTGAAAATCAAGTATTTCACACAAAAAAGGTATTGCATTAACACATGTTTTGCTATACACATGTTTATTCCCTTTGTATGTATTGGAACAAATATAAAACAGAGGCAGAAAAGCAAATATGACATAATGTCACACAAAACCCCAAAAATGGGCTGGACAAAAGTATTGGCACCCTTAACTTAATATTTGGTTGCACACCCTTTGGAAAACATAACTGAAATCAGTCGCTTCCTATAACCATCAATAAGCTTCTGACACCTCTCACCCGGAATTTTGGACCACTCTTCCTTTGCAAACAGCTCCAGGTCTCTCTTATTGGAAGGACACCTTTTCCCAACAGCAATTTTAAGATCTCTCCACAGGTGTTCAATGGGATTTAGATCTGGGCTCATTGCTGGCCACTTCAGAACTCTCCAGCGCTTCTTTGCCATCCATTTCTGAGTGCTTTTTGACGTATGTTTGGGGTCATTGTCCTGCTGGAAGACCCAGGATCTTGGACGCAAACCCAGCTTTCTGACACTGGGCCCTACAGTGCGACCCAAAATCCTTTGGTAATCCTCAGATTTCATGATGCCTTGCACACAGTCAAGGCACCCAGTGCCAGAGGCAGCAAAACAACCCCAAAACATCATTGAACCTCCACCATATTTTACCGTAGGTACTGTGTTTTGTTCTTTGTAGGCCTCATTCCGTTTTCGGTAAACAGTAGAATGATGTGCTTTACCGAAAAGCTCTATCTTGGTCTCATCTGTCCACAAGACGTTTTCCCAGAAGGCTTTTGGCTTACTCAAGTACATTTTGGCAAACTGTAGTCTTGCTTTTTTATGTCTCTGTGTCAGCAGTGGGGTCCTCCTGGGTCTCCTGCCATAGCGTTTCATTTCATTTAAATGTCGACGGATAGTTCGCGCTGACACTGATGCTCCCTGAGCCTGCAGGACAGCTTGAATGTCTTTGGAACATGTTTGGGGCTGCTTATCCACCATCCGGACTATTCTGCGTTGCAATCTTTCATCAATTTTCCTCATCCGTCCACGACCAGGGAGATTAGCTACAGTGCCATGGGTTGCAAACTTCTTGATAATGTTGCGCACTGTGGACAAAGGCAAATCTAGTTCTCTGGAGATGGACTTGTAACCTTGAGATTGTTGATATTTTGCCACAATTTTGGTTCTCAGGTCCTCAGACAGTTCTCGTCTCCTCTTTCTGTTGTCCATGCTTAGTGTGGCACAGACAGACACACAATGCAAAGGTTAAGTGAACGTCTCTCCTTTTTATCTGCTTTCAGGTGTGATTTCTATATTGCCCACACCTGTTACTTGCCCCAGGTGAGTTTACAGGAGCATCACATGCTTGTAACATTCTTATTTATCCGCAGTTGTGAAAGGGTGCCAATACTTTTGTCCAGCCCATTTTTGGAGGTTTGTGTGACATTATGTCGAATTTGCTTTCTTTCCTCCCTTTTTTTGTTTTGTCCCAATACACACAAAGGGAATAAACATGTGTATAGCAAAACATGTGTTAATGCAATACGTTTCGTGAGAAATACATGATTTCCTGGAGAAATATCAAGGGTGCCAACAATTTCGGCCATGACTGTATAATTTCATAAATTTTCTGCATTAAGGTAAAAACCTTCCATGTCTGTTCCTCCCCAGCCGCCCCTAAATATTTACCTGAGCCCAATCTTGATCCAGCTCTGTGCCTGTCTATAGCAGCCCTGCTCGCCCTCTCTCCTCACAGGACATGAGGCAGCAGTGGAAGCTATTGGCTCTTGCTGCTGTCAAACAAATCTTGTGAGGAGGGTGCGGGGGACAGGGAAGAGCCGCGCTGTGTGTATCAAAAGACTCACACAGCCTGGCTCAAAATTAAGCCCACATGAGTCAGAAGGGAGGATAAGGAGCCAAGAGCGCTGGAGGGGACCCCAGATGAGGAGTTTCAGGTTTGCTCTGTGGAATGGTTTTGGCAAGTACTGTATAACATGTTTTTTATTTTAATAAAAAAACATTTATAACTTTACAATTACTGTAAGGACAACAAAGTGCAGCAACGTGCTACAAGGCCTCTCAAATTGCTCCCTAGTTCCTTCTCCTGCTGCTGCTTCCTTTGCTGCTGCCAGCTGTCTCATTCCTACTCTAGAACTCAGGATGCTGAGCAGGGAGATCAAAGAACGTGGTTCATAAGTTCCCTTATTTCAGTAAACCTTTAAAAGAACCCAGACGTACTCAGTCCTGAGAACTTCAATGTTCATGCTCAGTGCAGCACCAGGAGCCAAGGAGAAGAAAGCGGGGCTCTGTATGCCCAATCCCATTCTCTAGTGTGCCGTGGAGACATCAGAGATTCATTTAGATCCTGATGTCTACAAAGTGAACCTGTCACCTGTGTGTATGCTGTCATCAGGGGGTTTCTTAGATCCTGGTAACAGTAGTAAATAATGAAGTTAAATATTATTATTATTAATAATAATAATAATAATAATAATAATAATAATAAGAAGAAGAAGAAGAAGAAGAATGTAAATACAAAATTAAATAAAAAATAAAACCCAATTCTAACCTCAAAGTGACAGTCACTACTTGTCCCACCACCCATTCATCTGAACTTTGTTCTCTTAGAGAACAATGGCCCCTTCACATCTGACACTTCTGGAAGCATTGGATGCCTGAGTTGCCGTCTACACTCTGTGGTTCCTTTCAGTGGTTTATATGTCACAACAGGACACTGTAGAAACTTAGGAGTTGAATGAAGGAACCCTATAGCACAGTTTCTCTAATATATACACATTTCCCTATGTTGTATCCCTTTAAAAACATGGCAAGAACAGAGAAATATAGTACCTGTGGATCTATCAGAAATCCAGTAAGCGGCTAACTTGCTGTTTCTGCTGACAACACAGTGACAGCGCAGAAACCAACACTGTCAGCCCTACCTGCTGTCTATCCTCTCCCATCTCTTTCTGACATCCCATGCATACGTTGATTTATTTCCCAGAAAACTATGCTGCCACCTTTATTCCCAGGAACCTGATCACACACTATGTGTAGGGAAAGAGCTTTTGAGAGGTGTATTTCTGGGGGTGGGTCTAGAACTGAGCTGTACCTGCAGGAATCTTACAAGCCTGATGATGAGGTGACAAGTAGGTTGGGTTCTGCTTCAGGTACAGAACCCATGTTTGGCTGAACCCAGAAGTCAGCTATCAAAGACAGGCCATGGAGCTGTGGAGAGGACAATATCATGGCCATATAAGGTATATAAGGTAGAACCAAAATAACACAATTATAAAATATTATTTAATATACAGTATATTTGAAAAAAACAAAAACACACAGGGACCTTGGGTGACACGAAAAAACTAGCTGTCTAGCGGTCTCTGGTTTCAGTACATTTTGAGTCACTGACCTGAAACATGCAAATTAGAGAGTGAGAGTGATGTTAGAACTCCTGATCGGCATATTTTTTCAGGTCCATGCCTTAGAAAGTACTGAATCACTTGAATTAGCATGACAGCAGTCAACTATCACTTTCAAAGAATTAGCTAGAAGGTAGCGCTGAATCTCAAAGTGCAAAAATAATAATGCAATCCCTTTTAATAAATTCTAACAAACATGCAAAATTATGTGTCTTCAATACATAAAAAGACTGTGTGTATAACAATAACACAACAAATATCTAATATGTGTGATATTTAAATATAATTGCAATGCAGAAAATGAATATACTACACAGCACAAATGTGCAAATAAACCTAGAAAAAATTATGGTGAACACAAATAACAAAGTCCAAATTGTGCAATTTCATCAGGTGACAAAGTAAAAAGAAGTCCACTACGATCTTAGTCAAATTTGAAGCCATTCCAAATGATCATCAGTGAAAAAGTGATCCAAAGTGCACAAGTGGGAAAACGTTTACCAGAACGCCATGACCCACAGTTACAGAGCAGTCAAGACAAGCATGTTGAGTTTACCATCTAGCGCAACTCCTCCCAAGCACATCAGAGGTTAAATCTTCAACTTGCATTTGCAGCAACCATGTATAGATAAAGGAAAATATGCCCACAATTATGTGAAACCAAAAAACACACTATTATTAAAATCAAGTAAAATCACTTACATTTGGCTTCAATCTGTTAGTGTACTTACATTTGCTAGTACATATAACACTCCCCTCCCCCCAAACTATGCTGCTGTCCAAAGGCACCCTTTGTGCTCATTCATCCAGAGTGCGGGCACTCTAATACAGGAGGTGTGTTACTGACCAGATCACCAGGTGAAAACGGAAAAAAAAAAAAAGAAAACTAATGCATCCACCATGTGATGATTGGTAAGCTGCAATATATAACATTTTTGCTTTTGAGTTTAATACCGCTTTAAGTTTTGTTTTAGGATTCTAGCTGGGACCAAATATCAAAAATGTGGTGACACAATAAACAAAGCAAAGATGTACTTTCAAGCGATCTACAAGCAAATACCAGGTAGTAAACACTTATCAGTTTACACACAAGGATTATAACGTGTAAGTACCAGGTAAATAAATACAGCTGGATTTAAAGGATTTGTATTATAATCGGGAGATCATTTCCCTGCCAACTGATGTGCTCCTAATAACCACTGTGCCTCATTGTTCCTGACCTGTATAATACACAGCAATGGTTAAACATTTCCAGAGATAAGTCAGGGTAGAGATTTCCTGGTGAGCCCCACTGGGACCAATCTAACACAATTACCTTTGCTATGTGCTCAAGCCATCTCCCCAGAGCAATAAACATGAACAGCATGGGGGGTGTATCGAAGAAGGTCTCTGGGCTCTGATCAGACTTCTCTACCATGGCCACAATCAGTATAACCACTGAATATATGTAGGCAATGGTGGTCGCCAGGACTATCAGAACATCCATGTTGGTTGTCTTGTGCTTCAGAGACTTGTACGCCTGCACATAGAAGTACCATCCTCCAAGACACTATGAATCAGAGAAGATAGGAACATCATTAATGTAGATATATTATTGCCAAATAAAATTTTTTATTATTATTATACAGGATTTATATAGCGCCAACAGTTTGCTCAGAGCTTCACAATATAACGGGAGACAATACAGCAACAATACAGTTCAATACAAGAGGGATAAGAGGGCCCTGCTCCTTGGAGCTTCCAATTTATAGAACAACATCTCATAGTTATTCTGTTACGTGATTTTGATGTCTAGACTCTTACAGTAAAATGGGTGCAAAACAGGCTTCCATCATCATCAATCAGTTATATAATAAAAAAATATATATTTTTTTTTAGCTGTATAAAAGCAAATACTGATTTTTTTTTTTAGCTGTATAAAAGCAAATAAAAGCAATACTGAACAAAAGCTAAGTATTATACAGTTAGGGTTTTATTTATGTAGTAAAACGTTAAAGCAGATAATGAACAATAAATGGCATTAAAGTAGAACTAAAGGTAACACTTTGTTTCCATTTTGGATACAGTAAGGGAGGGTTATAACCCCTGTCAGTTTTTTTGTCATGTGTGTCCCATTGAGGAGATTTCCCTTCACATGTTTTCATGTCATGTCTTGTTGGATCATTCATCACGGCTTGGAAGCAGTATTCCAGTGTCTCAGAAGAGACGTGTGAACTGTACATTGGGCTCTATAGGGGACTCCTAGGAGCTTGTTATGCATAGAATAATCAGATTTCAGTCACATTTGTTTGGTTTCATTTCAAAAATCCACAAGGACTAAATTAGCTCACATTTCTGAATGTCCCATGTGTGTTATTTTGACAGCTAATATTAAACAAAGATTGTCACATCAGTAAGCTTTTTCATGGTAAAAACCTAACATTCCATATTTGCATACAAGCTATTGAATTAATTTATTTTTTTAAAGGGAAAGTAAATTGGTAAATCAGGTAAATATGAAATATTCATATTATATATTCATAATATGCAATTTGCAGCGCAAGTCTTTTCACATTTTTTTCTTTTCAGACTTGCAGATAGAAGCCCATTGTATGAAGAACTCAATAGCACAAGCTGCATGATTCACTTTGGATGGATCATGAGAGCTTCCAGCCAAACAAATCCCGCCTCCAGGCAGGCTGTTTCTGCTGTGCTGATTTGTTAGAAGACGATTTTTTTTCACGCAATATATATATATATATATATATATATATAGTTTAAAAACGTATAAAAATGTATCAACTTTAACAACTACATAAAATTGACCCAAAACCATGATAGATTTCTTTTAACCAGAGTAGTAGAAAAGACACAGTGGCCAGATTTAGAAAATAAGTAGAGCTTTTTTATATATTTTTTTAAGCAGGGTTCACACTGAATGTGATTTTGAAAACAAGTGAAATTGCACAATTTCAAAGTCACATGTCAGTGCGACTAAGAAGATATCTGTGTGACTTCATTCACTGATTTATATGTAAGTTGCACCCGAAATCAGCAAAAAGTAGTCCATGAAATAGTTTCAAAATCAGTGCGACTCCAATGGAGTCACACTGATTAGAACGGTTCCATTGCAAACAATATGGTGGGACTTGTTATGCGATTTAAAACTGTCAAGTCGCATGACAAGTCACACCAGTGTGAACCAGGGCTAAATGTATTGTCAAAGTGAATTTTCGCATATCTTGAAAATTCACTTTGCAAAGAAAACTCAATCATCTGCAAGGAGAATGAAAAAAAAAAAAACTGGATTTTTCCTGGCACATGATCGGAAATAATCACAACTTCATTTCATTTATTAAGCTGAGTGAAAATTCCCTTTACAAAGAGAAAAAATAATACAGCTTATTGTGCTGACTTCAATCATCTAATCGTGTGCAAACAAAAATCATTTTTTTTGCTCATATTCTTGGTTTCACCACAATCAATAAAATAAGTGTAAATTCACTTTAAAATGAACATGCTCTACTCATTTAGTAAATCATCCCCATTGATCTGGACAGAAGGAAGATGCCAAGAATGTGGCAGTGTGTGGCAAGTTGAAATGGTGGACAGTGCTGGTTGTCTGACAGTCATACTGACGCTCTTCAGTTCTTTGAGTTCTTGATCTAGAACAAATATGCAGATAGGGACTTCTGGCTTTCCTGACTTTGCTCTGGATTAGAGATTCCAAGAACTGAAGCTAAAGTATCAGCATAAGTATAGCAATTTTAGAAGGAGATCAGCAATAGAAGCATTCTTCTCTCTCATGGCAGGTTTACTTTAAAGATAGCCTGGAGAACTGGTGAAATGAAGCCTGGAGCATCAACTGCTGGCTGAAATGTTCACATTAAAATGTTTTATATTTAATATAATACATGTTTTTGCTTTTTTTAAACTTGTGAACTTAAAGTGGCTCTAAAGACAAACAATTTTTTTTACCATAATGCATTCCATGCATTAAGGTAAAAAACCTTCTGCATTCAGCTCCCCACCCCATTCCCCCTTATACCTACCTGAGCCCAATCTTGATCCAGTGATCTGCACAGGAGCAAAGGCAGAGAGCAAAGACTTTTTCTGCTGTCTCCCTCCTCATTGGCTCTGAGACAGTAGTGGAAGCAATTGGCTCCTGCTGCTGTTAATCACAGCCAGTGAGGAAGGAGTGGGGGGAGGCCAGGTCGAATCCCGCTGTCTGTGTCAATAGATGCAGACAGCAGAGCTCAGGAGTAAGATCACATAAGTGCCCCCATAGCAAGCCGCTTGCTATGGGGGCTCTCAGCAGGAAGGGGGGGAGCAGTAGCGCCAGCAGGGGACCTGAGAAAAGAAGGATCGGGGCTGCTCTGTGCAAAACTATTAGACAGAGCTGGCAAGGATGACATGGTCGTTATTTTAATTGAAAAAAAAAAATTAGAAATCACTTTAAAAACTAAAGAAAGCAACCAAAGTTTGAGAAAACACTGTACATTTAAACATGTCAACACCTACCTGGACCAGAGAACAAAGAATAAAGAAGATGAGGTTCATGATGGACAGCCCAGGGATAATGTTTGTATCCAGTGCTGATGGCTTTTTTCCATTGTGGGTAAATAACATGTAAATCATGATACCAATGACGGGAATGCCAAAAAAAAGGCTGCACAAAAAGGAGCTTCTCCACCTGTAATTAAAGATAAGTATAATTAATAATCTAAGACACATTTAAAGTTTCCTTTATAATCTCTTCACGGGCTCATTCTTAATGTAACATTAAACAAATCAAAGTAGACATAAATGTAAAACAACATCACACAGTTCCATCAATGCTGCTGCTATGCACATGGCAAACTCCCAGATATTAATGCAATTTTGGGGATACGTCACAATCAAAAACCATGAACTAGTATTTTCAAATCAATCTGTCTTGTAGGTTAGAATCAATATTTAAATGTATCAACCACAATAATAAAAGAAGAAAGTCTAAAGCTGGCGGTACACTGATCAAAGTTTGACCGGTTCAGCAGGAACTAGCCAAATTTCAATCATTGTGTGGCAATCCCTGCTTGCCAGAAGTCGATCAATTGATCAGCTTCTGTCCAAGGGACATGTTCTCGAACAGCGTCTGCAGCCACTCAGACAGCTGCAGCTGCTGATTAGTGTATTCTGACAGCAGCAAGTGCAGAAGTGGCTATCAACTTATGAGGTATAGATGGCATCAGCAGCAACATGGCGCCTCCTCACTGCCTGTTTTACCCCCCCCCAGCAAGTGCCACACTACCATGTCACAACCACGTGCATTACAAATGGTTGCGGGGTAGTTGCAGCATGGCTCCATTCACTTGAATTTAAGGGATTTAACAGCCGGTAGTGCCTGCTGACAGCGACAGGAGGTATAATTCCTGCTGCAGCTGTGAAGCAAAGGATCATGGTCGCTGTATATGTACACCCCCTGCCGCTGCCTTTGCAACTTAAACAGGAGTCCTTAGTAAAAACGTGGCTCAGCCCCGCAAGTGTAAACAAGCCCTTACATAGGCAAGGTTTTATTGTAAAACCTGGTGTGATGGTAATGAACTTGGTAACTACAGTTGCAAGAAAAAGTATGTGAACCCCTTGGGATTACATGGAGTTTTGCATGAATTGGGCATAAAATGTGCTCTGAACGTCATCTAAGTCACAACAATAGAAGAACACAGTCTGCTGAACATAATACTACACAAACATTAGATGTTGCCATGGTTTAATTGCACATAACATGTAAACATTCATAGTGCAGGGAGGAAAAAGTATGTGAGGCCCTAGCTTAATGACTTCTCCTAGAGCTAATTGGAGCCAGGAGTGAGCCAACCTTGACTCCAATCAGTGTGATGATATTGGATGTGTTGCTGACAGCTGTCCTGCCCTTAAAAAACACACACCTGTTTTGGGTTTACTGGTTTCAAGAAGCACTGTCTGATGTGAACCATGCCTCGCAGAAAAGAGCTCTCAGAAGAGCACAGAATACGCCTTCTGGAGTGGCCCAGTCAGAGTCCTGAACTCAACCCGATTGAAATGCTGTGGCATGACCTTAAGAGAGCGATTCACACCAGACATCCCAACAATATTGCTACACTGAAACAGTTTTGTGAAGAGGAGTGGTCCAAAATTACTCCAGATCGTTGTGCAGGTCTGATCTGCAACTACAGGAAAAGTTTGGTTGAGGTTATTGCTGCCAAAGGAGGGTCAACCAGTTATTAAGTCCAAAGGTTCACATACTTTTTCCTCCCTGCACTGTGAATGTTTACATGTTATGTGAAATTAAACCATGGCAACATCTAATGTTTGTGTAGTATTATGTTCAGCAGACTGTGTTCTTCTATTGTTGTGACTTAGATGACGTTGAGAGCACATTTTATGCCCAATTAATGCAAAACTCCACGTAATCCCAAGGGGTTCACATACTTTTTCTTGCAACTGTATATTGAACAAGACACATGACTACATTGATTGCCACAAACTAATAATCATAGTACATTTATACTTACTGCTTTATTTCCTGTCTATGATCTAGATTATGGGCTCTGGGATCTCTTTTGGGCAAAGATGCTCGAAATCCAATTCCCTGTTAAAGAAGCAAAGAAAATCCCAGAATAAAGTGTATCATTATCCAAGAACAAGGATTTTATATACTACAGCTTACCAGTCCTTACCATCACTACATGATTTGCAGGTGTAAAAGTGACAACACGTTTCCCGTTCAAAGACATGTAACAGTCTTTTGCTTCCGCTGTGTGATGAGACACCTAGTTAACAGGTGGGAAGCCTCACTTTCATCATTCAATGCGTGTGCTGCTAGTAATATGGAGTCAAGTCAGCTTACTGAGCTTCAAAGAGGGCAGATTGTTGGTGCCGCTTAGCTGGTGCCTCTGTGACTGAAGTTGCCAATTTATCTGCCGTGTTGTGAGGTACAGTATCAAAGGTTATAACGGCTTATAACGGAAATGGGAAAACTTCGCCTGATAAACAAAAGCGCGGTCGACATGGTCAACTGACTGAAAGAGACAAAAAGGACATTGTGCAGGATTGTGACCCGGAATAATAAAACAACTGCTGCAAAAGTGACTGCAGTGCTCAATCTCAGTCTTCACGGGGACCATGTTGACCATATTATGCTTATCAGACAATGTTTTCCCAGAAACTGTATATGCTGCCATAACCTTTGATGCTGGACCTCGTGACACGGCAAATAAATTGGAAATGTCAGTCACAGAGGCACCAGCTAAGCGGCACCAACAATCTGCCCTCTTTGAACCTCAGTAAGCACCAACACGACTTTGTATCAGTGAATGATTAAAGTGAGGCTTCTCACCTGTTAGCTAGGTGTCTCATCATACAGCAGAAGCAAAAGAATGTCCTTTCAGCTTTCAATGCGAAACACGTCGTCACTCTCACACCTGCAAATCATGTAGCGTTTCCATTTTTTGTGTCCAACCTTTGTATAAGCCAGCAGGCAGGGAGGACATGGATCCCTTCTCTGACTCAGTGAAGGGTGTTTTATGTAGTTTGGAAGAGCAAAAGTTCAAATTACTCAGGTCCTTATGGCGCAGCAGTAAAAAAAATCTGCATATGCAGCCTCTAATTAGTTGCCTGCTGATTGCAAGAGGTATATGAATGATTATATGCAATATTTCATATCAACCTCTTTAAAAGGAAAAGCTATTATTCAGAAATGATTTGGAATGATTAGAGATTACCTCAATCACTTCAATGATGTCTCTTGGGCCAACAACTTCTGGATCAAACTTGACTTGTGCTTTGCAGGTAGCCAGAGCTACAGAGGCCTGTAGAATACCTGGCATTCTCCTCAATCGGGATTCAATGTTATGAACACATGATGCGCATGTCATACCTGTAATCTAGAGATAAAAACAAGGAAAATGGTAAGCTTCTTAACTGGATGTATACATATTCTATTCCCCCATACGGTTTATTTGCCCTATGTATTCCTTGTAATGCAATGTATCTGGGGCAGGACTGTAAATCAAATATAAGGAACCATGTATCCTCCGGCATTGGTCACAGTTCTGTGTTTGTAACACATTAAAGTGGGACTAAACTCTTTCAATCAACATTAACTATTTTTAATTATTATGCTGCTAGCATTAGTAAATAGATTGGAAGGTCTTTTTTATGTACTTGTGCTATCTTTGTTTCCACATTTCTTCAGTTGCTTCTTGGTTTCTGGCCTAGGCCAAAATGATGTCATACATCCCAAGAGTCTTCATGAGCATTTTTTTTTTCCGTTTGGATTATGAGAGGAGGGGCTTTCTCAGCTAAGCACATCCTCTTGCTTGCATGCCTGAGCTAAGCACAGATGGATTCCAGGAAGAAATTTCTACAGGAATCATCTGCCCTTACTCAACATGGCCATATCTAGAAATGCTAGGGGGGTGTTTTTTAAAGCATGGAGACATGGATGGGAGAGTTTGCTTTGAATGTTAAAAATGAATTACATCGTGTTTACGGTTTCTGTTGCTCACATACAGTTAGGTTTCACATAAACCCTTTCGCTGCCAGAGCAGTTTTTGTGTGTGTTTGCACATATGTTTGGAAAATCATTTTAGGCCTGAAGATTGCATAAACCCCCAAAACACTGTATATTTTCTGAAAGGAGACACCTTAGACAAATGCAATAAATTACCCAATGTTTGGTAAAATATAAAAGATAAGGTCGTACCGAGTAAATAGATACCCAACATGTCAACCCCTAAATTTGCGTGCAGCAGTGAAATGGCGACAGACTTCCATACCCTATGTTTTCTATAGGTGACACTGTAAAAGCCCCCTATAGGTCAACAGTTTAGCGTTGTAGAGGTCTGGTGCTAGACTTATTGCTCTCATTCTGTCGTGCGTGGCGATATGTAATGTGTATCGCAATGAACGTTTTCATGCGTAGGCAATCCCGACACGTGTATTTACATTCATACATGCGGGGGTGGGAGGGAAAAAAGTTCCCTATTTTTGATCACATAGGGGACAAAATGTGATTTTTCATAACATGGAGACAAAATTATCCCTTTTTTGATGACAGGTTCTCCTTCATTCAGCGCCCCACTGAATGTAACGCAATACATTCTTTTCCAGCCATACTGGCCAGGGAAACTGTCATGAAGACCCGGAAGTGATGATTTATACATCACTTCCAGGTCAGCAACAAGAAGGGCAAGTGGAGCCCGGGATACATGGTGGGGGGCACCCGTCTGTGTGTGTAAAACCACCTGTATGACCTACAGACCTGGCAGCGAAAGGGTTAAAGCCCAAATTAAGTCTCACGCCTTTTTATCTCTTTATAATCTTGTACCAAGGTATGTTAAGATTTGTAAGTGATTTTTGCTTGGAAATGGCAATGGTATTTTAGTTTTATTCTTTAATTAGTAAATAATTTATACCTCCCATCCAATAGGCTAGTTTAATATTTTGTACTTATCTCTATCATGTAGTGCACATTTATTAAAGAGGTAAGTACACAATGTGAGAAGGAATATTGGCTTAGGCATATTTTAGAAAAAAATGTTTTTTATGCATTTGTTGTTATTTTAAAGGATAAGTTCACCTTTGGAACATGTTATATGTTGCACCTGTTTTTTGGGTGGAACATGTACATGTTCCCATAGAAACAGCCGCACCCGCTGCCCCACCTCCTTCTGACAGATGGCACTGGGAGAAGTTTCTCCCTGCTATCTGTCAGATTTGAAACCAGTGGGGCTCTGTCCACACGGCCTCGCTATTCATTCACAGAGTTCTGTGAATGAGTGCCTACAAGTCCCGGCAGCCTTAGCGGCTGTCAGCTTGTTGTTTTCAATTAACTACCACGGCGCTGTGCAGCATCATGGTAATTCATTCAAGCTTCCTGTCTGAAGATCTGCTTGGCTGCACATCCCGTACAGCTAGCAGATATTCTGACAGGTCTGCATGGCTTCAGCGATCTACTGATCACTGGTGAAATGCTTTACAGGCTCCTTTGGACAGAAAAATAATAAATGCACATTTTTTTACCTGCAAAAGGTGTCCAAAAGGTGAACTTATCCTTTAAGTAAAAAGAAACCATATATTACTAATCATAGAACCTGCACTCACCAAGATACAATCTGAGACAAAAAACTAAATCTTTTATGCTTTAAACCCCAACTGAAAACTCATTCCTTTTTATCTCTTTCTAATCCTCTACCCCAGCATGTTATAATTTGTTGTCTTGGAAATGGTAATGATATTTTAGTTTTATACTTACCACTAGCTCAATACTACCATGTGTAGCAGTGCAGTCTTCCAATACTACTGCTCCAAACCCCAGGCCTTCAATGAGTTGTGCAATCTCGCTTGGTTCAATCCATTCTTCCATGTATCGGACCTCTGCTTTACCAGCCATCAGTGCCACCAGCACAGAAACAATACCTAGGGAGGAAGAGTTCACTGGTTACCACGTGATCTAAATCATTACAGAGGGCCATTCACAATTTTAACTTTTGCACTTTAGTGTGTATGTACTGTACATCACCATGACTTTTAGACTATAGATGTGCAATATGTATGACAGAACATCAAATGGGATTCCACAGTCAGTTGTTTTCAGTTTTTAGAATTATTTCATTTGTTTTATACTGATTCTATTGGTAACTAACTATGGGGAAAGAAGACAAATTGACAACTGATGGCTCATACACATAGATTACGGTCATTGAGGGATTGAACATGTGTTTAGAGCATATTTTTATGATTTCAGTAATATGAAGATAAAGATGAGATAAAAACCAATGGACAAAGGAGAATGATCTAAATCAGAGCAGGAAGCCAGGCCTATTCAAGGGTCAAAGTACCACAGAGAGACAGTTCTCTGTCCACCTAAGCACTGTGGTTTAGTAGTTCTTCAGAACTTAAAATATAGCAACATTATGAAGTCAATGCAAACAAGGCATGTACATATTCTGTTATAGATTACAAATATGGATGTCTGTCTGTTGGGACCCAGATCTGAACCTGCTATCTCTGCTGTGTCTGGCAGTATCTGTTCTTGCTGAGCCACCTGAGATGCTGGACAATTCCTTGGACAATGTTGCCTTGTACTTTGTTTCTGGTGAATCTTGAACTCTTTGCGTTTCCCATGAGCTTCCTAGTTAAGCCATGCCGTTGCACTTCCTACATGTCAGATTATTGTGGTCCCTCCAGTCAATATCTCGCCCTTGTCACTCCTGCTGCTATCCGTATCTTCGCTACCACTCATTACTGACCTATGTCTTGTTCCTTGACTGTGCTTCAACTTGATACCAACCTGCAACTGACCTTGTTACTGACCTCTGGCTTATTTACGGAATATGCTTCTGTTTGATCCCTACCATCTACCCATTATATCTGCTACTGGACTCCAGCTTGCTCACCTGGTGCGGCCATAATGAAGACTGTGACCTGGTATTAACATGCAGCAAAACCAAAACCCACCATCAGGAGCACTGATGAATACTGGTTAGTTCTTAAACCCTGCACCTCTGGTGAGCTGTGTCATCCACCAGGGTAACCTGCTTGTATACCTATTCTGATGGTCAGTGGAGCCTTTCTACTGCTATAGCTCTTGGTCTCTGAGGCTGACCCCTGACCGTGATACTATGCTATGAAAGACATCACAAAACAGATACCATCTTTCTTCTTCAGATTCCTCTCAATGTTGGACACACAGGAAGCACATGTCATCCCCGTGATCTGTAAAACACATTTCTGCGGGTCGGTGTTATCACTCAGAGTAATATCAATATCTGGGTTTGGCTTCTTAGGGATAACATCCAGAATATAATCTTGATGGGCAGTCAGTTCCTTCGACATTGCTGAGGTATTGTGCCTTGCATCTGCTGGTTCTGCCTGGTTGCTGATTATAGGCATTGAAGAATCTAAAATACACAAAAGCATCCACATATAATTAGGGGGTAAAAGAAAATGGTGACATCCTTCCAAAATATTTGTCAGCTAAAAAAGTATCTAAGGACTGGAAGAAAGTGCGTTAAACTAGCTCCAAATCTATGCAGTGTCTTACCTACCCCTGGTGCTATCTGGGACAGCCACTCACAGCCTTGATCCAAAAAAGTTTCTGTTTTTCATTTCAAATATACAGGTCAATGAAAGCTATATTTGCCCTATATTGCCTGCTGTTGGTATGGAAATAGTGTTAGTTATAGCTGGAAGCAGACAATTTTTTCCAAAGCGGATAGTGGAGGTGGGGACATATGACAATGTAGGGAGGTGCACTGAACATGCTTGTTTAGGTTAATATGTGAGTGAAGGCACAGAGGCAATAACAGTTCTTTAGGGGTTTTAAAATATAATTTAATTAAAAAAATGTTATTTTCTTTAAACTTCACTTTTTTCTGTTACAAGTTGGCTGATGCTCAGTGGTGCCTTGGGTCTACAGCTAGGTAAGGGGGTGCGCGGCCCACCATGTAAGGAGCACACTGACCACCATGATAATGGAAACACTTACCACCAGTGTAAGTGGGTATGCTGACCACCATTGTAAGGGGGGATGCTGAGAGAAGGTAGCATACTGACCACCAGCATAAGGGGACACTTACTCCTGACCATTGCACTCTGAAAGCTGTGCTGTGCAATTACATACTCCTGCCTCCTGCACTCTGACTGCAGTATGTTGTATATTACATAGTCCTGACTGATTCCTTACTACTCTACATAATTCTATCCTATCATAATCCTAGAATTTATTTTTTTATTGTTGGGGTTTAGAAGCTTTTCAAAATAAACTTGCTGGACCCTAGTCTTACAAAGATTGAGAACCACTATCCTATAGTATCTGGACAAGGGTTTATTTTGATGCTCAGTGCCTAATTTGTTTATAGATTGTAGCATTTGGAAGAAAACTAGAAGGTATTACTGAGATTTCATCAGAGACGTTCCTGGTAACCTGGGATGACTGTATATATCAGGGAGGGAATAATGCTACTTTGACCTTCATTGAATTACTGTATGTGATACATTTACCTCATATTAACTATCTTTGTTTAGAGCAGCCTTTTTCAACAAGGGTGCCTTGGCAAAATGCCTAAAAATTGCCAGAAAATTGTATACAAGCCAGTGGGTGGATCAAGCCTGCCTTTTAGTTACAAACTCACGGGTTTTCATTTTGCACCAATACAACCTTCCAGTCGCAAGGGTCCTAACAACCAATGAAATCACTGGTTGATACGGATGATGTCGGGGCGAATGCACGACATCTTTCTTTGCCCCTCTCCGTCAGCACTGGGGTCACATTAGCTGAATGAGGGAAAGAAACTGAGGGAGAAGAGAAACATTGGAATACTAGTCTGTACCAGTGTGCAAAGGTGTTTGCCTTGGAAGAATATATCACCTCTAATGTTTTTTACATTTTAGCATGGGGTGCCTTGAGATTGTGTGGAATTGAGAAACACTGGTTTAGAGAATTGTTTGAATTGACCTTATCTAACAATTATTATTTCTTTCAGTATGCCTTCAGTATACAATACTGTGGGGTTGCAATGAGATTCAATGTTGCTCCGTTTTTTGAGGAGACATTTAGTCTGGATTCACACTACTGCTAACTGAAAGTCGTGCGACTTTGCCAGACAACTTGAGTACTATTTTGAAGCAACTCTGAAGCAACTTTCAGGGAATGCCTGGGTAATCTTCATGTAATGTCAGATACAAATCACATCAATATAGATAAGGAGGCGACTTCTAATTAAGTATATGGACACAAGTCAGATAGAAGTCACCTTGAAGCAGTACAGGAACTTTTTATAAAGAGCTACTTTAGTAGTGCTAATTAAGACAGCTCTCATTGACTAACATGGGATTTCATATGTCGTGTGACTTGTAGTCTCACAAGTTGGATCCCAAGTCGCGGCAGTGTGAACTGAGCCTTATAAACAACTTAAGAGACCAAGTTAATTTATTCCAATATAGTGTTCACAGAACTTTGTATGGTGTGGTGGCACTACATGGATGTTGTCCATCCACATTGGCAGGGCAACACTGGATTCCTGTCATCCTTTCATGAAGAAACAGTGAATATGATGTGTTTCCTTTTACCTATAGTTTTAATACAGCTTTGTTACCTTATATACCGGTGAACTTGAATAAAGGTGGGGATGCTGTTGTTCTTATCTAATTTTCCTGTGTACAGAATTTTGATTGATGGCAAAGTGGAAAATTAAACACTACTAAATACCAGTGCTGCTTCCTTTCTTTTTTTTTATTGGGTATATGGCAATATACAGGTATACAGGAGACTGCCTGATACATCTGCACAGAAGAGACTACCTTGACAATGAAATGTATATGTATATATATAATACACAAATATATTTGAGACTGGCTAAGGGTTATTCAGTATCAGAGTTTGAAAATGGTAAGTTATGTATCAAAAAAAAGAAACAAAAAAGTATAAGAGCATGGACAAAAGGCCACTCTTTATTTACAATAAACCATATGTTACTGTGATCCATTTTAAATAATCTTTTGTTCCATTAAGTGTACCCATTCATTTTCAATGGGCCCTCAACGCATGACCATTGGCCAAAGAATGCGCCTGCCTTTCAGAACACTGCATGGCATTGCATGTACTACAATAATGATCTGATGCATTTGTTTTGTCCATGTATGCACAATGGTTGCAGCTGAAAATGAAAAGCAACGCACTGCAAAGTGCAAACAATACATGTTGCTGTACCACAATATCACTACAGCTGTATGTGTGTGAGATGCTGAATGTTCTTATACCTTTCCCTATAGCCCAAAGCCTAGGAGTTCAGCTTGACCAATTCACCTCTTCAACAGAGACCAGGTGACTAAATGTCTCAAATGGATATAGAAATAAATGTGATTTTACCAAGCTGCAGATTGTTACAGGGTAACACCATTTTCAAGAGAAAAAAATTGCAAATAAAAATAAAATGATATAGCATATACTACAATTGTGACTCAAGTTATATTGCAAATTAATGTTATTAAAAATTACTTTTCCTTTAAATCTGCAGCACTGTAAATTTTCTGTAAAATGCAATGCAATATGGCTACTTGGAGGTGTTCTGTACACATATGGTGTACAGAATGCTCCCTAAAAATGTCATTTCCTGCTTGTGTGGTTGGCTCACCGATTTCCCCAGAAGTCTGCAGTAAGAAAGTCAGATTTTTGACATCCCCTGCATCAAAAATGTCATTTTTGGCGAGATACTCCCAATGGGAAATCACATCTAAAGGGATGCAGACCCTACCATTTTCCTTATTAGAGCCCTGCAGGTGCAGCAGCTGATTAATAATTATAAAACCACTCCCATACAAAATCACTTTGCACATGGACACAGACAAACAGCTATTTCTCCAGAATAAAAAAACAAAAAACAAAAAAAGGTAAGAACCTGCAACAATGTTATTTAAAAAAACAAAAAAAAAACTTTCAATGTACATAGATTACTCAGAGGGGAATGTTTATTCTAAGCAAAATTGGAGTTTCTCTTTAGGTGTAAACTTACCAGACACAAGTGTAGCATCAAACCCCATGTCTTCTATGGCTGCTCTTAGCTCCTCTGCATTTGTTTCACTTGGGTCATAGTGAATTTTTCCAACCGCTTCAGCTAATAAAACAGCTATGGACTGCACTCCTCTTCTCTGAGAGATCATATTTTCAATAGAGGACACACAAGATTCACAGGTCATTCCTATAATGCTGATTAAGGCCATGTTGGTAACAGTTTGGGGGCCTTGTTTATAGGAAGAATGATACATAGATTTTAACTTTGTTGCGGAGCTCAAATGTTCTTCCGATGGAAGGATAACCTTGAAATTTCCAGGAGGAAGTGCTTCAATTGCCTCTTTCACAGTAACCAGGCCAATAACAGTTTTAAAGAAACATATAAGTGCATTTTTGTTCTCAAGAGACACCTTGATACTCAGAACACCAGGAAGCCCTGAAATGGACCCTTCTATATTGTGGACACAAGATTTGCAGTGCATTCCTTCTATACCAATAGTCACTACTCCTGTCTGACCATCATTGACAGCACCACCAGAGTCTGAAACCGTTCTTGGTATAGAAACTGCCTGCAACCGTTCAATGTCAATTGTTCCAAGTTTTAATGGGTCAGGTTTACTCTTAAGAGAAGCCATAAATCCCATATTATCTATATGATTCCTAAGCTCTTCCGGCTGAATATACAAATGATCATACACAATGACTGCTTCTTGGCCTGTAAGGGACACCTTTATTTTTTGTACACCTTGAAGTTTCCCAACTTTCCCTTCAATCGTGTTGACACAAGACTGACATGTCATGCCCTCTATCCTGATCTTGGTCACCTCTTCTTTGTAACTCATGCTCTTCAGTGGTGCGATCATCTCTTGTATGTTAGCATCAAAGCCCATGTCTTCTATTTCTTCACAGATCTTCTGAGGGGTTATTTCTGAGTGGACATAGTACACAGTGGCATTGTTTTCATCCAGGCAGACCTTAATGCTAATTATGCTTGGCAGCTTGGAGATCCTTCCTTCAATAGACTGAACACATGACTGGCATGTCATGCCCACAATTCCTATAACCACAGAAGATGAGAATGTCATGTCATGTTGACTTCCTTCATAACCCCGGTTGTCGAAAGCAAAATTGTTTTTTTCTGCTGCTGGGGTATGGCTTGTCTTGTGAATGCCATTTCTTGAAACCTAAAAGTAAAGTAAAAGATATATAAAAGCAATTTAGAACAAAAACAGTTGCATTACAAAATGATATAAATAACTGTCACATGCAGTTTTGTTCAATAAAAAAAATATATGGTGACTGCCATAGAACGACCTAAATGTAATGAATCGGAGGTAACCTGAGGTAAGTAGACACAAGTCCATTTACATCTAACAGCCCAGAGGTCCACCACAGCTCACTGTTAAAATACAGGCAAAAAGTGTGACAGAAGTGACATCTGTCCCATTCTACTCCGATTCACCAGACGATCTGCTCACTCATACCTTGCTGAATGGAGCAGAACGTGCCTGCGTGAAAAAAACCCTTAGGCCCCATTAACACGGGCGGATGACAGGTACGTGTCCACTCTGCTTATGCGGAGTGGACACAGACACAGCCCACTTTCCTATATAGGTGGTCGAATGTAAACGGACTACCTGTCCTTTTACATCCGACTGTCATCTAATCTGATTCACTAGATGGATGGGGAACCAATCCCCCATCCATCTGTTTTTAGTGGTTCTGATCGGATCGGATGCAGGCGGGCGTAAACGGACACAAGACTGTTTACATCCACCGCTCCATAGAGAACACCGGATAGTCTAATCAGGTTCGATTGAAAAACGGACAGGCAGATTCGATCAGACCATCCATTGCCCTCTATGGAGCGGCATATGCAAACAGACATGTCCGTTTACACCCGCCTGCATCCAATCCGATCAGAACCACTAAAAATAGTTGGATGGAGGATTCGTTCGTCATCCCTCTGATCGGATGTAAAAAGACAGGCAGTCCATTTATATTCGACCACAGTATTGGAAAGGGTTGTATCTGTGTCCGCTCTGCATAAGCAGAGGGAACATGCACCTGTCATCAACCTGCTCAGAAGGGATCAGCGGATAGATTCCCCCTACTGAACAGGCGAATCTGCTGGCGTAGTCTGCATGTGTGAAAGGTGAGTTTGTTTCTTTTTCACAAGGCAGCAGTCATCTTGTTCAGCTCATAAAGCCCTTCCTTCTTTATTAATAATTCTTTACATTCCCCCATTTTTAGCGTATACAAGTGAAAAGATGTGTTACAATAAACCATATTTTAAAGGTAAAAAGGCTCAATTCACTAAAGGTTACCATATGTGATAACACTGTCAGGTGACTCATTTGCATAAATTATCGGATGCGGTAACAAAATGTCCAATTCACTTTAAAAAAAAACAAAAAACGATTCTGCGGTATTTAACGCAAAATTAAAAATGTGTCGGTAAATACTGCAAAAAAAAAAAAAACATACAGTAAGCTGTTAAGTCCAATCTACAAACAAAACAGAATGTGAGAAAAGATTAGATATGTATTGCCAGGGTTTTGCTGGCGGTGTCACATGAGTTATTTTTTCAGATGCAGCGAGGGGTCCTACCTTAACCCCGAGGGGTCTGGAATGGATATTAAGGGGAACCTCATGCAAAATGAAAAAAAACCTAAAAACACATGGGGTCCCTCCCATCCATACCAGACCCAAAATCCCTTAGAATTGTGAGTGGCCCTGCATGTCATTTTTTTTAAACATTATTTTGGTGTGGGGTTCCCCCAAAATCTATACCAGACTAAGGGACTTTTTTTTTTTTTTTTTATTCTGGTGTGGGGTTTCCCTTAAAATCAATACCAGACCCAAGGGGCCTGGTATAGATGGGGGGAGCCCCACACTGTTTTTTCATCATTTGTAATTCCTGGCATGTTTTGTTTACATTCAGCTGTCAGCTGCAGTGGGTCCTACCCCAACCCCGAAGGGTTTGGAATGGCTATTAAGGGGAACCCCACGCCAAAATGGAAAAAAAAATAAAACATGAGGGGTCCCCCCCATCCGTACCAGACCCAAAATCCCTTAGGATTGTGAGGGGACCTGCATGCCATTTTTTTTAAACATTATTTTGGTGTGGGGTTCCCCCAAAATACGTACAAAACCTAAGGGACACTTTTTTTTTCTATTCTGGTGTGGGGTTTTCCTTCAAATCCATACCAGACCGAAGGGGCCTGGTATAGATGGGGGGGGGGCCCACACTGTTTTTCATCATTTGTAATTGCTGGCATGTTTTGTTTACATTCAGCTGTCAGTGGGACACCCATTGATAGCTGATGAGTCATCCGTTGTTAAGGACGCAGCGGCTGGCTTCCTTAACAACCAGCTACCGTGCAATAAATTACTGCATGAAAATATGTGGCAATTACCGCAATACAGATATTTTACCGCAAGTTATTTACCGCAAAATTCTTAGTGAATTGCACATTTGCAAAACATTTACCATTATTTTACCGCATTTTTTCAATCGTTATTTAACTCTTAGTGAATTGACCCCAAAGCCTACTTTTCACCATGGCCACCAATCACTGTGGCGTGCTTTGTGCAGTTTACTTCCTTCAGTGCACATGAAACTGTCCTTAACATTGAAGGGTGTGTTTGCTGTTGTTTTTTTTTTAAATAAAAAGCCTAAATCTTTTAGGGAATCTTCTAGGGTATCTCTTAAACTCCAAAACCTTTCTGCATTGTACGATAACAACTTATACACAGTACATGATGAATGCTGAGTAAAGCTAACTCAATACCGACAAACATTTAAAACTAAGAAGAAATGCTCTTCTGGATATCTAATTAGCCAAAAAGGCTTGAGGGGAAAATCTCTGTCATTCACATCTGTTATTTCTTTTTTTATTTAAATATTTATTCATTCTACATATAAAATACATGTTCCATCATTATTCTCATATAACATACATAACCATCAATTATATCCCTTTCTATCGTTATTCCCCCTTACCCCCCCTACCCTAATCTAACACCCCCACCCACCCTGAAAACCTACCACTCCCCCCCCCACAAAAAAACAAACAAACAGAAACCACCCACTCTGCATTTCATCTTTTCCTACGTAAAGGGTACTTTCACATATCTCATTCTACTGCTTCATGTATTTCACCTTGGGCACATAATCTTCCCATTTTCCCCACCTCCTATAATATAACCCCATCTTATCTTCTTGCATATAATACAATTTCTCCATTCTACATATCTGATTCACTCTTTCCACCCAATCCTCTTCTCTCTGCACCTCTGAACTATGCCAAAACTTAGGTATCAGACCCTTTGCTGCATTCAGATAACACCATTAGAGATGAGCGAATCGAACCAGGCGAAGTGGAATTCGATTCGAATTTCAGGAAAAATTTGATTCGCGTCGAATCCGAATATTAGCCTACTTCGGGTGCGCAAATCGGATTTTTCCCGATCAGCCGGCAAAAGTGTCCCTGCAGAGAGCTCCACTATTTCTGACAGTTCTTTCACATGTAAAGCGGTTGAAACATTGTATCTATTTGTTTCCATTTAGGATACAGATGTTTTTATTCGGAAACAGATACAATGTTTCAACCGCTGTAAATGTGAAAGTCAGAGAACTGTCAGAAATAGAGGAACTCTGCAGATACACTTTTTGCCGGTTTGGAATTATTCTTATTTTCATCCTACTTCTTCTTCTTCTTCATCCTCATCCTCAGAAGAAGAGGATGAGGATGAGGATGAAGAAGAAGAAGAAGTAGGATGAAAATAAGAAGAATTCCAAGCCGGCAAAAAGTGTATCTGCAGAGCTCCTCTAAGTGTATCTGCAGAATAGAGGAGCTCTGCAGATACACTTTTTGCCGGCTTGGAATTATTCTTATTTTCATCCTACTTCTTCTTCTTCTTCTTCTTCCTCTTCATCCTCATCCTCTTCTTCTGAGGATGAGGATGAAGAAGAAGAAGAAGAAGAAGTAGGATGAAAATAAGAAGAATTCCAAGCCGGCAAAAAGTGTATCTGCAGAATAGAGGAGCTCTGCAGATACACTTTTTGCCGGCTTGGAATTCTTCTTATTTTCATCCTACTTCTTCTTCTTCTTCTTCTTCTTCCTCTTCATCCTCATCCTCTTCTTCTTCTGAGGATGAGGATGAAGAAGAAGAAGAAGTAGGATGAAAATAAGAAGAATTCCAAGCCGGCAAAAAGTGTATCTGCAGAGCTCCTCTATTCTGCAGATACACTTAGAGGAGCTCTGCAGATACACTTTTTGCCGGCTTGGAATTCTGCTTATTTTCATCCTACTTCTTCTTCTTCTTCTTCCTCTTCATCCTCATCCTCTTCTTCTTCTTCTGAGGATGAGGATGAAGAAGAAGAAGAAGAAGAAGTAGGATGAAAATAAGAAGAATTCAAAGCCGGCAAAAATTGTATCTGCAGAGCTCCTCTATTCTGCAGATACACTTAGAGGAGCTCTGCAGATACACTTTTTGCCGGCTATTTCTGACAGTTCTGTGACATTCACTCCATACAGCGGTTGAAACTCCTTCTTCTCATCCTTCTCCTTCTTCTCATCCTTCTCCATCTTCTCATCCTTCTCCTTCTCCTTCTTCTCATCCTTCTCATCCTTCTCCTTCTTCTCATCCTTCTCCTTCTTCTCATCCTTCTCCTTCTTCTCATCCTTCTTCTCATCCTTCTCCTTCTTCTCATCCTTCTCCTTCTTCTCATCCTTCTCCTTCTTCTCATCCTTCTCCTTCTCCTTCTTCTCATCCTTCTCCTTCTTCTCATCCTTCTCCTTCTCCATCTTCTCATACTTCTCCTTCTCCTTCTTCTCATCCTTCTCCTTCTTCTCATCCTTCTCCTTCTTCTCATCCTTCTTCTCATCCTTCTCCTTCTCCTTCTTCTCATCCTTCTCCTTCTTCTCATCCTTCTCCTTCTTCTCATCCTTCTCCTTCTCCTTCTCCTTGTCCTTCCTCATCTCCAAGGGCATTTAAATTAAAGGTACAGTGTTCTGCACTAATTTAAAGGCTTTCTGAAGCCTAGAAACCCTTTTAATAAGTTAAATTCGTAGCGAATTAATTCGCATCGAATCGAATTTCTTCCTCAAATTCGGCGAATCAGCCGAATCGAATTTTTGAATAATTCGCTCATCTCTAAACACCATATACCCGAATCTTTATATTTGTTCACTGATAGTTCTGTACCATGTGAAAGACCTAACTCTGGATCCAGTTCTATCTTTATCCCAGAGATTGTCCCAATTAAGCGAACCATTGTTTCCCAAAATCCTTGAATCCTTGGGCACTCCCACCATATGTGATATAACGTACCTATCTTTCCACAGCCCTGCCAACACTCTGGTGCATTCTCCCCATTCATCTTATATTCTACATTCGGTGAAATGTGCCATCTTGTCAAACACTTATAGTTTACCTCCACCTCTCTCATGCTTACGGTCTCATGTGTTAATCTATATATTTTCCTCTGTTTGTCTTCATCTATCTCTATTCCCAAATCCCTTTCCCATTTTACTATGTACATTGGCTTTATACAGTTGTGACCAAAATTATTCAACCCCCACTGAAATTGAGTGTTTTGGCCAGTTTGACATTGCTTTTGATCATTCAGTCATCTTGCTTACATTTACATTAAAGAGGCACTTGTAGGTCAGACAAATATAACATAACAGTTATAATGAAATAACCACAAATGTCTTTTCTGTGCTCACAGCATTATCAGTTTTATTCAACCCCCAAGTGACATTCAATCTTAGTACTTAGTACAGCATCCTTTTACAGTTATAACAGCTTTTAAACGTGAAGCATAGCTTGACACAAGTGTCTTGCAGCGATCTACGGGTATCTTCGCCCATTCTTCATGGGCAAAGGCCTCCAGTTCAGTCACATTCTTAGGCTTGCGCACTGCAACTGCTTTCTTTAAGTCCCACCAGAGGTTCTCAATCGGATTTAAGTCTGGTGACTGCGATGGCCACTCCAAAATGTTCCAGCCTTTCCTCTGCAACCATGCTCTAGTGGACTTGGAGGTATGCTTGGGATCATTGTCCTGTTGAAAGGTCCAACGTCTCCCAAGCCTCAGGTGTGTGACGGACTGCATCACGTTTCCATCCAATATCTCCTGGTACTGAAGAGAATTCATGGTACCTTGCACACGCTGAAGCTTCCCTGTACCTGCAGAAGCAAAACAGCCCCAAAGCATGATTGACCCTCCACCATGCTTCACAGTAGGCAAGGTGTTCTTTTCATCATAGGCCTTGTTCTTCCTCCTCCAAACATAGCGTTGATCCATGGGCCCAAACAGTTCTAATTTTGTTTCATCAGTCCACAGAACACTATCCCACAACTTTTGTGGTTTGTCCACATGGCTTTTGGCATACTGCAGTCGACTCTTCTTATTCTTTGGAGACAGCAAGGGGGTACGCCTGGGAGTTCTGGCACGGAGGCCTTCATTACGCAGTGTGCGTCTTATTGTCTGGGCTGAAACTTCTGTACCCACATCTGACAAATCTTTTCTCAGTTCCTCAGCAGTCACACGGGGACTTCTCTCCACTCTACGCTTCAGGTAGCGCACAGCAGTCGAAGTCAGCATCTTCTTTCTGCCACGACCAGGTAGCGTTTCAACAGTGCCCTTTGCCTTGAATTTGCGAATGATGCTTCCTAAGGTGTCTCTTGGTATGTTTAACATCTTTGCAATCTTCTTATAGCCATTGCCCTTCCTGTGAAGAGAAATCACCTCTTCTCTTGTCTTCCTGGACCATTCTCTTGCCTTCACCATGTTTGTAACCACACCAGTAAATGTCTAGAAGGAGCTGAGTATCACAGTCATTTTAAAGCTGCCTAATTGGTGCTTATTATGCTTGATTGCTGCTCGGTGACATCCACAGGTGTTTTCAATACCTGATGGAAAGCACCTGTATGAACCTCTGTTCTTCAGAGTGGTAGTCTTTAAGGGGTTGAATAATTGTGGCAATGAAGAAACCACATAAGAACCATTTACTACTGTATTACATAAACAATTGATGTCATTTTAGTTGCATTTGGGTAGTTACAACGTCCTTGTAGGATTTGATTCTGAATACAATTCCAAATGTACACTATAGTCCCTAAACCCCTTTACAGCATTGGGGGTTGAATAATTTTGGTCACAACTGTATGTGTATCTAACTCAGTGAGAATTTTATAAACTTTTGCTGTGCTCCGTTTCCCATCTCCATGTGATTCCAACAACCTCTCAAACATGTTACAATCTTTTCTCAATCTCAAAGGTTTCGGAAGACTCCCCACGAAGTGCTTCAATTGGTGATATCTCCACTCATCCATCTTACTAAAAAGTTCCCTTTTGTCTTGTTTCAAATCCTTAAGTGTTCTCAATTCCTGCCCTTCCATAATATCCCTCAGTTGAATATCCTCCTTTTTAAACCATTTTCCTGTGCTCTCCTCCCTACCTGAAGGGAAATACTCTGTGTTCCTCAGTGACATTAATTGTGAATTGAAATTCCATTTCATAATCGTGTGCAATTTATCCCAAATCCTTAAAACATTTAATGTATAAACACTCGTGGTATCTTTTAATCCTCTATATTGTGCTGGTACCCATATGGTTTTACTCAAGTCAACTCCGCTTAATTCATTTTCAATTTTAACCCACCTTTTCTTCTCTGGATTGTGTGTCTAGAGACCCCATTTAAAAAAAGGAAACTAATACAGCCACCACATTTAAGAATTGTAAAGCAACTATATTAACTTTTTATATTTAATACTGCTTTAACCACTTCAATATCGGGCACTTTCATCTCCTTCCTGCCCAGGCCAATTTTCAGATTGCAGTGCTGTCACACTTTGAATGACAATTGCGCGGTCATGCAACACTGGATTCAAATGCAATTTTTATCTTTTTTTTTTTAGGCAGATAGAGTTTTCTTTTGGTGGTATTCAGTCACCACTGGGTGTTTTATTTTTTTCTAAACAAATTAAAAAAGACCAAATATTTTGAAAAAAAAAGTTTTGCTTAGTTTTTGTTATAAAATTTGCACTGATGAGGCTGCACTGATAAGCTGCACTGATAGGCACTAGTAACCTGCACTAATGAGGTTACACTGATGGGCACTGACGAGGCGGCACTGATGAGGTTACACTATTGGGCACTTATGGGCATTGATGAAGCGGCACTGATGAGGCTTCACAGATGGTGGCACTTATGGGCATTGATGAGGCTGCACTGATGAGGTTACACTGATGGGCACTTATGGACATTGATGAGGCTGCACTGATGGGCACTTATGGGCATTGATGAGGCGGCACTGATGAGGCTGCACTGATGAGGTTACACTGATGGGCACTTATGGGCATTGATGAGGCTGCACAGATGAGGTGGCACTGATGGGCACTGTTTAGCATCGAGGGGGCTGCCCTGATGATCAGTACCCTGATTAACAGTGTAAACAATGTACTGAGAGTGACCTGTCAGACTTGCTGGTTATTGGCTCTCATTCCTCAAACAGAGGCAGCGCGAGAGGAAAGGAATACCGATAACTGGCATTTCTGTATACATGTGACCAGCTGTGATTGGCCCTGTACTGCAATCTGTGATCATCTGGTTTCAAAGGATACAGCAGTCACAGTGCGCAATGGATGCGTGCCCCAGGGGGCGCGTGGGAGGTGTGAAAGTGGGAGGACGTCCTCCCAGGATTGGAGAGCCACACTGTAGCTGTCTTTCGGCTATAACCTGGCCAGGAAGCAGTTAACTGGGTTTCAGAATCAAAATGACACACTGGGGGTAGATTTACTAAAACTTATGCAGGCCATACATGGTTAAAATTCCGAATGATTTGTCATCCGAAAATTGAAAACGTTGTTCGCTCGGTAATCCGATGGTGCCATCAATGATTTTGAAAATTGGCCAACCAAGTCATAAAGTTCACCCCATATAACAGGCAAAACTTCTGTTCCTTCCAGGTCATGGCTCATGCGCATATTCTTTTCAGAAAAACGATTGTACAATTTGACCATCATTGAGTCGAAAATCGGTTGTTTTTCATGAATTTTCCAACATGCCAGATCACTAAAAAGGGGAGGAACCACGAAAATCGGTGCCATTGACCCACCAACAGAGCAAAAATCGGCCGATTATTCTTAAGTCCAATTTTCCGATGAAAAATCGGTCACGTTTCGACCCATGTATGGCTGGCCTACAGCCCACAGAATTTGGTGCAGGTATTCATGCTAACTGATCAGCTTCTAAATTCAGCTTGTTCAGTGAAGCTTTGACAAGAACGCCTAGTAGCTGATTAGCTCTGCTCCAGTTTTAGTAAAAAAAAGAAAAAAAAAAAACATGGTTTGGCTGAGAATTACTATTTACAGGCAAGTGAAAAAATTTAAATGAAGGAAATAAAAAGACGCCAAGATCTTAAATACCTTTAAGCCGCACTCATTTAATCTATTTACGTATTTCAAGTCAACACCTAAGAGGAATGTGATGAAATAATAAACTGATCCAGAATTGGCATTTTTGCTGTTGTTTTGTTCAAGAACATCAACTTATTCTATTGTGAAATAACAGCTAATAACAAAGGACTGAAATCAGCCTTTTATATAGATGCCCTAAAGTTTTATTTGTCAGGACTGTCTATTTCAGGATATAAAGTGAAACTGTGATTTGGCTATGGAGGGCTAAGCAACACTTTAATTCCAACCCTTTCCAGCAACACCTGTTCACTTTTCCTTTCCCATGCCGCTCTGTTCTACTGCTAAAGCTGCCCTATGTCACCCATGGGTAGCTCACAGGGGCAGACTGACCATTTGGAAACTCGGGCACTGCCCGAGGGCCCGGGGTCAGTAGGGGGCCCCATGAGATGCCCCTGGTACCTTTTTCATAGGCTTTTTTGAGTTTGGGCAAAGACACAGGGGCCCCATGATCCCCTATTGCCCGGGGCCACATGAGTTGTCAGTCCGCCCCTGGTAGCTCATGTCATAGAAAACACATGGCTATAGACTCTACCCATATGAAGGCACTAGTGCTGTCCCATGGAGCGAGTGACAAGCTCGATGGTATGGGAATGGGGATGTTATGAGTTTCTGGCAGATTGTAGCACCAAAGGAACAATGGTAAGTGTGTGCTGTTGATGGGGGGCAAATAAATAACTGTGATTCTTCCCTATGCGTTGCACAAGTTTGCTTCAAGATGGCTGCCGTTTCCTTATTCATTAATAAGTATTATGCCTATCATGTTACACATGCATTGCTGTTTATTTGCCTTTAAATAATTTCATACTTTGCTTACTCAAAAGCTAGGGGATGCTCTATGTATTTAGTCTCCATTCATCACATGTACTTTGTTCTGCTGGAGCTCAACATTCTCTGATTTTATGACCTATCTGATGCTCATGTGTGAAGATCTGCACAAGTTTTCGATTAAAGTTTTCTACAATCTTCAGGATGTCATTTGGATTGAGTCATTGTCTGCCAAGGTAATAGACTGTAAGTTAAGCTATCTCATCACAAATGGATCAGTTACAGAGATCACATTTTCAGTGTGTAGATTTTCTCATTGTTTAAAATGTTCAGAGATCCCTCTAAAATCTGGCTGAATAGCCTAAATATAGTAATATGGAGGAGGTGGAAATGTGGTGTAGTGTCCTCACTGGGAAATTTTCCATCGCTTCCTGTCACAGTGACTTTCCAAAGTAAGGGGAAACATTACCTTTGACTGCTGTAACCAGGACACATGTACCCATTAGGATATTTTCCCTAATTTCCTGGTGTGTTAGCATTTTAACGATCTTATTTACTTCCTGCCCGTTTGACATTAGGCGATATAACAAGCAGGTACAGTATCTTATTCATGATTAGGAAAAAGAATCACCAGTAAGGACTTAGGGCTTCGGAAGTGACACTGTTCAATTACTCTTAGAGATTGGTTAATTAGTTCCACCGAGAATACTATTGCTAATCAGTTCATACAGCATGATGGAAGAGGAAATGATTAAGAATTTTTAGTATCATAAATAAATGAGAGATAGATAGATAGATAGATAGATAGATAGATAGATAGATAAATTACAAACTTTCTGTTTGCATTGATATTATTTTCCAGTGTAATTACAATGAATAGAGTAAGGATCACTGGCTAACAGCTGTACATGTAATCATACACGTTAATGAAGGGCAGTGCGGTGTATGGTAGTGTTTGGGGTATAACTTCACTTCTTTTATCATTATGTCAGAGAACACATCAGACAAACCTTTGCCCCAAAACTTCAACACTTCACATTTTAAATAATGTATGTGTGTGTATATATATATATATATATATATATCCTGTTGTATTACATTTCCACTATATGAAGCTGGTACCATGTTCAGTGCAGATGAAATACAGTGGGGCAAAAAAGTGTTTAGTCAGCCACCAGTTGTGCAAGTTCTCCCACTTAAAAAGATGAGAGAGGCCTGTAATTGGCATCATAGGTAGACCTCAACTATGAGAGACAAAATGAGAAAACAAAATCCAGACAATCACATTGGCTGATTTGGAAAGAATTTATTTGCAAATTATGGCGGAATATAAGTATTTGGTCAATATCACAAGTTCATCTCAATACTTTGTTATATATCCTTTGTTGGCAATGACAGAGGTCAAACGTTTCCTGTAAGTCTTCACAAGGTTGGCACACACTGTTGCTGGTATGTTAGCCCATTCCTCCATGCAGATCTCCTCTAGAGCAGTGATGTTTTGGGGCTGTCGCTGGGCAACACGGACTTTCAACTGCCTCTACAGGTTTTCTATGGGGTTGAGATCTGGAGACTGGCTAGGCCACTCCAGGACCTTGAAATGCTTCTTACGAAGCCACTCCTTCGTTGCCCGGGCGGTATGTTTGGGATCATTGTCATGTTGGAAGACCCAGCCACGTTTCATCTTCAATGCCCTTGCTGATGGAAGGAGGTTTGCACTCAAAATCTCATGATACATGGCCCTATTCATTCTGTCCTGTACATGGATCAGTCGTCCTGGTCCCTTTGCGGAGAAACAGCCCCAAAGCATGATGTTGCCACTCCCATGCTTCACAGTCAGTATGGTGTTCTTTGGATGCAACTCAGCATTCTCTCTCCTCCAAACACGACGAGTTGTGTTTCTACCAAACAACAGTTCTATTTTGGTTTCATCTGACCATATGACATTCTCCCAATCCTCTTCTGGATCAACCAAATGCTCTCTAGCAAACTTCAGACAGGCCCGGACATGTACTGGCTTAAGCAGGGGGACACGTCTGGCACTGCAGGATCTGAGTCCCTGGCGGCATAGTGTGTTACTGATGGTAGCCTTTGTTACGTTGGTCCCATCTCTCTGCAGGTCATTCACTAGGTCCCCCCCCGTGTGGTCCTGGGATTTTTGCTCACCGTTCTTGTGATCATTTTGACCTCACGGGGTGAGATCTTGCGTGGAGCCCCAGATCGAGGGAGATTATCAGTGGTCTTGTATGTCTTCCATTTTCTAATTATTGCTCCCACAGTTGATTTGCTCACACCAAGCTGCTTGCCTATTGCAGATTCAGGCTTCCCAGCCTGGTGCAGGCCTACAATTTTGTTTCTGGTGTCCTTCGACAGCTCTTTGGTCTTCACCATAGTGGAGTTTGGAGTGTGACTGTTTGAGGTTGTGGACAGGTGTCTTTTATACTGATAACAAGTTCAAACAGGTGCCATTGATACAGGTAATGAGTGCAGGATAGAGGAGCCTCTTAAAGAAGAAGGTACAGGTCTGTGAGAGCCAGAAATCTTGCTTGTTTGTAGGTGACCAAATACTTATTTTCCACCATAATTTGCAAATAAATTCTTTCCAGATCAGCCAATGTGATTGTCTGGATTTTTTTTCTCATTTTGTCTCTCATAGTTGAGGTCTACCTATGATGCCAATTACAGGCCTCTCTCATCTTTTTAAGTGGGAGAACTTGCACAATTGATGGCTGACTAAATACTTTTTTGCCCCACTGTATATGAGTCTCTGAGCTAGCAAATAACACATATAACATATTTACTTTATGTAAAATGTGTTATTATTGTAATTTTCAACTCTTATAAATATTCTATCACCACTTTACCGAAGCGTCATTTTTACAAATATGACTTTAGTTGCACCACTTAAAATTGAACTATGCTTAAAGTGATGTTAAAAGGTTCACTTTTTTAAATAGAAAAATAATAAACATGTTAAACCTACCTGCTGTGTGCAGTGGTTTTGCACAAAGCAACCGCAATCCTCCCCTTCTCAGGTCCCCTGCAGGCTCTCCTGGATCCTCCCCCCTGCTGAATGCACCCAGAGCAAGCTGCTTGCGCTCAAGGTACTTGTGTGTACTCGCTCCCAAGCCACCTCTGTGTGTCTATGAGACACAGAGATTAAGGCTCGGCCCCATCCCCTGCTTCCACCTCAGTGGCTGTGATTGGCAGCAATGGCTCCCCTTGCTGTGTCTCAGCCAATGAGGAGGATGAGACTGGGAGAGTCGTTTCTCTCGTGCACATTGGTGGATTGCAATCAGGATCATATAAGTATTAGGGGGGCTGAGGGAGAGCTGTATACGGAAGGTTTTTTACCTTCATGCATACAATGCACAAAGGTAAAAAAATATTCAGCCTGTAGAACCACTTTAATGTGATTGTAAAGCTAATTTTTTTTATTAAAATAACAAACATGTTATACTTACCTGCTCTGCGCAATGGTTTTGCACAGAGCAACCATGAACCTCCTTTTCTGGGGTCCCTTGCTGGTGCTGTCCACTCCTCCTCTTCTCCGAAGGACCTATAGCAAGCCACTAGCTATGGGAGCACTCATGCTCGGGCTCGCTCCAGAACAGGGCTGCGTGTATCCATAGACACACAAAGTATGGCTTGCCCCGCTCCCTTCTCACTTGATTTTGACTGACAGCAGTGGGAGCCAACCTCTTGACAAAGCCTGTGATGGGTGAAACGCTTTGGGGAGTGGTCAGTTCAGGTGGGTGGTGCACTATGTCACAGAGAGGAGCTTCTATTCAGAGTCGCATACACAGCTGAAGCTTTTGCTAGCAGTCTGCCTGACAAGTGGATGAGAAGACTGTCAGCCATTGCTGACACTCAGATGGCTATCTGAGTAGATGGAGTTGTCAAATAAAATGTATCTGGCTAGTGTGGAATTAAATTATTGTGCTGTTCTTTCTTCTTGTATGGTACAATCTGTGGGGAGGAGAATTATCAGGCTTGATGAAAGATTTCCTTGTGAATGAGAAATTAATAAAACAGTTCCATTGAGGAGTGTTTTCTCATACTGAGTTTGCCAATAATCTGTTACTTGATAGGCAAACATTTAGCCCTCATGCACACTGGACGTTTTGATAACGCTGGTAACGTTAGCTGTGTAAAGTCACGTTAAAAATGTGCGTTTTTCAGCTTTTTTTACCGTTTAGCGGCTTTTTTACGCTATTAGCAGCGTTTTCCCGCGCCTTTTGTTTTTTAGCGGTTTTATTGCGTTTTGCCACGTTTTTCAGCGTTAGAGCGTTTTTACAGCTAAAAAAAACTCCTCTAGAAACCCACTAGTCCTGGGATTTTTTTCCAGCCAAAAAACATGCCAGCCAAAAAACATTGATTACAGTCTGTGTGTGCATGGACACATAGGATAACATGCTGGGGGGTTTACTGGCTGTAGAAAAAAACGTCAAAAGCCAAAAACAGCAGCTGTAAAAAGGTCACATGTGCATGAGGACTTATGGCGAGTGATTTTCTACTGGGAGAAGGATCTCTGCGCATGACCTGGATCACCAGTACTGTGTCCGTTAGAAGATTTAACATCTGCTGGAATAAAAACTTTATATATGAACTTCACATAGTGCACTCTTTTTAATAGACAGGTATTACTACTAGTATGAGAGTAGTAGGATGTTCCCTCTTCCATCACCCAGGTGAAGAATAGATTTACAAATGCAGAGAAGGAAGGATTTATTTAATGTACAAGAGACATTCAGTACTATGTTTTTCTGCATTAAAGTATTCTTATCTGCTTGCTCACAATGTACACTGAGCTGAGCATGTGCAATTTCGGCAATTTACATTTTCTGTTCGATAATGTTTACTGACTTTTCAACAAGTTACAAAAAGCAAAACATAGGAGCAGAAAAATAGGAAGTAGAACAGTATGTAATCTTTACGTTATGCTCAAGATAACATCATACAAAAAGGTCATCATTCAACACTAATTCACATGATTGCAAAATGAGCAAACAATGTGCTCAAGCAGTGGGAAAAGCAAATAGAATTCTACAGTGCATCACTAGCGGGGTCACCAAGAGGAGGAAAATTGGTCCTGATTCCCCTATATACTGTAGATCTGTAGGTGGGCCTTTAGAATAATGGGGGGATTCACTAAAACTGGAGCACTCAGAATCAGGTGCAGTTGTGCATAGTAACCAATCAGCTTTTAACTTCAGCTTGTCCAATTAAACTTTGACAATAAAATCTGGAAGCTGACTGGTTACTATCAGCCCTGGACTGACCATAGGGCACACTGGGCATTTGCAGTCCACATGTTGTGGTGAAGAAACCATATAAAGCAGGCCTCTGCTATTTGCATCCATCTCTCCATCAAGACATCAACAGGGACTCTTTCATCTATAAGAATCTTTGCAACTATTTACGTATATTACAGATAGATGGGCCCCAACCACATGTGCCTTAACAGGGTTGTACTGCATGAATCCATCATCATATTATTGGGGTTTATCCCCCCCTTTTTTTCATTCAATTTTTTACCCATATTGCCTTTTATAGGCTTAGGGTTATGCTTCTCTCCAGGTGGTAACTGTATTTGCCTATATGCTTGCATGTGATATTATATACTTATGGTACAATTTTTGAAAACACCTCCTACAGGGAGTGTAACTAATGTGGTAACTATATGTGCCTATATACATAGCACGTGATATTATATACCCATGGTATAATTTTTTGAATATACCTCCTAACAGGGAGTGTTACCAATGTGCAATGCTGCAAATGCTTTAGACTATGGTGGTCATAGCCTTTGCAGCACATATGTATCCAGACCGGTCTTGGTGTGATTTTAATGGTTTTAGGTCTGTGTGTATTGTCTCATACTGAGGTGATGGTAAACCAGGGCGACTGCCCGAGTGTCAATCATTAATGTGTAATAAAGCATACTTTTTGGAAATTTTTCTGAGTATCGCATTCCGTCCATAATGTAGCCGCTTTCCTGTGAATCTCTTTTCACAAATCTCTCTTTTGGTCCACACTGGGCATTTGCCTGGATAGGAGGGGTGGCAGGAGCAGCATATAGTGGAAACAATCCATCCTTTTCCCTCCTGTTGCCACTGAATGCCCGCTTTCCTCCTCTCCCTCCTGCAGGCATTGCTGCCCCACCGACCCTCCTATCCATTTTTTTTCTGCTGCCCCCAGGCCCCTGTCCTCCCCCCTGGTCCCACTGTGCTCTCTTCGGGCTCCTGCATGCTCTCTCCTGGCCTCCATCTCTCAGGATGGAGAGTGAGGAAGGAGCTGGTAAAAATGTAATTTACCAGCCCCTTCCTTGTCTGAATGGACAGTCAGTGATCGGTACCGACCACTGTGTTTACTATACTTCAGTTTATGAATGAATGGGAAGTTCTGTACAGATTTATTTCTGTCCATTCATTCTGTACTGCTGAGACTGAAGAGAACGAGATTGAGGGCTGTGTCCTCAATCTCCATTCTCTGTCTCAAAGGTGATATGTCAGAGGTCTGTTTAGAACCCTGATACTACAAACAACTGTAAAAAAAACATTAAAAAATAAAATTGTAAAATAAAAAAAAAAAAAAATTGTAAAAAATAATTAAAAAATAAAATAAAAAACTACTGACACCAATGGCAGAATTACTAAGAGCGCACAGGTTGCACATGCGACTCCAAGGGAAATGCCTGGGGCTAATTTTTGTCCCAATCTGGACCCGATTACTATGGACAGTTTCACCAGATTCTGTGTGCACTAGTGTTAGTAAATTCACACACACGCACACACGCACACTGTAGAGATCTCACATGTTAAAAGATATTGATAGAATCAGTTCAGAGACGGGAAATGAAAATGGTGAAAGGTCTGAGGAATAAAACATATCTCCTAGATTATAGGAAGAGCAGGGCCCTTGAACCCCTCGTGTTTTGTTTTGTTACTGTATTGTCTCATGTACTGTCCCCCACTATAATGTACAGTGCTGAGCAAACCTTTTAGCGCTATATAAATACTGTAGTATAATAATAATAATAATAATATCAGGAGAGACTTTAGGAACTTAAAATGTAGAGTCTGCAGGAAAGAAGGAGAAGGGGGGACATGACTGAAACCTCTAAATTCTTTAGGGGTGTGAATAAGGTTCAGGAGGGCAGTATTTTCAATATAAGGAAAAGGAATCAAGAACACGGGGACATGGACTCAAACTAGCCAGAGGAAAAGTCAAAACTAATCTTGGAAGGTATTATTTTAATCAAAGAGTAGATGATGTTTGGAAGAGGCTTCCAGCAGAGGTAGAGAGTCAGTCAACAGTAAGTAGATTCAAACAATCTTGGGAGAAATATAGATCTATACTCACAAAAAAGTTTTTTTTAAAAAATGCGGCAAACTCGATTGACCGCTTGGTCTTTTTTGTTCTATAGTCACTATTCTGTGTCTCTATGGATGCAGGACCCAAAATATTTGTCATCATATTTTTAGAATGAAACCGGAAATCCAATTTAAGATCACTGAGAAATATGCTGTAAGTTGTAGCAAACAGTTGAAAACCATCTTCTACATAATCTAACTACAGTACACCAAATGTCATTGGCCGCTGTGGTTTACGGCATCTTGAGCAATGGAGAAACCTGACAACAGCAAGATAACACTTGAGGTCCAAGCTCCAGAAATTTGAGTGCTGCTGACTTTTTATTATACAATTCTATCTATAAGCTAGAGGTGAATGTAGCTGTATTAGGGCATTTGCATTTGCGACAGAAACATAGTACTGCTTGGACCTTGAAGAAGGGGACACTCCCCAAAAGCTTGTCCTCAAAATTATATGTTAGTGCAAATAAAAAAAGTATCACGGACAGTACTCAATTGTTTCTATCTATATGCTACAATGACACAAAAATAAAGCTGAATGTGTAGATTGACTCACCTGCATTTTGGAGACCTCAGACTCTGCAACGATTGCTGCCATACTGGTAGCCCCCCCATTCTCCTGAGAATTGTCTACACTGGCACTCCCAGACTCCAAGCTTGGTGGTCCAGCAGGTGAATTCTGGGGAGTTACCAATGCTAACTGTTTTTTTGCCTTCATCTGCTCACCCTCCACCTTTACATTACTGTCTAAGCTGTCCTTATCAGAAATCATATTAAATAATTATTTGAATACAGAGCAACAAAGATGAAATAATATAACAAAATGTAAATGAAGCTAGTTCAGTGTCGGAGCCCTGGAAAAGAAATTCATCAATGATCGTACTCCAGCCTTTATAGGATGGAAGGCTCTGCACTCAGCTATTCACATATTCATAATATTCAAATCTCTTCCTGTGAGATGTCATGCTGGCTCTGCACACTGCCAGACTGCTGAGCGCAACTCCACCATGCCTCACATGGATATCAAATATCAGCTGTACTGACAGTGTATAATGACGCGGCTAGATTTTACACAGTCCTCGTGTGCAAATCCCAACACGGCTCTGACCAATCAACATAGGGCCTTGTGTTATTAACCAGATCGGAACTTTTCAAGTTATTGCTACTAAGCAGACCTGAGATTTATTGCTTTTATTATAAATAATAATAATATTACTATCATGATTGGACAAATTTCAGCCAATGCTTCTAAAATATTTAACAGCAGATGCCTTTTTTCAAAACTTGTTCTACTGTTGCTAATGGAAACGCTTGTCTCCCTTCTACTGTAAAGTCCCTGCTGGTTCCCATCTAAAACTGATTTGATCCTGAATATTTAACCCTTCCATGACCAAAGATCATTGCTGCCTTGATACCCAGACCAAATGTACCTACATCACCATGCTTTGGTTAAAGTACAGTTGTAGGCAAAACTTTTTTGTAACCACCGTCAGTTTATTTTTTTTTGTCCTGTGTGTACCATTGGGGAGATTTCCCTTCACTTCCTGTCCCATGGCCAAAACAAGAAGTGAGAGGAAATCCCTGCAAATTAAAAGGAATTCCCTGGGCTCCCCAGGTCGACAGAACTAGTGTCCCCATTGGAAGATTTCCCCTCTATTACTTTTCTGGGGACAACCCAAAATTTGGGATTGCTTTTACTTTCACTTTCAATGATAATGGTAAACAGGACAAATAGAGAGGATGAATCTCCCTAACGGGGGCACAGACAGCAATAAAAACCGACAGGTGTTGTAATCCCTCTCCACTATATCCAAAACTAACAAAAAAGTGCCTTTAGTGACACTTTAACTTGGCAATAGCTCTATGACTAATCCACCTGCCTATACAATTTTCTACATTTTCTTAAAGTATAACTAAAGGCAAAACTTTATTTAAAAGTTTTGGCCAGAATGGAGATGGACTAGAACACCTATTAGGTGTTTATTGCTGTCTATGCCCCTGTTAAAGGGATTCACCCTTGTAGTGCTACCCTCCTGAGGGCCGCTGTGAAATGGGTTTCCGTAAGCCTGTCTTCGCACAGCCAGGCAACAGGTATTTTTCACACCAACTTGCATCCAGAGATAATGACCAGTCCATGGGCTTGGTTTTGTTATTCTATTAGAGCAGTGGTTCTCAACCTTCCTAATGCCGCAACCCTTTAATACAGTTCCTCATGTTGTGGTGACCCCCAACCATAAAATTATTTTCGTTGCTACTTCATAACTGTAATTTTGCAGTGGGAGGACTAGTGCCACATCACTGATGTCAGTGGGAGGAATAGTGTCCCATCGTTGGTATCAGTGGGAGGAATAGTGTCCCATCATTGGTATCAGTGAGAGGAATAGTGCCACATTGTTGGTGTCAGTGGGAGGAATAGTGTCCCATCATTGGTGTCAGTGTGGGAGGAATAGTGCCCCATCATTGGTGTCAGTGGGGGGGGGGGAATAGTGCCCCATCATTGATACTAGTGTGGGGGGGAATTGTGCCCCATCATTGGTGTCAGTGGGGGGGGGGTAGTGCCCCATCATTGGTGTCAGTGGGGGGAGGAATAGTGCCTCATCGTTGGTGTCAGTGGGGGGAGGAATAGTGCCCCATCGTTGGTGTCAGTGGGGGGAGGAATAGTGCCCCATCGTTGGTGTCAATGGGGGGGGGAGGAAATAGTGCCCCATCATTGGTGTCAGTGGGAGGAATAGTGCCCCATCATTGGTATTAGTGACACCAATGATGGGGCACTATTCCTCCTACTGACACCAATGATACTTACCTTGCTGACTCCTGCTGCAGCCTGGGCTTGTTCCCTCCCTCTCCCATCTACAGCCAGCATACCTGGCTGCAGCAGCACCATCTGCACGCTACAGACACTTACCTGTCAGCTGTCTTCCTTCTCCGTCTGCTCCCTTGCTCGATCTTCTTTGATTTTCACGCTGCTGCTCGGCTCCTCCTCCTCGCCGGTGATTGGCCGCCTGTGTGCCTCTCCTGAGCTACAGTTCTGGCGGCAAATCACTGGCGAGGAGGCGGAGCTGTTGAGTGATCCCGGGGATGTGGCCAGATGACAGGGGCGGCATGTCATCCCGCGCACACATCGCGTCCAGGGAAATGTGGACGTATCTGCATGTGGGCAGACCCGCCTGGAGACTGATAGAGGAGCGGTGTCTCGGTTTCTAAGACCTTCGGAAATATGTGTTTTCCAATGGTCTTAGGAGACCCCTGTGAAAGGGTTGTTCGACCCCCAAAGGGGTCGCGATCCACAGGTTGAGAACCGCTGTATTAGGGGAAATCAACTTGGATGGGGAATATGGATTATGGGATGCCCAGTTTGGCTTGAAACCATGAAAGGGGGATACTTTCTTCCTATGTACAAAAGCAGATCCTGGACTGTTCTTTTCCTGAAAGCTGTCAGTCGTTGCGGATCAGTAGCAGCTGCCCTTATGGGCGAGGTACTAGCAGCCCCTCAAAATACACTTTACATCTTATAGCTACATGCAGAGAGGTCTTCTCTCCCCCTATAGAGCTGCTCCCACCTCCACAGCCTGCAACCACTATCAGCCCTCCTGGCTTCTTGGAAGATCTCCTGGGACAAGGATAAAGGATTGAGCCCAGCGCTGTCCTTAGAAAGCTTGCTATGTGTGGCAAACCTTTCCCTTGTAGATCCCAGAGTGTACTGCTGTACTCACGTTGTCCTCTTTGCTCCCTGCTGCTCCAGATCTTGATCCCATTTGTGCCTCTCTACTGAATGTATCCTGAGCCAGCCTTAGTCCAGCCTGAAGCCCCCCAGACCTAGGGGACCACTCCTAGGCACCGTCAATCTCCTCAGCACTCCATCCACCCGACTTCTCTGTCATCCTGTCTCTCTCATATTTACAGGCCAGTCCACCACTCTACCAGAGACTCCAAACCTGGGATTAGCCAGACCCCCAATGAATATGCAGATTAGGCCTCCACCCCTTCTTGCTTACTGACTTCTAGAAGGTTCTATGGTCCTCCAGAGTCACGAGGAGGCGATAGAGCCACTACCTCTTGAGTCATCCAACTGACCTGAAATAACCCAACCTCAATCACAGACTCATATAACTACCATGAGTCATACACAATCTTACCTATGATACACTGCACTATTCTAGCAGCACACTAGAGGGTGCTAAACTCTCTCTATTTGTCCTGTTTACCATGATGATCATCAAAAGTGAAAGTATAAAATAAAATAAAAGCATTTTGGGTTGTCCCCAGAAAAGTATTAGCCCTCATGCACACTTGATGTTTTGATAACGCTGGTAACGTTAGCTGTGTAAAGTCATGTTAAAAACACGAGTTTTTCAGCTTTTCTTAAGCGTTTTTGCATCAGCATTTAGCGACATTTTGCCGATTTTAACAACGTTTTCCCGCATTTTTCTTCTTTTGCGTTTTTAGCGGGTTTTTGTGAGTCAAAGTCCAAAAACGTCGGTTTGCAGCGTTTTACCGCGTTTTGACGCATTTTTCAGCATTAGAGCATTTTTACAGCTAGAAAACTCCTCTAGAAACCCACTAGTTCTGTTTTTTTTCCCCAGCCAAAAAAAAATTGATTACAGTCTATGTGTACATGGACATATAGGATAACATGCTGGGGGGTTTACTAGCTGTAGAAAAAAACATCAAAAGCCAAAAACAACAGCTGTAAAAATGTCCTAACCCCAGAAACCACTAAACAGCTCATCCACTCCCTCATCATATCACGACTCGACTACTGCAACTCCCTCCTCACTGGCCTGCCTCACCACAGGCTATCCCCACTTCAGTCCATCCTGAATGCGGCTGCCAGACTCATTCACCTTTCCAACTGCTCCATCTCCGCCACCCCCCTCTGCCAATCCCTCCACTGGCTTCCGATTGCACAACGGATCAAATTCAAAATCCTAACACTGACGTACAAAGCTGTCCACCATACTGCCCCGAACTACATCACTGACCTAATATCCAAGTACCGCCCAGCACGCACACTCCGCTCCTCACAAGACCTCCTTCTCTCTAGTTCCCTGGTCTCCTCCTCCCATGCCCGCCTCCAGGACTTCTCCAGGGTGTCACCCATCCTCTGGAACTCCCTGCCCCAACCCATCAGATTATCACCTACTCTCCTCTCCTTTAGGCGCACCCTGAAAACCCATCTCTTCAGGGAAGCCTACCCCACCCCCTAACTTGCCGACCTCCTCCACTCTTCCTACCACTCCATCCCCAACAGCTATCTCCTCCTGTACCACTATCCCCTCCCTCCTAGATTGTAAGCTGGAAAGAGCAGGGCCCTCGATCCCCTCATGTTTTGTATTGTATTGGTATTGTTCTGTCACATGTTCTGTCCCCCTTTGTAATTTACAGCGCTGAGCAAACCATTGGCGCTTTATAAATACTGTATAATAATAATGTCCAGTGTGCAAGAGGGCTTAGAGGGGAAATGTTTCCAATGGGGACACAAGTTCTGGAGACCTGGGGGTCCCCAGGTACGTTCCTTAATTTTCAGGGATTTCCTCACCCTTCCTGTTTGGCTATGGGACAGGAAGTGAAGGTAAATACCCCCAATGGGACACAAATGGAAAAAAATAAACTGACAGGGGTTATAACCCTCCCTTATTCTATCCAAAATGAAAAAAAAAACTAAGTCGCTGATCACCACCATTACTAGTATAAAAAAAAAAAAAAATCCAGTATATATACCACCATTTGCAGAGGCTATAACTTTCACATAAACCAATTAATATACACTTATTGGGATTTTTTTTAGCGAAGACATGTAGCAGAATACATTTTAGCCTAAATGTATGAAGAAATTAGATTTTTTAAAAAAAATTTTATTGGATATGTTTTATAGCAAAAAGTAAAAAAATTAGTTTTTTTTCTTTTTTCAAACTTTTTGGTCTTTTTTTGTTTTTAGCGCAAAAAAATAAAAGCCACAGAGGTGATCAAATACTACCGAAAGAAAGCTCTATTTATGGGGAAAAAAATTACATAAATTTAATTTATGTACAGCATTGCATGACTGCGCAATTGTCAGTTAAAGTAACGCAGCACCATATAGCAAAAAGTGGCCTGGTCAGGGGGGTAAATCCTCTGGAGGGCAAGTGGTCAAATAACCATGCGGATCACTAAGGTCTGTATTTATAAAGCAACTAATCTGACATTCAGCAAACATTTAGGGCTCGTTCACACTTGACTGTTTTTCCAACTCTTGCCAAACACCCCTATAGCGTTTGACAAGCGTTGGTTTGGCGTTTGTGGAGTGTTTTTAACGCTCCGCATGCGCGGTTTAGCGGAAGTTGCCAAGCGTTAAAACCGCCTCCCAAGCACCTTTAATGAAGTTTGAATGGAGTTACCGCTCCGCAAACGCCTCGCAACCACAAACGCCGGTTGGGCAATTGCGGAGTGGCACCATAGACTTGAATAGGAGGCTTCAACTTCTCCTGACTCGACCAAAGGCGTCCGTTTTGCCACGACGCTAATGCTCCTGTTTAAACAGCACTATGTGCTGCAATGTGCAGAATTTTCCCAGGCGTTTGGGAAACGGTAAAAACACTTCCCAAACGCCTGTCTGCCGCTTGCTAACAAGGCTAGTATGAACGTAGCCTTATGCAGGCCATAGACGGGTCAAAATCGGCCGATTTTTCTTTTAAAAAACGAAAAATCGGTCGTTCAAGCAGCCGACGTTACCAGCAACGGTAAAAAAAAAAAAAACCCGCCGATTTTCATCCCGTCTACAGCCGGCAAAAAGTGTCCCTGAAGAGAGCTCCGCTATTTCTTTGACAGTTCCTTGACATTTATAGCGGTTGCAACATTGTATCTATTTGTATCCATTTAGGATACAGATGTTTTTATTCGGAAACAAATAGATACAATGTTGCAACCGCTATAAATGTCAAGAAACTGTCAAAGAAATAGCGGAGCTCTCTGCAGGGACACTTTTTGCCGGACTGGAATTCCTCTTCTTCTTCATCCTCTTCTTCTTCATCCCCTTCTTCTTCATCCTCTTCTTCTTCATCCTCTTCTTCCTCTTTATCCACTTCTTCTTCATCCTCTTCTTCTTTCTTCTTTTTGTCTTCCTCTTGCAGGTCACTGCTCATGCGCAGATTTTTTTATCGGTAAAAGATCGGCCGATTTGCCCATCATTGCCGCGAAAATCGGCCGATCGGTAAAATCGGCCGATTTTTTTCCAACTTTACCAATAAAAAAAATCTGCCAAAATACCGAAAAACGGCCGAACATTTAGCCCACTAACGATCCGAAAATCGGCCGATTTTATTTTCGGCCGAAAAATCGGCCGATTTTCGACCCATCTATGGCCTACATTACTGCAGGTAAATGTTCCTAGTGCATGTGTTTTTAATGACAGCAATTGATCCATCACCTGTGAATGTTTGGTGAATGTCACACCCACTGCTTTATGAGTATCCAGCAGAGTTTTTTCAAGGGCATCTCCACATTAATTGACCAGCCAAAGAGCTGTGTGGGTAATATACACTTCCATATTTGTGTCCAAGTCTGTCTCCAACTGAATTCCAAACATGAAGTCACATTTTTGCATTGTTTATGTATTCTGTATTCCACAAGCAACGTCACATTCCACCTAAATACTTCCAATCTGAAAGTTCAAACAATATGAGTCTAATGTATCTGACCCATATAGGATATACTGAATTGGATACTGGACTGGCAATAAACTAGACACTACTGCCATTGTTTGCAAATCACAGCATAATGTATATTTTCCACAGGTCTTGGTACTGGCAGGCCTGAATTTAGTTGTATACTGACCTCTGCTGGTTTTTGTGATATAGCAGCCCTAAAAAAATTAAATAATTTGGCCATGCAAATGTTACAGTACACAATTTGTAACTGAATGCTTTAAAAAACACCGACCAATCAACTTGATCTGGAAATCATGATATCTGTATTTAAAATGGGATAATATTCACATATACCTAGTGAATTGTTTGGTCTCAGGTGAAATGCAGAGATGAAACAAATCCTCCTACATAGGTTCGATCTTTCCATCTGCAGTCTTCTCTATATTTATTCAAAGTGCTGAATTTATAAAGCTTGTCTGAGAGTCCAGAAAAAAGGGGGCAGAGAGTTGAAATTACACTCTGCAACGGTCAGTGAGGAGAGCTCTGAGATCTGATTGGAGGGAAGAGACACCCCCTTCCACACAGCACACAGGGACAGAGCTGAGGCTGTCAATCTGATAGAGATCCATCCCCTGTCACTGTTTTTCCCTTGGTGTCAGAAAAAGTGATTCATACTGATAGCAGAGGAATGAAGCAGCACACAGAAATGACACTTAGTACTCTTAATTGAAGTACACACTACAGAGAGATATGCTTTGCTCATAATTCATCTGTTTTTTTGTTATTTTGTCCCCCTGCCCCCCCCCCCCCCCCATCAACTGTGTATACTAGAATGACCAACTTTAGCAGTTATTGGGTGTTATATTAGCCCAATGAAGGGAATGCATTAAAGTGATACTAAACCCACAACAGTAAAATCAGTCTGTGTATACAGTAAAGCATGCTTGATATACTCACTGTGGAACCTAAGGGGTTAATTCTCTGCATTGTGTAAAAATACTGTTTGATCCTGACGTCTATGATCCTCCCCTTCTTCCAGTGTCCCCCTCTTATCTTTTCTTGGGACAGTGCATGTGATCAGCGCAGGGCAAATCAGCACTGTCCAAGCAGAGGTCAGGGGTCCTGCATCCTCCTAGAGCAGAATGAAAACTCCTCCTACAAGCTTTAACCAGTGCTCTGCTGGACACTGATAGCAGTCACAAGACTGCTCTAACTGCTGATAAGAAAAGTATGTAGCAGTTTATATTTACTAAAATAATTGCATTTCCATGTTGTGTGTACTGTGGGAGACCAGATAATGAATGCAGGGTCCTGGGTTTAGTAACACTTTAAGGTAAAAACAGTTAGCCTTTAGAACAACTTTTTACAGTTTCAAACTGACATATGCAGCATTACATGTAATATATACCAGTGCTAAGTGTACATGAAAAAGCTTGCCTTCATTCTGTGTGTCAGCAACAGAGCTTCAGTGGTGTTGTTGCAGATCTGAGAAAAACATCTGCTTAGCTATTATTCAGCTAACAGCACATCAAGCAGATCTCTTCTAAAAAGAAACATCAAAGAGGTCCCTTTGTTCTCTGGGTGAGCCTGTTATTCTCAATGAAGGGAAAATGACAGAAAGAAGGAACCAGCAAAATGCTAAGAGGAAAACCATCTAGGGGAACGTTTCTGGTAGATATCTGGGGTGATGTTGAGGCCAAGAGAAGAACTAAAATTAGGCAAGGGAGACTCGTTTAAGTGACCTTATAAGTTTTAAAAAAATGCAGATGAGAGGTCCCTGCAGTAGAACAGCTTACTCACTCCGGTGATCTGTGCCTCCCATCTTCATAGGACTCTTTGGCATGCACTTTAGCGTTGTCCTTCTTCTTTAAGAGCCCACGGCGTGGTGCGCAAAATCAAAACACCATAAATGAAAAGTGGAAGTGAACACAAAAAGGGGAATTTAATCCAGCCATACCTGAATTGAAATGCAGCAGTTCAGCAAGGACAGAATGCATTTGATCCATCTATGTAGGTATGTACAACTGTCCTGTCAGATTTTTACCACTCGATCAGCTCCGCTGGTTATACTTGGCAACGCTGATCAATGCATTCTGACGGCAGGTAAGTCTCTCCGCTGTCAGAGCACAATAGCTTAGCGGGGATTATTCTATCATCCACCTCAAAATGTGTGGATGGTCGAATCAGGTCATTTTTTAATATTCAACCAACTAGTTTAACACAAAAAAAAAAATCATCTATGGGCAGCCTTATGGTGTGTTATATGATCCCCTCCCAAATAGTTAGGACCCTTCACTGACCCACCGGGACACAAGACTCCCTACAGGGGCAAGGAGCACTCAGGTCTACCTAACCAAAAGGCCCAGCAGACCCCTTTCCTCATGATCAGCCAAAGCTGACAAACGAGTTACTAGAGAACGGCAGGTCACCACTCTCAGGGAGTGCTTGACACAGTGGGCTCTCTGCCTTCCTAGACCTCAGCCAGACAAAGAAGTACAGTGTGAATCAAGAGGCAATGGGCCTCTCAGAATCCCCCACATCACTAGGGAAGAAATTCTGACCCCCAGGTCACCCAGCAGGTGCTTAATTCCGTTTTCCTTTCCACAAGGAAGATCTCTCATGATCACCATCATACCAGAGACATTGACCAACAGCACCCCTGCCCCACCCAAGAGAGCCTTCCACTACCATTGCCCCCCATATGCCACCTTCCCCACCCGGTGAGAGAAAGATACTCACCTTCACAGCTCTGGACATCCTCGGGAATGGGAGTCGGGCTCTGCATATACCCTCAAGCAGCTTGCAGCCTCTCTTGGATCCCACCTGATCCCCATGTCCATGTGTGTCTCTTCTTTGGTCCCTTCTTCCAGGGGGCAGTGCTGCCCCCCTGAGAAAATGCCACCCTAGGCAAATGCCTTGTTTGCCTTGTGGTAAATATGCCCCTAATCATACCAACGGGGATACTTTACAGCCAGCCATCCCAGCCAGAATGATGGCAGAGCACCCCTACCAGACACTGATATGAACAGATACTACACTTGATGTCAGCCAAAAGTTTGAAAAGCGAGTCTACATGATTATCAGACATAGCAGGGTCCTAGGGATTGGAAAATGGAAGAACAGCAGGGGTACACAGGCATGTCACACTTTCAAATGCTGAATAGTCTTATGGAGGCTGCAATACTGGAACACAAGAAAGATGGAAGACATGGGGACCTGGAGGAGAGAGAATAAGAGCTCTTCTTCTTAAGGGACCTTCTATCTGCATATCTTTATAACCTGACAGGGTCACTTTAAAGGATAAGTTCACCTTTTAGTAAAAAAATAATAAATGCATATTTTTTTACAGGTAAAAAAATGTGCATTTATTATTTTTGTCTGCAGGAGCCTGTAAAGCATTGCACCACCGACATAGACAAAGGGAGGCTGGGAAGGGATTTCTTTTATAATCTGCTGGGTACCAAACTGGTACTGAAGTCTATGTAGAAAAAACCATGTACCTAATATAGGTTTACATATTACAAATTATTATAGAATGAAAGGATAATATATATTAACATATTTAATGGAGTTATCCATAGCCTTTTACAAAAAACAATAAATGCACATTTTTTGCAGGTAACAAAATGTGCATTTATTATTTTGTGTTTCTGGAACCTCTAAAGCACTGGACCAGCGATCAGCAGATTGCTGGAGCCATGCAGGTCTCCTTCAGATCTGTCAGTATATCTGCTTGGCCATAAGAGATGTAGGGCAAGCAGATATACTGACAGGAAGAATGAATTAACTACCACGGCACTCCATAGCACGGTGGTAGTTCATTGAGGACTACAAGCCGACCACCTCTAAGGCTGTCAGGACTTGTATTCTCTCATTCACAGAGGACTGTGAATGAGTGACACAGCTGGGTGGGCGGAGCCCCGCACGGCTGCATTTTTTTAAAAAATTTGACAGCTAACAGGGGAGAGAAGATCCCCCACTAGCTGTCAAAGTGGGGATCAGGGGGGTGCGAGAGCCAGTCTGATCATAACGTGGTACACCTTGACTATGGGTGTAACATGTAACTTGTTACGAATGGTGAACTTGTCATTAACTATAGTTTTGTGGCTATGTATATCTTTTAGCAGTAGTATCTTTACACGTGTTAGTCATTACATACGATTGTCTTATATTTTTCTATTGAATATCTGGGTCAGATTCTGAGAGCTTCAGCATTGATTTAGCCCAGCCTGCAATAAAGTACACTAAGCAAGTAATGTGTGCCCCAAAAGTGAAGGACTGCCACACAATTCCCTAGTAAAAACAGCCTTGAAATTTCCGCTCCACCCCCATAATGGGCATCGAGATATCCACCACCATCAAATAAGCTGAAAGCAAGCAGGCTGCCATTGCTGATCTCATTCTGAAAATGCCAGTTGCTTGGCTACTATGCTGAACCACTGACAACAAATTAGCAGATCAAAAAAGTCAAAGAAAAGTCAGGAGTTCTTACCTATGTATTTTTTTCAGGTCCATATAGCACTGAAGTTAGAAGGTCAGCCAAGCAAAATAACACTTTCAAAATTTAAGCTAGGTTCAAAAAAGGTTCAGGAGGGCAGTATTTCCAATATTGCTGAGATTATGAACTCGGGGACATAACCTCAAACTAGCAGGAAAGTTCAAAAATAATCCATTAACCACTTCAGCTCTAGAATTTTTTTTTTTCATTTTTTGCACACGTGTACAAATCTGCATTTCTGGCATACTGTAAACCCCCAGAACATTGTATATTTTCTGAAAACAGAGGCCCTGTAGAATAAAAAGATAGTTGCAATTTTTTGTCTCATGACATTTGCGCAAGTGTTTATCAAATGCATATTTTCAGGTAAAAAAAAAATACAAGGAATTTTAGTGCTAACATACAATATAATACACAACGTTTGGTAAAACATAAAAAATTAAATTGCATCAAGTAAATAGATACCAAACACGTCAAGCCTTAAAATTGCCTGTGTCTGTGATATTGTGCAAAACTATGGTACCCACAAAAATCCATAGGCGGTGCTTTAAAAGTCTGTACTGCTCATCAGTTTAGAGTTAACTGTGAACTATGGTGCTAGAGTTATTGCTCTCACTACGACATTTGAAGCGATACCTCACTTGTGCGGGGCAACCGCAGTTTACATACACGTGCCCCACCTGCATTTGTGGTTGTTTGCAGGGCAAAGGGGGTTACTTTATAATTTTTTTTTAATACATTTCATTAATACATTAACCACCTTCCGCTCGCCCTATAGTACAATGACGGGCGCAAGGTGGTTCTCTCGTTCTGATAGGACATCTTAGGACATCCTACCATTCTCACTGCGCATGCGCGGCTCAGGGAGCGCGCAGCGCGGCGATCGCCTGTCTGCTGTGTCCCTCGGACACAGCGGATCACGGAAAGAGCCGAAGATGTCGGCTCGGTCATGTGATCAGCTGTGTCCAATCACAGCTGATCACATGTAAACACGGAAATGCCGGTTATCGGCATTTCTCTCCTCTCGAGCTGTCACGCTGATAGCTCGAGAGGAGAGGAGAGGAGAGCCGGTAATCGGCTTTCCGCGGAGGGGACATGTACACTGATCATTAGGGCACTGATGATCAGTGTGCCCTGATGATCAGTGTGGCCCCAGAAGTGCCACCTGTCAGTGCTCATCAGTGCCAGTGCCCATCAGTGCCACATCAATGCCACATATCAGTGCATACAAGTGCACATCAATGCCACCTGAGCTGCCTTTCAATGTCACCCATCAGTGCCAGTCAGTGCCACCTATCAATGCCACTCAGTTCCACCTATCAGTGCCAGTCAGTGTCTCCTATCAGTGCCAGTCAGTGCTGCCTAACAGTGCCAGTCAGTGCTGCCTATCAGTGCCGCCTAACAGTGCCAGTCAGTGCCGCCTATCAGTGCCATATATCAGTGTCATGTATCAGTGCTGCCTTTCAGTGCCCATCAGTGATACCTGTCAATGGCCATCAGTGCAACCTACCAGTGCCTCATCAGTGCCCATCAGTGCAGCCTATCAGTGCCCATCACTGCAGCCTCATTAGCGCACATCAGTGAAGGAGAAAAATCACTTATTTACAAAATTGTATAACAAAAACTAAGAAAAAACTTTTTTTTTTCAAAATTTTCAGTGGTTTTTGGTTTGTTTAAGAAAAAAAAAAATCCCAGAGGTGATTAAATACCACCAAAAGAAAGCTCTATCTGTCTCAAAAAAATGATAAAAATTTCATATGGGTACAATGTTGCATGACCGCGCAATTGTCATTCAAAGTGTGACAGCGCTGAAAGCTGGAAATTGGCCTGGGCAGGAAGGGGGTATAAGTGCCCTGTAGACTAGTGGTTAATACATTTCATTATATTTTTTATTTATTTATTCATTTTAGCTAAATAAACTTAGCTTAATAAACCCCTATGTGATAGCATTGAATAGGTGACAGGTACTCTTCATGGGGACATTAGACCCCCAGTGTCTCCCCTGCCCTCCAAAGCAACTACCCAAGCACAGATTGTGCTTGGTTAGCTGTTTTCCCGGCTGTATCAGCCAAAGAATGGCAGTTGTGAAACTGGCAGTGACAAAATAATCATCCCTTCCGGCTTCAGTGTACAGAAGATTGAGGAACAAGCATTCCTTGGTCTCCTGCTCGCCATCCTGAAACCTTCTGACGTGATCCTGAGTTTGTAGCAAGAGAGGGAGGACCTGGAAACTATGTGGGGTTTGGGGGGGGGGGGAGGGCTGGTGCCACAGAGGGGGAGCCGGCTGAAGAAACGGAGCACAAGGGTATGGCTGCCACTGCAACCATGAGCTTGTGCTCCACCTTTCACTATCTGAATGTACCATGTAAGACCGAAGAGCTGAATTGTGTAGAGTGTTATTTTACCTAAGAAAGTAGATGGCGCTTGGAAAAGAATTCCAGCAGGGGTAGTGAGTCAGTCATCGGTAAGTGAAATTATATATGCGTGGGACAAACAGATCTACACTTGAACAAACAAAAATACAGCAGATTCAATGGACCTATTGGTCTTTTTCTTCCATCACTCTTCTATGTTTCCATGTTCCATATCCATAGCTGACCAGCATAGACTGAGGTTCCTGTGTATGGAGGATGAGATCGCCAGTGGCCTCTAAATCAGTACTTGCCATAACATGATGAGAGATTATGATGAAAGATTATTACCCCTTTAAAAGACTGAAATAACCCCCCCTCCCAATAGCTTTTGCAAATCTAATATTTTCCCCTGACAATGCAACAGTGTAAATGGGCATGTATGTTTTATATTTATAAAAGCAGTGTAAGTACCTGAAATTAACTTGGTATCAGCTTCTATCCATCACTTTACAGCAGAGCTCAGACTGGGGGGAGAAGAAGTAAAAGGAGCCAATCAGGTTTGCTGCACTGCAGTATGCATGTTGATAGGAGGAGAGAGCAGAGTGACATAGAGATATGCTCGTCAGTCAGATTCTTCTCCTTACACTGTCTAACCATAGGGGGAGGGGCAAGACCTGTAAGTTTTACTCAACTGCAGGAGAGAAAAACGTGGACCCCTGCCATGCAACACAGGGCTGTGCAAATCTTAAGACTGCATGGACAGAAATACAAATCCTTTGACAGGTAAAACAACCCCCATTAATGTATTTTGTATGTGTATTAAGATTTAGTATTGCCCCCAACTGAGCATTACAAAGTCCACCTACTAGTCAAATGTGGAATGGAATTTTATATAGATATAGCACCTTCACATTTTGGGCTCCTTCTGTATACAAGGGAGCAGTAATCACTTGCTCTAGTCTGCTCATGGTTCCACAGACGTTTCCAGAGCTTGGGGCAAGAAATTCAAATAACTAGTCTGAGTATTTATCATGGCCAATCCCTGGCTAGATGTGCCCAGAAGTCGGTCTGGGAGGTGGTGAATAGTCTCGAGTCCTGGGGAGACTGTTCTTTTCCCCGTTGGGGAGGGTTCCGAGAACCTCAGGGGGCTGATTGCTTCCGAGGCATCCTATGGACTAAGTTGATGTTCTGCAAGGTCCTGGGGACTTGTGACTGACCAGTTGTTGACTGTGCAGCACTCTAAAACAGTTCTGGTTACCTAGAGCTGTGCAGCCATGCAAGGTAACCAGAACTGCTCCATGGTCTTCAGCTATAAGGCCTAAGTCTTGGTTCACACCTATGCGCTTGATGTGGTTCGCGCTTGCATGAGCACAGCAGTCGAATGACTTGAATGGGCTGTTGTGCCTGTGGAAAACACAGGAAAAAGTTCCCAGCACCTTTTTAAACCTCAGCCACAGGGAAATCACATGGTGCTTTTGCATCATGCGATTTCCCACACCTGCAAACACAGTGCGTGTTTAGATGTGTGTGGGTGCCATTAGGAATGAATGGCAGCCTGGCATGTCTTTAAAAAAGCAGCGCGTTTTGGCTGCAGGTGGTTGTGGGAATAGGTTCAATTCATGCACCCACAACAACCCACAAAATTGTAAACCAAGCCTTGGACTCTCCCCATACCCACAAGAAGAAGAGTGTACTATGTGTTCAATGTTACTGAGCATTTTGGAGTATCCCATGCCCCAACCCCTCTCCTTTTACAAGTTCTACAAACAATAAATTACAAAAAGACAACCCCTAGACCAGGGTTCCATGGAACCCAAGGGTTCCTTCAGAGGCTGCTAAGAGTTCCTTGGGCAGTGAGCAATTTCTGCCTCTCAAATAAGTTTGCACTGACATCATTGATCTTTTTAGCTATCTGTAAGGAGAATTCTTCCCACTGACCAACACACTAATGTATCATGAGTTGTAGATATAGTCATTTTAGCAGGGGGTTCACTGACATTGGAAAGCTAACCACTTGCCCTCCAGAAGATTTAACCCCCCCCTTCCTGACCATTTTTTGCGATACGGCACTGCGTTACTTTAACTGACAATTGTGCGGTCATGCAATGCTGTGCAGAAAATGAAATTTATGTCATTTTTTTCCCCACAAATAGAGCTTTCTTTTGGTAGTATTTGATCACCTCTGCGTTTTTTTATTTTGTGCGCTATAAACAAAAAAAGACTGACAATTCTGAAAAAAAACAAAACAATATTTTTGACTTTTTGCCATAAAACCTATCCAATAAAAAATAATTTCTTCATAAATTTAGGCCAAAATTTATTCTGCTACATGTCTTTGCGAAAAAAAATCCCAATAAGTGTATATTAATTGGTTTACGTGAAAGTTATAGCGTCTACAAATGGCAGTATGCTGGGATTTTTATTTATTTATACTAGTAATGGCAGCGTTCAGTGACTTATAGCAGGACTGTGGCGGGCATTCTGACATTGGGGGAGAACTAACTGCCACTGACATCTCCAGTGACACTAATACAGTGATCAGTACTAATACATTGTAAAGCACTGCACAAACTGTTGGCACTATATAAATCCTTTATTATAATATTAATAATAATAAAAAGCACTGACACTGTACTAATGACACTGGGCAGGAAGGGATTAACATCAGGGGCAATCAAAGGGTTAACTGTGTGTTAGGGAGTGATTAGAATGCGTACTGTGTTGTGTTTTACTAAGGAGACTTACTGCTTTCACAGCAGAGAGATAGAAAGCAGCACGCCCACGCTGACAGGAGAGAGACCTGTGTTATTTACACACAATTTGCTCCCCTCTCAGCTTTGCCGACGATCACAGAGTCCCAGCCAGGCGTCTCCAACCGGGACCCGGTGATCGACATCCTCAGGAGCCAGTAGCAGCACAGGTAGGGCGGTGCCGTGTGTGCGAACCCTGCCAGGAAATGCAAAGTCACGTATGTTTACATGATTTTGCACAGCATGACCACCCTGTAGCAGTACATCTGCTATGGGGTGGTCATCAAGTGGTTAATTCAAAGGTTCCTCTGTGTTGAAGAGGTTGAGAAAGGCTGCCCTAGACTGGCTATTGGAGCTGGAATGAATGGACTGTTTCTTGGGTTACTGGCAACCTCTGTACTGTATGGGAAAAGAACCAGTTAATATCAGCAGCCCCTGCAGAGGTAGCGCTACATATGTTATTTCTGTTTTGTATTGTATGCATTTAAATGTTACAAAAAAAAACAAAAAAAACAGCTGGATATTATCTTTGTGGTACTCAGTGCACCTACTTATTCCAGAAATCACACAGGTACTTGATTCCATTAGGTGAAGAGACTAGAAGTCACTTTTCTCTGCAGGTTTGTCAGTCTCCTTCTTACCTTACTTCTGGACAAGTGAGGTGATGGCTTTGCCCTGGATTTTTCTGTGTACTGTTCTTCATATTTACTGAGTAACCCGACTTCTTCTTCTTCCTCATCCTCCAGAAAATTCCTCCTGGACATGTTTTACCTAAAAGGCAATACAAATAATAGAAGATAATGATTGGTCAATCATTTCCTGCAAATGAGTATTTAGTGTACGGCAACATAAAGTGGACCTAGCCTCAGATATATGTTTTCATGATCAGTACATACATGCTGGTGTAACACTTCCAGGTGTTTATTACCTCTCACAGAGATCACAATACTCCCACTGACAAGGCCTTCATCTGCTTTTCTCTCCAGAAGGACAGAACCATCTTTGTTCAGACATCATCTAGGGCAGGGGTGGGCAAACTTTTTGACTTGAGGGCCGCAATGGGTTCATATATTGGACCCGGGGGCCGGACCAAGAGTAGATGAATGATGTGTATGTGTCATCCATAGTAAGTATAGTAATATTCCCCCATAGTAAGCATAGTAATTAATCCCCCATATAGTAATTCATCCCCCATATAGTAATTCATCCCCCATATAGTAATTCATCCCCCATATAGTAATTCATCCCCCATAGTAATTCATCCCCCATATAGTAATTCATCCCCCACAGTAATTCATCCCCCATATAGTAATTCATCCCCCATAGTAATTCATCCCCCATATAGTAATTCATCCCCCATATAGTAATTCATCCCCCATATAGTAATTCATCCCCCATAGTAATTCATCCCCCATATAGTAATTCATCCCCCATATAGTAATTCATCCCCCATAGTAATTCATCCCCCATATAGTAATTCATCCCCCATACAGTAATTCATCCCCCCTATAGTAATTCATTCCCCCTATAGTAATTCATTCCCCATGTCCCCCCTGTGTCAATTCACTTACCTTTGCTCCGCGCATTCCTCTCGCCGTGTTCCCGCGCCGCTCCGATGTAGCATGAAAATCTGTCTCCTATGAGGATCTGTCCCCCTCGACGTATCTGCGCATGTGCCAGTTTCAGGCATTAGCAGCCGATCGGCGATCTCCGGCACATGCGCAGATACGTCGAGGGGGACAGATCCTCATAGGAGACAGATTTTCATGCTACACCGGTCCTCAGGGTGGACTGTGAGAGGAGCCTAGCGGGAGCCTAGCTCCGCGGGCCGGATTAAAAGGTCCGCCGGGCCGTAGTTTGCCAATTGCTGATCTAGGGTCAGCATTTGCTTCCTGGACTGAGAGGCTGACTCAAAGATTACAGAGTCCTGTCAGTCCTGGGGCCTAGGTAGTTTTTGGGGGTCATCACAGATGTCTGACACAGAGCTCACCTTATAACTTGCCTCAGAAGTCTCCGAGGGGTGAGCAGTGACAGAAGAAATGCTTACTCCTGCCTGCAGCAGACTAATAAACATCATCTCAGCCTAGGCAACTCAAGGATGGTTTTATTGATAAAAGGTGCAGTTTTCAATACCCCTTAGGGGGGCCTGTGGGGGGCCCCTAAATCAAACCAACCAGTCACAACATATATCACTAAAAGAGTAATTTTACACCTATTGGTAGCCATGTATATCAAAACGCCATGTCATCAAAAAGATTAAATGCCTCCATGGATGTGCACCAGATTCTGATAGGAATATACAGTACCATATTGTGCCAAAGGCACCACCCGTATGTCACAAGGAACAAGGAAACACCGCTACGAAGAGCACACCATCACCAGGCTTCTTTATCTTTTAATCCTTGCATATTTTCCAGTGTAAGCTGGTGCCATGGCCGCTGCCCCAAATTTCTGTTTCAAGAGGGATCCATTCTCTTTCAGCATCCTATGGAGCTTCCCTTGAATGCAGGAACTAGGAATTGTGTCTCCATACACTGTGCGCATCAATAGAAACACACTGCCCTGTAGCCTAGGATGGCATGACATTCCCCTGTTCCTCCCTCCCTGGACTGGAATGGCGGCTGCACTTTCCACTGTAACTTTCTTGTGAATACCGGAAGTTCAGAAAAACAGCATTGAGAGTGTAGGAGATAGGAGCATTGAGAGCCAGTTCACATGCAGTTCAAAGTGCGATTTACATGCAGTTCTGTGCAGTGCAGATTCAGCCCATTCATTTGGTGGTATTTATTCACCACTGGTATTTTTATTTTTTTGCTATGTAAATTAAAAAGTCCAAAAATTTTGAAAAAAAGTGTTTTTGTTATAAAATTTTGCAAATAAATAGTATTTCATCATAAATCTTGGCCAAAATTTATTCTGTTATATTTTTAGTAAAAAAAAAAAAATAACCCAAATTAGTTCATAACCAAAATTATAATTTTTAAACTTTTTTATTTATTTATTTTTTTTATACATACTGTCACCCTAGCAGTACACATGGTGACACTGTACTACTTGTGGGGGGTGATGAAGATTTTTTTTTTTTTTACACTGATTGCTTTTACACCCATAAAGGATGTAAAAGCAATCATTTCTCCTCTCTGACTGCATTCTTGCAGCCATAGAGAACTACTGAGTGAGCTGTGATTGGTCACAGCTTGTCACATGGCACAAGGCTGTTGTGAATAGCCTTGTACCATGTGACCTCTGTGCTCATTCACAAATTTCACACATAGTAAGCAATGATGTCACAAGTGACATCTTGCTTACAATTTTGCATGTGATCATTGATTGGCCAATCAGCGATCACATGATCGGGACCTCGTACAGAGGTCCTGACAGACGACCGGTGTTCCACTGTGTCCGCAGGACACAGCAGGCACCGGATCGCAGGGAGCGCGCAGAAGCAGGGTGCGGGAAGGCCGTTCGTAAACTGCCACCCGACCCTGCACTTTCACCGTCCGGCCATTTATATACAACGGCTGGATGGGAGGTGGTTAAAATAATTGCATTTCCATGTTCTGTGTACTGTGGGAGACCAGATATAGTGAATGCAGGGTCCTGGGTTCAGTATCGCTTTAAGGCTCCATTCACACGCATTTGCATTGAAATCAATAGAAATGCATTAACAGGTCAAAACGTTGTAAGGATGGAAAACGCAGGCCCTATGCTGGTTTCGCATTCGCAAAGTACTGCGCTAAAATTGCACATACATTTCCCTATATATGGTTTGGCCATCCTTATTACTTTATATTCTTCATAATTACAGGCTTGGACAAAGCAAAGGAGACCTTCTTGCTGTGTCCTTCAGTTGAATTATTGAAATGGAAATCAGCTGACTAATTCTCCAATCACACATATAGATCCATCATCTACCTGCTACCCATGACAGTTTTATTAAGCTTTTAAAATGTATTATAAATCTCTGTAAACGTTATCAATGGTTGATATATGGATGTAAGACTAAAGTGTTGGTGTAATCAAGTCATTACATAAATATGTAATGTTTGCCAACAAAGGCGCACAATATAATTATTGGGTTATATATTGTATAACAGGTGGGAAATGTCATGACTCACTTTCCATGTGACAAGCTGACTTCAGTGACAAAGTTCCATCTTTGAACAACTGTCGCTAAGCACATGACCGCTACACAATCAGTAAGAAATATTTACCATGAGCACCCTCCACATGAAGGGAGATGAAAGTATAGTTAGAAAAAACTCCAGCAAGAAAAATCAGAAATCAGACTACATTCATACAAAGTAGAACTAAAGGCAAAACATTTTTATTCATTTTGGTTTCATAGCATATTGAAAATGACAGGTCCTCTTTAGCGAGCCGTTGCAGGGTCTAATATACCCCCAATGTCTCTTCTGCACTCCACTGAAGCTAATCAAGCATAGATCTCTTCTGGGTTCAATGACCTAAGAGACAATCAGTGAATGGATGTTTGCTGATGTCCCTATGCCCATCTCATAGGTAGGGGCAGCAGGGCCCAGGATACATGGTAGGAGGGGTCAGACAGGCACATTGCATTGTATGTGTAAATTTAAGGCTCTGTTCCCACTACTGAGACTTGTCCTGTGACTTTGGACACATAAAGTCGCATGACAAGTCACAGCCCATTGGTTTCAATGGCACCCATTCAAATCGGTGCAACTTAAAGGATAAGTTCACCTTTTGGACAAAAATAATAAATGCACATTTTTTTGCAGGTAAAAAATGTGAATTTATTATTTTTGTTCAAAAGGAACCTGTAAAGCATTGCACCAGCAGTCAGTAAATCGCTGATGCCATGTAGGTCTCCTGCAGACCTGTCAGAATATCTGCTTGCCATACTGGATGTACGGTCAAGCCGCAGTAGTTCATTGAAAACTACAACCCGACAGCCGCTAAGGCTCTCGGAACTTGTAGGCACTCATTAACAGAACCCTGTGGAGCCCCGCACTGCTGTGCTGTTTTCAAATTTGACAAATAGCACGGGGAGACGTTTCCCCGTACTATCTGTAAGACGGAGGGGGGCCGGCGGGCGCGACTGCAGCTATGGGAACATCTTACATGTTCCACCCTAAAAACGGGTGGAACATGTAACATGTTCCAAAGGTGAACTTATCTTTTAATGTTCCAGTGGCACTGAAAAGGTGTCTGCACTACTCTGATGCGACTTTGCTGTGACTTTGATCCAGAGAGTGTAACGCTGGATGAAAGGTCACACTCTAAATTGTGTGACTTTGGAGTTGCACTAGTGGGAAGGTAGACTAAGCCCTGGTTCCCTTCACTTCATTTGAAGCAGCGCGATTTCAAAGCTGCAGATCAGTGCGATTTGTACCTCCGATTTCACTGCAACTTCATTTAACAGAAGTCAATGCAAGTCGCAATGAAATCGGGAAAAAAGTAATGCAGGAACTACAGTTGTGTTCAAAATAATAGCAGTGTGTTGAGAAAAGTGAATAAAGCTCAAAATCCTTCTAATAGCTTTTATTTCCATACACACAATGCATTGGGAACACTACACATTCTATTCCAAATCAAAACATGAAGAAAAATATATCAAATTTGTGTTGTTCCTCTAAAACAATTGAAGAAAAGTGAATATTAGACTGTTCAAAAAAATAGCAGTGTTTGTATTCTTCTTTATAAACTTCACTATATAAACTGAAAAATGTTTGAAGATTTTGCTTTCCTTTGAATCACTTAATGAATATTTCATTGTATAAGCACTGTTTCTGAGAACTGCTGTACATCTGTGTTGCATGGAGTCAACCAACTTCTGGCACCTGTGAACAGGTATTCCAGCCCAGGATGATTGGACTACATTCCACAGTTCTTCTCTATTTCTTGGTTTTGCCTCAAAAACTGCATTTTTGATGTCACCCCACAAGTTTTCTATTGGATTAAGATCCGGGGATTGGGCTGGCCACTCCATAACGTCAATCTTGTTGGTCTGGAACCAAGATGTTGCACGTTTACTGGTGTGTTTGGGGTCGTTGTCTTGTTGGAACACCCATTTCAAGGGCATTTCCTCTTCAGCATAAGGCAGCATAACCTCTTCAAGTATTCTGATGTATTCAAACTGATCCATGATCCCTGGTATGCGATAAATAGGCCCAACACCGTAGTATGAGAAACATCCCCATATCATGATGCTTGCGCAACCATGCTTCACTAACTTCACAGTGTACTGTGGCTTGAATTCAGTGTTTGGGAGTCGTCTGACAAACTGTCTCCGGCCACTAGACCCAAAAAGAACAACCTTACTTTCATCAGTCCACAAAATGTTGGGCCATTTCTCTTTAGGCCAGTCAATGTGCTCTTTGGCAAATTGTAACCTCTTCAGCACGTCTTTTTTTCAACAGTGGGACTTTGCGGGGGCTTCTTGCAGATAGCTTGGCTTCACATAGGCGTCTTCTAATTGTAACAGTACTCACAGGTAACTTTAGACCTTCTTTGATCTTCCTGGAGCTGATTGTTGGCTGAGTCCTTGCCATTTTGGCTATTCTTCTATCCATTCGAATGGTAGTTTTTCGCTTTCTACCACGTTTTTCAGGTTTTGGTTGCCATTTTAAAGCATTTGCGATCATTTTAGCTGAGCAGCCTATCATGTTCTGCACTTCTTTATATGTTGTCCCCTCTCCAATCAACTTTTTAATCAAGGTACGCTGATCTTCTGAACAATGTCTGGAACAAACCATTTTCCTCAGAATTTCAGAGAGAAATGCACTGTAACCAGCATGTACAACATTTGCTGCCTTCCTTCCTTAAATAAGGGCAATAATTGCCACCTGTTTTTCAAAGAATGAATGACCTCACTAATAGAACACCACACTGCTATTATTTTGAACATGCCCTTTCAATTAGTGATTCAATTATACAGAATCAGCAGCATGCATGTCATGACTGTTGGGTCTGTTGGATTTCTATTACTCTACTACACCTGCTAGTAAATTATTTGCCATGTAGAAATATCATTTCTACCAAAAACAGTGATTGATCAGGTTAGTGATGTCTGACTGCTATTATTTTGAACACAACTGTATTTTTGAAATTGCGCAACCAACTTCAAATCGCACTGATTAAGGCAGTGACATAGAAATACATTAGATATGACTTCAGGTGTGATTTGTAAATCGCATGTCACACCTGAAGTCGCACCTGTGTGAACCAGGACTTAAGCTAAACAATGATATATTTCCTTAGTAGCAAATTATAAATATTTTAACTTTCTGTAATGAATATTTTCTAAAAAATTGTGGTACCATGGGAATTTGACATACAGACACACACACAATTATTAGGCTACTTTCACACTGTTCACTTGCAGAAATGCAGTAAAAAAAACATGTGTGCTGCCTTTTTGCAGTGTTTCCAGCGTGTTTTTCACCTGACATGATTAAAAAATACACCAAAAACACACCTGCAAGTTTTTTTGTGCATTGTACATTCATTTCAATGCAAAGGTGCACTTTTGATGCGTTTCTGCAGTAATTGCGTTTTTTATGCATTTTCCGTTCATTTCAATGGGGAGGTGCATTTTTGGTGTGTTTTTTTTTTTTAACTGCACCAAAAATGCTGCAAGCAGGACTTTGAAAAACACACTGGACCTGCAACTGACCAGTGTGAAGAGTTCTACAGGATTTACTGTAGGTTCACACCTAAGCATTTTCCGCAGCATTTTGCGTTTTGCAGAAACGCAGTACAGTCCATTTAGCATGATTTCCTATGGGACATGTTCACATCTGCGCGTTTTCACCTGGTGCATTTTTTGGAAAGGGTCAGGGACTTTTTTGGTTCTACAGACTTCAATGGAAATGCTGCAGGAAAGCATGCAGTGCGTTTTTTTTGCGTTTTGCGTTTTAAATCTGCCTAGCAACAAGAAAAACAAAATTATTTTTCTTGTTGCTAGGCAGATTTAGAATGCAAAACTCATCAAAAACGTGACTTTGAATTATTTTTCTTGTTGCTAGGCAGATTTAAAACGCAAAACGCAGCAAAAATGCACTACATGCTTGTTGGGGATGCAACAGCATGTACTATATACAGTATTGTGTGTTAATATCACTTGACCAGTAGATGGCACTGTACACTAAGGTTACCAGTTGTGCATATCTGTAAAACTTGTTGGTTCTTTTTCTTCTCTCTCTCTCTTCATAACCAAGATGTCTGCTGTTAAAGTTTGCTGAAATGTTTTGTATGTTTGCAACTTAAGCCACACAAGTAAACCAAGTTCTGCCTCATTGCAAGCTACTAGTGTCTTCTCTAACACATAACCAACAATGCTTTTCTGCAGCATTTCCACTGAAGTCTATAGAATCAAAAACGCAACATTTTGCGTTAAAAAAAGTCCCTGATCCTTTCTAAAAAAACGCACCGAGTGAAAATGCACAGATGTGAACATGTCCCATAGGAAATCATATTAAATGGACTGTACTGCGTTTCTGCAATACGCTACGGAAAACGCTTAGGTGTGAACCTAGGGTAAATAATTATTTAATGATATTCTCATTCACTTCTTCCAGCAGTTCATCACAGCTCCTTGCCTTTGGCTGTCGTCGGATCGTTATCCCCGGTCAGCAATGGAAACACATGTTTAAATAACTGTGCAAACAATCATCCTCATGCTTGTGCATTTTTCTCCAAATACTGTGTAAAACACAGATCAGACCTACCATGGACTTTGACTGACATTTGGAAACTGGACACACAGGGAAACAGATGGTGTTGGAAGCAATCTCCTACTATAAACTCTAACAATGACATATAAAGCCATCCACAACACTGCCCCAATTTACATCACCGATCTTATCTCTAAATATCACCCAAACCGTACACTCCGCTCCTCGCAAGATCTCTTACTCTCTAGCTCCCTTATCTCCTCCTCCCATGCTCGTCTCCAAGACTTCTTCAGGGCATCACCCATCCTCTGGAACTCCCTACCCCAATCTATCAGACTATCACCTACTCTACTTGCCTTTTGGTGATCACTGAAAACCTATCTCTTCAGGGAAGCCTATCCCGCCCTCTGCTAATTCTGGAATCCTCTACTCTTCCAACCACTCCATCCCCCACAGTGACTACCTACTGTACCATTCACCCCTCCCTCCTAGATTGTAAGCTCCAAGGAGCAGGGCCCTCAAATCTCTCTTGTATTGAACTGTATTGTTGCTGTATTGTCTCCCGTTATATTGTAAAGTGCTGAGCAAACCGTTGGCGCTATATAAATCCTGTATAATAATAATAATAATAACATACTGATATTCAGTGGTCAGTCTAATTATACTGGAAACTACATAATAATCTGGCAGCTGAGGAAAATAAAATGGAGTTTTTATTTCCATGAAATTCAACAATGTTCAGGAGATTCCATAAAATCTCCTTATTTTGGTAAAATGCATTGGAATCGCAACACTGTACCCATATGAAATTTGTATCATTTTTTTCACACAAATAGAGCCCTATTTTTGTGATATTTGATCACCACTGCTAAACAAACAAAAGAAGGACGAAATTTAGAAAAAAAAAGTATTTTCTCAGTTTCAGTTTTACATTTTTGCAAGCAATTTTTCTCCTTCACTGATGTACACTGATAGGCAGCACCGATAGGCTGCACTGAAGGGCACTGATAGGCGTCACTGATGAGCACTGATAGGCTGCACTGATAGGCGTCACTGATGAGCACTGATAGGTGGCACTGACAAGCAGCACTGATAGACACGGATTGCGCTGCACTGATCATCAGGGCCATCAGTGTCAACGTCACCTGTCACAATTGCCAGGTACCGGCTCTCTTCTCCTCATGTTGTGACAGCGTGAGGAAGGGACTGCAGATAACCAGCAAATCTATTTACAATGTGATCAGCTGTGATTGGATGTCAAACAACAAAAAAGAAAAATTAGCAGTTCTAACTTTCCAGCCAATCTGCAAACAAACCAAATGAACCTGTCTAACAGTATGCATTAAAAACAGGGGTTTAGTTAGCACACATTTGCAAATACATACGTAAGCTACAGAGCCTTGTCACGGCACCCCGATATTCTGTAGTTCCTAACCCTACAATTTTAAAAGCCCCCATAGTAGAGGCACATGTATTTAATGGATAGACCAAGGGCAGATGGACCTGAGGGAGCCCACCCCTCCTTAACCACTTCACGCCTAAGGGTAAAACAAATCTAAATGCCTAAGCACAATTCTGCAACGTTGACATGTGTTAGTAAAACCGTACATATCATCACAACTACTTTGTACATCCACGTGGATTATACCTTGATTTGTTCAGGACAAATTGGGCTTTCATTTGGTGGTAAATGGTAATGGATATCCTGATTTTTTTTTATTATCAAAGGAAAACTGGCCCAAAATAGTAAAAAAAAAAAAATCTTTTTTTTATTTAGCTGTGTGTTACTTGTTACGACCATAACCTACCACCAAAGAACAACCCAAAATAAATTCTCCAGCTCTTGATGATCGCAGCGATACCATGTATGTGTATGTTATTTGTTGTTTTTACCCGTAGTACAGCCCAGAAACAATAGCGCGCATTTTGTTTTTGTCTTTTCTTTTTTTACCTAAAACACACTGACATTAACACTAACTGACACTGATACCATTTTTTTTTTTGTTAAATCCTGACCTTTGACCATGGCCTTTGACCCTGACCTTGACCTAAACACTAACCCTGGCACTGAACTAGATCAAACCTTGATCTAGGTATTTTTCTTTATTTTTTAATATTTATCTTTTTTACAAAATTTTTTCTCTCTCTATGCCAGGAGTTAGAGAGATACGATACAATGTATCTCTCTTCTCCATTCATAGAGAGAGAAAAAAACAAGGGTGCCGGGCTGTACAGTGACTGATCACTGTGATAGCCAATTAGAGGCTATCACAGCGATCATGTGACCTGGGACCGGGAGTCCCGGGTCCCGATCGTTAGAACGGAACCCGGGGCTCTCAGTGACACCACGGTCTCAGTGCTGGGAGTGCGCCGAGCGGCGGGAAGGAGTTAAAGGTACAGGAGCGCACTGGACACTCAGCATGTAACGCAATGGCAGCTAGGGTGTCTTTCCTTGTATGGAAATTTGATTCCGATTTTCTCATAGTGTGTATGCAGCTTTAGGGAGCCTTATAAACCCTAATTTTTTTTTTGCCATCTGTGTTCCCTGTTGGTAGATTTCCCTTCATGTTCGTGTGAAAAAGTAAAATAATAATAATAAATCTCTTCTTTTTCTTTTTTTGAAGTGTGTTTTTGAATGGTTTAGGAGTAGCTTCGTTTGTTTTATTCAGGCTCCATTCACACTACGCGCTTTGAAATTGTGGACAGAACCACTGCAATTCTGCCCACATTTCCAAATCGCATGGCAATCACAGCACAACACGTGGCGAGAGTTTGGGTGCCATTATCATTCAAAAATTGCGCGAAGCTTGTCCCCTGAAAAGCAGCAGGGTCTCCTTATCGGGCAACAAACACGCATAGGGCAGCCCATTCAAGTAAATGGGCTGTCCTAAGGGACACGCAAAATCATGTGAAAATCATGTTGTCAAAATCGTGTTGCGGGAACGGCCGTTCCCATTCCACAATAATATGGACAGGACTGTCTGCATTTGTTTTTTTTCCCCTTTGTGTATTTGTATTTTTTGTGTATTTTATACTTTTGTTCTATGTTTTTTGTCAGCTGTATTTATTTTTTCACTCTGTGAGAAAAAAGGGGATTTTTATGTTACTGACCGTAAAATCCCTTTATCTGAGTTCAGTGACAGCCTCTCTTCTTAATTTTGACCAAATAGGTTGAGATTTATGCTAGGAAAAAAGAAAAAAAGTGTGCGTGTGTGTGTGCGTGCGTGCATGCGTGTAAAGAATAGGCTAACACTAAGGTCTGGGAGAACCTTGCAGGGCCAACCACTCCAGGGAGTACCTGTGCCCTGTGCTGCATCCTGGGAGGGAAGGGAGTGAACATTTCTACCGACCATCCTGTTTTGTCAAGATTAAGAAGAGAGGCTGTGTCCATCAATGAATGTAAATTGCTGAGGCTAACGGGAGGCTGTTTTGTTTTTGTTTTTTTTGGAAGGAGAACAGGTCACGGATATTTCAAATGGCCTTTCATAATCCTCAAGAGTAATTTAAATTCAATAATTTAAATTCAAAAGCTGCCTTAATTTCACATTTCCAGTTGACTTCAAAGCATTTTGATGAAATGTAGCCTACATTTCCATCTTTCCATCCTCTCACAGAAAGTCGATAAAATGAATACGTGCTATTTCACTGATCCCTATGGAAGGGTAAAAATGTGTAATGTGTACCAGGCACTTCCATTGTCTTCTAAAGCAATCTGGGAGCCCCGGAACCCTAAGCACCCTATCAGGTAGTCAGAGATTTATCCCACCCCCTTCCATTTTAGCCTAAAGATGGAATGAACTTATTTATATATTTTTGAAAAGGTTTAGTCGATATTAATCTTTTATCAAGAGTGACTACACCTAAAATGACAGCATTACTGAAGGATTCCAACACAACAACAGGACTGTCAGAGCTGCTATGCTGGGATAAATGCAATACATGGAACAGATTAGAGTAGTATGAGTCATAAGACTTACCAACGCAATGACAGATAAAGTCATATTGCAATAAGGCTTTCTACAGCTAATAATTAACAGCATTCGTCAAAAACAAATGTGGAATATCTGAGTAAATAGTCCACTCATTACGCAGGATGTATATAGAGCCAACAGTGTTCACAGTGCTTTACAAAATAAAGCAAGACTGTACAGTTACGAAACAATCCAAAACAAGGTTAGGAACAAAAGCCTGTCTTTACTTTAAAAAATATGTTTAATTTCAAACACTGTTCTTTTATAAAAGAAAAAAAAAATCATACTTACTAGTCAATGGAGTCCAGCGTTGCCTTGCTGGTAGGGAAGGTTCTCCCTACACTACTCCTATCCGGCACCGCCATCTTTAACTCATTTCCAGCGCATGCACAGACATGATGCAGAGATCTTTACCAAGTGTACAGGACCTGGCAGATCCCTGTGTCATGCCTGAACATGCGCCAGACTCCTTGCACATGTGCAGGCACACAGCAAACCCCTGCCAATAAACTGGCAGACCTCAGCTCCATTTCTACGCATGTGCAGTGCATCCTGCAATCTGAATCTCGGGATGAGCGACAGGAGACAGTTCACAGGACTGCACGCGTGCGTGGAAATGCTGCAGTGGATCCAAGGGTGACCTGAAGCATTCCTGCTCATGCATGGCGTGCAGGCAATATCATTCTTGCCTAGGCCAGAATGATGGACCTGAACTTTTGAAAAAAAAAAAAAAAATACTTAAAGAAAATATATTTTACTGTACAGAGAGGGGGAAGGAGGCAGAGGAGAGAAACATTAAAAAAAGTGAAGATCCACTTTAATGTAATCAAAAATGATCTTTTGGATTTGAATTCATAGCTGAATTTTTTTTTAAACTGAAAAGGAAAAATTATTGGCAATCTGGGGGTTCTGGTACACAAAATTTCTCGTTAAAATCTAATTTCACAAGGGTGTCATGGGTTCACTGCTTTCTTTATGCTGAACTGAGCTACAAGTCAACAAAAACAGACAAGGGCGCACTCTCATCGTGCATTACCGTGGAGACCCACGTATTTATTAAATGAAATAGAAATATACTCACAAACCAACGAGAATAAAAAAACAGAAAGAGTGGTCCGCAACAACAGCAGATGCCATGCTGTGCCCTTGGTGTGGATATGCTGACGCGTTTTGGGAGACGAAATCCCTTCCTCAGGGCTCTGGTTTGTGAGTATATTTCTATTTCATTTAATAAATACGTGGGTCTCCACGGTAATGCACAATGAGAGTGCGCCCTTGTCTGTTTTTGTTCACCAGTATTCAGATTTCCCAATCTTTGAAGGGCAGCACCTCTTCGTTTGGCAGAAGATTTGAGCGCTGGTTTCATTTGTTTGTCTATTGGATTGTTTGAGCTACAAGTCAGATTACAGGCATCCTCTGCAACATGAGTTTAATTCTTTATAAATATTTTATTAATTTTCAATAAATCACATTACAATTCCAAAACATTCAACAGTACACAATACTCTTATACCTCTAAAAAAAAATAAAACAATTTAAAAAAATTAACTCCTGAAATTAGTGAATTTTCCCCCCGTCCATTATATACTTTAACTGTGCATTCCCTTTTTTTATCCATTTACCTGAAATGTCTTCCCTCCCTGGAGGAAAGAAATCTGTGTCTATCAATGGTATAAACATAGAATTGAACTCCCAGATCATTTGTTTATCAATCATATATCATATCCTGATTGCATTTCGTGTGTAAGTGCTTATACTTTCACCAAATATACGATATTGATGTGGAATCCATATTATCTTGTCCAATTGTGTCCCATTTAATGTGTGTTCTATATTCACCCAACTTTTTCTTAGTGCATTATGTCCAATCAAAAATATGTGAAAGTAACGCTGCATAGTAATAGCTCTTAAAATCAGGCACACTTAGGCCCCCCTTATCTTTGTCCCTACATAACACTTCATAACTTATTCTCAGTTTTTTATTCCCCCAAATATATCTCAATATCATTTTTCTAATTGATTTAAAATAGACTCCCGGGAGTTGTATAGGCAACATGTGGAATTTATATAGGATTTTTGAGACGGTTATAATTTTTATCAAATTTGTCCTATCCAAGAGGATGGTCCTACCGATAATCTTCTCAGTTCCTTCTTTATCTCATTTATTAGTGGGATATACTTTATTTTATACAAGTTTCTTAAGGACAAGGTCAATTTAATCCTCAGGTATTTTAATTCTCTTTCCCTCCATAAAAAGGAAAATTCTCTTTGCAATGTTTTTTTTTTCCATTGTCTGGGCATTAATATTTAATATGTCTGACTTTACCAGGTTAATTTTTAAGTTTGACATCTCTCCATAGCATTTCATTATTTTCATTAAATTAGGTAGTGTCAGCCTAGGATTAGCCACATAGAACAGCATATCACCTGCATATGCTGCCACTTTGTGTTCTGTCTCCCCTATCCGGATCCCTTTTATATCTATACTGTTTTTTACTGTTGCCAAGAGGGGTTCTAGAGATTGAACAAACAACAGAGGCGAAAGCAGACACCCTTGTCTTGTCCTGTTATACATCCTAAAGAACTATGATAGCGACCCATTGACCTTTACTGCAGCTGAAGGCTGACTATAAAGCTTTCCTATCCATTCTCTCATCTTGGGCCCAATACCCAGGATCTCCAACACGTCTAACATAAAGCCCCAATCTACCCTATCAAAAGTCTTCTCTGCATCAATTGACAAAACCAGTACGGGGGGGGGGTTCACTCCTACTTTTCTGTATAAGGAGTAATGACCTTAACCCATTATCTCTTCCCTCCCAGGAACAAATCCCACTTTGTCCAGATAAATCCACTCAGGCATTAGATCTTTCAATCTGGTTGCTAGTACCTTTGCAAACAGTTTAGTATCTGTATTTAACAGTGAAATAGGCCAATAACTAGCACATTGGGTCCCATCTTTCCCCTCGTTTAATTTGAGCGTAATATATGCTTGTAATGACTCCTCCTTCATCTTCATCCCTTCTCCTAATGCATTCATATATATCCTCAATTTGGGGACTAGTTGTTCTTGGAATTTTGTGTAATATCTCACTGTATACCTATGCGGCCCCAGGCTTTTCCCAGCAACAGTCTCCTTCAATGCCCTTTGGATTTCCTCCTGTGTTATCGGGTTTTCTAGTGGTTTTAATCAGTCTTCTCCTAAAATCGATCAATTTGCCACCTTTAAAAACCTTTGCCTCTGTTTTGTTCTCTCCTCCTGTCCCCCTCTTAACTTTTTCCTATTTATGTAATATAATTTACTATAATATTTTTTGAATACCTTAGCAATATCAGTGGTCGAATACGATAGTTCTCCATCGTCGTCCAAAATTTTTTCGATATAATTCTTGGATTTCTTCTTTCTTTGTGTTCACATTAGATATTTACCTGGTTTATCCCACACTGATATCTCTCTCTTGCTAGCATATTGAAAGTTTTTCTCACTTCTTCCTCCATTAATTTATCTAATTCCTCTCTCTTTTTTATTATTTGCTGCTGTATGTCTGCTGTTTTTCTCTTTTTATGATACTGTTCCAGCTCATATAATTCCCTTACTAGCATATTGATTTTTTTTTGCCTTTCTTTGTTTTTTTATGTAGCCCAATCGTTATCAATATTCCCGATATATGCCTTATGGGCTTCCCAGACCGTGGCCACCAATACTCCTTCAGTCTCATTTCTTTCAAAGAACTGCTCTATTTCTTTTATTATTCTCTCTTGCGTGTCCTGATCCTGAAGGAGGGTCTCATTTAACATCCACGTTTATCCTGTCCTGCTCCCTTCCCCATAAACATTTTGTTGTAACTGGTGCATGATCCGATATTGTTGTAACTTCTATATTGACCTTAACCAATGACTCCAGTAATCTATGTTCCAACAAAATATAATCTAATCTTGAATACGTCGCGTGGGCCGGAGAGTAGAACGTATAGTCTCTGTCTCTAGGATGTTTAATCCTCCAGATATCTACTAATTGACACTGATATAGCATTCTTTGTATTGCCTTCTGACTTCTACCTTCCTCTCTTTGCACATGCAACGTTGTATCAACCTGTCGATGTATGCAGAAATTAAAATCCCCTGCCACAATCAATTTGCCCATTTTGAAATCCAACAGTCTTCCCAGGATATATTCTTGAGGTAGGCCTCCGGATTTCTGTTGGGGCAGTGAATATTTGCCAATGTGCACTCAATCTCTTGTAAGCCCCCCTTCAGAAATAGAAACCACTCCTCAGAATCCTCCAACCTCTCCTCCAGCCTAAATCTTAAATTCTTAACTATACCGATTGCCACTCCTTTAGCCTGCTTGGTAGATGAATCAGCATAATACCAGGTTGGGTAATATCTAGAATATAATTTTACATTTGTTTCTTGTAATAAATGTGTTTCTTGTAAAAATGCTACTCCAATAGATTGTTGTTGTAATTCTCTAAGGATCTTATGCTTTTTTCCCGGTATATTCAGTCCCTTAATATTATAAGTCATAAAATTTACCTCCTCCATCTCTCTGGCATATATATAATTTTTTTTTCTTCTGTTACTCTCGTTCGTCCTCCAACCCAGGGTACCATCGACTTTTAAAAAAGGCCAGGAGCGATCTCCTGTATAATTCTCCCTTCCTCCCTCTCCTACCCCTATTTGTAGCAAGGGAGTAATTGCTATCAGATCCATTTCCCCCCTCCCACTCTCCCCCCCTCTCAGAGATCCCCCCCTTCTCTGAACCCTTGGGCCTAAGTTTTGCCCTTGAATCTGTCGTGGGACCTTCCCACTGGCAATTCCTATAATGGGGTGGGGCTCTAAACACACACGCCCACTCTGCTCCCCATCTCGCAACATAGGGGATCTAGAGTTTGGCAACTCATTCAGCCTCCAGATGGCCCGCCCCCACCTTCTCATCATCTGCCTGATTCCTACTGCCCATCTATCCCTCCTGATTTCTCCATACATGAGACCTGCAACCCCAGCGTGGGGAAAGAGAGCTGGGGGAGGAGGGGGTGAAAAAATAAAAAATATGGGAGGGCCACCCCTCTCTCCTCCCTCATCCCCCCCTCACCGGTTTACCTTCTCCTTTTATTTACCATCTGCCACGTTTCTTTTCCCAGCCCTGAACGCTCAGTAGACCCCCCTGACCACCCCACAACATCCATTTCCTGTAAATCTAATTTTCTACAGAAGTCACTCAGTTCTTCTGGGAATCTCAATCTTGCTGATTTCCCGTCTTTCCACCCAATCAGGCAGGCCAGGAAACCCAAGTTATATTGAATTTTTTTCTCTCTCATCTGCTCCAGCAACGGTTTCAGGGATCTTCTCCTAGCTTGCATCTAAGATGCAATGTCAGCAAATATTTGTAACTTAGCTCTCCATATTTTATTTCAGGAATCTTGCTGAGCTTTTTCTATATTTTTCCTCTGTCCTCGTAGTGATGGAACCGAACAATCACATCTGTAGGCAAGTCTGTTGGCACTCCTTGCGTTCACCTTATCCTGTGTACTCTCTCCAATTGTAAATGCTCTATTGTGGATCTACCCATCAATGGGTTAAGCACTTTATTTTATCTCCCAAATCTTCCCCATGGGACTCTTCTGGCAAACCGAGAATCCTTAAATTATTTCTTCTTTCTCTGTTCTCTTGATCTTTTAATTTGAATGTGAGCTTTTTATGTTCTCTTTGCATCTCTTCAACCTGTGTTTCTAGTTTAGTGATCAAAAGCACCTGTGTTTCCATTTTTCCCTCTACTTCTTCCAATCGTGTTAGCATTCGGCCCAGATCATTGCGTATTGCCAACATTTCATTTTTCATAGACATCTCCAATTTTGCGAACATTTCCACCATATCAGCTATTGTAGGTATTTGTAACATAACATTGTGTTGTTCCGAAACACTTTGGTCTGTTATACTATCCACATCTATCAGGTGATTGGTCTGGTTCACATCTTGTGTCCCGAGTGACGTTCTTGAGGGATCTCCCACCCCTTTTCCAGTTCTCTCCTGTTGTTTGTCAAGGGTTAAATTACCTGGGCTTTTCTCCTTGCACAGGTTGTTATTTCCTTATTGTGCTAGTATTTGCACTTGCTTGAGGGGTTTTTACCCCCCCCCCCTTTAGCTGATCTGTTCTTCATCTCTTTAAACTTTGCCGCTAAATTTGTTACTGATGCCCCACTGCTGTATTATCCGATCCCAGTAAAGACTTTTCTTTCCGAAGACTTTAATTTCTCCTATTTGTTACTTTGGGAGCAGAAGTGATCTAGCCAGTTCCGCCAACCACTGAGGACCACTGAAAACCCCTTCAAGTATAGTCCTCCGTCCACTCTAATGCTCTAGAGTGCGTTTAGACTGCAGCAATAACATCAGATGTATCACAATATAAAATATCCCGCCATTACTCAAGGAAACTCACCACCACCTTTTGTGCTGGCAAATCAGGATCTCTCTGTCCCAGAGCGCACTCAGTCCCAGGAGTTGCCTCCGAGCCCGACTCCAAGTGAGATCAGAAGAATTAGTGAGGGGTCGCCGTGTAATAGACTTCTAGGGTATCTCAGGGTCTTCCACGATTGCTGTCTCACTCCAGCATAAATCACCTTTAATATCTTCAGCCATGAAGCCACACCGCACACCCGGGAAGTCACATGGGCAGTCACATGTGTGGTCACAGGGACACTCTCACCATCCCCATCTCCTCCGATGCCGCAGCCTCCTGATCCCAGGGATCCGCCGAGCCTCAACAACCCGCCATCTCTCCCAGGTACACAGGTCCAGGATCCACCGACACCTCCTCCGGCCATCACTGGGACCACCACCAGGACGCCCAGGCTCCGCTCCTCACCCAAGCTCAGGTAAGACAGGGCTCCGGGCAAACAGCAGGGCAGATCAGGGCAGGGCTCCACACATAGCATGCGGATGCCTGGAGCTCACGCTGCTCACGGTGCCATGTTCAGGTCCCTCCCCCCAGCACGAAGAACATGAGTTTAATCCTTAGCAATGTTTTCTAGCGCTCATCATGGAAAGGAATGCAGAAACTAGTTTCATTTTAGTGCAGAAAAGTGAAATAAGGAAGACCGCACATAGTTTTCATTTCTTTTGTTCTCCTAAATCTGTGCATTCCTTATGACTTACTATGACAAGGATTTGCTTCCTGACCATGTGAGCCTACCTGGGAGTTCTATACTGTTACCAGCAGAACATTCACATAACAGAGCACAGGAACAAAAAAATTTTAATATCTCCCACAGATATCAGTCTCCCGCTAACAGACTTACAAAGTGTAAATCAAATTTTGTTTTTTTTGCAGCACAGTGGCTAAATGGTTAGCACTTCCACCTGGTAGTACTATGGTCGTCAGTTTGAATCCCTACCATGGCACCACCTGCCTGGAGTTTTCATGTTCTCCCTGTGCCTTCGTGGGTTTCCTCTGGGTACTCTGGTTTCCTACCACGCTCCAAAGTTATGCTGGTAGGTCAGTTGGATCCTGTCTACATTGGCTCTAGTATGTGTATGTATGAATGTGAGTTAGGGACCTTAGACTGTGAGCTCCTTGAGGGTTAGAGACTGAATGTACAATATATATGTACAGTGCTGTGTAAATTGACAGCACTATATAAGTACCTTTAATAAATAAAATAAATGTGTTCAAGCATACCATACCAGTACCTTGGTCCTAGGTGACAGAAGACTAGAGCTGTTCTTAATGCAAGGCATTTAATGGCAAAAGGAAATTAAAATGGTTCTAAAGGCTCAAGGTTTTTTACCTTCATGCATTCTATGCATGAAAGTAAAACACCTTTAGTGTGCAGCAGCTCTTTCAGTCACCCCAAATATTTACCTGAGCCCCCTCTCGATCCAAAGATATCTACAAGAGCCTTAGCACTCCGGGGACCCTCAGTCCTGATTGGCTGAGGCAGCAACAGGAGCCATTGGCTCCCGCTGCTGTCAGTCAAACCCAGTGAGCCAAAAAGGAGAGTGAGGGGGCAGGGCCAAGTCACAGCTGTGTGTGTGAATGAACACGCAGAACCGTGGCTTGGCAGTGCACCTGCTTGGGTACCCCCAGAGCAAGCTGCTTACTCTGGGGGCACTCAGCAGGAGCCAGAAGTGCAGATGGAGGACCCGAGAAGAAGAGGATCCGGGCTGCTCTGTGCAAAACCAATGCACAGACCAGGTAAGTATAATATTTTGTTGTTTTTTTTTTTTTTTAAATAAGTCTTTAACCACTTGTCCTCCAGAGGATTTACCCCCTTCCTGACCAGGCCATTTTTTGCAATACGGCACTGTGTTACTTTAACTAACAATTGCGCAGTCATGCAATTAAATTTCCGTCCTTTTTTTTCCCATAAATAGAGCTTTCTTTCAGTGGTATTTGATTGCCTATGTGTTTTTCTTTTTGCGCTATAAACAAAAAAGGGCTGACAATTTTGAGCAAAAAAAACTATATTTTTGACTTTTTGCTATTAAACATGTCCTGTAAAAAAAATTTAAAAATCTAATTTTGTCATAAAATTAGGCCAAAATGTATTCTGCTACATCTTTGCTAAAAAAAAAATTCCAATATGTGTAAATGAATTGGTTTATGTGAAAGTTACAGCGTCTACAAATGGAGGTACATACTGTATACTGGAATGTTTATTTATTTACTTATTTATTTATTTTTTACTAGTAATGGCGGTGATCAGCAACTTATAGCGGGACTGTAACGGGCATTCTGACACTGGGGGGAACTTACTTGGTGTCACATCCCCAGTGACACCAATACAGTGATCAGTGCTAATAAAAAGCACTGACATTGTACTAATGGCACTGGGCAAGAAGGGGTTAACATGTGGGGCGATCAAAGGGTTAACTGTGTGCTGTTTCACTATGTGGGCTGTGTGCTTTGTTTCACTGTAAGCACACTGCTATGTAGAGCCATACAAAGCAGTGTGCCGGAGCTGACAGGGGAGAGATATGTGTTGTTTATACACAGGTCTCTCCCCCCGACGGAGATACTTGGCGATTACCAGGTTCTGGCAAGTAATCACTGGCCAGGATCCAGTGATTGACAGCTGAGGCCATGAATGATGGCGCAGGTAGGGTGCATGCACCCCCTACCCGCGACTGCAAAATCACGTATATATATACGTGACTTTGCACACCTGTGCCGCCATGTAGCAGTATTTCTGCTAGAAGGCGGTGCGGAAGTGGTTAATATCACTGATATTTGCCGGCTGGCGCTGGTTTTTTTTTTCCCCAATTTTTTTTTTACAAATGGCCCGGCGGGCTGGATAAACGTCTTTGGTGGGCCATATCTGGCCTGCGGGCCATAGTTTGAGGACCCCTGCTTTAAGTAAAACGTAAATTCATGGGTGTAATTGCATAAACGTATAATGCTCACCTTAACATGTGGCCGAGATAACATGTGTCCTGCACGATGGCAAACAAGCCAAAAGGGGACGTTCTGCTTGTTTGTATCCTCCCCCCTCCACTGCCACATTTGGCACTTTTTGGGGTGGAGGGGGACCGGGTACCTGGTTTGGACAGGTACCCGCTCCCACTTCTGGTCAAATACACTGCAGCGATCTGAGCTGGAAGTTCACCCCCACCCTCCCCCCGAAGCCTTCTGGGCCACTTCACAGGTCTCAGAAGACTGCAGGACCATTTACAAAGCACAGAGCACTTCACGCATGCACAGTAGGAAACTGGCTGTGAAGCCGCAATGTTTCTCTTACTTAAGATGCCAGCACCTGCACCCGAAGCTGAATGAAGAATCGGCTCTGGTGAGGATATCGCTGGACCCCCAGGACAGGTAAGTGTCCTTATATTAAAAGTCAGCAGCTACAGTATTTGCCGGGGGTTAGGCTTTAAAGGATAAGTTCACCTTTTGTAACATGTAACATGTTATGAACAGACCGGCCCCCACTCCCTGTTGTGACAGCTAGTGGGGGATCTTCTCCGCTGTTACAATTGAAAAAAAAAAAAAACAGTGTTCTGTGAATGAATGAACTACAAGTCCCGACAGCCTTTCCAGCTGTAGTCTTGTAGTTCTCAATGAACTACCACAGTGCTATGGAGTGCCGTGGTAGTTAATTCATTCTTCCTGTCAGTATATCTGCTTGCTCATACATCCCATACGGCCAAGCAGACATACTGACAGGTCTGCAGGAGACCTGCATGGCACCAGCGACCTGCTGATCATTGGTACAATGCTTTAGAGGCTCCAGAAACAAAAAATAACAAATGCACATTTTTTTCACCTGCAAAAAAAAAAATGTGAATTTATTATTTTTTTGTAAAAAGGTGAACACATAGCAACCTGGAAGACTGTGTGCACATTTTATTTTGATGCTACAATATACTGTATATTCAGTGAACATTCTCAACCCCTTTAGTAAATCACCTTTTAAATGTATATATACAAGATAAAAATACAGGCTCATAAAAAAGAAACGCACATTATATACTAGAAGAACAGTTGCACAATCACAAAATGAAGGCTCAACCGCAAGGTTTTACTGCCCAAGAACCCCTACTGAGAATAAGTCCTAAGGGGTATGGTCTTTAGACGTCTCCTAAGAGTTAAGCTGTGTATACACTAGTAGAATTTCCTTCAACATTTTTCATCATAGACCCTGGTTCACACCAGTGCAAGTTGCCATGCGGCTTGAAAGTTCAAAGTCACACGATAAGTTGCATCCCATTTGCAGCAATGGAACCATTCAAATTGGTGTGACTAAAGTTGCAGTGACTTTGATAAAGGTTCCTACACTATTTCTGTGTAACTTCACTGCAACTTGCATTAACATCTGTTAAATGACTTTGCAGAGAATGTCAGCAAGCTGAAATGAAATTGCACCAAATAGTCGGCTTTGAAGTCCTGCTGAGTAGAACGACTTCAAAGATGCACTAAGAAACTTGTAAGAACATCTGTTCATTTCTCTAATTATTATTGGGGTCAAATCAAAGTTGGTTTTCAACCGCAGTGACAAGAAAAAGTGCGCAGGATGGAAATTTTTTCTGAAAGGTGCGAATTTCTAACAGTGGTTTTCGTTCAGTAAAGTCTATTCACTCCAAACTCAAATGCTAAAAGGCAAACAAAATCCTAAACTACTTTTGAACGACATTCCAGTATTCTGAGAATTTTAGTACAAAAACTTTCCTAAGAATTTTCATTCCAAATTCTACCAGTGTATACCCACCTTAAAGTGTCACTAAACCCCGGACCCTGTATTCACTATATCTGGTCTCCCACAGTACACAGAACATAGAAGTGCAATTATTTTAGTAAATATAAACTGCTAAATACCTTTTCTCATCAGCAGTATATAGCAGTCTTGTGACTTCTGTCAATGTCCAACAGAGCACTGGTTAAAACTTGTAGAGGAGTTTTCATTCTCCTCTGACTGTCCTATGACACTGCATGACCCCTGACCCTCTGTCTGGACAGTGCTCATTGGCCCTGTGCTGATCACATGCACCGCACCCTCCCAAAGAAATAAAAGTTTTCTAGCAATACACACCAAACTGAGCATGTGCAGAATGCCTTCTAGGGCTCTGTACTATCAGCAGACGGACTAAGGACTGTGGAAGAAGTCCCCAAGTGCATAACCTTACATTTATCAACATTAAACCTCATTTGCCACATAGTTGCCCAATTAAACAGAGTATTGAAGTCAGCGACATCCTGTAAGAACCTTATTCCACTGCACAGCTTGGTGTCATCTGCAAAGACTGAAATGGGATATTTAATCCCAGACCCTATATCGTTTATAAATATATTAAAAAGTAAGGGTCCCAACACTGAACCTTGGGGTACACCATTGACAACCCTAGACCATTCAGAGTATGAATCATTAACCACTAATCTCTGAATACGATCTTTTAGCCAGTTTTCTATACATTTACATACAGAGTTTTCCAAGCCTGTAGACTTTACCTTACACATTAGCCGTGTGTGGGGAACTGTGTCAAAAGTATACCACGTCCACCGCCACCCCTCTGTCCAAGTATACCACGTCCACCGCCACCCCTCTGTCCAAGTATACCACGTCCACCGCCACCCCTCTGTCCAAGTATACCACGTCCACCGCCACCCCTCTGTCCAAGTATACCACGTCCACCGCCACCCCCCTGTCCAAGTATACCACATCCACCCCTCTGTCCAAGTATACCACGTCCACCACCACCCCTCTGTCCAAGTATACCACGTCCACCACCACCCCTCTGTCCAAGTATACCACATCCACCCCTCTGTCCAAGTATACCACGTCCACCACCACCCCTCTGTCCAAGGTTTTGCTCACTTCCACATAAAAAGAAATCAGATTTGTTTGATAACTTCTGTCTTTCATGAATCCATGCTGTCTGTTGCTTAAAATATTTTTTTCCAGCAAGAACTCATCTATGTGCACAATCAAATATACAAAAAACGGAAAGTAAAGTAAAAAAAAACAAAACTAATCTACCCTAAATACACCTGAAACTTCTCGTTACATAATTAAAAAAACATGTTATTTTTCAAGCACATTTGCTCACAAGAGTTGAAGGGGAGAGTACACACAATCAAATAAACAAAAAAAAGGGGAAAAAAATAAATAAAACAGATTACCTAAAATACACACTTCAACCCCTCTTTAAATAAAAAAAAGTCAATTTCTTTTTCGATCAAATTTGCTCATGCTTTGGACGAACTGCACTTGCAACCAAATCAATTAAATGGAATTCATTCCGTTCATCCCTACAATAGACAACCGAACCAATGCTGAATCAACTCTTTCAAAGAATTCCAGGCTCTGATTGGTGGATAGGTTGCACTGCTACAGTTTTTATTTCTCATGCAGTGATCACACCGTGTGATGCAGTCACATATGTGTGTAGTAAGGAAAGGGTCTAGGCTAGTGATCCTCAGAGGCAACAGTAATAGGAAAAATGAAAGAATAATTTGAAATCTCTGTTTGATGTGGAAATATGAATCTGGATATATATATATATATAATGATGGGGATCATTAAGTCCCATGCATCCATCTATAAAACTTGACAGATCTCTACATTCCCTGGAAGTTGTCATTCCCCCAGCTTGTGATCCTCACACCATTCACAGACCAGAACGTTTTTGTTGCAATTGTCAGAAGGTGCAGAGAATGATGAGAAGATGTATGAAATGTATAGGAGGTCAGGGATGGAGGATTACCTATCAGCTCCTGTGCGCTCCAGGCATCGTGTGTGCTCAGGTCATGTATGTGTGCACAGTGTTGGGTGAACTCTGGACTCCTACACTCTGTCGTCATCATCATCATCAATGGAGAGCTCAGCCTGTGCGACCCGTATTACCAGAAAGCACTGATTTGCTGTCACAACAGGCTAGAGCTGTTAGGACGTGTCAATCATCGCATAAACCCGATCCCGCCCACTCTTCTCCGCCCCGCCCTCTGAACGCACCCAGGACTAAACAGCACACCCAGGCACTGACACGCCCACTAAACCAGAACTACTCCTCTCAGACACGCCCTCTAAGCAGAAAACACGCCTCTGTTCTCACTCTTCTCGGACACGCCCTCTAAGCAAAATGCACGCCTCGCTGTTCTCACTCTTCTCGGACACGCCCTCTAAGCAAAAAGCACGCCTCGCTGTTCTCACTCTTCTCGGACACGCCCTCTAAGCAAAAAGCACGCCTCGCTGTTCTCACTCTTCTCGGACACGCCCTCTAAGCAAAAAGCACGCTTCGCTGTTCTCACACTTCTCAGACACGCCCTCTAAGCAAAAAGCACGCCTCTCTTTTCTCACTCTTCTCAGACACGCCCTCTAACCAAAAAGCACGCCTCGCTGTTCTCGCTCTTCTCGGACACGCCCTCTAAGCAAAAAGCACGCCTCGCTGTTCTCGCTCTTCTCAGACACGCCCTCTAGGCAAACTTTAGTCAATAGCCACGCCTCCCCACGTTAGCTTTTAGACACGCCATCTAAACTGGCTCTATCTATGCTGTAACTCAGCCCCTCAGCTTTTACGGCACGGAACCAACTCCGCGCTCCAGTCTTCTCCTTAAGCTGTCATTCTACTCAGACACGCCCTGTATCTAAGCTCTAGCCACGCCCTTAACGTCACGCTTTGAAACGCCCCCCAAGCTGAAATCCCCCCTCTCAGCTGTCATTCTTCTCAGACACGCCCTCAGTTTCCTCTCTAGGCTTAAGCCGCGCCCCTTTTGTGTTTAGTCATGGGCTTGCTACAATCACGTGCGGGAAACTTCCTGGTTGTCTCTGCTGACGTTAGCACGTTATAGGCGTGCGGTAGGAGCGCCGCCAATCAGCGTCAACGCCGGATGGTGGCGTTGTTGTGGTGACGTGTGAAGCTGTGATCGCCAGTCATGGCTGGAGTGCTGTGTATGTGCGGGCTGATGAGGTGAGACCCCCTGATAGAGGGCAGTGAGGGGGCTGTGCCCGGCTGCAGTGGTCTCTCCTGTACAGAGATGCTGGTTAGCCTGGGCACTGTTCTATTTCCTTTTTCTACATACCACAGAAAGCTCCCAGTGTTCAGCAGTCCATGTGTCTCCGAATAGAAATGGGCAGCACAGTGGCTGAATGGGTGGCATTTCTGCCTGGAAGTACTAGGGTCGTTGGTTCGAATCCAAGCCATGGCACCACCTGCCTGGAGTTTGCATGTTCTCCCTGTGCATGCCTGGGTTTCCTCCAGGTACTCTGGTTTCCTCCCACACTCCAAAGACATGCTGGTAGGTGAATTGGCTCCTGTCTAAATTATTATTATTATACAGTATTTATATAGCGTCAAAAAGGTTGCTCAGCGATGAACATTACAGTGGGAGACAATACAATAGACGATACAATACACGAGGGGTTCGAGGGCCCTGCTCCTTGGAGCTTACAATCTAGGAGGGGGGATAGTGGTACAGAAGGAAATGGCTGTGGGGGATGGAGTGGAGGAGATCGGCAGTTAGGTGAGGGCAGGGTAGGCTTCCCTGAAGAGGTGGGTCTTTAAAGGAGAGGAGAGTAGGTGACAGTCTGATGGATTGGGGTAGTGAGTTCCAGAGGATTGTCCCTAGTACGTGTATGAATGAATGTAAGTTAGGGACCTTAGATTGTACATCCCTTGAGGGTTAGGGACTGGCGCAGGAGATGACCAGAGACTGCGGACCTGTGGGGAGGGGGGGGAGTTGTCCATCCCCCCCCCCATATAGTCTTGTGGGACACGTGACTGGTCCCAGAAGACTACGGGGCTATTCACAAAGCACAGCATTTCTCACGCATGCGCTGTGGGTACCTGGCTGTGAAGCCGACAGCTGGGTGCCCGCACTGAAGAGAGAAGACAGCCAGTGAAAACAGGTCACCGCTGGACCAAGCAACAGGTAAGACTGAGGAGAAGATTCATCTGCACAAGCGGCCGGCCCGGTATTCTAACATGGTGGCGATGGGTTGAATACTGGGCTGGCCACTCCATATTCGCTCGATAAGATGCACAGACATTTTCCCCCATTTTTTGGGGGGGGGAAAAAGTGCGTCTTATGGAGCGAAAAATACGGTATTCTGCCTTTTAGATATACAGACTGCGACAGGGAGAATCACATGTGTTGTGTATAGTCATGAAGTGTTTGTTTAGTAATGCTTTATGAACTATTTTTCTCTGCAGACTTTTGACGTCCTTGTTCATTCCGGCTCTTATTGCCAGTATCACAGCCACGCTTCTGCTGGGAATTCTTCTGTGTTGCCTTCGGCTTTGGATTGCCCAAAAGAAAAAGTCATCTGTGCAGTTAAGCAGCAATGGCCAGGCACAGAAAGTAGTTGCATTTTTCCATCCATACTGTAATGCAGGAGGAGGAGGGGAGAGGGTTCTTTGGTGTGCTCTCCGAGCGTTACAGAAGAGGTAAGTGAGTGATTACTGTATTGCAAAGCGAAACAAAACAAAAAGCGCACCAACCTTGAGCATTACCTCAGTAACCAAATTTTATTAAATACAAAATGATACAAACAGCAAAGTAATTTAGGCATGTAAGTTCTCAGAGGGACTTGAGCATTAGGCAGCCTGCGCGAGTCCCATCATAGGGTTAGACACTCAGAGTACAGCTGACGCGTTTCGAAGGGCATCCCTTCTTCATCAGAGTTCGTTTCTAGTGATTACTGTATACCAGTGCTTGTCTCCCAATAAAGGAACCTTCCATACCCAGCCTACCTGGCTTTAAAGTAGAACTATAGACAAATATATAGTCCAACACTTATTCAGTCTCTGTGTAAAAAAAAAACAAAAAAAAAAACAATTGTACAGATGTCTTCTATTCTTCTTTCTTTCACAAGTGATAAACTCCTCATCCTCCACTTAATACCCTCAAAAAAATGGCTATTTGGAATCGGATACGTTGTGGAGTGAGAAGAGCCCCCCTCTTTGTGCAAGTGGACTTTATCATTCAGTAAGGTGCATGAGATAGGAGGTGGTGGTCAGTGTGTTCACCAACACTGGGAATATTTTGTTTGAAGTGAGGGGAGCACATACGCTATTGTGGAGATATGACACTATATATAATTCCTTCGGAGGTGCATTGCCCATACGAAATTGGACGAATATAGGCGTTCAACTACGAAGGAAGGTGGATTTTGCGATTGCCCTTCCTAATTTTAAGAGTGTAAGAGTAAGGATGACAGAAGGTTAGACGTGGACACGTGGTGGAGTGGAATGTTTTACACATTTGCACTCATTTTGTAAGTGCGTTTTTTTTTTTTTGTATTGGATATCATGCGTTTTGGATAATGCACTATATGTGATTTATTTTTTTGAGGGTATTAAGTGGAGGAAGAGGAGTTTATCACTTGTGATGTAGAAGACATATGCACAATTAGTATTTTTGACATAGAGACGCTGAATAAGAGTTGGACTGTATATTTGTGACTTTCAGGGGAGAAAGTATAATTTGGCGTCTGGGGTTATTTATCACTTATTGTATTAGTATTTAGTAATATACCGACATACTTATTTACTAGAACTATAGACCAAACCTTTTTTTTTTACTTTGGATAGAGTAAGGGAGGATTATAACCCGTAAGGGTTTTTTTTTTTTTTTTTTTTTTTTTTTTTTTTTTTGCCATCTGTGTCCCATCGGGGTGATTTCCCTTCACTTCCTGTCTCATAGCCAAAACAGGAAATGAAAGGAAATCCCTGCAAATTAAGGGATTCCATTGGGTCCCCCCAGTTCACCAGAACTAGTGTCCCCATTGGGAGATTTCTCCTCTTACTGTTCTGGGGACAACCAAAAATTTAGGATTTTCTTTTACTTTCAATTTTGATGATAATGGTAAACAGGAGAAATAGAGATCTCCCTAACTTAAAAAAAAAAAAAGTTTTGCCTTTCGCTTATTCATTTATCTTCACAATGGTATTCCTAGCTGCCCTGCTAGCATAATCCCTATAATGGGTGATATCCTTACTAAATGGCTTTAAATCTAGTACAATAAATATATGCACACCAATTGTTCCCTAGTTTAGTGCACAGGTTTTCCCAACTAATGATCGTGGCCCTCTGCAAGATTTTATGTGTCCTGCAGCTAGGGTCAGCAGCCTCTCGCACAGGTCATACATGGGTATCAGGTCAGCCTATGCTCTCTGTTTTCCCCAGCTTTAAACCTTACCTGTAGGTACAGTGAATATCTCCTAAACGGTGCACATTTAGGAAACATTTACTTCAGTAGCATCCGTGACGTCACCGGCACATGTGCACAGTGCTCTCAGTGGACGGCATGCCACAGGTGTGACTCACGCACAGGAGTGACATTATTGTGGCTCGGCCGTTCAAACGGCCGGATCCCGTGAACCTGTAAGGAAGATTGGGTGAAGATGGAAGCCCTGTCAGCAGTGAGGGTTTTGTTTTAAAGTAAGTAGTTCATAATTTAATAGAATGCAATGCTATTATGCTTCAGGGGACTTTTTTTTTTTGTGGTTTACTTCCACTTTAGATTCCCAGTCCAGGACTCTTACGCTTTTTTTCTTGCACTTACTTTCTCTACACATTTTGTTTCTATATTTTAATTTTGATTTTTCTTCTCTCTCCACCTAGAGCCCATTTTTAGAAGTATTCCTTATCTGTTATCACCACAAGGCTCTCTACAACATGGGAATACATGGATAGTTTTCAGGGTTAATGCTATGGAACACATCATTGTGATCTAGTTAATTTCATACGATTTAGAATTCATTGACATCTAAATGTATTCCCTGCACTACCTTTCTTCTTGAAAATCTCAATAACAATGTATTCAACGTTAAGTTATAACTTAAGGCACAGCTTAGTTTTGGATAGACTGGAGGGGGATTAGATTAGCTGTCTGGTTTTTATTGCTGTCTGTGCCCCCGTTAGGGAGATTCACCCTCTATTTATCCTGATTTTTTTATTATTACTGAGAGTGAAATAATAAGAAATCCCAACTTTTGATTTGTCGCCAAGACAGGAATAGAGAGAAAATCTTCCAATAGGGAAAAAAATTCTGGTGAAAGCCAGGGATTGAGATCTCCCCTTACTTCCTGTTTTGGCTATAGGACAGGAAGTAAAGAGAAATCTCCTAAATGAGATCTAAATGGCAAAATAAAAACTGACCCTCAGTTTACTTTATCCAAAGTGAAAAGGAAGGTTTACAAGTTTTTGGACAGGCGCAGAATCCTTTGTACCGGTATAGAAGTATTTGTTGCAGACGAGTCTGTCCAAAGCTGAGACATGTTGACTGGTCTTGTGTGCCTGTTTATGGGCTTCTTTATTTTTATATCTATCTCACCTGTTAACAGTCCTTAAAGTAAATGAATATAAAGCAGCACCCATTCTTATTAAAGCACGTGAAAGCAAATGGCTTCAAAGAACCAATCATAGTGTGTTTCATCATCCTCTAAACTGACTTTGTCAGCAGAAACTTGGTTGCTATGGAAACTAGGACACTTTTTGTACTCTTTGATGCATACATTTCTACACAAGGACTGCTGTTTGTTAATTTTCAGTTCTTTAATGTTTTCTTATGTAGGTACAAGAACTCTGTGTACGTTGTCTATACAGGAGACAAAGATGTATCTGGAGAGCAGATTCTAAATGGAGCCACCGGGAGATTTAACATCAAGTTGTCATATCCTGTAAAGTTCATATTCCTGGAAAAGCGAAACCTTGTGGAAGACCGACTTTACCCACATTTCACCCTGCTGGGTCAGAGCTTGGGCTCCATTGTTCTTGGGTGGGAAGCACTGACAAAATGTGTTCCTGATATTTATATTGATTCCATGGGCTATGCATTTACATTGCCGCTGTTTAAATATTTGGGGGGTTGTCGTGTGGGCTGTTATGTGCACTATCCAACTATCAGCACAGATATGTTGTCTGTAGTTCGCGACCACCGTGCTAGGTTCAACAACTCTGCCATCATCTCCAACAATCCTGTGCTGAGCAGACTAAAGTTAATCTACTATTATCTATTTGCTTGGCTTTATGGATGGGTTGGCTCGTGCAGTGATTTGGTGATGGTTAACTCTACATGGACCTTTAACCACATCCTGGATTTATGGAAATGTAGTGAACACACGAGCATAGTTTATCCACCTTGTGATGTGCAGACATTTTTAGATATTAGTCTGGAGGTGGAGCAAAAGAGGAAGGGGCACTCCATTGTGTCTATTGGCCAATTTAGGCCAGAGAAGGACCACCCTCTGCAGATTCGAGCTTTCAGAATTTTGTTGGAACGGAAGTCACCAGACGAACAAGCAGACCTAAAGCTCATTTTGGTTGGTGGATGCCGCAACAAGCAAGATGAACTTCGCGTGGAAGAGCTAAAGAAGCTCAGCAAAGACTTGGGAGTTCCTGTGGAGTTTAAAGTAAACATTCCCTTTGATGAACTGAAGAGATGCCTTAGTGAAGCCACCATTGGGTTGCACACCATGTGGAATGAGCACTTTGGAATTGGTAAGAATGTGACTACATTTAAAAAAGTTAATATTTAGTAATAGAATAACTATTCATACTTACAAGTTAGCAATTTTTTTTAAAGCCCAAGCTTTAAAGGCTAAATTCATTGCTTAATAAAATTTGATTTTGCATGCTTCCTCAATGAATGGGGGTATGCATGAATGGACATGCGTACCCCTGTACATTGAGGAAGCAAGTATTACGCCAGGAGACGGAACCTCATAAATAGTTTTATATAGCAGGCATAGAAGTGTTTAAAAATGATTTTGCAGTCAAAGGGCCTCAGTAGGGTGAAAAATAAAAAAGCTGTATAGCTTTAAAGAAAATGTTGCTTAATGTAATTGCCATACTTGTAGGCTGTTTGTGCCACCCCAAAGCCTGGCATTCCCCCCCCATGCTGACTTGTGGCTAGGACATGCCATACTTTGAGTGTTTGCCCCAGCATCACAAAAACAGGAGCTTTCCTCCCTCAAAGCTGCACAATGTTTTTTTTAACTTTTATAGTCTATTTTATTCAAAAGTCAATGTAACCTTTAACCATTTAGCCGTGGCCTATAGCCGCAAAAATGCTTTAGCTTTCCGGGGTGTACGCCGTTGGCGTCCTCCCGCACATGCGCGGTTGCAGAGCCACGCAGCAGCGCCATCTGTCACTGGCCGTGTACCTCAGACACAGCCGATGACAGATCTGAGTACCGGCCCTCGTTGCCGGTACCATGTGACCAATCAGCAGGTCACATGACAGTTGTATACAATGGATGGCTTCATTCATGCCATCCATTGTATACTAGTGCCTAGCTGTGAATGGTCACAGCAGGTCACATGCACATGTCATGTGATTAGCTGTGGCCAAATCACAGCTAAGCACAAAAAAAAAAAAATCCTGAATGAATCGATGTCATTCAGGTAAATGCTTGCTTATAGCAAAGTAATTCTTTGCTATAAGCAAATTGTGTAAAAAAAAAAAAAAAAAATACTGATCACTTCCCCATAGTAGTACAATGTTACTATGGTAACATTGTACTACTTTGGTCATAGTAAAATATAAAAAAAAAAAAAATCTTCAAAAAAAAAAAATCTTCAAAAAAAAAATGTAATAAAAAATTAAAAATAATAAAAAAATTAAAAAAATTTATATATTTTTTTCTTCATACTGTTACCAGTCAGTGTCCCTGTTAACCGCCATGCCAGTTATATGAAGATGCTGTACTGCACTGGTGACAGTGTAAAAAAAAAAATAGTGAAAATAATTTTTTTAATTTTTTCATTTTCTGAAAAATTATGACAAAAAAAATACAACTTCAAAAAACTCGCCGTGCCTCTTATGAAGTACGTCGGACTGTCTACTCTGCAAAAAGGGGTCATTTGGGGATATCTGTACTGTTCTGACATTCTTTGACCTCAAGAAATTAGATTGGCCGTCAGTACTTCAGGATTGATCAATTTTCAGATCTATACCATAGTTTGTGAACTCTATAACTTTCCTACAAACTAAATAATACATCCTAATTTGGGTTATTTTCACCAAAGACATGTAGCAGAATACATCTTGGCCTAAATTTATGAAGAACAATTATTTATTTGTATACTTTTTATAACACAAACAAAGAAAAACGTGTTTTTTTTTGTTTGTTTTTTTTCAAAATTTTTGGTCTTTTTTTGTTAATTTAGAAAAAATAACCCCAGCAGTGATTAAATACCACCAAAAGAAAGCTCGAGTTGTGTGAACAAAATGATAAAATTTTAGTTTGGGTACAATGTTGTATGACCGCGCAATTGTCATTCAAAGTGTGCGAGCGCTGAAACGTGAACAATGGCCTGGGCAGGAAGGTGAAAAATTGCCCAGTATTGAATTGGTTAAAGAGTCTGTCCTCTTAATATCTGACTGAGAAATTTAGGGGGAAAAAAGGTCAATGAAGGCCCTGTTGGCAGAGACAGTGAAGCTACAGTGCGAGAGAGGGCCACTATAGTTGGAGGCTTTTGTCAGACAAGCATTATGTTCACAAATGGCTGAAGAAGGCCAAAACTAGCAGACTGTTCATACTGAATTCCAGGCAAACCGCTAAATAAACAAACAAAATACATATATATGAGGGTTGTTTTGCCTGCCAATTTTCATATTTGTGTATATTTAGTCCTGGGATTGCACACACAGCAGGTAAAATAGGTTGCCATATTTATTTTTATTTTGTCTTTGTAAGTTTATGGTGAAATTATGTTCTTTCCATTATGGCCCCAACAGTGCTTAACCCCTTCACGCCTAAGGGTAAAACAAATCTAAATGCCTAAGCACAATTCTGCAACGTTGACGTGTTAGTAAAACCGTACATATCATCACAACTACTTTGTACATCCAGGTGGATTATACCTTTGTTTTTTTTCAGGACAAATTGGGCTTTCATTTGGTGGTAAATGGTAATGGATAGCTCCTAATTTTTTTGTTATTATTAAAGGAAAACTGGGCCAAAATGGTAAAAAAAAATCATTTTTTTTAATTTAACTGTGTGTTTCTTGTTACGACCATAACCTACCACCAAAGAACAACCCAAAATACATTCTCCAGTTCTTGGCGATCGCAGCGATACCATATATGCGTATGTTATTTGTTGTTTGTACCCGTAGTACAGTCCAGAAACAACAGTGCGCATTTTGTTTTTGTCTTTTTTTTTTTTCTTTTTTTTTTTTTTTTACATAAAACACACTGTCACTGACATTGACATTAACACTAACTGACACCAATTTTTTTTTTAAATCCTGACCTTTGACCCTGACCTTTGCCCTTGACCCTGACCTTTGACCCTGACCTTGACCCAAACACTAACCCTGGTACTGAACTAGATCAAACCTTGATCTAGGTATTTTTCTTTATTTTTTCTTTTATTTTTTAATTATTTATCTTTTTTTTTTTTTTTTTACAAACTTTTTTTTTATCTCTCTATGTCAGGAGTTCAAGAGATACAATGTATCTCTCTTCTCCATTCATAGAGAGAGAGAGAAAACAAGGGGGCCGGGCTGCACAGTGATTGATCACTGTGATAGCCAATCAGAAGCTATCACAGCGATCACGTGACCCGGAATCGGGAGTCCCGGGTCCCGATCGTTAGAACGGGACCCGGGGCTCTCAGTGACACCGCGGCGCGCTCCCAGCACAAAGACAGGTACGCAAATATGCGGCCCCACGGAAAAAAGCCCAGGTCTGTGAGGCCGCATATTTGTGTTACGTCGGCGTCAAGGGGTTAATGGAATATTCAGAAGTTTAGAAATCCTTCTGTAACCAATACCATCAGTATGTTTTGCAACAATAAGGTCTTGACAGAGCTCTTTAATTTTACCCATCATGAGATGTTTCTTGTGTGACACCTTGGTAATGAAATATCTTTTTATAGGCCATCAGTTGGGACTGAATCAGCTGATATTAATTTGTACTGACAAGAGGCAGGATTGTTTTCTAATTACTGATAGATTTCTTCTGGTGTCATGGCTTTCCATGTCTTTTTGCACCTCCCTTTCTTCATATGTTCAATACTTTTTCCCTGTGTCATTCCATTTTATTACACATAACTTAATTTCTGAACTTATTATTTTTTTGTTTCTTTTTATGTATAGATTGCCTGGGTTGTTACTGACATGTGGGGAAAATGTCATGTCAATAGCACCTTTTAGAAATTTATTTACTGAGAAAAACGGTGACGTGTTCAATGCTTATTTTACTAGCTGTATCTGCCACACATCACAGCCCTGTCTGGCAGAACTGCAGACATGTTTTTTTCTCTGCTGCAATCCTGTAAAACTCTGTCATGGATTGCAAGATGCTAATGGAAATATAATTCAGGTACTTGCACTGCTTGCATTTAATAATGCATTGTTGAATACAGAGCTTCTTTATATTTTGCCTTTTTATATATGCGTGGAGTTCAGCTTTACATCATGACAGCTTATTCAATGAGGGCCTGGTCATACTTTGTCATTCTTCTGTTCCGTCTATGCGTTCTGTTAAGGGGTTAGTTCACCTTTATAAAAAAAATGTGCAGTCTTGACCAAAGTTCAATGGTGCCCTTGCTATAGGTGTAGGCAGCACAGTGGCTAAATGGTTAGCACGTCCGCCTGGCAGTACTAGGGTCGTTGCTTCGAATCCTAACCATGGCACTAGCTGCCTGGAGTTTGCATGTTCTCCCTGTGCCTGCATGGGTTTCCTCCAACACTCCAAAGACATGCTGGTAGGTTAATTGGATCCTGTCTAAATTGTCCCTAGTATGTGTATGTATGAATGTGAGTTAGGGACCTTAGATTGTACACCCATTGAGGGTTAGGGACTGATGTGAATGTATAATATATATGTAAAGCACTGCGCAAATTGACAGCGCTATATAAGTACCTGTAATAAATAAATACCTCCCAAAGCCTAACCGAAAAACTCCCAGAGATGGCACCATCCCATCATGTCTTGTTGTTAAGATACGTCTGGCTGCTTCAGACTCCCTTGCATGTGCTCTCTCCCCCCTGTTGCAGTAGCTCCAAGCTCAGTGATGGTGTGACAGAGGAGATAGTGGAATACACATGTGCCGGGGTTTGAGAGCTCGCCCCTGTAATGGTGGGGGTGAGCCGTAACGGGTGAGGAGTGTCTTGGCAATGTCCTAGCAACCAGGTAGGATGCAATGATGCCATCTCTGGGAGTTTTCTGGACAAGATTTGAGAGGTATGTAAATGGCCTACTAATTAACAAATAAAAACAGGAACCACTGTGGGATATATACAACAAAATTAACTGCCAACTCATCAAAATTAAAGGTGGTGTTCTTGAGACCTAAACATTTAAAGAGAAAAGAGAGTGATGCGAGCAAGGAAGCTCGCATCCAAAGAGGTCCCAGGCAAGAATAAACCGTGACATGAAAAAATACAAATTTTATTAGGTTTACAAAAAATTCAATCTATTAAGATCAAAAGACCTTCACCGAACACCAATAAAAACAAGTGACAACGTTGTCAAGTGTTATAATAACATAGCCTGGGCTCCCAGGCACACAAGAACATTCACACAGGTGCTAGCAACAATACGGATATAGCAGCAGTAAGAAATAAATTGAGGCCAGTGGCAGCTAATTGTTTGAATGATCCACAGGGAGTCCATATGGCTAGTCAGTCTAGAGCTAAATGGTAAATATTCATATCTGACTGTTTAGACTGAGGATTCCTTGGGTAATAGCAGTGCTCAGATATGAATAAGTATGAGCCATACATACTATAAAGTCAATGGGCCACATATAGCATCATAAATCTAAAGTCTATGAACAGCTGAGCATGCTAGGGTTTGGCCATGTGATGGATCTGCAATGACAGGAAAACCTAGTGTCTAAATGCTGGATCAAATAATGCTGATCTGTAGGGCTATGCTGGTAGCCGCAATGGCATCGCCACAAGGAAAGCCAAAGGTACAAAGGATAGGCAGAGATTAAATGGCAAAGGCAGCAAGCTGAAGTGCAGCACCACTTTACCAGCAAAAAGCAGCGGGAGCAACACAGACATAACGTCTATTCACGGTTAAGGTAAGCCATAAGCTCTACAGAGCAATCACAGTCCCGGAAACCTCCCGATGTTGGTGTCACCCAATGTATACATAAGTTACAGTTCACCACGCCAGGTAATATAGGTTCAGCTTGGATGGTCTTGGCTGTCTGTGTTTGAATGCCTGCTTGTGGCTTGGTCTGTGGTGTCTCAATGCAAATTAAGATAGCATAATCCCAATGCACACATTCCTGCAGCCGAGGTTAGCTGTACGCATAAATGGGTGCTGTAGCGACCTTCGGCTGGAACCAAAAAGACTCAAGTGGGAAGAATGTCACCAGCACACCGTGGATCTCCAGTTAAGGGTCCAAAGCTTTAATTAGCACTCACATATTTATAGCAAGTGCGATGCAATGTAATTAGTCCAATGTAAATTGGTCGCGTTGCCCAGCACTAGCAGCCAGCATGGGGTGGCAGAATAGAAATCCGCATGGTGCAGCCTGGAGCGCGGGCCTAATGACATTGTGATTTCCTACTGCTGCTATATCCGTATTGTTGCTAGCACCTGTGTGAATGTTCTTGTGTGCCTGGGAGCCCAGGCCATGTTATTATAACACTTGACAACGTTGTCACTTGTTTTTTATTGGTGTTCAGTGAAGGTCTTTTGATCTTAATATATTGAATATTTTGTAAAACTAATAAAATTTTGTATTTTTTCATGTTGCGGTTTGTCCTTGCCTGGGACCTCTTTGGATGTGAGCTTCCTTGCTCGCATCACTCTATTTTGTATGTAAATGGCCTACACCTATAGCAAGAACACTATTCAACTTTAGTCAGAGCTGCGCAGTTTTTCTACAGGCGCCCCTTCTCGGCATAGATCAGGTTTATTTTTTTGTTTTTCTTTTTGTAAAGGTGAAATAACGCTTGAGGTATGTCCATTAATTTTGAGAAGGAAAGAGGGTACAGTCTGGTGTTGCATAAAGCATATACACAGATCAGCCATAACTTTGACCACCCACCTAATATTTTTAGTAGGTCCCCTTTTACTAGGTTCCTTTAGACTTCTGAAGGTATGCCCTGGTTTCTGGCACCAAGTCATTAGAAGCAGTTCCCTTAAGTCCTGTAAATTGCAAGGTAGGCAAGCATCCCACAAATGCTTGATTAAATTGAGAGCTGGAGAATTTGGAGGCCAAGACAACACCTCATACTCCTTGTGGTGTTCCTCAAACCATTCTTGAATTCATCAGACCAGGCCACCTTCTTCCATTGCTCCATGGTTCAGTTTTGATGCTCACATGCCCATTGTAGGCGATTTTGACTATGGGCACAGGTTAGCATAGGCACCCTGACCAGTCTATGGCTACTCCGCCCCATACACAGTGAACTGTGATTTCCATTTTTTCTGCTTTCAACATATATTCAGGGACAACATGTTTACTTGCTGCATAATATCCCACCCACTTTTAGATGCCATTGTAATAAGATAATCAATGTTATTACTTTTCCTGTCAGTCATTACTGCTGATTGGTGTATGGTGCAAAGTGGTTGGTAAACTTCATTGCAGACTGTTGGCTCCTGCTTTTTGTTAGAAACTAGCACCTGCACATAACTCACTTTTTCCTTGAATGGGTGGGGCTGCCTGCTATAGTCACATGATCAGTCCCAGTGTCATGATAGGAAGAAACCAGCTGGGAAGCAATTAGCCAATAAGAAAAACAATAACCTAATTAATATGTATGTGGAGAGACCTGGTCTGTATGTGTAATTTCTAATAACTTGCAGGACTTAGAAGTAGTTTTTTTTCCAGTTTGTTCATATGGATGTCTTGAGTACCTTGCTGACACATTGAATCTAACTTGATCTGATTTTGTTTTGATCTACAGGAGTGGTGGAATGTATGGCAGCTGGGACAATAATTCTGGCTCACAACTCTGGAGGCCCCAAACTAGACATTGTAGTGCCGTATGAAGGACAAGAAACTGGCTTCCTTGCTGACAGCGAGGATACCTTTGCTTCCGCTATGGAGCACATCTTGTGTCTGCCTGAACACAAAAGACTGCAGATCAGACAGAATGCACGACAGTCCGTCTCTAGATTCTCAGACCAGGAGTTTGAAGCAAACTTTCTTTCTGCTACTGATTTACTATTTAAGTAATATACTGTTATTTGCCATTTTATGTATATGTGCTTGGAAACTGGGGGGCAACGTGTAAATATTTTTGTATGATATAAAATGGTCTGTTGTAATTGTGCAACTCCTAAAAAAAAAAAAAAAAAAAAACACACCTTTAAGTATATAATAAAGTGGTTATAAAAGCGAGATATTTTTTACTGCAATGCTTTTTCTAAGGTTAAAAATGTCCCAGTAGTTGTATCGTCCCCTCACCTCCTGATACTTACTTGGGTCCTATCTCAATCTAGTGCTGTGCCCATCTACAGTGGCGCTGGTCTCAGTTCCTCTCCTCATAGGCCACAGAATCAGCAGCGGAGTCATTGGTTCCTGTGAGGAGGGAGTGGGGGGCATTGCCGAGCCACGCTGTTTTGTGTGTGTATGAACAGACGCACACAGCCCATCTCTGGAGTAAGCAGATTGCTATGGGGCACACACAGAATGCAGAAGCCAGGAGCACTGGCGGGGGACCCCATAAGAGGAGGTTCAAGCCACTCCGTGCTATACCATTTCTTGTTACATTAAGAAAATAAAAAGTATCCTTTACAACAGCTATAGGGTTGCATTATAAATAAAGTATATTAAACTGAGGTTTACATGTATCAGCCTTGCCATGTATACTTGTCCTCTCACTATGGCCATCTATGTACACTTTATTGGCTAGACTAGTAGACATAACTGCCTCTCCCTCTTGATCTGCTGAATGTAGCCTACATTACCACAAAGGAAGCAGACCTATAGCATCACACACTGCATGCAAGCTTTGTTACATAGAACAGTGAATGTTACTCTAATTGCTGATTCACACCATATGCATTCCAGTGCATTTATTTTTCTCCATTAAAAACACAAGGATAGTAGGTTATATGGTTTCCAATGGCCTAGTTCACACCACTGCAGTCAGTTCCAGTGTGTTCTAGTTCCAGAAAAAAAAAACATGCTGCATTTTTCTGTACAGGAATGCAGTAAAACGCATCAAGAACATACCAAAAACGCACATGTCCTTATTTAGGGTAGGAAAAAAATGCTCCGGAACACATCAAAAGCACGCATGCAGAAACACATGCGGACTGTGTTTCTATGGTGTGAACTGGCCCATCGGGGCATAAACTGTTTGGCTGAATTTATCCTTTGTTAGGGTGCTTCCTGCATATGCTACTTTGTGACCCCCGTCTGCACAAACCCTACAATACCTGCTTGCCCTTTGTAAAGAAACCAGGTGAATCTTTTATTAAGTTTAGTGAGTTTCAAGCCTATTTCTAGTTTTCTGCAGAAAACTGTGCTAATGGGGTGCTGTTCTCTGTAACAATCTCCTGAACATTCCTAGATTGTGACATCAATGACCTAGGTTCAACACAGTGGAAGAATCTTTGAACCACATAAATGTAAACAGAGGCAGCAATGAACCCCCTTATTTTTATGCTTTGTTATAGTAGAAGTTAGAACAGCCTTTCTCAACCAGGGTTCTGTGGAACTCCAGGGTTCTTCCAGAGGTTACTAGTTGTTCCCTGTGCTGTGGATAATTGACCTCCCAACTGAACGATCTGCATAGTTCCAGGACCAATGCTACTTGGCAGAGTGAACTGCATGACACAATCTTTTTAGCTGTCTGTAAGGTGGCATTCTGACCACCATTGTAAAGACTGCATTCTTTCCACTGATCACCAATGTAAGAGGCATTTTTTCTCATTGACTCCCATCCCGACCCCCCCCGCTCAGTTAATTAGCAAGAATGGCTGTCTGTGCTAGACATGTGTAAAACAAAAAAAATTGTTTTCCAAATCTTAACAAATTTCGTGTAGTTGGATTCGGTAAATTCGTTCAATTCGTTTTCGGGATTTGTTTTGGCAATTCGTATTCGAATTCAATTCAAAAACATTTCAACCAAATTCGAAAAGTCGTTCGAAATCAAGAATATTTCAACCGAATTCAAAACAATTCGTAAAATAACGGGGAGCGGAGGACCAGACCTTTAAAATTTTGGGTGGAGCGCCGCTTTAAATTTGTTTTCGAATGTTTGTTCGATTTTGTTTTTTATTTGATTTTCGGCTGAATTTAATTTCATTATTTCGGATTCGTTTAAATTCATTATTTTTGTAATTCGTTACTCTGATACACTCGAATCTCCGAATAACAAAAAAATTAGTCCGAAATGTGATTCGGAACTAAACGAACCGCACATGTCAAGTCTGTGTCTTCCTGTCTCGAAGGCCCAAGTTTCTCTCATTTCTTGTCCTGGCGTCCACGGCTATAAAACAAACACACAAAAAAAAAAGTTTTGCTTTCTGGTTAAACTAGGAATTTGTATGTTGGTGCAGGTACTTCAATTATAAGATGCTGATATACTTTAGGTATGTCACTTTGATAAATGTATTTGTCATGTCCTTTGCATTGTTCAATGCAAGTGAACATTCATGTATGACATGCTGTATGACTGTAGTGTAGTGTCAGGAAGCATGTACAAAGACTAAAAAACAACAATGTTCATCCCCAACATCAGTCCCTAGTTATCTGTGGCAGCCATTTGTGTCCTACTCTCGAAAGCTCAGAGATCCTGGGATGCATTCTTTGATACAAGGAAAAAACTGAAGACAAAAAGGAGGGATTTACTAAAACTGCAACACTCAGAATCTGGTGCAGCTTTGCATGACAGCCAATCAGCTTTTAACTTCAGCTTGTTCAGTTAAGCTTTGGTTTCTGTGCAGAGCTGCACCTCATTTTGCACTCACCAGTTTTAGTAAATAACCCCCACAAAGTTCATCTTAAATGATCAAAGTGCAACCCTAACAGGACATATATAAAAGGTTACTTTGAAAATCTTCTTGAAATACAGTACATGGATTTGTAAGCTAGTTTTGAGTGTATTCCTTTATTATAGACCACAATTTATAAATAGCGATTAAAGCTACACTATATTGCCAAAAGTATTGGGCCAGCCCTCCAAATTATTGGATTCAGGTGTTCCTCCATCACCTCCATGGCATGGCCACAGGTGTATAAAATCAAGCACCTAGGCATGCAGACTGCTTCTACAAACATTCGTGAAAGAATGAGTCGCTCTCAGGAGCTCAGTGAATTCCAGTGTGGTACCGTGATAGGTTGCCACCTCTGCAAAAAGTCCATCCGTGAAATTCCCTTGCTACTAAATAGTCCACGGTCACGCTGGGAACTACAGCAACTCAGCCACAAAGTGGTTGACCACGTAAAATGACAGAGCGGGTCAGCGCATGCTGAAGCGCACAGTGCGCAGAAGTCGCCAGCTGTCTGCAGAGTCAATAGTGAAAGACCTCCAAACTTCATGTGGTCTTCAGATTAGCACAACAGCAGTGCATAGAGAGCTTCATGGAATGGGTTTCCAAGGCCAAGCAGCTGCATCCAAGCCTTACATCACCAAGTGCAATGCAAAGCATCGGATGCAGTGGTGTAAAGCACACCGCCACTGGACTCTAGAGCAGTGGAGACGAGTTATCTGGAGTGACAAATCACGCTTCTCTGTGTATCTATGCGATGGATGTGTCTGAGCTTGGCGTTTGTCAGGAGAACAGTACTTGCCTGACTGCATTGTGACAAGTGTAAAGTTTGGTGGAGGAGGGATTATGGTTTGGGGTTGTTTTTCAAGGGTTGGGCTTGGCCTCTTAGTTTCAGTGAAGGGAACTCTTAAGGCGTCAGCATACCAAGACATTTTGGACAATTTCATGCTCCCAACTTTGTGGGAACAGTTTGGGGATGGCCTCTTCCTGTTCCAACATGACTGCGCACCAGTGCACAAAGCAAGTTCCATAAAGACATGGATGAGCGAGTTTGAGGTGGAGGAACTTGACTGGCCTGCACAGAATCCTGACCTCAGTGCAATAGAACACTTTTGGGATGAATTAGAGTGGAGACTGTGATCCAGGCCTTCTTGTCCGACATCAGTGCCTGACCTCACAAATGTGCTTCTGGAAGAATGGTCAAACATTCCCATAGACACACTCCTAAACCTTGTGGACAGCCTTGCCAGAAGAGTTGAAGCTGTTATAGCTGCAAAGGGTGGGCCAACTCAATATTGAACCCTATGGAATAAGACTGGAATGCCATTAAAGTTCATGTGCGTGTAAAGGCAGGCAACCCAATACTTTAGGCAATATAGTATATTTGATTGAGACAGAGTCAAGAAGCTGAACATAGGCATTCATGTCATTTTTTGGTAATCTATTGACATACATTCTATACGAGTACAAATATTTAATCAGATAAAAAGGTTACCATATTAGAAAACCAAGCACATACTGGTTGATGAAAATGCAAACTGTCATTTAACGAAAACATTATACATAATTGAAATGCTGCTGTGTGATATGAAACAGATTGTTCAGGAAAGAATCCTCCAAAATACAGCAGGTAAAATAAGTATTGAACATGTCACCATTTTTCTTAGTAAATTCAATGCTCAAGGCATGATTGCTTTCTAATTACTGATAGATTTCTACTGGTGTCTCGGCTTTCCATGCCTTTTTGCACATCCCTTTCTTCATGTGTTCAATACCTTTTCCCTGTGTCATTCCATTCTATTCCACATAACTTAATTTCTGAACTTATTTGTTTTGGTTTCTTTGTATGTATGGATTGCATGAGTTGTTACCAACGTATAGTGAAAATTTCATGTCAATAGCACCTTTAGAAATATATTTACTGAGAAAAAAGGTGACATGTTCAATACTTATTTTACTTGTTGTACATAAACAGTTTTGTTTTAAAGAAATAAAACAAATTATCTTCTAATTGCTAAGCTGGAAATTGGTCTTGATGACAGTTGCAGCCACAATTTGCTTGCAGTTTGTACCAGTGTCATAGGTTCCACTATATATTAATCCTAAGGATTCTTACACTAGTTTCATCTATGACCATGATTGAATAATGTAAAAATGCAATTTTAAGCAAATGTGCAAAGTAAAACTAAAGAATACACACCAAAAATGTTTATTGTGCTACCTTTTTTTTTTTTAACAATTAAGTTTTTATTGAAAAAATTTGAAATTATTCTAACATGACAACAAGGAAAAAGTTTTGTCACAAAGAGCAATATACATTGAGAGTTCTTACATACTTAACAAGAATCACAATATAATTATAAAATTTAACCAATTGTAGAATACAAAACATTTCAAACATAATATATTGTCAAAACTCTGATATGGTCCAATCTTTCCTGAATCATGTAGTAAATACGTGCATAGGAGAAGGGAAAAAAACTTATTTAAAAAAGGGACAATGGATATATAGCTAAATAATCTAGTGTTCTAGTTATTAAAGTATAGGTTGATCATGAAGACATGTAATTTTTGTAATAATGAGAGTAAGTGAAAAGGAACCATGTATTCCAGATTTTATGGTATTTAGACAGATGGTCGTTTGTCATAGTCAGGGTTTCTTCCATGCGGTGGAATTTGTCCACTTCCCGTAGCCAGTCTTTTATTGTAGGCGTTCCTTTTGTTTTCCAGAATTTGGGATATGAGATTTGGCTGCGTTAAGGAGGTGTTTTGTCAGGGAGTTCTTATAAACTTTCTAAGAAAATGAGGAAATGTGTAGCAGGCGGCATCTAAGTTTAGGTCCGTTCCAGTGATTTTTAAAATAAGGGTTCGGATATCATCCCAAAAGGGTGAAATTAGAGGGCATTGCCACCATATGTGTAAGAGAGTGCCTCTTTCACCACCACATGTCTGAGATTTGGAGACACCATTTTTGAACTCTGTCAGGTGTAGCATACCATTGTGTGAGTAATTTATATGACATCTCTTGCAATCTCGTACTGAGGGAACATTTATGAGTTAGAGAACAAGCATTTAGCCATTGTGTATCTGAGGAAATTGTGTCTAGTGATTTTTCCCAAAACTGTTTAGCCTCCCTAGCGGTCTGATTATGTCAGTATTTCTGTGCTCCAAGCGGTACATTTTTTTGCATGGAAATATGTATTTTTTTTTATTGTAGGCCTGTAATTATTAGGAATAACTCACTGAAATCTGTCCAAACAAGAGTCTAGTAAACATCCCGGGTATGTTAAAATTTAAAAACACGAAATCATGAATTATAATTTAATAAATAATCATAAATAATATAATAATAAATTGAATTCAATAATGTAATCAAACCAAAAACACTGAAATTTGAAATAGAGCGCTAAGTTCGCACATCACTGAGCAAAGTCGCAAAATCGTTTTCAGTGTCTGATGATGAATTTCCCCACGAATCATTATCATAATTCTGCAAGTAGTTCTGATTTACTATCGCTGTTCTCTAGCTGGTCTAAAACCCCTTTTGACCTAAAGGGACACTTTTTGGACGCCATGGACGTTTCTCAGTTTCCAGGCAGAAAGAACAGTAAAAATGCAGGCAGGGCGCAGGACAAAGCACTCGGGACAAAATGTATGTGAAATGGTTTGATACAGTAATGTTATACTATGTGATTTTAGTGAATTTAGTGAATGTCACTTTTTGTCATTTTCAAATTTCCCGCCAGTTCCATCCCCCGTACGTACCGACGTCGCAGGGGGTGGAACCCAGAAGACAGGTGCTGGCATCGGCCAGAGGACATTACAGGGGACACTGCAGGAGGGACATCGCGGGAGCGCAGGACAAGGTAAGAGAAGAACAGATCCCGGAGCAGCGCCGCATGGTAAGCCCGAGTGTAGCTCAGGGTTACCGCTTGTGGCGCTGAAACTTTACCGAGAGCTACACTCGGGAATACCGCCAGGGAGGTTACAGTTATCTGGTTTCTCATTGGCTTTTGCTTGAAGCTATGAATATGCTAGAGATGTAGTTTTCTTTATCTCAGCTCCCTTAAGACATGTTGGTTCTAACTGAGTAAGAGCTTTGGAAAAGGAAATTTTTTATTTGTGGTTCAGAATGTTGTCACACTTTTTATTGCATCCCTGGATAACATACCATTTGCCGAGATGCAATGTGTGGCTAGTAAAGGTAGGCCCTTAGATGTCTGTGGTATAATGTTTGTAAATAGACCTGGTAGGAACTCGGGGTTGTTGGCAATAGGTGTTAAGGGGCCTGGAACACTTGCTATATCCCAGGATCTTGTGACTTTGTGAAAGATCTCTAAGGTAGCTCCGATTGTAGGGTGTTGAACTATTTGTTTGTGATAGAAAGATTTACCTATCCATCGTAAAAACTGGAGAGGTAGAGCAATTGAAGAATCTTCTAGTGCAATCCGATCTTTGTTTTTAGTGTGACAGTGCCAATCCACTACTCTAGCCAAATGTATAGCATAATATTATAGTTTGAAGTCCGGCAGGCCCATACCTCCCACCTGTTTAGATCTGTTGATCAAATAGAAGTGTATGCATGGGCCCAAATGAATTGCCTTTGTAGTAATCTTTTTAAAAAGCTAGATGATAATTTAATAGGTAAAGCATGCATGCAATATAGCAATCTTGGTAAGATGGTCATTTTTATAATGGCTGCTCTGTCAAACCAGGATAAATTTTTGTTCTTCCAATTTTTAAAATCTTGTTCTATGTTTCTCAAAAGTGGGATAAAGTTATGACTGTAAAGGTTCTCTAACGTAGGCGTGAACCATATACCTAGGTAATTCATGGCTTTCTGTTCTTATCGGAAAGAACAATTCTGTTGTGTGGAACTAAGATTTTCAGATGAGAGCGACAAGTTGAGTGCCTCTGACTTACTAACATTAATTCTGAAGTTGGATATATAGCTGAAAACTTGAAAGGTCTGCATTAAGTTAGGAATTGATGTATGTGGTTGAAACAGGAAAAGTAACAAATCATCTGCATAAGCAGCGATCTTATACATTCTCCTGGAAATGGGAAATCCTTGAATTGAGTTGTTTTGATTAATCATGTGAATTAAAGTTTCTAATGCTAAAATAAAATGTATTGGGGATAGGGGACAACCTTGTCTAGTACCATTTTTAATGATAATTTTGTCTGAAAGGCTACCATTTATTTTAATTTGTGCATTGGGAGATCATCAGTGCCCTGATGATCGGTGCTGATCCCTCCTCTGACAACTGACGAGAGCGTGAGGAAAGTGCAGCCGATAACCAGCAATTGCATTTCCTACGTGATCAGGACATGGCTGATCACGTGGTAAAAGGCTTCTGTGATTGGCCTTTTACCACATCATGTGATCAGCTGTGTCGGTAAGACACAGCAATAACGGAGATCGCCGGGTGCGTGCTCCCGGGGGCGTGCAGGAGAGCAAGTTCTGGGAGGACGTCATATGAAGACCTCCCAGAACTGGCCGGTCGCAGTGAAGCCATCATTCGGCTATCTGCGGTCAGGAAGTGGTTAAGGAACCTTTAAGGAAGATATATCTGCCTTCAGGGTCTATTAATTGGTCTGATAGAGAAAAAGTGGATTCCCTACTAAGTAATATGGATACTCCTTTGGTTTTAGCTAGGGCGTTTGTTGAATGGAACGCTTTTGTAAAGAGTTTATTGTAAAGTTTGGGGATGTTATGTGTTTTAAAGTGCATTTCCTGTAGGAAAACTGTCTTAGGTTTTACTTTATTAAGTTATCTTAGGAGAGATGATCTTTTCTCCAGAATGTTTAATCCCCTAACATTATGTGAAATCAGGAAGGGCCTGTTTCCCAATGATGTATAAGCCATTTGGTCAGTTGGCTCTGAGGAAGAGGCAAGTCCTCGAAACGCGTCAGCCTTTTGGATGTCTAAACTCCCTATTGCGGACTGTTACTCAGCGCGGTGTTGATCCAGCTGTTCTTTTATGATGTGCCTTGACTATATTGTCGTTTGTGAGTACAACACCTACTTTATTTTTTATTAAACATTTTTTATGGTAATGCACTAGGCCTGTGCGCCCTCTTTTTGTTCTTTCCCCATTATGTATAAGCCATTGTAAGACTAGATAATAGCTAGGTAAAAAGGTTAGTCAAGCAAGAAAGTGAGATGCCAAAGCTATCTTATATAGCTTAATGAGTCCAGAAAGTAAAAAGAAAAAGGGGGGGAGAGGAGGGAAAGAAAGAAGATATGAAGGAGATGTGTAACAATACCTTTGAAACTCTTATTCACAGAGAAAGTATCCTAAGGTAGAATAACTATAGAATCAGATTGATGAGTGGTTCTGATATAATAGATGATGATAGAATACAAGTTATTGTGGGGAAAGTGGGAGTGCCTCAAATCCTATGTGAACCAACCGCACACTGAGCTCACATTAAATATGTCAGTTCACTGCAAAAGTATTCTGTCAAACATGAAAATAAATGGAAACCCACCATTCCACAGCCATTATTAACAGTTATATATATTATCGCTTATACAGTCTATTAAAGCAATATACAAACTTATTTTATATAGTCCTTTAGTCTTAGCTACTGCGTATATTAACAATGAGGATTATATTCATTTATCTGAAGTAGGAAAGCTATTTGCCAAAATATTATTAAACCAGGGAAAGAATTTTACACCTATAATACGACCTCATATTTAAAGATGGGTCGTATATTCATTTTTGGTTAAGGATGGATAGAACGGCCCATATTGTAGTCAATTGGTGATGGTCAAAACCTGTTAAGTAAAAAACATCCTCAGTGTCAGACAATAAAGATATCAATATCACAATGGGGAAGACATCAGAGGTACGCAACAAAAACGGGACTAAATTATTGTCTGAAAGTAAGGAAAGGCATTCCATCCTAGACCACTATGTAACCCGTATTGATCACATGTGGATCCAGTTACATAGTTAGTGTGTAGATGGTAAATTCTGGAATAGCTCACTCCCCCTCTGATCTTTTGATCACTGAGTCTCATGGTGGCATGTTAATAAAGAGATAACAGCATTCTAAAAGCAGGATCAACATATATATATACAGAAAGAATAACAATATTATATATAAATGGAAATGTAATAGACATATATGCTATCATGTTTGACCTGAGATACACATCCATTGTAACAGTTGCAGGAACAGATATGCAACCCAGTACCTAAGTAGGTCTAAGGTCTCGGACATCAAAGGGTAGCCAAGATGTTTTCCTGAATGAAGAGATATTTAACTGGGATCAACTCACATTGATATACTGAACTACAACCAGCCTATTAATGAATGACTGAGATCTCTCCAGAAGTCCCGAATTGAGTCTGAGTATTAAAACGCGTGAGTTAGATCCAACCTTGGAGTGCGTTAGAGGTGTATAGTAGGTAATTGTAATGCCATAAATTTAAAACGAACATTTTAACAGTGTTTTGGTGGTACTGTAGTATTCTGTAGATACGGATGCCTACATCAACTGAGAAGGCACCGAGTGAGAAAAGAGAGAAGGGCAGTAAATGCTAATCAAACCTGTCCAGGGCTTAGAATCAGGTGTCTTTTCTAACTTTAGGCAGCTTTGAGCTCGGTGAGGAAAAAGTAGATCCAGATGAAAAGGATTTGTCAGCTCTTCCTTTCTTATAGCGTGTTTTATTCGGTTAGTTGGAGGCACACGTAGGGAGTTTAAACTCCCTATATCATTCAGGTACCCCAGTATATGGGATTTGTAGAGCAGAGCAAAAATCCCTTAACTCCTCTGGCGACATGAGGAAATGGTGTTTGCCACATACTGTAGCCTGTAGTGCAAAGGGGAATTTCTATCTATATATATCCTTTATCTCTCAAAACCTCCAACAATGGACACAGCGATCTCCGATTGTTTAGGATGATCGGTAAAAGATCCTGAAAGAGCTTAATGGCATCCTCATTAAACAATATGAGATCGCTTTGTCTGGCCTTAGAGAGAATTTCCTCTTTCAGCCAGAAGTTGGAGAGACAGCATATGATATCTCAGAGGGGTGCATTTTCTGCAATTCTGGGGCGTATCAGGATCTCTCTCAAGTACCCCATTAAAGATCTTTTGTAAGGCTGGTTTGATTTGGTCAGGGATCACAGATTCAGGGGTCCCTCTCACCCTGATGTTGGTCCTTCTGCCCCTGTTGTCTAGATCTCCCAAGTGTTTGTTCATAGTAATAAGTTGTTGAGAGTGGGATACCGATATGTCCTCCAATCTGGCAATAGCTCTCTTTGTTTCCCCAATCTTTCTGTTGCAGCTAGTTGGTCAGAAAGTACAAGAAGATTGGCTTTTAAATCAGCGATAGCCGCAGTGAGAGAGCCTTTAATATCCACAGCTTTAGAAGTCATGTCAGAAAGTGAGGGGATGGTCTGCATGCTCTCTGTCTCTTAGCCATCCATCATGGGCTTGTGTAGAGTCTTCATTGCTGTTCTCTTCGTGGTGGGCCGCCGCCACCTTGCTTACTGAGGTGCTGCGCCTGGGAGTCTGTGATCTGAAGATGGCAGGCAGCAGAGACAGCAGAAATGCTGTGAGCGGGTGTGTGGAGCTGGCTTGGAAAGTTTGCCCATTATCTGGCAGCTGGAGCCCAATCTGCAGGCTGTGGAGCAGTGTGGGTCCTGGAGCTCTGTCAGTGTGCAGCCATCTGCTCCGAGCGCCAAGCCACACCCCCACCGCCAGGCCACGCCCCCACCTTTTTCTTTTTGCAGCTGTGCATTTACACAGTGTGTCATGTGCATGGCAGGGGAGCGGGATAGGGGCAATGTAGTGTGTACATTAGCTGTGGGCTCATTCACTTCTCTGTTTACCTCCTGGAAAAGGAGCAGGAGAATGGGGGCAGTGTAAATTACTATCTATGAAAAAAAATTGATTTCACTTTTTGCTGTGCAGGCTTTAGCTAGTTTAATTGTGCCCAGACAACTAAACTGCACTGATTCTTTAAAGCAACCCCCGTCATTAGGTATTACATTTAAAAATAGCAATACCACTTCACTTCATGTATGGGAGTTCCAAGGTAAGACAACATTCCAGTAGTGTTGATCTCTTGGATTCCCCTGTGGTGTTCAGTGGTTCCTCCCTCTGGCTTCCACTGCATATTGTTTCCTGTAATAGGTGGAGGATAGAGGGAGGAACCACTGAGCACTATAGGGTAACTCGGATTAACACTCCTGGAAGTGTCAAATTTCCGTCTGTCTTCAGCCTGGGATTTCTCACATTATGGTAGTGTGAACACCTGAAAAAGCAATTACTGACTTGTTTCTTCTCCAGGTAAGGATATTTTAAAAAATAAGACCAAATAACAGGGTCAGTTTGTTCTAAAGCATAAATATGTTTAACCTGAATGCATGCTGTGCCCTTCTGCAGCAGCTCTGTCCACTCTCCCTGCTCTCACAGGCTTTGCTGAGGCAGTGGTAGCCATTGGCTTCCACTGCTGCCAGTGAAATCCTGTGACATGGGGGGGTGGGATCGAGCCGCACTGTGTTTATGGATGCAGGCAGTGCGGCTGGGGATCAAGCCCTCACATGTACCCCCATAGGAAGTGGCTTCCTATGGGGGCACATGGAAAAGAGGAGGTTTGGGGCCTCTCTGTGCAATTCATTTGTAAGTATAATATGTTTGTTATTTAAACAAAAAAATCTGACTTTACAATCACCTTTTTAATTAATTCCAGAGAATAAGCAATACGTTCCAGTAGAATTCAGAAGAATTAGTACCTCTATAAAGTTCCTATGCTGTCTGTGTCCTCATTTGGGAGATTTCTCCCCACCTTCTGTCCAGGGGTGACCCTTGGATACATTGTTTGAATTGCTCAATAAATGATTTGCTCAATAGTAATATGACTGCACAAGATGTGTGCTCTAGTTTGAGAGGTTTGCCACAATGCAGGAGCTGTACACACAGAAATCATATTTACAGTATATATCTATAATACTATATTTATTTTGCAATGATTAATATTCATATATGAATACATATTCATTTTATTCTGATTCATGTAACTCACATAATTTATAATCAGCCCTGAACCTGCAGGTCTCATTAAGTGATCCATAACAGGTATATAGAGGGATATCTCAACATGAGGCAAGAAGCATCTGACAATGACTACGGTGATAACATGGCAGTACTACATAAAATCCTACAGTACTAATACAGAAAGCATTAAAGGATAGCCTCACACACTGCAAACACAAATTGTTGGAAGGAACCTGGCATCGTAAAGCATATACTATCACTTATCTTCACAGCTCTGTCAACAAAATACGTCAGATGGATATCCCTCCCTATTGTGTGCATCTGCAACCTCGCTCTCATTTTATAAAGAAAATATAAAACACAAGTTAAATGTATATATGGTAGAAATGAGTTAGTAACTCCAGCTTAACATTTCACTCATTGCCAGATAAATCATAAAAGCATATTCTTGCAAAATAAGAGATATCATACTTAGCCCTCCAGCAGCCCATGTTTCCAGTCTTCTCTCCAATAATGCACTACAGCCTCTGGCAAACTCTTCAGCATTCGACACTTTAGGAAGATTCAAGTGCATGCGTTTCCCCACCAAGCAGTGTAGTTCCTTCCGCTGACTCCTAAATTACTACTGTGTTCTGTAATAACATTGTGGATGGTGGATGGAACCATAGTGGGGACACAGGCATGTGAATGCTAAAGAGTCTGCCGGATGTTGTGAGACTTAAACTGAATAAAGACTGGAGACAGCAGCCATCAGGAAGGTAAGTATAATGCCTCTTTTTTGTAGCCTTTGGACCTGATTTTAGTTTTTTTGGGGGTTTTTTGGCAATGACAATGTTACTTTAAGGGTGTCATTGCAATAGCCCCAAAAGTAAGTAAACAGCCTGTGAATTTTACCACAGTATGCCTCACAGAACTTTGAAGGTTCAGACTTTTGTGGAACTGACTATTAGACTGACAATGTATATTTTTCTTTCATTCATTGAGGAACCCAGCTGAAGCAAACCACATACAAGTGGGTTATAGTGCCATCTACAGGAGTAATATGCTAGTTATAAAAAAAACAGGCAGCTAGGAGGACAACAACCTTAGGTAGCTTAACCCCCCCCCCCACCCCCCAACTATCAGAAAGTACAGATTTTTTCCTAGTGTTGAGACGTAAGAACCTTTCTTCAGCTCTTGGAGTTATCACTTTCTGCTATGATTTCTCTACTGTCAAGCAACTGATTGGCAGACAGGTTGGATTTTGATCCATGTAGTCTCTCCTATACCCTCTCCCTATTTTACCTTGTGGAGACAGTGTTAATAGTCATCTTGTTTTATCCTATTTCTGGGAGACCCTGATGGTGCCCATCCCTCATTCACAGAGTTTGTCTTCTCTGTGCACAGGTTGTCAATCACAAATGTATGCTATACTAGGAAATTTGCATTGATAAATGTTTGACAGCTTTGGGTGTATCTGCCTCTGCTCCCTCATTTGCTACCTTATCTGTCAGTGTCTGACCTTCATTAGCAGAGTTCTTCTCTGCATGCTCTACAAAATAAGACAGCAACCAGGGTGATTTGCTCTGAGACACCTGTTTGGTATGAATGCCTCCATTGCCTTCTCTGAAACCCCTCCTGGGGCCTTCTTTGTCTCTTTCTAATTCCTCACTCTCAAATCTCTTCACTATATTGTGGACAGATTTGTTTCTGGCAGGATAAATTAGATCATTGGTGTCCCATAAGCTCAACCAACAAGTGCATGTCTCCTTGATATACACAGTAGATCAGGATTACTCGGGACAGCCTTGTTTTATGTGGCAGTGCTAAGCCTCATAAACGTAGTTTACACTGGATTCACCATGGACTGAGACTATCTCGTCAGGGTGTCTCTCTTTTTGGCCACAGAACCCCAACCTTGTATATACAACTTGCTGCAGATATTCTATCCCTTCAAGTGCAACAGCTTGCCAGCCCCACTGGTCCATGATAACCACGTCACCATTACAGTGCAGCCGTAACGGCCATTTGAATGATGAGGCTAGCAACTGTTTTGATTTCCCATCACTGCAGAATCTGTTGGGGACAGCTTGATAGTCAATTGAAATATTTTTATCTTGAAGAAAATATTTTTTTCCTGTTTATTACATTGCATACATATGTATTTTAGAATCTGTGTGTGCATATCTATCTCACAAGACTAAGGAAGGCAGTGCTTTTTCCCTGTCAGCACCATTTGCAGTGGCAAGCCTAATAAGTACATATGTGTATTGTATTCACTTATGACAGGACTGGAAAAAAAAAAAATTGCTATTGTCACAGTGTCTCTCTTGTTTATCCACAGAACCCCAGCCTCCTTTATCCTGGGGGGGGTTATTAACTGTAATAGTTCACTTTAGTGAATGACATTGTTACTATGGTTCTTATTCCACTTCTCTTCTATCTCTCCACAGTGTCTTTCAGCAGTACTTTCAGCTTTTAGATGCTGCCAAACCTATCAAGGGACAAGTCTCCACTTTCGCTGCCTTTTTACAATGCCCATCAGCCATCGATCCTGTGTTTCAGAACTTCATTCATGAGGTTACCCATGTTGCCTCCCTTTCTGTCCTCTACCCTCTGGGATCTCAGTTTTCTTTGTTCAGGTTTACAAACAGTAAAAAGTACAGTATTACAGAACTGCCTTTCCTGTATGTCAAAAAAGTAGCCCATCTTGCTACTGTAGGTAATAGAGTATCGGTCTTGTCGGGTCTACTTTTCTTATTCTATGTAAGACTAGGCAAAGAGGTTTAGAAACTAAAGGTTTTCTTTTTTACTGAAAGTCATCTTCCCCTTTGACTTCTTTAATAAAGACATTATCCTTCCCTCACTTTGTCTCATCACAACACATCCAATAGAATTTGCTTTACATACACTGAAAGTGGTTCGATCTATTAGAGTTTACCTACATGCTCCTTCGCCCTTTTAGCTAGCTTTGGCTGTAAGGTCTTGAAAGCAGTAGTACAACTCCTACTGTTGTGTTAGGGCTTACCCTGTTTCATGGTTGGTGTGTGCACCAATCTGCACGTGATACTAGTGTTGTGGTGTGAACAGAGCACATAGAGAACAACTGATTTTGTTGTGCCCTTGCAGAACTCGTGCAGAAAAACTGATGGTTCTGCACCATGGTGTGAACAGGCCCTAAATGAGCCATCAATTTACAGGTTCAAAAAAAGTTACATTCCCATCACGGGCCGGGAATGTAACTGTCACATTTGCTTGTGCTCTGAGTCTAAACCAAACTGTAAAACCATCAAATGTCTGGTGTCATAACTGATGACGTGCAACATCATGACAGTTTAAGATCAAACAGAGGCTAAGATGGCAGTTTATGTGGCTAAAAACGATAGTAGGGTTTGGTTCTTCTTCAAATATCTTTTCTTTGAGAAACACAGCTCCCACCCCTCTGTTGTTTTTAGCTTTTTGCCAATGTTATCTGGTTTTCTAAATATATACTTTTCGCTACCAACTGACACTCTCTGAAGGGTGCGGGGTTACACCACCTAAAGGAGCTGTCCTAGCTGCCTGTTTATTTTTGTGCACCTAGCATCCTATTCCTGTAGACACCACTATAACCCACTTATATGTGGATGATCTTCATTCAATAGCTGTGTCCCTCAATGTACTAAGTGAAAAGAATATTATAGAATTGACAAACATTCTATTTTTTCCACTTGTTCATCACACAAAGGCTTTCCAAATTTCAAATATAATGCTGAATTTCTATGAAAAACAAAAGATTGTGACTATAAGGCACATACTTATAAGTTTCATTGCACAGAAGCCTTTGACATGGGTGCTCAGTAGTGTGTGTTCATTCCACAGAACAAATGGGAGATTGCACACTGTCTTTACTGGCTAAGGATGAAGGAGCACAGGGCTGAGATTCAGCTTCGTCTACCTTTTCCTCCTCTACATTCTGATTTGTCCCAACAGAGATCTCTCTATTTTCCCCTGCTGTAGTCTGGTCCTCAAGACTGCTCTTTATCATTGCTTGCTCTGATTCTGACTGATCCACATGCACAGCATCAAGATTATCTGGATTCCGATGGTCCTGATTGGATCTTTCCATGGTTGGATCTTTATTGGTTGACTTTTCATCATTCTCATCTGTATCATTATCTCTGGAAGTTAAAACCTTTTCCAAACTTTTTATGACCTCCAGCTCATCTTCAGACTCTTCAAAAGTCCTGTTAAAAATAACAAATGTACAATGATTTAAACAGGTTTGAAAGAGAAACCATATAGTAGAGAATAAGTGTGGTGTTACTTAAGTCAAGTGAGAAGTAGCCATGACAAAAATGCAGCGGCTTCCATTGTGGACTTTAAGAATCTGCCAATTCTCAGAATGTCTTGGTAATGCCCCTGAACAAGTACAAAGCCAGGAGTTCCAACTTCAACAGCTCCATACTGACTGTATTGTGAACAACAGGGAGAATCATGACTCTCAAGGCAGTTAGAAACTTAGAAGTCAAGAGTGGCAGTGCCCATACTTCTTTCATTACTAATGGTGAACAGAATCTTTAGAGTGAATCTTAAAAGAGATGTGTGGGGAATGAAAAAAAATAAACATACTGTACATACTCACCCTGATGGCTGCAGCATCAATTCGATGCTGCAGCTGTCCCCTGCTGGCACTACACCGAGAACTGAGTGATCAAAGACCATTGATCCAGCCCAAGTCCAATCTTTAACAAACTCGTGCAGACTCCACCTCCGCAACATCGCCAAAATCCGCACGTTCCTAACTCCAGAAACCACTAAACAGCTCATCCGCTCCCTCATCATATCACGACTCGACTACTGCAACTCCCTCCTCACTGGCCTGCCTCGCCGCTGGCTATCCCCGCTTCAGTCAATCCTGAATACGGCTGCCAGACTCATTCACCTTTCCAACCGCTCCATCTCCGCCACCCCCCTCTGCCAATCCCTCCACTGGCTTCCGATTGCGCAACGGATCAAATTCAAAATCCTAACACTGACGTACAAAGCTGTCCACCATACTGCCCCGAACTACATCACTGACCTAATATCCAAGTACCGCCCAGCACGCACACTCCGCTCCTCACAAGACCTCCTTCTCTAGTTCCCTGGTCTCCTCCTCCCATGCCCGCCTCCAGGACTTTTCCAGGGTGTCACCCATCCTCTGGAACTCCCTATCCCAATCCATCAGACTATCATCTACTCTCCTCACCTTTAGGCGCACCCTGAAAACCCATCTCTTCAGGGAAGCCTACCCCACCTCCTGCTAACTTGCCGACCTCCTCCACTCTTCCTACCACCCCATCCCCCACAGCTATCTCCTCCTGTACCACCATCCCCTCCCTCCTAGATCGTAAGCTCGAAAGAGCAGGGCCTCAGTCCCCTCATGTTTTGCATTGTATTGGCATTGTTCTGTCACATGTTCTGTCCCCCTTTGTAATGTACAGCGCTGAGCGAACTATTGGCGCTTTATAAATACTGTATAATAATAATAATTGAATGCTCAGTTCTCAGGTCAGCTCTGAGTACAGAGTGGTGATAGTCACCACTCAGTGCTCTGCCCCTCCACTGCTCATTGAAGCGCAGAACTGTGGATGGAGCAGGAATGGCTGGCTCAGGCTCTCAGCCACACACTGATAGACTGAGCCAGTTACCAGTCAGGCATCTGGGCAGATCCCAACATTATTGTCAGGATCCCTGCAGAGCCTGTAAGGTCAACCAACAGCAGGCTTTAGTCCACTGTTGGCTGAGTCTGGGTCATAACTAAGTGACCATGGCGAGGCCTGTTCTGAGTGCAACCTGTCCTGTTAAACTGCTGTATGGTCTTGGCCACGCAGCTCAGTTTCAGGGTCTTGGCAATCTTCTTATAGCCTAGGCCATCTTTATGCATAGCAACAATTCTTTTTTTCAGATCCTCAGAGAGTTCTTTGCCATGAGGTGCCATGTTGAACTTCCAGTGACCAGTATGAGACAGTGAGAGCGATAACACCAACTTTAACACACCTGCTCCCCATTCACACCTGAGACCTTGTAACACTAATGAGTCACATAACACCGGGGAGGGAAAATGGCTAATTGGGCCCAATTTGGACATTTTCACTTAGGGATGTACTCACTTATGCTGCCAGCGGTTTAGACATTAATGGCTGTGTGTTGAGTTATTTTGAGGGGACAGCAAATTTACACGGTTATACAAGCTGTACACTCACTACGTCACATTGTAGCAAAGTGTCATTTCTTCAGTGTTGTCACATGAAAAGTTAGAATAATATATTTACAAAAATGTGAGGGGTGTACTCACTTCTGTACTCACTACTGTACTACTGCAGCCTGCAGAAACCATGGCTAGCCAATGCTTTCTCTCTGTTTATTAGGACTTGTACCAACAGGAGTTTGTTATTCTGGGATACACTGGCTCTGTGCTGCATCTGGAAACAGAGCTCAGGACACAGTGGCCACAATTTTCCACTGAGCCCTGTGTAGAAGAACCCTGCTATACCCCTGAAGAAGCAAAGGCAGAAGCCACAAAAAACAGGTATCATATATTTCATTTAAGACTGTCTACTTTCTGTATTTTCCTGTTAAATTATTTCTGTTATTTAGTATTTAAGTTTTTCTTACGTGTCCTCATCATCAGATCTTGGTTCAAAGCGCTCTTCATCCAGATCTTCTTCTGATGTCTGTTCTGTCGCTTCTTTTTCTACCTGTTCGGGAGGCCACTTCTTCAGTGTTCCATCTAAGAAATATTTCACAGTGGCCATTAACTAAAAGTATAGTTACTATAGAATCTGCGATTGAATGTCTGTTGACACCAGTTCTCTCTTTCTTTGACCACAGCTGATGCCTGAAACCTTATGAGTTCTGTAGAATTATCTAGTACTACCACTATCCAGTCATTACTAATTGTTATGAATCCTAATGCTTATGACATATATGGTGATCATTTTACTTGGAATGACTTGTGTATTCTTTCAACCAGATTAGCTTTGTAACATGTAGTGCCATTTTGGCTTTGTGTCCTTCATCTGCCTTGATGATGTATTGGTAACTACAAAAAAAATTTAAAAAATGACCAGATGTTGAACCAGCAGCCCCCACTCACAGAGCATTCCTTGCTGGTCACCTTAGTCTCTGTCCCCCACCACTTGCACACCTCCCTCACTATGAAAATCAGCTCTACTATACACCTACCCCTCTGCTGTCCCCTGCCACCTGCACACTACAAACTAATCAGAATTTACCTTTCTAGACCAAACACAATTTTGCTAGTATGTATTAAAAAGAAACTGCTCAGGACACCTCGTTGTTATTCTGCTACGGATGCTAAAGACATCAAGTAATTGCCTAATATGTTGTAAAACAATCCTCCTTTGCAGAGGGGCTGTATCTGCAGGATGGTAAAAGCACTTTTACTTCCCTGACCCTCCATTCCCCTGGCAGGCGGCTCTCCCTCATGCTCTGGCAGTGGACTGTTCCTCTGCATCCTCCCGTCCAATGCAGAACTATAGACCCTGCATTGGTCTTGCTGACATCGGAGGACATCTGACCACTGGAGTGCAGGGGAGGAGAGTCTTCAGGGACTTGTCCTGATGCAGTAGAGTGTCAGGTAAGTAACAGCAGTTTTCCCATCCTCTAGACCAGGGGTAGGCAACCTTTCAGAGGTTGGTTGAGATCTCCCTGGACAAAATGGAGGACATAAAATATCCCAAGGGGAAGGGGGGGGGGGGTGTTGGGTGTTGGGTGATGTGTGTTGTCGTCGTCATTTACAAAAAAAAAAAATATATAAAGCCCTCAATAAAAACACATAGCATGTTACAGTAGTGTCTAATGCCACTGTTCAAATAACTCCCCCCCCACAGTAATATCATCTGCCCCCCCCCCACACAGTGGTTTCCTCTGCCTCCTTTCATATGTTCCCCCCCTCCCAGTAATATACTCTGCCCCCCCCCCCCACTGTAGTTTTCTCTGCCCCTCTGCCTCCCCCACACAGTAGTGTCCTCTGCCACCTCCCTTCACACGCACACACATACGGTGGTGTCCTCTTCCCCTCCCCCCCCCCCCCCACACACACGGTGGTGTCCTCTTCCCCTCCCCCCCACACACACACACGTTGGTGTCCTGTGATTCCCCACACACACACAGTAGTGTCCTGTGCCCCACCTCTTGCAAGTAGTGTCCTGTGGCCCCCCAAAGCAGCATCCTCTCTCCTCCTGCCTCCCCATTGTAGTGCTCTTGGCTCTCCCATAGCAGAGTCCCCTGCCATCCCCCCTACAATAGTTTCCTCTGCCCCCCCCCATAGCAGTGGTCTCTGCACCCACCCCCTACAGTAGTGTTCCTGCCCTCTCCCTCTGTAGTGCCCTTTGCGCCCCCCCCCCCCCCCCACAGCAGGGTCCTTAGCCATCTTCCCCCCACAGTAGTGTCCTCTGTACCGCTCCCCCTTGCAGAGGACACTACAGTGGGGGAAGCATAGTATATTATTTATTACTGGGGGGGGAGAGATAGTGTGAAAGGGGGCACTGTGCTGGGGGGACAGATGATACTACTGTGGGAGGGGAGTTATTTGAAGCAGGGCAGAAGACACTACTGTGACACACTATGTGTTTTTATTGGGGGCTTTATTTCTAAAGTCAGGGTTTAACCCTTGCAAAGCAGGTGAAGCCCCACTGACAGAATTAATACTTTTCCCAGAGTTCATCTTTAATCCTGACCCAGAATACAATGTAATGATTATTACCACAAAAGTCTTCTGTGGGTAAAATGGAGTCATCCATCACTGCTTCTCCCAGAATCCTCATCAGTGTTCTTGGTGCCTCCTGATTCCACTGCTTCCTGTTCAATGATGTATCATCATCATTTTCTATGACGAAACAAAGAAATATGTAAAAGAAGTACATAATAGAAGATAGTACAAAATATAGATGTATTACTAAAGGCTTCTTCTAAGAAGAGTAACCATGTTCTATATAGCAGTGCTTCTTAACATTTTTGCAGTCAAGGAGCCCTTGAAAAGTATTCTCAGTAATGAGGCATCCCAGTGTAAGGCTTGGTTCACGTTACTGCATGTCGCCAAACACGCACAAAATCGCTCACTTTCCTGACACGCAGACAAATGCGCTGCTCTTTAGCAGATGCACAGGGGTGATATTAATTCTTAATTTTATCCCACACATTGGCAAATGTGGTGTGTTTTTGGTGCACTGCCTGTCAAATTGACTCTGAAAAAGTGACCTGAGCATGGATCATTTTTTTAAGAGGAGTGGAAGTCCTTGCTGCTATTAGGAACATGCCTTGTAAAAACTGCAATGCTTTACCTTCACTCACACTGCCAAGTACTGCACTGTAGTGAGAGGCAGAGAGCTCAGCACTCAGTAAGTCACCTCCACTTCCACTGCTTTCACTTCAGCTGAGGATTAGGAGTTCAGTCTTTCTCTACCAGGATGCCGCAGCACCCCTGACGACTTCATGTGGTTGAGCAAGGCTGTCAGAGGGCTAGTCCTCCTAGGAGACCTAAATCCCTATGTCTCTACATATTGATTTGTTTTGGTCAACATAGACAGAAATATGACATCTTCAATGTTTTCTGAATCACTGACCCAGTACAAGTATACAAATCTTTGAAGTGATTGTCCAGCAAAAAACATGTATTCTTAGTTCTGGACAGAGCCGAGAAGGGTTCTAACCCCTGTCAGATTTTACTTCTGTCTGGGGCTCTGTTAGAGATATATCCTCTCACTTTCTCTCCTACAATACTACAAAGGAAGAAGAGGCATACAAAAATATGATCACAAGGCACTGGTAGGATAGTTAAAGGGTTTGTTCACCTTTACCAAAAAACTGCCTATGCAGAAAAGGGACATCTGTAGATATAAAAAAAAAAAGGGTGCAGCTTTGACTATCACTATTACCCTTGGTATGGATGTAGGCCATTTACATACCACAGTCTGACCTGAAATCTCCCAGGAAGCTGATAAGCAAGGCCTAAATATTACTGCTCACCTCCACCATCACAGAAGTGAGATCTCAGACTTTGAGCGCAAATCTACTGCATCAGGAGAGAGAAAACACATGTGATGGGGTTTGAATCAGAGAAAGAGCTCACTCCTGTGATGGTGGAGGTGAACAGTAATAGCTAGGCCTCGCTTAGCAACATCCTGGGAGGGTTCCAGTCAGGCTTCATATAGTTACATAGTTAGTCTGGCTGAAAAAAGACAAAAGTCCATCCAGTTCAACCATTAAAAAAAAAAGTTATAATCCTATACCCACAGATGATCCAGAGGAAGGCAAAAAAAAAACAGCAAAGCATGAACCAATTTGCTCCTGCAGGGAAAAAAATTCCTTCCTGATCTCCTGAGAGGCAATGGGATATTCCTTGAATCAATTTTACCTATAAAATTTTAGTATCTAGTTATATTTTGTGTATCTAGGCAAGAATCCAGGCCTCTTTGAAGGCTAGGTTCACATTTCTGCGGGTGGAGCCACTGCGGATCCGCACAAAAATCCGACACTCACACAGAAGAATGTGGACCTGCGGGCGAGTGCCATTAATTCTAATGGCACACCGCCCGCACTGGAAATCGCATTTGCATTGGGAACCGAGGTTCCCATGCGGGCTGCAGTTTCCAAAGAAGTGCAGGGACTTCTTCCCTGCCTGTCCCAGGGCACGGGAGTCCATTCAAATAAATGGGCTCTCGTGCCCGCGCAAAACACGGCCCGCAGGAACGCACATATGTGAACCAGGGCTAAAGCAATCTACTGAGCTGGCCAAAACCAACTCTTGAGGGAGTCTATTCCACAATTTCACAGCTCTCACTATGAAGAAACCTTTCCGAGTTTGCAGATTAAATTTCATGAGTTACATAAATAGCCTACACCTATACCAAGGGCTTTATTCAACTTTAATCAGAGCTGCACAGTATGTTTTTATGTACAGATGTCCCTTACCTGCAAAGGCAGTTTTTGGTAGAGGTGAACTAACCCTGTAAAGTGTGTCACCACTATTTTTTTATTGCTAATGTGTGTATAATGTGTGTATATCTTTCTATGTTAGACCTCATTCACATGGGCACTGATTGTCTATACAATGTGAAAGGACCGTTTGTTTATGCGTCCCTAACCAGCAGGTGTTGCTTGCAGGCTGCCCATTCATGTCTATGCGAATAACACAGCAGCTCATCCTAATGTGGTAATCAAGTGGGTGCAGGTGAGTGACACCGAACTGACACTGTCTGTGTTCAGGACTGCTCTCCCACACCTGCACAGACAAGGAAAGTACCCACTTTGTTGGACTTCACAAACAGCCAACCCCCTTACAACACTGACGTTCCTCCAGCAAGGAAAATAGGGAATGCTGCAGTTATGTGACTGCTAAATCAAAGCAATAAAAAGTAATAGACTTTTATTTTCTGAAAAAATTAATATCATTATGAAATACAAATATTTGCATTACAACAATGTACTTTAAGTAAAGTGCGCTCACAGATAGCTTAAAGCAGTGGTCTCCAAACTGTGGCCCTGGGGCCAGATGTGGCCGTTTGCCTACCTCTATTCGGCCCTTGGGACACTATTACATCCACAACTGACATGATGGGCTGCTATTCCTCAAACTGACACCAATGATGGGGCACCATTCCTCAAACTGACACCAATGATGGGGCACCATTCCTCAAACTGACACCAATGATGGGGCACTACTCTTCCCACCGACACCAATGATGGGGCACCGTTCCTCAAACTGACACCAATGATGGGACACCATTCCTCAAACTGACACCAATGATGGAGCACCATTCCTCAAACTGACACCAATGATGGGGCACCATTCCTCAAACTGACACCAATGATGGGGCACTACTCTTCCCACCGACACCAATGATGGGGCACCGTTCCTCAAACTGACACCAATGATGGCGCACCATTCCTCAAACTGACACCAATGATGGGCCACCATTCCTCAAACTGACACCAATGATGGGGCACTACTCTTCCCACCGACACCAATTATGGGGCACCGTTCCTCAAACTGACACCAATGATGGGGCACCATTCCTCCCACTGACACTAATAATAGGGCAACATTCCTCCCACTGACACCAATGATGGGGCACCATTCCTCCCACTGACTCCAATGATGGGGCACCATTCCTCCCACTGATACCAATAATGGGGCACCATTCCTCCCACTGACACCAATGATGGGGCACCATTCCTCCCACTGACACCAATGATGGGGCACCATTCCTCAGACTGAAACCAATGATGGGGCACTATCCCTCCCACTGACACCAATGATGGGGCACTAATCCTCCCACAGACACCAATGAAGGAGTATTATTCCTCCCACTGATACCAACAATGGGGCACTATACCTTTCACCTAAATAAATGAATGGGCACTGTTTACATCCACTGATGTTGGGGCATTTTCTACTCCCACCAGCCACAGTTCGGCCCACGTAGAGTCTGAAGGACAGTAAACTGGCCTTTTGTTTACAAAGTTTGGAGACCCCTGGCTTAAAGGATAAGTTTACCTTTTCTCAAAAAATAAAATTCCAAATATCATTGTCCTCCAAACCCCACTACACATAGCAGTCAAAGTATCGACCCATACAACATACACCGCAATACACAGCCCCAAAGTGAGTATCTGCTCACAATGACAAGCACTTATTGGTCAGATGTGCTTCTGATAGTGTAGGTCAACACAGTCACGTGGCTGCACTGACCAAAGAGCGATTGCCATTGCGACCATTATTGAACTAACTTTTAGAATAGAAGGTCCTGATGTTAGTTATATATGTGATTTCTCACCAGCGACAGTATCAAACATCGATGGCACTCCAGCTGCCATTAAATTGCCAATAAGTGTCTGAGGCTCTCTTGCTGTCCATTGTTTCCTGTTGTTTTGTGCTTTATGATTGAGGTTTCCACTATCTAAGTATAAAACAAAAAAATAACCCATACAATTATATACTGCAACAATCCACATACCCTGCATCAGTCTAAAGCAGCCCATAGATGATACAATTTTCTTTCCTTCCACCATGGGTGGAAAATTGCTTGATTTGTTCATCAACACATTTAGTGTTGACGGGGGAATTCCTCCTTCGTCGCCATTGTGTTCTGCCAGTGGGGAGCCTTTCCAGCCATCAGAACACGATGCTTACTGCTGTCGGCTATAGCCGCCGGCAGAGATCACATGTAAAAATCTGACAGGCTGGTTGTACTGAAGTTGACTGATAGATCAACTTCAGTACAACGAACCAAGCTGCCCATAGAAGGATCGAATCGCAGCCGGTCCATGCTGAACAAGCTGAGATTCGATCCATCTATGGCTGGCTAAAGTCTTATAATGAATAATATTACAGTGTATGCAAAAAATAAAAAGCAGATACAGTAAACAGATATTCACAATGTCTTTTTTCAACTCTTTACTCAAAGATTTCCAGAATACAAAAGCAGCAAACAATGGTTGAGCAGCCAAGCTAAAATGGCGATCCATCATCTGTACATCAAGTATAAGCATCTAAACCCAAGAACAGAAATGTAATATATTGCAGCATATCAGTCTTTATATGTGCTGGGTGCATGCGTTCTTTTCCCAGGCTTTTGTCCTTATTTGCACCTGGTGATCCTGCCAGTAAGATACTTCCTGTCCTTGGGTGACAACACACGCTCACTGCACTGAATCAATGGAGGAGCAGCATTGTTACGCTAGGGCAGGACTAGAGAACACCCCCCCCCCTTTCACATATAAGAGGGAGGTGTTCTATAATCCACGGAAAGAGATGTGAACAATGCTAACTGATAACAATCAGCAGAAGCAGAGCACAAAAAGGTGTAAGATCACTAGAATTCTTGTAGGAAAAACCAGGTATTTTGAGGCACTTATCAAACAGATGTAACAAAATGCTTTTGATAATATACTGTATTGAACTGAGCAAAAGGAGCAGATTTAACAAGTTCACTATTTGTTGCTCAGATACAGAAGGAGTAAAGGCAAAACCCTGTCAGGTTTTTTTTTTTCACATCTGCATCCTGTTGGGTAGATTTCCTTTCACTTCCTGTCCCATAGCCACAACAGGAAGTGAGAAGAAATCCCTCCCAAGTGGGGGAATTCCTACCTGTTGCATATTTTTCTGGTTTTGTCCAGAATTTTCTATAAATCTATAATTTTCTATTAATATATTTCAAATGCTTTAGAATGGGGAAAGAAAAGTTTGAAAGTAAATTGATCTGAGATTTTTCTGTTATGGGTGCTATAGAGAAATACCGGAAGACTAAACGGTTGTATGTCATGAAATTCCTGTATTGTGACCGACATGTCTTGTACCTGATTGTTCTGAGTCCTCATGCATCTTATGCCACTTTTCACCCTCCAACTTCATTCCAAGAGCAAAGGTTAAAGTATCATTGAGAGGATCTGTCTCCTGCAAATTAACAAGAGCAACAAGAAATTATTTTAAATTACTGATTTATTCCATATTACATTTTTTTTAATGAGTACAATATTTCCGTACAGTATGAAATGTGTACATATATGCTTTATGAATTGCCAATAATTATATCTCTTAAAATTCTTCTATAAACAGCCTTCGCATCTACTTCCATGAACATTCAAGTCTCGCTCACACATGTGACGTTGAAAATGGGTGGTTTGGTGGTGTTTTTACCTCTTCCCAACTGCCTATCAACAATACTCTCAACTGTTAAAACAGGAAGCAGAGAGGTGTAACATGGCATCATGAGCACTGACTGCAGGCATTGATGTTTTGCAACCACCTATATCCACTTGAAATGCTCATGACATGTTTAACCATTTCAATACCGTGCAATTTTACACCTTCCTGCCCAGGCCATTTTTCACGTTTCAGCGCTCTCACACTTTGAATGACAATTGCGCGGTCATACAACATTGTACCCAAACTAAAATTTTATCATTTTCTTCACACAACTAGAGCTTTCTTTTGGTGGTATTTAATCACCATTGGGGTTTTTATTTTTTGCTAAATTAACAAAAAAAGACCAAACATTTTGAAAAAAAACACGTTTTTCTTTGTTTCTGTTATAAAAGTTTACAAATAAATAAATGTTCTTCATAAATTTAGGCCGAGATGTATTCTGCTACATGTCTTTGGTGAAAATAACCCAAATTTGGATGTATTATTTAGTTTGTAGGAAAGTTATAGAGTTTACAAACTATGGTATAGATCTGAAAATTGATCAATCCTGAAGTACTGACAGCCAATCTAATTTCTTGAGGTCCAAGAATGTCAGAACAGTATAGATATCCCCAAATGACCCCTTTTTGCAGAGTAGACAGTCCGACGTACTTCATAATGGCGAGTTTTTTGAAGTTGTATTTTTTTTGTCATAATTTTTCGGAAAATAAAAAAATGTAAAAAATTATTTTCACTATATTTTTTTTACACACTGTCACCAGTGCAGTACAGCGTCATCATATAACTGGCATGGCGGTGAACAGGGACACTGACTGGTGACAGTATGAAAAAAAAAATATATTTTTTTTTTAATTTTTTTTTATTATTTTTAATTTTTTATTACATTTTTTTTTTTTTTAAGATTTTTTTTTCATATTGTACTATGACCAAAGTAGTACAATGTTACCATAGTAACATTGTACTACTTTGGGGAAGTGATCAGTATTTTTTTTATTATTTTTTTTTACACAATTTGCTTATAGCAAAGAATTACTTTGCTATAAGCAAGCATTTACCTGAATGAAATCGATTCATTCAGGTTTTTTTTTTTTGTGCTTAGCTGTGATTTGGTCACAGCTAATCACATGACATGTGCATGTGATTAGCTGTGACCATTCACAGCTAGGCAGTAGTATACAATGGATGGCATGAATGAAGCCATCCATTGTATACAACTGTCATGTGACCTGCTGTGATTGGTCACAGCAGGTCACATGGTACCAGCAACGGGGGTCGGTACTCAGATCTGTCATCGGCCGTGTCCGAGGTACACGGCCGGTGACAGATCGTGCCGCTGCGAGGCTCTGCATTACCGCAAACTGCGCATGTGCGGGTGCACGCCAAATGGCGTGCACCCGGAATGCCGCAGCACTTCTGAAGCCGCCAAACGGCCATTGGCCGGGCGGCTAATGGTTAAGGAGTGGCTGAAAGGGGCATCAAAAGTAATGATTTCCCATTTTAGCATTGTAAAAAAAAAAATGTATGTGCATTAAAGGCTGCTTTGAAATTCAAAGCCTGTGTGAACAAAACATGGTTGTAAGCCTCAGACATAAGTACCTGTCTTAATCCAGAGCACTAAGTGTCATTTCTGCCTGTTGCTTTGTTCCTCTGCTATCAGCATGAATCATTTCTGGCAAGTTTTCCTGACACCAAGAGAAAAATGGTGACAGGGGAGGGACCTCCAGCAGATTGACAGCCTCGGCTCCTGTTCCTGTGGGGAGGGGGGGGGGTCTCTTCCCTCCAATCAGTTCTCAGAAGTCTCATTACTGAGCTATGCAGAGTGTAATTTCAGCTCTCTGCCCCCTTTTTTCTGACAGCTCAGTCAAGCTTTATAATTTCTCAACTCTGAACGGATATAGAAATAAGAAGGCTGAAGATTAACAGGTACAACTTATGTAGGTGGATTTGTTTCATCCCTGTATATCACCTGAGGCCAGTCACTGCGCTGGGTATATGTAAAAGTTTACAACCACTTTAAGGTAACATTCAAGGACAAGCTCGGCAGACAATTAAAAAAAATCAGCAAATTGCAATATTTAAAGTGATACTAAAGTCTTGTTTTTTTTTTTAATAAATAATAAACCTATCATACTTACCTGCTCTGTGCAGTGGATTTGCACAGAGCAGCCCAGATCCTCCTCTTCTTGGGTCCCCAGCTGGCACTCCTGACCCCTGCCTCCAGCTTGCTATGGGGGCACCCGAGCAGGCGTGCTCCGGAGCCGAGGCTCTGCGTGTCCATTCACACACAGAGCCATGTCTCAACCCCGCCCCCTCCCTCTCTTGACTGGCCAATGGTTCCTGCTGCTACTTTGACCAATCATGAGTGAGAGTCCTGGAGAACCGAGGCTCTTGTAGACATCGTTGGATCGAGAGTGGCTCAGGTAAGTGTTGGGGGTGGGGGCTGCTACACACAAAAGGTTTTTCATGGAGGTAAAAATCTTAAGCCTTTAGAACCACTTTACTGGGAACCCCACTGAAGTCAATGGGAGGGGAATCATAAAAATCAATTGTCTATTTTCAAGGCTAATAGGGAGGGGACTGTCAAACAAAGGGCACGAGGAGCTGGGAACTGCTAGGGAGGACATGTACCAAAGCAAAAACAATTTTAAAATACCATTTGGCAGGCAGCAGCTCTTTTAAAAAGGCGTAAGGGCCCATTCACACTAGAACGTGGTTCGTGAGACCAGCGTTCCGTACCAGTTTCCAGCAACGCATTCCACCCTTGTGATCTGCAGCTGTTGTCAGTGAAAAGTTAACAACTCCTCAAACGCGGGTCGCAAACACAGTGCATTTGCCAACACCAGATTGCATAGCACAAAAGTACCATGCGATCCCATTGCACTGCATTTCCAAACGTAGTGCATGTATGTTTGGTGTGGTGCGATTTCAGCCTATTAAAAATGAATGGGCAAAAATCAGACTGCATAGAACTACATGTGAATCACACGGGAACTGCACAGCGTTCCTTTGCGATTCATATGCAGTTCCTAGTGTGAATGGGCCCAAAAGGTAAATATTAGAAATGCTAAATTACTTGAAATAACCCCAGATACATAAAAGGTGCTTCTAAACCATTCAGTCACTAGTTTCCATTTACCTTATACACCCACAAGCATGCCATTTAAATATTAACAAAGCTGAACTACAGAACTCCACCTATCCTTGCACCTCACTGCCCCTCTCCACATACCTACATTGATTTCCTCCCCAGCAAAACAATACCGCTCTCTTGACTGCCAAATGCCTACCCACATAGTGGGATTGATTTACTAAAAATGGAGAGTGCAAAATCTGGTGCAGCTGTACATGGTAGCCAATCAGCTTCTAACTTCAGTTTGTTCAGTTAAACTTTGACAATAAAACCTGGAAGCTGGTTTTTGTGCAGAGCTGCACCAGATTTTGCACTCTCCAGTTTTAGTAAATCAACCCCACTGTGTGTAGATAAATGGCTGTTCAGAGCTGTAGATCTGGGGGTGTGCCATAGGCCATGACCTCCCAGCAGCTGTCCCTCAAAGACTTTTAAAAGCCTGGTGATAGCATCACAGGAATTAATAAAAGCTGTTTCTTGCTACTGGAATGCAGTAAAAGAAAAAATGCTGAGACATGCTCTAGATGGAGAGAGGGAGGTTTGGGTGTAATTTTGAGTCATGCCTATACAAATCGTTTAATTGTCCATATACCTCCCATGGCGCTCTACGTCACCGCAGGAAATATTTGTGATGCAGGGGTCAGCAGGAGAAATCAAATCTGCCTAGAAAGGTGAGTATACAGCTTCTTATCTTGGTACCGTCAGTAAGGGTACTTTCTATAATATTATGTGCAGTAAGGAGCTTAAAGAATTAGCACTAAAAGTGATTGTAATTATATTTTTTTTTCTTAATAACAAACATGTCATACTCACCTGCTCTGTGCAGTGGTTTTGCACAGAGCAAACTTGATCCTCTTCTGCGGTTTCCCCGTTGGCTCTCCTGACTCCTCCCACCTTCCAAGTGCCCCCCATAGCAAGCCGCTTTCTCTGGGGGCACTCATGTGGGAGCTTTCCTTACTAGGGATTTGTGCATCCATTGGCACATACAGCGCGGCTCAGCCACACCCCCTGCTCCCTTCTCACAGGATTTGATTGACAGCAGCAGGAGCCAATGGCTCCTGCTGATGCCTCCACGTCCAGTGAGGAGAGAGTGGGTGGAGAGAGCTGCTGCTCTGGGGCACAGCGCTGGATTGAGATTGGGTTCAGGTAAGTATTTAGGGGGGCTAGGCTGAAACTGAACACAAACTTGTTTTACCTTCATGCAGAGAACGCTTTAAGGTAAAAAAACTTTCTTCCTTTACAACCACTTTAAGCAGTTGCTGACCACATCATATAGTGTGCTCCCTGCGCCGGATCACGTGATCCGGCTCTTCTGGTTAGGGGGCTGCTCTCACGCTCCCGATGCCCCGGCTGTGCTGTACACTGCATAAGACGATCAGCGGGTCCCAACCTATGACTGATGGCCAGGACCCAGTAATCAGTGAAGAGGCTCAGAGGACAGAGCTCTATGAATGTAGACAACACAGAACCTTGTCCTGACAGCGGGGATGAGCCGATTTTTGTTTCCCTTGAAGCAGGGAACAAAAACTGCTCATCCCCTAATAAAAGCACCACGCACTGAACACACAAAGGACTGTTAGGCATACACCTAACCCTTTGATTGCCTATAGATGTTAATCTCTTCCCAGCCAATGTAATTAGTACAGAGTCAGTGTATAATGTTAGCACTGATCACTGTATTAGTGTCATTGGTTCCCAAAAAGTGTCAAATTAACTGCCGTACTATCACAGTCCTGCTATAAGTCACTGGTCGCTGCTATTACTAGTTTAAAAAATTCCAGTATATATACCGTCATTTGTAGATGCTACAATTTTCATGCAAACCAAATATACACTTTTTGGGATTTCTTTTACCAAAGACATGTAGATTTTGGTCTAAATTTAGGAAGAATTTTTTTTTTTTTTTTAAATAAGATATGTTTATAACAAGAAGTAAAATTCAAAATTTTCTGTCTTTTTTCGTTCACAGCGCAAAAAATAAAAAACCCAGTGGTGCTCAAACACTACCAAAACAAAGCTCTATTTGTGTGAAAAAAATATATAAATGTAATTTGTGTACAGTGTTGCATGACCGTACAATTGTTAAGCTAAAGTAGCGCAGTGCCGTATAGCAAAAAATGGCTTGATCATGGAGTAAATCTTCCAGAGGGCAAGTGGTTAAAGAGAAACTATAATGCTTTTGTGCAAATTTTATTTAAAAAAAAAAAAAAGAACATTTCCGTTAATGAGCTTCTAAAGCTGAGCCCCAGGCAGATAATAAATACACAGATTAATGTGGCTCAGTATTCATTAATTCATCATTAAATGTATTTTATTTTTAAATGCAAGCGGTGTAAGTACCTGAATTTGGCTTGGTATCAGCCTCATGTAATCCATGTACAGCAATGCTCAGACTGGGTTAGGGAAAAGCAGCACAGACGATTAGAAGTGCTGCAGTGTTCATATGCTGACAACATGCTGATATGAGCAGTGAGCAGAGTGACAGAAAGATACAATAACCACATCAGTTTGCTGCTTCTCTTTTTACTACCCAGTCACAGGCTGGGGCAGGGACAAGACATGTAATTGTTGTTTAACTGCAGCAGGTCTAGTCTCCTGCCCTGCTTGACTGGGCTGTGCTGTGGTGGTGGAGCTGTGTAAATCTCAGAACTGGATGCACAGTTTTGGTAAATAAAACTAGCCCTATATATATATATATATATATATATATATATATATATATATACATATGTATATATATGTTGTCTATTTAGCTGTAAAGGAAAAGGGACATTCTTAAGGACACCTTAAGGAAAAGGGTCATTCTTTGGAGGACAGAAAGGACAACTGGTTTGCAATAGCATAAAAGATGAAATTTACTTCAAACTGGAACAAACATCACCAAACAGGAGTGGGGAACCCTCAACACCATCTATCCTCCACATATAATGCAGTTATAACATCTCTACTCTAGTGATTCAAAAAGTCACACCTTCAGCCATGGAAATCAAAGGATTGACATCTTTGCAGACTTGCTGACACCAAGGGATGGGATTAGGTCATTAAAACAGGGTGGTTCCACAACTTTCACACCACCCATCCTGTTCTTGGATGCATTCCCTGGTGGCTGGATTAATGTGATTGGGTTAACTGTGTGGCTATAAATGCTGCATTATGTTCCTGACACTTAGTAGAATGAAGAATCTGCTTGTACAAGCTTCAACATTACAGAACAAGTCTAGCTGAATGTGACCAACTACTACTAGCCTAGCCTACTACCGTGAAATAGATAATTAAGAACCTTCACATACTTCATCTCCACTTGATTTAGAAAAATATTAAATTAAATGTTATTGTTTTAGTCCTGACCATGATTAAAAAAAGAAAATATACACTTGAAACCATTTTACATTCATTTTTAGAATAAAACATCTCCTAAATAAGATATCTAAATGATGCAAACTGAAAGAGGGTGAAAAAAAACATGTTATCTACCAACCTCTTCATCGTCTCTGCTGTGATCTTCTGCAATAGGCCCATCAGTAGTTTCCTCTTCTATAATCAGGTCATTTATTTCAAACTTTATACCACCCTGTAACAATCAGATATTACAAAAAAAAAGAAATTGTTTTCTTTTAAAAATGTAAATAATGATAATAATAAAAAAGGATTGTGCTTTTTTTATGTCGGATATGAATATTTTATTAGTTAGCTGTAGAAAATAGTCTTTTGCATATCCTCTTCCTATACAGATTCTGGAAATATGTTAACCCATTTACCTTTATTTTGTATTTCTTTTGCAGTGCTTTTCGCTCTTCTCGGTTTTGCTGGACAATTTGATTATACTGTTCTTGAATCTCCTATATGACAGTAAAATATATTTCTCATTAGGAAAAGAAAATATAGAAAGATGATGCATGGAAAGTTTACATAAAAACAATAGCAGAGGCATCTTTTCTGGGGGCAGGAATTGGATTCAATATCAGTTTAAAAATATTTTACCTTGATATGGCAGAATTGTCACACTCTTGGGTAACTGAGAAAATGGCTGCAGTTTTGCTAAAGCCTGATCTGCGCTCAGATCGAGTTCCAGAGGCTACTGACAGGTGGAAGTGATGTGACGCCTCCTCACAGCCTGTTTTAGCCCCATTTTGCCAAAAATCGTGCTGCAACTGCGTGCATTTGCTAGACTGTGTAGCATTCGACAGGCTTGCTTGTAAGTGGGATGCAATTTAGCTAGGTGCTGCCCCGGATAGGAAGGTTAGGGGTAATCTTTTTCCTGGGTCTTTTGCTTGGCAGGTTTCTTTGAGTCTGGGGTTTGCCCCGAAGACACCAGCCACTGAGGAATGCCATTAATGGACCTTTTAGCACATGGACTCCACCTTTGCAGGTATGCCAGGGTAGCACATAGCCTGAGTTAGGATTAGGGACAATGGAAAAGGACTGTTTCTTGCTTTTGGCACTTTTATTATAAGTAAAACGTTAAAACTTTCTACTAGTCTGAAGTCATTTAAAGGAGCACAATGCAAGTAAACGGCACATTTCTACAGCTGTTGGGTCACTAACATATTGACGTATGAAGAGACAGCACTTAAGAGTCATTCTGGTACAGTACAAGTGGTTGCCATGGGTAATGGAAGTCTACAGTCGGTTAATGCAGCCTGTAGGTAGCGTGTACCTTTAATAGGCAGAACAGCCTCTAGCAGCGAGCGAGATGTTGTCGGCACTCCTTCCGCCGTGGTCTGTCTCCTATAGCAATGGGAGTGGACTCACACCGCAGAGGTCCCCATCCTGTACAGAGGTACAGCAGCTCAAGAGTCAAGTGCAAACATGAAGCCTGTGCGAGGTGCACAGCAGGGCCCACTCTGCTACTAGGAATTATAGTGGAAACCGCTGGACAGGTGGTTGTGGACAAAGCTCAGCGTGTCCCTCCTAATTGCAAGTTACAGTGTAAGGATGTTCATTAATATGGAAACCCCTGAAGAACAGTTGTGGTGCAAGTATGCATGGCTTCATCAGAGTAGAGGTCTGCCTTAAGGTTGAGTATTCCCCCACGGCAGCCTCAGCCTTGTCCTGGGGCACTGATGAAAACGGCACAAGAGTTTAAATTGTGTGATTCTTGTGAGCTACTATGGTGTATTTTAAATTAACTGATACATTTAAGTGTGTAAAAATAAAAATTATTTAAAAAAATATCTTATGTGACTACATTTAAAAATAAATTAAATTATAAATTAAATCAGTGGGTCGCCTACACCTTACACATACCCATACCAATGTGTCTTTAACAAATAAAAAAAACAATATATGTCGCGCTCCACTTAACAATATACACAAATCAATAAGTGCAAAAACATATACTGAGTCCTTAATAAATTTCCTTTACGTGATATTATGAATCACGCTAGTGCTGCATACATATCTTCACATATCAAGTCCTCAGGAGAAATCCTCAAAACAGTCCGTGATCTTATAGTATCTTCTATAGTATATTGAAAAATAAATAAAATATAGTCCACCAAATTTATATATATATATATGCTGTGCTCTCACCTGATGTATATGACCAAACCGTTAAGTGAGGTCATACACGCTTGTGTCCCTTTAATTGGGCTCAGATTTGGACATGTGGATAAATTCCTGTATCCCAGATGGATGGATGGATGAATGGAGTTTTTTCCTCTTTTTCCAGCAAAGGGTCTTGCCGTTATCCAGAGATCCTTTTCCTCAGTATGGATGGATGGAGTTATCCCTCTTCCCACTAGGGTGTCTCTTGACTCCTTTCAAACTTTTTCCTCCATATATGTGTGTCCCAGCATGTCCCTGGAGTGTGGGAGGAAACCCATGCAGGCACAGGGAAAACATGCAAATCCCAGGTAGGTAGCGCCGAAGACCATAACTAGGATGGGTAGATTTCTCTCGGTTAGGGTTCAAGCACACAGGACATTTTAACCTATACAAGTGTGTATGACCTCACTTAACGGTTTGGTTGTATACATCAGGTGAGAGCACAACTGGTGAAGGAGCACAGAGTATATATACATTTAGTGGACTATATTTGGTCCTATACATCTGGTGAGAGAAGACACAATAAGATCACGGATTGTTTTGAGGATTTCTCAATATGTGAAGATATGTAGGCAGCACTAGCGTGATTGATAATATCACGTTACGGAAATGTATTAAGGACTCAGTATATGGTTTTGCACGTATTGATTTGTGTATATTTTTAAGTGGCACAAGAGTAAAGGTATCCCATATGTGTAAAAGCGTGATCCTGTTACAAGTGCCTAGCGTAGCCCAGAAGAACCCACACACCGGGCAGCCCACCTATGTGACTCAGACTTGGCGCCCATTGAGTTAACTAGGGGAAACATGGAGGGGAGCAACTCCAGCCATACCCTGCCACTCCTACATGCTGCCCATCAATCGTGTCAGGCTGGGTGAACTTTGGCACAGCATGTAGACACCCCTGTCAACTACCTATTGGGGGGGGGGGGAGTTGGCACATTGTTGCCACCCCACAACCACAGGTCTAAATGAAGCCTAACAGTAATTTGTTTTTTTGGCACTGAAAACAAGTGAAATAAAACAGTGTTACCCCAGATACATTAAATTTCACCTTTTTTGGGGGGAGACAGGGGCAGTTTTTTGAGACAGGCACTCGATCCCATAAATTCTCAGGCAAGAATTAAGTCAGTAGGGGGACCCCCTGTGATGTGTCCCATGTGGCTGTGGGACTAGTCTGATAGTGCTGCCATACCTCATTCACACACAGCAGCTAGCCGTCTGTAAAATGTTGTGCTGGAGAGCAGAAGCCTGGCAAAGAATTGCCTCCAAGGAAAACAGTGCTGGACTTCATGAACTGGTAAGTATCTCTCTCTCTCTTAATTTTTTTTTTAACACAGAGTGAAGTTCCTCTTTGAACATGGTGAAACTCATCCTTTATCCATAGTGAAGAAGATAGGTTTTCACCCCTTCAAACAGTATTGTAATTGTCTGCTCAGTCTTTCGGTCAGTTAGCTCTGGGAGTAGGATGGCCACTCATAGCTGAAAGCTACACTAATCTGTACCTGCTATCCTTAAGATGGGCAGAAATGTTACTGCAACTCCAGAAAGCAACTGGGCCTTGGGAACCTGTGATATTTTTTAGGTATACTAGCTTGATACTTTCTGACTGAACCCAGGCACTGGTGTTTTCTATAATTGGAAAATGTTTTTTTTTTGCTGTGATTATCTTTATCAATTGAAGGTGGTGGTGCAGCCATGTCTGGGTACTTACCTCTGTGGGCTCTTTACCATCTGGTTGGTCTGCAGTAGAAGGCCCTTTATGGTTACCTGCCTTTACAAGGTATGTTCCATCGGATGCTTTAGGAGCCTCCTGTGCAGAAGCATATGATAAGCTTTTTCATTTGCGTTTATTTATGCTGGTTTTAAAAATCACACATACATTGTTTTGTTTACATTACGTCTGTCTGCAGTCTATGCTCATCAACAGTATAGAGGAATGTGTTTGTGGAAATGTGCAAGTGATGACAGCTCTTAGGGCTGGTTTATACAGGATGCAGTCCAGTATTTTCCATGTATTCCAATGGCCCTAGTTCACACCAGTGCAGTCAGTTCCAGTCATTTTCCGGTGCAGAAAAAAAAGTAGAACATGCTACATTTTTTCTGCACAGAACTGTACTAGCACATAGCAAAACACATATAAAATGCACCGGAACAAATGTGGTGTGAACTGTAAGCGAAAACATATCCGGAACACATCCAGAGTGTGTTTTTGTTGTGTGAACTGGCCCTTAAAATACAGAGATAAAAAAAAGCAGAGGTGAGATATTATTTGAAAAGCTGCTTTGAACCTATGTATTAAAATACCCCAAAATCAAATAAAAAAGGCTTTATTTACTTCAGATGTCCAGCTGTCATTTTTCAAAATTACATTTCTGACCAATGCTATATAAGAATACTAGACTACATAAGAAATTGTGTTAAATAGGAGAAAACATTCCAAAAAAATGAAAACAAACACCTAATTAGTTGCTACTGGGCACCGATGATCAACCAATATAAATACGTTTGAAAGGTGCCAAATTAAATCAGATATGCATTTTCAGGTTTCTAAAAATAAAATTTTTCTGTAAATGATTTAATATGAATAACTCATGAATAAATATTTATTCTAAAAATATTAATGGACTTCACTTCCACTTATGTGAGTCTGTACATAATTCCCTAAACTTATTAATTAAAGGTACAGATTGCAAAGAGTGGGTAAAGTTCACAAAACATAATGGGAGCTGATTTTTTTCATGTCAGGTATGAGGGATCACACACAAGGGGGGAGTTACTAAAACTGGAGCACACAGAATCTTGTGCAGCTTTGCATAGGAACCAACCAGCTTCTAGTTTTCATTTGCAAAGCTTAACTGAACAAGCTGAAGTTAGAAGCTGATTGGTTGCTGTATACAGCTGCACCAGATTCTATGTGCTCCAGTTTTAGTAAATCTCCCCCACAGAAGGCAAACACCAAACAGTTATCATGGGATACCATCAGTATTTTTTCCCAAAAGGGGAAAATGCAGTCAGGTCCATAAATATTGGGACATCAACACAATTCTAACATTTTTGGCTCTATGCACCACCACAATGGATTTGAAATGAAACAAACAAGATGTGCTTTAACTGCAGACTGTCAGCTTTAATTTGAGGGTTTTTACATCCAAATCAGGTGAACAGTGTTGGAATTACAACAGTTTGCATATGTGCCTCCCACTTGTTAAGGGACCAAAAGTAATGGGACAATTGGCTTCTCAGCTGTTCCATGGCCAGGTGTGTGTTATTCCCTCATTATCCCAATTACAATGAGCAGATAAAAGGTCCAGAGTTCATTTCAAATGTGCTATTTGCATTTGCAATCTGTTGCTGTCAACTCTCAAGATGACATCCAAAGAGCTGTCACTATCAGTGAAGCAAGCCATCATTAGGCTGAAAATACAAAACAAACCCATCAGAGAGATAGCAAAAACATTAGGCGTGGCCAAAACAACTGTTTGGAACGCACCTGTGATCTCAGCAACACCAAAAGACCCGGAAGACCATGGAAAACAACTGTGGTGGATGACCGAAGAATTCTTTCCCTGGTGAAGAAAACACCCTTCACAACAGTTGGCCAGATCAAGAACACTCTCCAGGAGGTAGGTGTATGTGTGTCAAAGTCAACAATCAAGAGAAGACTTCACCAGAGTGAATACAGAGGGTTCACCACAAGATGGAAACCATTGGTGAGCCTCAAAAACAGGAAGGCCAGATTAGAGTTTGCCAAACAACATCTAAAAAAGCCTTCACAGTTCTGGAACAACATCCTATGGACAGATGAGACCAAGATCAACTTGTACCAGAGTGATGGGAAGAGAAGAGTATGGAGAAGGAAAGGAACTGCTCATGATCCTAAGCATACCACCTCATCAGTGAAGCATGGTGGTGGTAGTGTCATGGCGTGGGCATGTATGGCTGTCAATGGAACTGGTTCTCTTGTATTTATTGATGATGTGACTGCTGACAAAAGCAGCAGGATGAATTCTGAAGTGTTTCAGGCAATATTATCTGCTCATATTCAGCCAAATGCTTCACAACTCATCGGACGCCGCTTCACAGTGCAGATGGACAATGACCCAAAGCATACTGCAAAAGCAACCAAAGAGTTTTTTAAGGGAAAGAAGTGGAATGTTATGCAATGGCCAAGTCAATCACCTGACCTGAATCCGACTGAGCATGCATTTCACTTGCTGAAGACAAAACTGAAGGGAAAATGCGCCAAGAACAAGCAAGAACAGAAGACAGTTGGAGTAGAGGCCTGGCAGAGCATCACCAGGGATGAAACCCAGCGTCTGGTGATGTCTATGTGTTCCAGACTTCAGGCTGTAATTGACTACAAAGGATTTGCAACCAAGTATTAAAAAGTGAAAGTTTGATTTATGATTATTATTCTGTCCCATTACTTTTGGCCCCTTAACAAGTGGGAGGCACATATGCAAACTGTTGTAATTCCTACACCGTTCACCTGATTTGGATGTAAATACCCTCAAATTAAAGCTGACAGTCTGCAATTAAAGCACATCTTGTCTGTTTCATTTCAAATTCATTGTGGTGGTGTATAGAGCCAAAAATGTTAGAATTGTGTCGATGTCCCAATATTTATGGACCTGACTGTACTTGTTCAAATATTGGTGACATTCTTTACTGGTTAAGGAAAACATATTTTGAGTGGTTGCTTCCATCTTGGAAGTTTTGTCATGTGCCCTAGACTTCTTCACTGCTGCATTCATCAGCAGAACAGATATTAAACAAAGCTCTAATGAATCACTTTACCTGTGGCGCTCCGGCTCTGGCTTTTATCTCCCTGACTTCATTGTGGTATTGCTGCCGAATGAGCTCCAGCTGTTTCAGATGTTCCTGTCATGCAAACATTAGTTCTTATAAACCATGTGCTACTACACATTCAGGTTCTATGTCTAACTATCCAGTTTACCCAAGCAGTATACATACTGCTTGGGTAAACTGAATAATTAGACATAGAACCTGAAATCTTTGAGATGTGACCTCTGGACATAACATAAAACTCAGTAATAAACATGCTCGAAAAAAAATAGCTATTTACCATTATCTAATCTTTTTTTGTTATGCAGTGCATTCCCAAATGAGATGTAACTTTCCACATCTGTTCCAAACCTGCAACAACCCGAAAAGTCTGTGTGCACCACTACCATTCCTGTACACTGCTGGGACCCAAATAGCCATAGGATCCACAGGAACAATCATACACTATATTGCCAAAAGTATTGGGACACCCCTCCAAATCATTGGATTCAGGTGTTCCAATCACCTCCGTGGCAACACGTGTATAAAATCAAGCACCTAGATATGCAGACTGCTTCTACAAACATTTGTAAAAGAATGGGTCGCTGTCAGGAGCTCAGTGAATTCAAGTGTGGTCCCGTGATAGGTTGTCACCTGTGCAATAAGTCCATCCGTGAAATTTCCTTGCTATTAAATATTCCACGGTCAACTGTTAGTGGTATTATAACAAAGTGGAAACAACAGCAACTCAGCCACGAAGTGGTAGGTCACGTAAAATGACAGAGCGGGGTCAGCGCATGTTTAAAAGTACAGTGCGCAGAAGACACCAAATGTCAACAGCTAAAGACCTCCAAACTTGGTGTGGCTTTCAGATTAGCACAACAGCAGTGTGTAGAGAGCTTCATGGAATGGGATTCCATGACCGAGCAGCTGCATCCAAGCCTTACATCACCAAGTGCAATGCAAAGCGTCAGATGCAGTGGTGTAAAGCACACCGCCACTGGACTCTAGAGCAGTGGAGACGTGTTCTCTGGAGTGATGGATCACGCTTCTTTGTCTGGCAATCCGATGGATGTGTCTGGGTTTGGCAGTGGCCAGGAGAACAGTACTTACCTGATTGCATTGTGCCAAGTGTAAAGTTGGGTGGAGGGGGGATTATGGTGTGGGGTTGTCTTTCAGGGGTTGGGCTAGGCCTCTTAGTTCCAGTGAAGGGAACTCTTAAGGCATCAGCATACCAAGACATTTTGGACAATTCCATGCTCCCAACTTTGTGGGAACAGTTTGGGGATGGCCCCTTCCTGTTCCAACATGACTGCACACCAGTGCACAAAACAAGGTCCATAAAGACATGGATAAGTGAGTTTGGGGTGGAGGAACTTGACTGGCCTGCACAGAGTCCTGACCTCAACCTGAAAGAACACCTTTGGGATGAATTAGAATGGAGACTGCAAGCCAGGCCTTCTCATCTGATATCAGTGCCTGACCTCAGAAATGCACTTCTGGAAGAATGCTCAAACATTCCCAAAGACAAACTCCTAAACCTTGTGGACAGCCTTTCCAGAAGAGTTGCAGCTGTTATAGCTGCAAAGGATGGGCCAACTCAATAATGAACCCTACGTACCAAGACTGGGATGCCATTAAAGTTCATATGCGTGTAAAGGCAGGCGTCCCAATACTTTTGGCAATATAGCGTATATACATATATACATACACACACAGTATACATGGTAATAATATGGTCACGACCTAATAGTCTAGAACAGGGGTCTCCAAGCTTTTTCAGTATGAGGGCTACATCATATATTACACGAACATTCATGGACAGAAAAAAAAATACAGTTTTATAAAGGAATTAATAAAATGTAGATGAATGAATACACTTTATATGTTTTTTTGTTTTTGTTGTAATCAGGAAGATATGAACAACAGGGAAAGAACTTCAGTAAAACAAAAAAAAAATGTTTCAAATAAACTTTTGCCACCAATAAAGGTTGAAAAAAATTAAGTTCAGCCTGTATCTTTCTTATCTATTGTCTGCATCTTATCCCCTTTCACATCAGAGTCCCCCTTACGTCAGAGCAGTGAAGCCAAACGTCAGTATTTTTACTGTCAGCCAGTAGCACTTTTCTCCTGCCAGTGACAGGAAATGGTTGCCCGTTAAAAATATGGCTGTGACGCTCGGCTGGTCATGTGCGGGTCTGAGAGTCAGGAGCAAGGCAAGCCGGGAGCAGGAATGTCAGTGCTGTTTGGACTGGAGTGAACTGAAAAGACCACCTTGCATAGAGAGAGACTGTCACTGTGACTCAGGAGGCTACGTGTCCTATTGGTGTGGTGTGATTGTGTGGGCTGCTGCACACTGCTGTCAGTGTCACTTTGACAGTAAGTTTCATGTGTATGTGCCTGCCCATTCTAATTTCTTGCCCTCCTGAGTCCTGTCCCTGAGCTACTTACTTACTATATTGAAAAGAAAAGAAAAATTTTGTTTCTTGCCTTGATATCTACCTTAACCCCCCTAGCAGTCTGATTATGTCAATATTTCTGTGCTCAAAGCTGTACATTTTTTTGCATGGAAATATGTTGTTTTTTTATTGTAGGCCTGTAATTTTTAATAAAATAAATAATCATAAAAAATTATAATAAATTTAATTCAATAATGTGATCAAACCAAAAACACTGAAATTTGAAATATAGCACCAAGTTTGCACATCACTGAGCTAAGTCACAAAATCGTTTTCAGTGTCTGATGACGAATTTCCCCACGAATCATTATCACTCAATTCTGCAAGTGGTTCTGATTTACTATTGCTGTTCTCTAGCTGGTCTAAAACTGCTTTTGACCTAAAGGGACGCTTTTTGGACACCATGGACGTTTCTCAGTTTCCAGGCAGTAAAAGTAAGAATGCAGGCAGGGCACAGGACAAAGCACTCGGGACAAAATGTATGTTAAATGGTTTGATACAGTAATGTTATACTGTGTGATTTTAGTGTATTAAGTGAATATCACTTTTAAAATGTTTTAATTTTCTGTCCCCCGTACGTCCCAACGCTCGCAGGGAACAGAACCCAGAAGACAGATACCGGCATCGGCCGGAGGAGATGGCCGGGGATGCTGCAGGGGGGACATCACGGGAGCGAAGGACAAGGTAAGTGATCGAGGGAATCCCCGAGCAACGCTGCAGGGTAATTCCGAGTGCATACAAAAAAGGGGGGTTGTGAAAAGAGATTCACAGAAAAGCGGCTACATAATGAACAGAACGTGACACTAAGGGAATAATTTCCAAAAATTATGCTTTATTACACACAAATGAATATGACATATGGGCATTTGCCCTGGTTTACCATCACCTCAGTATGAGACAATACACACAGACCTAAAACCATTTAAAATGACACAAAAACCGGTCTAAATGTATGTGTAGCAGGGAAAATGGCTACATGAGTCTAGTGTCCCTGCAACACAAACACACAGGTGAACACTTCCCTAGGGAGGTGTATCCAAAAATTATGCCATGGGCATACCATAATAGAGGATATAAGGGATTAAACAGTAACCATAATGGCAAATCCCTATCAAGAAATCCAAAAAATTATGCTGTAAATATATCACATGTATGCAATGGAGCAAGCACAATATGCGTCAAAAAGGAGAGTAGCAGGCCTCAGACCTGTATGAAGGAAGACATAAATGTCAAATATATTGTACAATACATTCCTGTGCCGGCACAAGTGGTTGGGGCCCATTCATCTGTAATATAGATAGCTGTTTCCTAGAGCTCTTGGATGGGAATATGCCCCATTTATTTCCAGGATGGAAGAAAAGATGCACACAGCAGCACTCTGCTTGAAATGGTTTCTTCACCACTACATGTGGACTATACACCACTTTTTGTAGGAAAAAACAAGACACATCCCAAAGACTCTTCTGCCTGTTGAAATATATATGGTATATCTTGTTTCCTATACAAAGCACCATGATGTCCCCATCCTGTAGTGAAACAAACAATATGTGGGAAGTCACTGACAGAGCTCACACTCTATAGAAGATATATAGGTCATATAGATCACAGAGGACCATATATCTAATGTCCTGCAACAATCCACTCACCACCTGTGCTATGGATAACGGGAATGAAAGAGAAATCCTTCATAGGTACTGCCATACAGGGCCAAGGCGGCCAAGGAACCACCGCTGACATCCGCCGATATCGGCGGATGTCAGCGGTGGTTCCTTGGCCGCCTTGGCCCTGTATGGCAGTACCTATGAAGGATTTCTCTTTCATTCCCGTTATCCATAGCACAGGTGGTGAGTGGATTGTTGCAGGACATTAGATATATGGTCCTCTGTGATCTATATGACCTATATATCTTCTATAGAGTGTGAGCTCTGTCAGTGACTTCCCACATATTGTTTGTTTCACTACAGGATGGGGACATCATGGTGCTTTGTATAGGAAACAAGATATACCATATATATTTCAACAGGCAGAAGAGTCTTTGGGATGTGTCTTGTTTTTTCCTACAAAAAGTGGTGTATAGTCCACATGTAGTGGTGAAGAAACCATTTCAAGCAGAGTGCTGCTGTGTGCATCTTTTCTTCCATCCTGGAAATAAATGGGGCATATTCCCATCCAAGAGCTCTAGGAAACAGCTATCTATATTACAGATGAATGGGCCCCAACCACTTGTGCCGGCACAGGAATGTATTGTACAATATATTTGACATTTATGTCTTCCTTCATACAGGTCTGAGGCCTGCTACTCTCCTTTTTGACGCATATTGTGCTTGCTCCATTGCATACATGTGATATATTTACAGCATAATTTTTTGGATTTCTTGATAGGGATTTGCCATTATGGTTACTGTTTAATCCCTTATATCCTCTATTATGGTATGCCCATGGCATAATTTTTGGATACACCTCCCTAGGGAAGTGTTCACCTGTGTGTTTGTGTTGCAGGGACACTAGACTCATGTAGCCATTTTCCCTGCTACACATACATTTAGACCGGTTTTTGTGTCATTTTAAATGGTTTTAGGTCTGTGTGTATTGTCTCATACTGAGGTGATGGTAAACCAGGGCAAATGCCCATATGTCATATTCATTTGTGTGTAATAAAGCATAATTTTTGGAAATTATTCCCTTAGTGTCACGTTCTGTTCATTATGTAGCCGCTTTTCTGTGAATCTCTTTTCACAACCCCCCTTTTTTGTATGCCTCTTTTGGCTACTGAATGGAGACCATACATTGGGTGACACGTTAATGTATTTAATAACCTCTTTAATAACTATCTTAGTATAATTCTGAGTGCAGCTCGGGGTTACTGCTTCTGGTACTGAAAGTTAACCCCGAGCTACACTCAGGAATACCACCAGGGAGGTTAAATCACATTGCTAATTGCATATTCTACTTGTTTGTAGCTTAAATACTGACATTTTTGCTTAAAACCGTAAATTTTTAAATGGCAGTAAAAACTTGGCTGTGCCAGTAAATTTTGTGTGTCGTGTCAGTGAATTTCATTCAGGTAGATTGGCAACACTGCATCAGAGCCACCCTACATTAATGTCTGTCAGAGTTCCCCTTACATTAGCATTCCCCTTTCCATCAAAGTCCCTGTTAGATCAGAGTCCATCTTTATAATAGAGCCCCCATCAGAATCCTAGCAGCCTGAGAAGACAATGATGGAAGTGATAATTGCATGGCAGGGGAACCTGTGTTGGAGACTTGGTGGGTAGAAGTAGATCTCTGCTGACCCGAAGTGTGACCTGTGTGAGAACACAGTGGGCCTACATTGAGGATACACCACTAACCTTAGCTGCAGGCCAGAGAAAATCTTCTAGTAGCCAGATTTGGCCAGCAGGTCATAGTTTGGAGACCCCTGGACTAGTGTGTCATGTAACCCTATTAATATGTAAAATGTTTGGACGTGTACAGCGAACCAGAAACTTCAAATATATAAATTAAAAAAATGAACATCTTAAGTAATTCCAACAGCAATATTATACTGCAAGTACCTCATCATTCCTTTGTTCCTTTTGTGGAGCTCTGTTTAATGCTGCGTCAGGACGTATTTCATGCCTTGACACTGGAGTATGCTTTCTAAACTGGTCGGCAGAAGATGGGCGCAGCCCCTAAAAGAAAAAAAGTCAAGAAAAATGTTATACTCTTTTGCAGATTTAATGCGTATTTTCATCTATATGATTGGTTTGCCAATTTTTTTTTGTTCCGTTAGCCTTTTGTAGTTATAATGTTAGAACCATGGCACCACCTGCCTGGAGTTTGCATGTTCTCCCTGTGCCTGCATGGGTTTCCTTTGGGTACTCCGGTTTCCTCCCACACTCCAAAGACATGCTGGTAGGTAAGTTAGACCCTGTCTAATTTGGCCCTAGTATGTGTATGTATGAATGTGAGTTAGGGACCTTAGATTGTACGCCCCTTGAGGGTTAGGGACTGATGTGGATGTACAATATATATGTCAAGCGCTGCGTACACTGACGGCGCTATATAAGTACCTGAAATAAATAAATATGATTAGTCAAGCTATGTGCTGTAGTACCAGACTTCACCAGAAGGTGATGTAATAACTATAAACTGCAGCTCTTAGATAAAACCCAGCAGCAGTAAGGCCCTTTTCACACACTTGGTCCAATCCGGTCTACCTGTCAGTTTTTCAGGACCTGAACAGGCCCTCCATTCAGCTCTATAGAGCGGCAGGTATGTGCGGACTTATGTAATATGTAAGAAGGATAAAATCTAACAAACTGTGATGCTAGTTATTGGGCAGCACATTTGCTAAATGGTTAGCACTTCCGCCTGGCAGTGCTAGGGTCAGTGGTTCGAATCCCAACCATGGCACCAACTGTCTGGAGTTTGCATGCTCTCCCTGTGCCTGCGTGGGTTTCCTCCCACACTCCAAAGACATGCTGGTAGGTGAATTGGCAGCTGTATAAATTGGCCCTAGTACATGTATGTATGAATGTGAGTTAGGGACCTTAGACTGTATGCCGCTTGAGGGTTAGGGACCAATGTGATTGTACAATATATATATATATATATATATATATATATATATATATATATATATGTAAAGCGGTGCATAAATTAACGGCGCTATATAAGTACCTGTAATAATAATATTTAAAATATATAATTAACTCATCTAAAGACCTCTATACAGCAATATAGTTAATACAAGTGTACATGTTATATATACATAAGGGTATTTGCACACAGTGAAAGTGTATAAACATCAGATTCCTAGCAGATCATTTCTGTGTAAAAACCTGAGGATGGGTGTATAATATATGCACATATTCACGTGTTTTCACGCATGTGTGTACATGCCTGTAAGTCCTCTGGAACATTGGACTTTTTCCAGCTGCTGTTTTTGGCTTTTGACATTCTTGTCTACAGCCAGTAAACTTCCCAGCATGTTATCGTATGTGTCCATGCACACATTGACTGTAATCATTGGTTTTTGGCAGGGGCGTTTTTTGGCTGGAAAAAACCCCCAGAACTAGTGGGTTTCTAAGAGTAGTATTTTTGCTGTAAAAATGCTCTAAAGCTGAAAAACGCGTTAATTCGCACCAAACCAGCGTTTTTGGATGTTTTTTGAGCAAAAAAAATGGTAAAAAGTGCAAATGCGTAAAAACGCAGCTAAACGGTAATGCAAAACGCTAAAAAACGCTGAAATACATATGTTTTAACATGACTTTACACAGCTAACGTTACCAGTGTTATTAAAACACCCAATGTTCATGGAGCCTTAAAATCCTTCTAGCTTTTCTTTGTTGCACTGTATATGCATACACCCATAAAATACTGTGCAGCAACAGAGATGATTTTTTTTTTTTACTGATCTATACACAGTGCAAATTTACATGCCTGTGGTTCATGCTGTATAGGTTGCATTTAGATCAGTTATAAAAAAAGGCTTGAATGCCTAAAAACATTGCATTTTTAGCTGCAGGTAGTCTAATGATGTCATCCCTTGTCTTTAAATGTAGAACTATAGGCAAAACGTTTTTTTCATTTTGGATAGAGGAAAGCAGGGTTATAACCCCTGTCAGTTATTTTCTTTTTTTGCCATCTGTGTCCCATTTGGAAGATTTACCTTCACTTCCTGTCCCATAGCCAAAACAGGAAGTGAGAAAATCTCTGCAAATTAAGGGAACTCCTTGTGGACCCCTAGGTCTCAAGAACTAGTGTTCCCATTGGAAAATTTCCCCTCTATTACTTTTCTGGGGACAACCCAAAATTTGGGGATTTCTTTTACTTTCACTTTCATGATAACGGTAGACAGGACAAATAGAGAGGGTGAATCTCCCTAACAGTAGCACAGACAGCAATCAAAAAACCTAAAGCAGGCTATAGACAAGTCGAAATAAAAACGAATATTCTGTTGATCGAAACACAAAGATAGCTCATATGATTGTGCCATCTATTGTTTCGATTTTCTAAAAAGAAGCCAACATGTTGGATCAGGTGCTTTTGATTGCGGCATGAAAATCTCGTGTAGCAGCTGGCACACTAATGATGCAAAAAACAAATGATCTGACGATCGACACAAATTTTGTTTGTTTTTCGACTCGTCTATGGCCTGCATAATAAGTATTCTAATCCCTCTCCACTCTGTCTTTAACTACAAAACAAAATTTGTCTTTTGTTATACTTTAAAGTCCTTCCATAGCTTTCAGATTTCTGTCAATGCTTTGTGTGGACAAGTCTATGGGTCTTTCCGGGGTGGCCCCGCCCAACTGTCAAACCACTGGAGCAGGCAGAAGGCTGGAAGCTATCATCGGAAGCGGAGCCTTTTTTTAAAAAATTCTTATTTTGGGTCAGCGGCGGTGACAGCGGGCATTGTGATTGACGTTGGATCTACTGCGTGGGACATTCTTTTAGTTTTTTCTTTAAATAAAGGACTTGTCAAAGACCGTGTCCTGTCTTTTTTCACACTACACTTTTTGTTTTTTGTGAATGAGTAGGGGTACTATGTACCCCTACTCATTCACATGGGGGGGTCAGGATCTGGGGCCCCCTTGTTAAAGGGGGCTTCCAGATTCCGATAAGCCCCCTGCCCGCAGACCCCCACAACCACCGGCTAAGGTTGTGGGGAAGAGGCCCTTGTCCCCCTGCCCCAAAGCACCCCCGCATGTTGATGGCATGTGCCCTGGTATGGTTCAGGAGGGGAGGTTTCTCATTTGGTTGCTAAATTTCAGGTACAGAAAGCACAGAAAAATCAAATATTTTCAATGCTTATTTGTATTGTTTTTTTATTTCTGCAAATTACTTACAATTCACTTGCAATGTACAACTTGTGTACAAATGTAGAACTTGCTAGACAATTTGAATACTCCTTATCACAGCCCGCTCCCTCCTTGCACATCATAACCCTCTCTTCTTTTGGGATTGTTTAATTACTATCTGTGCTGACCCAGCTCTACTGCCACCCTTTTCATCTCCCTACATAAGAGGCACAAAGGGGAATACTATAGAGCGTCACTTGATTGACAGCTCTAGGTCTGCCGTGAATATGGACATCACATTCAAGATGGTGGCGCTCAGCAGCAGTCTCAAGTTTTTTGGATGTCTACACATGGGAGGCTTTTACAGGTAAATAACATGCCTGAAATACATTAAAGTGGTTCTAAAGCCTCATGGTTTTCTACCTTAATGCATTCTCTGTATTATGGCAAAAAATACCTTCTGTTGCAGAGGATCACTCCCCTCCCCCAGCCCTCTTTATACTTATCTGAACCCAATCTTGATCCAGTATGCACGAGAGCAGTGGCTCTCCCAGCTTTGTCCCTCCTTACTGGGCAGACTGATAGCAGCAGGAACCATTGACTCCCGCTCCTCTGAATCAAATTTTATAACGAGGAGGCAGGGCCGAGCTCTACTGTCTGTGTTAATAGACACAGACAGAGAGGCTCAGGAGCGAGCCCACATATGTGTCACCATAGGAAGAGGATCCTATTGTGGCACACAGAGAAGAGGAGATGATGAGAGCACCGGCGGGGGACCCCTGAAGTGGAGGATCGGGGGTGCTGTGTGCAAAACCATCGCAAAGAGCAGTTAGGTCTAATATTTTGTTATTTTAAATAAAAAACATTGGAAGCTATAATATCACTTTAAATGCATGTATAATCATATGGGAATTTTTTTTTTGCTGAAATAAAGGTTCTGGGTGCCTTGCAGCAATCTAAAAAGTGAGTGATACTGACTGGCATTTAGTGGAGCCTAGTTTTCATAGCTCAGCTTACCTGTAGGGACTTGTGTACTTTTCCCAGGAAAAAAATCTTTTAATTTCAATTTCTCTGTAATGCATAAAATAAACTCACCAGCTGCTTTTCAACCTTTATCTTAATCCTTTCTGCTTCCTGTTTTCTTTGTAAAAAATCATTCCTAGAAATTGAGAGGTGAGAAAGGATCATAAATTGGTAAGGTCTGCTGGCAATGTACAGTACATCCAGAAAGTATTCACAGCGCTTAACTTTTGCCACATTTTGTTATGTTACAGCCTTATTCCAAAATGGATTAAATTAATTTTTTTCCTCCACATTCTACAAACAATACCCCATAATGACAATGTGCAAGAAGTTTGTTTTGAAATTTTTGCATGCCTTTCCTAATCATGTCCAATCAACTGAATTTCCCACAGGTGGACTCCAATCAAGTTGATGAAACACCTCAAGGATGATCAGTGGGAACAGGATGCACCAGAGCTCAATTTTGATTGTCATGGCAAAGGCTGTGAATACTTATGTACAGGTGTTTTTTTTCGGTTTTTATTTTTATTAAATTGCAAAAGATTTCAAAACAATCTTCTTTTACATTGACATTATGGGGTATTGTTTGTGGAATGTTGAGAAAAAAAATTAATTTAATCCATTTTGGAATAAGGCTGTAACATAAAATGTGACAAAAGTTAAGCGCTGTGAATACTTTCTAGATGCATTGTATGTGATGATTAAACTATAAAGCAAATGTCACATTAAAGAATAGTTTTGTTATATAGTATTACTGTACAATCAAGTCATGAAAAGCAGTACTGTATATTTGAAATTTATTTAGCCACAACTTATTTAAATTTTTTTTAAATGTTTTAGATGAGGGAAGGGTTAGAGCTTCACAGTTGTCCCTGAAATAGGAGAGAAAATCTACCCGCTTTTGACAGATGTCCTCTTGTCTCTCTGAAGGAGGAATGAAACACAGGCAGCAAAAATAATGACAAGGGTTTCATTTTCTATGTGTCCTGGTTCAACCCAATTTTTGAAAACTGAACACACGAACAGGGAAAATTGCTCTCAAATCACCCTAACCTGGCTGTAAACACCAATCATGTATAGTACACAGAGGGTCAAGTCATAGAAAGCTCAGTGGGGAAAGGAAAGTTTTATTTTCTTAATGATGTTACTCACATAATACCCCAATCAAAAAAATGTATAATTTTATGCAATGTGGCCATACATGGATCAAAATTCGGCAGGTTCAAAAGGGACCAGTCGAATTTTGATTCATGTATGAGTATTGTGGTTTAACAGAAATTGATCTACTGACAATGCTGTCAGAGTGTAGGAGCACCCTGTATAACATCTATTGTAGCAGTACATACACATATTGTGGAGAATCGATGCGGTGGTTAATCGGCGGCCCATGGTAAGGGTGGTAATCCTGGGGTTTCCTCTGCATGTCATTCAACCTTGCGTAATAATGTTCATATTGTCCATATATCTTTGCAGCTGGTGGTTTATCAATAACCTCCATCCTTTGTCTCCAGTTCTGATCATGCACCTGAGCAGACACAACATTGTTAGGCAAAGCTCCTAAAAACATACGTTTGAAAGGCCACAGAAAAGAAACATCGAAATTCAATATGTAGTTTTTCAAGGTGGTTCTGAAAATAAGAGGAATAATCTGTTTGCTGTGGACAACTCTACACTGTCTTTTCCTCACTTTTTTAGAACACTCAAAATATTCCATGCAAAACAGTTAAAGCATTATCACACAAATGACAAATAATTACCATAACAGGACTGTGATGTTGCACTCGTGAAGGGGGCTTCCATTCGTGCCTGTATGGATATTCCACTCTTCTCGGAGGTGTCACCACTTTTTGTCTTGCAGGCTGAACTTCCAGAGCTTTGACCTTCTCATTTCTTGGAACTTTGGGAAACACGATGTATAAATCTCTATAAAACTTTCTACAAATTAAATCTATATATTAAAAGAATGGGTAAACAGGCATCGTTTGAGGTCTGGTTAGACGTTTCTAGTTAATAAGCATCTATACCAATGACAAAGGGGTCCGCACAGTAGAAAAAGAAGGGATAGTGTGTAAAAATGAAACCCCAGCAGGCTTCTACAATGCAGGCTTCTCATTTGGTTGCTAAATTTCAGGTACAGAAAGCACAGAAAAATCTAATATTTTCAATGCTTACTTGTATTGTTTTTTATTTCTATAAACACTTTCTATTAACTGGCAATATGCCATAAATACTAGTGTAACATGTAACATGTTGAGAAAGGTGAACTTATCCTTTATGTTCAATTGACTACAGCTGGCCATAGATGATAGTTTTTTAATAACACAAGCACAAGCAAGGTGGATGGAGAAACTCCCCCATCCAGCCAGGGCATTGTATTCTGACAGGGGGACTCTCCGCTGTCATAATACACTGATCAGTGGCTGCAGCCACTGATCGAGAAGAGATTTCCATCATTACAGTATGACAGAAGTCAATCTAATGATTGATTTTTGTGAAACAGGGACAGTCACACATGGATCAAAATGTGGCCAGGACAAAGTTCAATCCATCTATGGCCAGCTTAAGCTGTAAAGTGTTTTTGAATAATGATCAATGTGTCAGTATGATCTGGTCCTCTTTGCTGACAATAAGGGGTTTATTTACTAAAGCTGGAGAGTCCAAAATCAGACTCCCTTCTGCATAGAAACCAATCAGCTTCCAGGTTTCATTGCCAAAGCTTCATTGAACAAGCTGAGGTTAGAAGCTGATTGGTTTCTATGCAGAAGGGAGTCTGATTTTGGACTCTCCAGCTTTAGTAAATAAACCCCTAAATGTCTTTATGACAAAATATATTTTATAGTTTAGGGAATTTAGCTTATTGGTGACTAAGTCAATACCTCTTATGATATCAAAAATTCTAATTATTTTGCTTTCATTTATAAATCACAGGACATCAACATTTTGAATATTTCACAGATGTCATTTCTATTAATCCCTGTTAATTTTGAGTTGCTTAACTGTCAATCATTGCATTGTCTTAAAAACGATTCCGTGTTTAAACTTTTATAGTATTTTTATGCTACTATATTTAGGATCTTGATGATTAACATTTATTACGGTTTATATGTGTATTTTCAATACTATTTTTACAGCTTTTATGAATATTCCTTGATTTAAGAAAGGAATACAGCAATGTTCCACCAAAATTGTTGTATTCTATTTGTCTTTTCTCAAAGAAGCCCTGGCCTACGAAATCAGAGGGACACATAAGGTTGAACTTGCTGGTCTCTTCTTAACCTATGTAACTTCTGTATTGCCAAAGCATTTTGGACAAGGATGTAATGTGTGAGATATGGGCTACCTCAGTGACCATACAGTCATATAGGGTTACACATGTAGGAGAAAGGTACAACATTTGTGTCCTTGCAGACAAAAGACATAATGTTAGAAACATTTGGACAAAATGGAATTTGTTACCAGGAGATGCCTTCGGGGTGACTGGTCCTCGTGCTTGTCTCACAGGTAGAGGCTTTTTCCTATGCAGTACAGTATGGCTGAACTCCTCCTCTAATAACTGAGAAGCCAACATGACAATTATTATGTCATTCACATACCACACTATGAATCTTCAAATATGAACAACAAAAGCATCGCCAAACAAGATACTTAATCAGCTTAATAAATATATAACTGTATAACTGTTAAAATGTGTTTGATGGTTTTATATAGAGTGTGAAAAGATGACAGCCCCTGCTAGGTTTTTATTGCTGTCTCTGTCCTCACTATCACCCTCTCTATCTGTCTTGGTGACCATTGCCACTAGTACAGAATGTGAAAAAATTATGAAATTTGGGAAATCTTCCAATGGTGACAAAAATAAATAAACTGAAAGGTGTTTTACCATTCTCATCTCTAATGAAATGTATAGTAACTCATAAAAAGAAAATATTTCAGGGTTTGTCCACATCCTGAATGCATACACAGTAAAATCAGTGTCTTCCATTCTCCCAAGTTCATACCATCAAAAAAAAAAAAAGAAAGAGGACAGCAGCTTGCAATTATTTTAAACCGGAATGCATATAAGCCCACCAGAATACATATAAACATGAGGGGGATAAAAAAAATGCAACATCTGACTTGGCTCCCCCGATGATCCATACTCCCCAGTCCACTTTCTGGTTTAGAAGAAAATGTTTGGCAAGCTGTACAGGAGGGGTGCAGTAGCTGTGCATATCTAGAGATGGCTGAAAAAACCTGCGTAGATGTTGAGGTAATCCCAAACAAGAAGCAGGAAGTGACCTCAAAGGAAATGTTAGCATGCTTCTTTAAAATAATGGTTTTAAAAGTGAAAACAAGGGGGGAAAAAGTGCCCGGTTATACGGGTGCAATTTGGGAATTGAAATCGTACCTGAAATCACATCTAATGAATGTGAATGTCAGTGTCTTAACATTTGCGATTTGCTGTAGCGTGATTTCTAAAGTAGTTTTTGCATTACTTTTTCTGCAGTTTTGTTGCGATTTCACATACATAGAATATAATGGAAATCAAACTGCAAATTGCAAGAAATCATTTAAAATCTTTACAAGTGGCAATAAAGTCTTCAGAAATCGCACCTGAAGTGTGAACAAGCCCTTAATATATCATAGTTACATCAGTCAAAAGAGAACTTGTGATTACAATTGTACATAATCATTGCTCTCTGCACTGCATTACTAAATAATCTCACATTTCCTCAATTCCCCCTTCACATTACAGCCCTCCTCCATCTCAGTGCACTTTACATAACAGCCCCCCTTCCCTTACATCACAGCCTCCCTTGCAATCAAAGCCCCCCTTACATCACAGCCCCCCTTTCCCTTTTTTATTAGTGCCCTCAGCACCCTCCTTCACATCATAGCCCCCCTTTACATCACAGACCCCCTTCACATCCACCCCTCCTTTATTTCACAATACACCTTGCAATTACAGCCCCCCTCCCTTACATCACATCCTTTACAGTCTCCCATGGAATCACAGCTTCCCTCTTAAATCACAGTGCCCCTTGAAAATAAAGTCCACCCCTTCCCTTAAATCATAGTCTCCCTTGCAATCACAGCTTCCCTCCCTTACATCACAGACCCCCTTACAATCACAGCTTCACTCCCTTACATCACAGCCCCCTTGCAATCACAGCTTCCCTTGCATACATCACAGCTCCCCTTGTAATCACAGCTTCCCTCCCTTACATCAAAGCTCCCCTTGCAATCACAGCTTCCCTCCCTTACATCAGAGTGCCCCTTTAAAATACAGTCCACCCCTTCCCTTAAATCATAGTCTCCCTTGCAATCACAGCTTCCCTCCCTTACATCACAGCTCCCCTTGCAATCACAGCTTCCCTCCCTTACATCACAGCTCCCCTTGCAATCACAGCTTCACTCCCTTACATCACAGCTCCCCTTGCAATCACAGCTTCCCTCCCTTACATCACAGCTCCCCTTGCAATCACAGCTTCACTCCCTTACATCACAGTCCCCCTTACAATCACAGCTTCACTCCCTTACATCACAGTCCCCTTTGCAATCACAGCTTCCCTCCCTTACATCACAGCTCCCCTTGCAATCACAGCTTCCCTCCCTGACATCACAGTCCCCCTTGCAATCACAGCTTTCCTCCCTTACATCACTGTCCCCCTTGCAATCACAGCTTCCCTCCCTTACATCACAGCTCCCCTTGCAATCACAGCTTCCCTCCCTTACATCACAGTGCCCCTTTAAAATACAGTCCACCCCTTCCCTTAAATCATAGTCTCCCTTGCAATCACAGCTTCCCTCCCTTACATCACAGCTCCCCTTGCAATCACAGCTTCACTCCCTTACATCACAGTCCCCCTTGCAATCACAGCTTTCCTCCCTTACATCACAGTCCCCCTTGCAATCACAGCTTCCTTCCCTTACATTACAGCTCCCCTTGCAATCACAGCTTCCCTCTCTTACATCACAGTCCCCCTTGCAATCACAGCTTCACTCCCTTACATCACAGCCCCCTTTGCAATCACAGCCCCCACTCTACATCACAGTGCCCCTAGCAATCACAGTCCCCTTTGCAATCACAGCCCCCCCCCCCCCCACACACACACAATCCTACCTTAGCACAGCAGGGCAGGAAGTGTGGCAGGTCTGAAAGAAGGGCAAGTACTGGCCAACTTTTCATGTAAATAAGTGGGAGATTGGTTGCTAGGACCGCCCCACATCCTAGCAACCAATGACCACCTAGCAATGGTCAGGATTACTGGAATTCTACGTGTTAAATGTTTAAAAATGTATTTAAGAATGCCTTTCTCTTACACAAAGAAATTACTATGAAACTGAAGCAGGTCTGACTACGAGGCGGATTAACCTCATATCTTTTTACTTACCGTTATATAAACTGACATATCAAATTTGGGGCCAAACAAATAAATCTGATAAAATCTGAGGCAATCACCATGTAAAGTATTTAGTATTCTCACTCAAGGCAACTCCATGGTCTGTGCTATATCGTCCAGTTCGTTAACGTTGTGCATATGCAATGCTGGAAGAATCGGCCGATCGCATTTCTACTGTCACAGGACTGGCTCCTGATCATTAGTCGAGACCAAGAGCTGTCTTTGACAGCTTGGTCACTGTGCTGGGAGCTCCCCGCACAGCAAAGCCCATGGACATACAGTATATGTGCAGTGTGTGTGCATTACAATCCATCCTCTTTGCCACTATACATATGCATTATGTGTGTGGCAAGAGCTTAAAATCTAGATAAATATGTGGTATGACGTGTCCTTCTAGGTAATGATCCAGGGCTTGCAGTCTTACCTCCAGATAATTACATATTATTATTATTATTATTATTACATCGAGTTTATATAGCGCCAAAGGGTTTGCTCAGCGCTGTACAATAGAGGGGGGGACATTACATGAAACAGTAACTACAAACAGCACACGAGGGGTTAGAGGGCCCTACTCTTTCGAGCTTACAGTCTAGGAGGGAGGGGGTAGTGGTATAGGAGGAAGTGGCTGTGAGGGATGGAGTGGTAGGAGGAATGAAGGAGAACGGCTGTTAGGTGAGGGTAGGGTAGGCTTCCCTGAAGAGGTGGGTTTTCAGGGAGCGCCTGAAGGTGAGGAGGGAAGGTGACAGTCTGATGGATTGGGGTAGTGAGTTCCAGAGGATGGGGGAGGACCTGGAGAAGTCTTGCAGTCATGCGTGGGAGGAGGAGACCAGGGAGCAAGATAGAAGGAGGTCCTGTGAAGAGCAAAGGGTACGGGTAGGGTGGTACCTGGGAATCAGGTTGGTGAGGTAGTTAGGGGCAGTGTTGTGAATGGCTTTGTAGGTCAGAGTGAGTAGTTTGAATTTGATGCGTTGGGCAATAGGGAGCCAGTGGAGGAATAGGCAGAGGGGGGTGGCAGAGGTGGAGCGGTTGGTGAGGTGGATGAGTCTAGCCGCCGAGTTCAGGATGGTCTGAAGCGGGGAGAGCCTGCACTGGGGTAGGCCGGTGAGGAGGGAGTTGCAGTAGTCAAGGCGTGAGATAATCAGGGAGTGTACGAGTAGTTTAGTGGTGCCTGGGGTAAGGAAGGGACGTATCTTGGCGATGTTGCGAAGGTGGAGCCTGCATGTGTTTGTAAGTGATTTGACATGAGGTTGGAAGGAAAGGTTTGAGTCCAGAATGACGCCAAGGACTTTGGCATGCGGGGCGGGATTGATGGTGGTGTTGTTGGTAGTGATGGATACGATGGGTGGCGGCTCGGGCAGGGGGAAAGACAAGAAGCTCGGTTTTGGAGAGGTTAAGCTTGAGGAAATGGAGCGACATCCAGTCAGAGATGTCGTTTAGGAGGTGAGTGATGCGGGCGGAGAATGTGGGGGTGAGGTGAGGCGTGGAGAGGTAAATTTGAGTGTCATCAGCGTAGAGGTGGTAGTTGAAGCCGTGGGAGTGTATGAGTTTGCCAAGGGAGGAGGTGTAGATGAAGAAGAGAAGGGGTCCAAGGACAGAGCCCTGGGGGACCCCAACAGAGAGGGGGAGGGAAGGGGAGGTGGCACCGTTGTAGGAAACGTTGAAGGAGCGTCGAGATAGGTAAGAGGAGAACCAGAAGAGAGCGGTGTCTATGATGCCAAGGGAGAGTAGTTTATTAAGGAGGAGGGGGTGGTCAACTGTGTTGAAGGCCGCGGAGAGGTCCAGGAGAAGGAGGACAGAGTAGTTGCCTTTGGCGGTTAGTAGGTCGTTGGTGATTTTGAGGAGGGCGGTTTCGGTGGAGTGTAGGGGACGGAAGCCGGACTGTAGTGGATCAAGGAGGTTGTTGTCAGTTAGGTGGGCGCTTAGGCGGTCGTAGACTAAGCGCTCAAGGAGCTTGGAAGTGAGTGGCAGCAGGGAGATGGGTCTGAGGTTGTTTGGGTCAGTGGGGTCCAGGGAGGGCTTTTTGAGTATGGGTGTGATGTGCGCATGCTTTAGGGGGGAGGGGAATACGCCAGTAGAGAGGGAGAGATTGAAGATGTGGGTGAGGAAGCGGATGAGGGAAGAGGGGGGTGGTGACCGGAGGAGTTGAGAGGGGATAGGATCCAGGGGGCAAGTAGTGAGGCGGGCTTCTGAGAAGACCCTAGTGACTTCCTCAGTGGTAGCAGGGCTGAAGGAGTGCAGTGCTGGGGGGTTACGGTAAGCGGGCCCTTGGGTGTGGTGGGGGGCAGTGCGGTTGCGAGGTCAGAGGAGGGAAGAGATGAGGGGAGATGGGGGGGGGGGAGGCTAGGTGAGGAGGTAGATTGCGAGTTGACTATGTCCTTACGGATTGCGTCAATCTTGTTGTGGAAATGAGTGGCACTCGTGGGTGGTAAGTGAGGTACTGAGTGGAGGAGGGGGGGAGAGAGTAGGGACTTGAAGGTGGAGAAGAGTCGGCGAGGGCAGGTGGAGAGGGTGTTGATCAGGTTTACGAAGTAGGCCTGCTTGGCGGCGTGGAGGGAGGAGGTGTAAGTGAGGAAGGCAGATTTGTAGAGGGAGAACGCATGAGGGGACCTGGTTTTGCGCCATAGTCTCTCCAGCGCGTGACTGAGACGTTTGAGGCATTTAGTATGGTCGTTCTGCCATGGTTGGAGCGGTCTGGGTTTGATGTTGCGTGTGGTTAGGGGTGCAAGAGAGTCTAGGGTAGCTGATAGTGAGTCGTTGTACGTGGTGGTGGCTAGGTCAGGACATGACAGTGGAAGGATGCCGTCGTGTAGGCGGTCGGCAGCCGAGTGGAGGGGGGCCGGATTCAGGTTGCGGAGGTTGCGGCTGGTCATGGTTTGGCGCTCTGGGGGGGGGGGGAGTTAGGGGAAGGGGAGATGGAGTACATTATGAGGTGGTGGTCGGAGAGAGGGAAGGGGGTGTTAGTGAAATGGTTGAGGGTACAGAGGTGGGAGAAGACGAGGTCCAGGGTGTTCCCATTGATGTGGGTGGAGGATTGAGTGTACTGTGTGAGCGCGAAGGAGGAGGTTAGGTGGAGGAGTTGGGAAGCAGCCGGGTTGTTGTCATTGATGCGGATATTGAAGTCCCCAAGGATGATGGTCGGTAGCTCAGAGGAGAGGAAGAAGGGAAGCCAGGAGGCGAAGTCATCCAGGAAGCGGGGTATGGATCCGGGAGGCCTGTAGATCACTGCGATCCTTAGGGGGGTGGGGGTGAAGAGCCGGATTCAGTGAGCCTCGAAGGAGGAGAAGGATAGGGAGGGGGGGTTAGGGAGGACCTGGAAGGTGCTCAGCGGTTATAGGAGCAAGCCGACACCACCACCTTTGTGACCGCTCAGTCTTGGTGAATGGGACCAGACGAGACCTCCATAGGAGAGTGCCGCAGCGGAGGTAGAGTCAGTGGCCTGTACCCAGGTTTCGGTGATGGCTAGGAGGTTGAGGGAGTGGGAGATAAAGAGGTCATGGATGGCGGTAAGCTTGTTGCAGACCGAGCGGGCGTTCAGGAGTGCAACCGAGAGAGGGGGGATGGATGCGGGGAGGATGGGCACAGGTATGAGGTTGAGGGGGTTGCGGTGGCTGGCGGGAGCAGGGGGGTCCCTAGAGGAGGGGTGAGGTGGTGAGAGGCCAGGGTTCGGGGAGATGTCCCCAGCGGATAGGAGAAGGAGAAGGGTGAGGAAGGTGGCATGGGAATGGGAAGTGCAGGAGCGTGTTGGTCTGATAGTGGTGGTACGTGGGTCGACGGGGGAGTGGAGTAGCAGGAGGAGGTGGTGAGTGCCGTAGTGGGGAGAGGGGAGAAGTGAAGGGGCAATGTAGAGCTGTTTTGGGGGGGTAGGTGGATAGAGGGAGGCGATTTTTGGGATGGAGGAGAGGAAAACAAGGAGGAGGAGTGCAGGTGGCATGTTGGGGTGAGTGGAGTGCTGGTCGGGTCGGGGGAGGTGAAGGGATACAGGTCAGGGCAAGGTGATGTGGAGAGTCTGTATCACCGTGGAGGAGTCCATTTGAGTCCTTCTATAGGGGGAGAGTGAGAGTGGAGGGCCGCAGCTGGCTGGCTGCAGTCTGTGGGTGCAGTATGCTGGCGTCCGTGGGTGCTGCAGCACGTCTTCAGTGGGTCCGGTGGTTCGGCGAGCGGAGGGGTCGTAGGGTGCGATGTCTGCGGGTGTTGGTAGGCACGGCGTCTGGTGATGCTGGCGGCTCGGTGACTGGAAATGTTGAGGCGAGGCGTCAGGTGCTGAGGGCTCGGCGTCGGGAGGCGCTGAAGGCGCTGAAGGGCGCAGCGTCAGGAGGTGTTGAAGGGACGTCGTCAGGAGGTGGTGTGGACCGACGTCAGGAGGTGGAGGTGCAGTAGGGCTCGGCGTCCGTGGGCGAAGTGAGTCAGTACATGCGGATGTTGCGGGTCAGCAACTGAGGGTGCTAGGGGTCCAGCATCTATGGGAGCGGTAGGGCCTGGTGTCAGTGGGTGCTGAAGGCCGCATGGCAGGCTTGACTCCACCAGATTGTATAGGGCTCAGGGCTGTGTGGTGGCAGGTGTCCGGCCGCGTGGTACCCGGAGGGGAGCAGGGAGGCAACTGGTAGTGGAGGCTTACCCTCTCGGTGCGGGTGGCGGAGGTGCGGCTACGTCTCGATTCGCTGGGTGGCCTGGAGAGGTCCCTGGTCTGTGGCTGGGTGCCGGCTGATGCAGGGTGCTGGGTGGTCTGAAGCAGCCCCTAGGCTGGGGCAGGGTGCTGGGTGCAGGTAGCTGGGTGCCGGTAGCTGGGTGTCCTGAGGTGGTGGCTGGGTGCCGGTAGCTGGGTGCTGGGTGACCCTCTCGGTGCAGGTGGCGGAGATGCGGCGACGTCTCAATTTGCTTGGTGGCCTGGAGAGGTCCGAGGCTGGGTGCTGGCTGCTGCAGGGTGCTGGGTGGTCTGAAGCAGCCCCTAGGTGCCGGGTGCAGGTAGCTGGGTGCCCGGTAGCTGGGTGCATATGCAGAGAAGGGCAGTGACATCAGCCATGGAAGGAACTGTCCCCTACAGGTCCACACATTGATGGGACCTTTACAAGCTTTGTAGCTACTGTATATCCGTAACTCTGCCATGTTAAATATATAAGCAGCAAGGGGAGAACTTAGGCAAACTTACCTCTGGTGTCAAAAAACTGCGTATGCGTTTCTCCAAAAATGGCTTTTTCAATATAGAGTTGATGGATGGTCGGTCACGTGGAGAGATTTTAAAAAGATGAGAAATAAGTGTTCTCAGATCATATGAATATCTTGGGGAAATGGAATCATACCGACCACGGCAAATTTTCAGTACCAGCTGCCGCAAATTGCTTGCTTCAAACTAACAGAATTAGAGGAAAAAAAATAACGTACGTCAAGGTTAACTTCTCGCATGATTTAAGGGAAGTTCAACATCTAAATTAAACACACTTTTATATATTAGATCTTTGTATAAAAGAAGTACTAAGCAGATTATTCAGCTTGTGTTTAGGACATTATCCTGTACATATAGGATAAAGCAGGCACAACATTCACATAAGGAATTCAATGTTACTCAGAAACAGTCACACAAATGCACTTATTGTTCTATGTACATACCTCTTGCATAGAGTAAGGTTGAAAAAAGACACAAGTTCATCTAGTTCAACCAATAGACAAAAAAAATTCAAACCCTCCATATACAAAATTCTATACCCACAGCTGACCCAGAGGAAGGCAAAAAAAAAAAGTCAAACAATGAGATAATGTCAAAAGCTCCTGCGCATGGGTCTGGGAAACAGGAGATTTTTGGATGAACCCAGATGATGTAAAAATTCCAAGGGGTAGGCCAAGCCTTGCTGTTCTCATATACTACTGGGGAAATCCAAAGGCAACTCCAAAGAAAAAAAAACAAAAGCGCACTGACCTAGAGCATTATCCCAGATACAAATTTATTAAAAATAAATTTGTGTTTTGAGGGAAACCTGCCCGGGCTCTGAAGAAGAGGGGTTTCCCTCGAAACGTGTCAGCCTTCAGTTGGCCCTCAGATGGCACTTCTTTGATGTCGGGGCTTTTGGTTCTCTGTAGAACACATACTTAGTGACTGTCAGTTGATATGCGATTAGTTTTCACTTGTTTGTGAGTATATCTAATTTATTTTTAATAAATTCGTGTCTGGGATAATGCGCTAGGCTGGTGCGCTTTTCTTTTCTTTTTAGAAGGCAAAAAAAAAACCAATGAAGCATGGTACAACTGCGAAAAAATAAATCCCTTCCAGGTCCCGCAGAAAGATATTGGATATTCCCCGGATCAACAATTTCAAGCAAAAAAAACCTTAGTTGTTCACCTTCAGTTGGCACTGTAGCAAGAAAGACACAAGCCTCTTTCCAGCAATCAATTTTAACCACTTCAATAATGGGCACTTTCACCGCCTTCCTACCCAGGCTAATTTTCAGCTTTCAGCGCTTTCACACTTGAAATGACAATTGCACAATCATGCAACGCTGTGCCCATATGAAATGTTTATAATTTTTTTCACACAAATAGAGGATTTGTATTTGTTGCTAAACAAACAAAAAGGGACGAAAGTTTTGAAACATTTTTTTTTTCATTTCTGTTATAAAATTTAGCAAATTTTTCTTCTTAACTGATGTGTGCTGATGAGGCTTCACTGATGGGCACTGATGAAGCAGCACTGATGGGCACTGATGAAGCAGCACTGATGGGCACTGATAAGCTGCACTGATGAGGCTGAACTGATAGGTGGCACTGATAAGCTGCATTGATAGGCACTAATAACCTGCACTGTTGGGTTCTGATAATCTGCACTGTTGGGCACTGATGGGGCTGCACTGATTGTGTGAAGATTCTGAACTCCTTTAGTAAATCAGCCCAGCTGTCTAACAACAGTACAAGGCACTATAGCACTCCTTTAACCACTTGCCTACTGTGCTATAGCTGAAGACAGCTACATTGCGGCTTTCCAGTTCAGGACAGCCTCCCATGTGCGTGCCTCCCATGCGCCCCCTGGGGCACGCATTGGGCATGCTCTGTGACTGCTGTATCCTTTGAGCGCAGCTGATCACAGATCGCAGTAAAAGGCCAATCACAGTGGCCCTTTACATTGTGATCAGGTGTGTCCAGTCACAGCTGGTCACAGGTAAACAGACTTGCCGGTTATCTTTGTTTATGCTAATAATCAGTGCCCATTCACTTAAATTATCCAAACATACACTGATGAAATAAGTAAACAGGAATTTACTTTCCAAATAATTTTACAATTGGAGTGAACATCAGTGCGCACAAACGCAGGTACAGGGAGAACATGCAAACTCCAGGCAAGTAGTGTCATGGTTGGGATTCAAACTGATGCCCCTAATGCTGCTAACCACTTAGCCACTGTGCTGCCCCTGTACTGTTCAGTTTAAACTATAAACAGTATGAAAACAAACTTGTATTTTTGACAAGAGCAGCACAATAGCTAGATGTTTAGCACTTGCAGAAGTGGGATCCTTGAGTCAAATCTTGGCCAGGATACACCCGAATGGAGTTTAAATGTCCCTATGCTTTTGTGGGTTTCCTCCACACCCCAAAGATATGCTGGTAGGTTGATTGCCTCCTGTCCAAATTAGCTGTTCTATGTGTGTACAAATTGGCTAAGCACATTCTGCATGCCAGTCCCAAGCCCAAGCAATTGGGTGGGTTGAGGAAAGATCTGGCAACGGAAAAAAAGGCCATCAAGTGTATCAAATGTGGTGCCCAGGGAGCTGGCTTGCAGAAATGACAAGAGTCAGGTATTACGAAAATAATCGGTTTATAACAAGTCTTCTTTTACCAATTATATTACTTACAGGATGTTTAAGGGAACACAGTTCATATAACACACAGCCAAGAGACCAGATATCCCTTAAACAAAAAAGACAACAGGAGAAACAAATGAATATTAGAAATAAAATGATAACTTCCTCAGCTGAAACACTCATTGTAGCTATAGGTGTTTTTTTGTTTTGATTTGTTTTTTTTACACATTACAAGTCACTTACGTCTTATTATTATAAGGCCTGTTTTCACAGATTTCTGGAGAAAGGTAATAAGGAGTCCCAACACATGTACGTGCCAATTCCATTGTGCTTGATTGGGAAAAACAAATTAAGATATTCTTAATAAGTATAATAATTTGTACAATTACAGGAAAATATTGTACAGTTGTAAAGAATACTTAGGTCGGTCATGTGATCATTTTTTGCATGATTTCTATAGACAGCAATAGCAAGTGTAGAGATAATTATCATAAAATAATCGACATACAGTTCAGACTGTTGTGGGTAAGCCATTAAAATACATAGGCTGCAATATTACTATTTACAATGACATAATATTATTAATAATTGCTATTTTATATCACATCATATTTGCATGTTCATTTTCCAAAGCATTTATACATTGGAATATATTTATCAAATCTTATCATGAAAAAGAATAGGATCTCTCTTTTCCCACATTTCCTGATATTTGTTCCTCTGGCTGAGGTTTAATAATATTCCCAGTAAAATTATTCTAAAATTTTAGTTCAGAGATGTTAGACAGGTCAGCAAAGTGTCCAGCTAACAGAACAAGCTGATAGTAAATCGAAATAATTGCCTAGATACAAAGATTCCTCAAAAAAAGCCTCTCTTGCTGCTCTGAGTTTATAAGAATAGAAAATCCAGCCAACTCAAAGCGTTAAAACCCAATGTCTGAGGTCTTTTAGAGCAAAGGGTCTTAAAGAAAGCCAGAAACAAAAAATGTAACATATTGCAGCTCACCAGTCTTAGATTTTGGTGGCTGCATTGGGATTATTTTTCAGGCCTTCCCCCCTTTTTTTCCTGGCGTACCACACTTCTGGTTCTAGAGTGGCAATGCTCAACAACTCCAGTGTATCTATGGAGGAGCAACATTGTCACCTTAGGTTGCTTACCACATTTGGCCTACAAACAACACCTCATCTTTTCATTATATGTGGGGCAGGGAGATTTGTAGTTTACAGGAGAAAGCTTTGAAGGCACACAGCATTGTTCAATTCACAGAAAGTTACCAGGAAACTGTATTTATGGCAAGATCAACAGGTATTTTCTGTACTTGCAGAAGTTATACGTAGCCTGAATAAAGGAACAAATGTAGCCACAACACCTAAGGAGGATTAGCATGCTACAATATATAGCATATTTATTCTTAGTGAGAGAGTTTGCAACGATACTCCAAGCCAAGAAGCCAAAGAAAATCACCCTGCCGGTTTTGGAAGAGGGAGCAGCATTCGTGATTAGTTTCAATGACCAAGTGTGGTAGGGAAGTGGATGCTGCTCTGACCAGTCCCTGCAGTCCGGTGTGTATAGGATAGCCTTAGCTGCTGCTCCAGCTATGCCCTCTGATGCCTTTCCCCCTGCCCTCCGGGGCTTGATCACCGAGGCATGTAGGACAAAGGAAGTCAGAGTTTTATATTTACATCATCACTCATGTTCAAGCAAAGTGTGTTAGTGTTAAGAGTTGTGTAAAAGTGTATGGAAACTGAAGGGGAAATAAACAAAGATGATTACTGTAAGAAAGAGAAAAGAGAGAAGAAAAAAGAAAAAGAATGATTGTTCTTGGGTTTAGGTATTCATTAATTGGAGTCTTTCATATTCTTTGAGGGTATGGAAACAAATGAAGGGGCATTAAGAGTGGGCCTCTGAATAATTACAAAAAATGAAAGCAGATGCTCTGCATTTTGAACCTGAAATCAAAGTGGAAAAAAATCAACTTGATATGTCAGATGAAATTGGGGTAACACTGTCAGTAACTGTGCTGAAATGCAAGTTTTAATTGCAAAAAAACACCAAAAATCTTACTAGCTATAGATACAGTCATTTGTGTATTTGTGACATGCTGTTTTTTTATAAATAATACAAAAAAATCTATCTGTAAAATAAAACCAAGATATTGACATCTTTTTAGGCATATTGGTATCTAAAAGGACTGGTGATGATGATTTTAATAGTCTGGGAAGGGGGTATGGGCAATCCACTGGAGCTCTGTAACTACAAGTACGTTAAGGACCCGTCTTAAAGTAAAATATAAAAAGCTGCAGACCAAACACTAAAAAAAGTACATAGTGTGTACACAGAGTGAAGGGATTCCTACAGAAAGATCAATATTGATCCACATATTCTTCTCAATATACAGTATACAGGAGGAAATTATACAGTGATTACTGTTCATCACCAAACATGATGATATACAAATATAACTCACCTGTTTAACATTCTTGCTATACCAAAATCTCCCAGTTTGGCCATTGTCCCATTACTGGTGAGAAATATGTTCTGTAAAAGAGAAATATCTCTCAACAACCCAATGATAGCACTCTTGTTTCATCTGCTTTCAAAAGAATAACCACATAAACTTTACCTGCGCTTTAATATCTCTGTGAAGCACTTTGCGGTCATGAATATGCTTTAGACCCAAAGAAATCTGCACAAACCAACTGAGAATCTGTCATAAGAACAAATATATATTTTGAAATCATTATTCAGAAAAAGAGCTTTGAATATATGACATTTCAGTAAGTACCGGTATGTACAACATAGAAAAATACAGAAGCTAGCACAGACAAGGACACTAAGGGAACTTAGATACCCCATACATAATGACCATCAAGAACGAAGGGGTCAATAAAATGTACAAGATAGTATTTAATGATTGCTGTATGGCTAGTATAGCAGTTCGTGGTGACAATCTGTGGTAGTGGGAAGCTTAACTGCCTCAATGGCTGCTCCTCCAAGAGACAAGGGTGATCTCTGCAATGGAAACACAAAGGTTTGAGAAAGGAGTGATTGCTCCGAAATGCATCACCACACCTGCAGTCTCTGTTCCCTCCTCCAGTTTGACGTCACTTCTGCCTCTGGACCAGGCATGCATTCCATGGTGGTTCTGATGCCTTTCGGTTTCACCTTGGATTGCTAAGCGGATCCTTCCAGCACTGACGAACTCCTTCTTCGTTGGAGCCCGCCAGCACCGGAATTTAGGCTTTACAGCGATTCCCTTGATGGACACTGATTCTTTTGACATATGTGAGTTGTCCATTTGACTTTTCCCAATTAACGCTTTTTATGTTGCACTTAGAAGGCTTCCCTTTTTGCTTGTGTTTCCAGTAAGAACAACATAACCTCTCTCATTGAAACAAACTGAATAAACATATTCTTTTGCTTCTTTATTAGGCAACTGCACATAGTTACACCATGGCCTACTTGGTATGCTCAAAAGATGCAGTTTATACTATGGCCAGCTCATAAAAGGTGCAATTCAAGGAAAATGCATTAACATCTCTGATTGTTGATGTGTGATGTGTGTTTCCAGAGTCAAGCCTTTGACAAAACGATTCAGATCTGAATCAATGCTTTCAGTAAAGGAACTACAAATTGTCCCAAATATGTCTCGACCTAGCTAGCCATATAAGACCTAATATCCAAATAGTTTGTTATGAATGCATGATTATGTGATAATACATATTACTAACATGTTCAGCAACTCATTTAATATTATGGAGCCTCCACCATGGATAGTCAGTTTTTTCTAATTTTAATACCTAAAATATTTGTAGGCTCTGTTGCTGCCCTCCTTGGAGTTTAGGTCCTCCCACCACCTTGTTCTATTATATAATATTGCCTATCAAGTAATAAACTAAAAGCTTCCCTACCTGGTCTTCATCAAAGTGAACACCTCTCTGCTTGTTTATTCTCTTCGCCAGATCCCCGCCATCACAGTATTCCATGACAATGTACAGACTATTCTTCTCTAGAATGAGACATGGTGGGATAACAATATGTACATATAGAAATACACTATAAATATCAAATATACTACAATACCTCTATGAATATGTTGTAAGAACTGGATTCTATCTGATGGTCTCAAACATTATCGCTTCACATGGACTGTTGACTCAGAGACTGACCCCCTGATAGCCGACTATATGCACGTTTGTGGGCGGATGCAGCTGAATGGGAGGAAGAGCTGGAGGGGATCTCGGTAAGTAGAGGTGATGGCTGCAGCTCTCTCACTACCGCTCTCCTTTACATGTCTGGAGCAAATGAAGGTAGGTGGCCAGTAAAGTGGGTGCTTGTGGTTCCCTTGCTATCTGTAGTATAGTCTGAGGGGCTCCCCTGCTGTAACCACACCATGAAGTGCTGCCTGTCCCTTGGGTGACATGATGACAGATTTATATTTTCACCATTGCGAGATAAAGGTAATGTATTATTGTATCGTTGGTGCTGTATGAAGTGCTAGGGAGTCTGGCTACTCCATCCCCACCACTACCAGGAGTTGGCTGCTCTGAACCATCATGAGTGAGCCCTTGCTGGTCTTAGACAACCAGACCCCAGGTCCCATGTCGGCCTTTGTGTAAACGCTCCATCAACTGTGCCATAGGATTATTCTAGCAAAATGTAATGCTTTAATGTGCTAATGGAGGCAGCAGGAGGTAGTTTTTAACTGTACAGATCAAGACAGAGATGAGATATAAAGAACCTCCATACTCCCGTCGCCTCCCTGCATATCTCATGTTGAATTTAGCCTGAAATGAGGTAGACAGGACAAGGTAACAAAATAGGGTAAACATTATCTCAATTATTGATGCTTGGTGCTGCCCCTCTAGCCGTGGTAAAATACAGCCCTGCTCCTACCTCAAAATTCTTTCCCATAACCTGTATTTGTACATATGTAGATGCAATGAATGGACGTGATTAGTATAGTAAAAGCTGAGACAGGGTCTTTCACGAACAGATAGGCTATATCCTTCTATTAAAAAGCAACGACAAACCTTTAAATGATGTGAAGAAAGTTACAACATTTGGATGGTTCATTTTAGACAAAAGGGTAACCTCTTTCTGAGATGCCTCTTTCTCCTTTGGAGGCATCTATAAGAAAAAAAAGTAGAGATATTATAGATAGCAACATAATATTGTGTATTTGTGATAGTTTACTTTGCAACACTTTGTCAGGTTAGCCCTTGACCTAGTGGACTGTACAAAACATGGCCTTTCTCATAATCTAAATATTTCTCCCTGACTTGCCCTTACTTTCCTATACATTTAAAGTGGTTGTACACCCTTACCTATACCCTTACCTATATATAAGTTGTACAAGTCTATCTGAAGCCATCTCTTCTCTACATCCGTTCAAAGTGCAGAATTTATACAGCTTGTCTGAGCTTCCAGAAATCAGGAGGCAGGGAGCTGAAGTTACACTCTGCAGAGCTCAGTGAGGAAAGCTCTGAGAGCTGATTGGAGGAAAGGGACACACACCCCTTCACACAGCACACAGGGCTGTCAATCTGCTGCAGGTCCCTACCCTGTCACCATTTGTCTATTGGTGTCAGAAAAACTTGTCAGAAGTGATTCATGCAAATAGCAGAGTAAGAAAGCAACAGACAGAAATTAGACTTAGTGCTCTAGTACACACTATAGAGCAGTATGTTTTGTTCATATTTTATGTCTGAGGTTTACAACCACTTTAAGAATGGAACATTTATTCTGAATATTTAAATCAGTTACACTAATGAATAAGAAAAAATCCCTACAAACATAATGTTCCTACAGTACATAGTTGTCACATCTCATTGTGGCTTTAAAGTATAACTATAGGAAAATTGTTTTCTTAGTTTTGGATGTAGTGGAGAGGAATTAGAACACCTGACATTTTATATTGCTGTCTGTGCCCTTGTTAGGGAGATTCACCCTCTCTATCTGTTCTGTTTTCCATTAGTAAAAGTGAAAGTAAAAGAAATCCCAAATTTTGGGTTGTCCAAAGAAAAGTAATAGTGGAGAAATCTTCCAATTAGGACACTAGTTCTGGAGATCTAGGGGTCCCCAAGGAATTGCCTTAATTCGCAGGGATTTTAGCTATGGGACAGGAAGTGAAGGTAAATCTTCCCAATGGGACACAGATGGTATAAAATAAAATGAGAGGGGTTATTACCAAAATGAAGAAATAAGTTTTGCCTATAGTTCTACTTTAAGAAATTATAAATAGAATGCTAGAATAAGCTTCCCACAAATCTTGTCAGCCAAGCAGTAGAAGCAGCATAAAATTCAGTATGGCAGCATATTCATAAAGAGTGATACACATGACCCAAGATTTTTAAGCAATGTCATCAAGTTGAGCATTGCTTGACATAAATGGGCTCTGTATGGTCTATCTCTTGTGTATGAGCAAGCATTTCTGGGAAATCTTTTACAAATTCTGTTTGAAAAAGAATAGGGTCCTTCTTGAACTATTTTACTATATAGAAGGTGTGGAAACCTAACAGATACAAGAAGTAAGAGGGACAGCAGTGGCTTAAGGTGATGCAAGGTGGTTACTCAGAACTAAGGCTAGGGAAGGGGGCAGGCATAAAAAGAAGACAGTTGGGCAATTGTGAAGAGCTAGCTTGTGATGGTCATTTTAAGGGTTTTACAAATTATTTTAGAGGCCTATTTTACAGACTGAAGAGGAGAACTCTAGAGGAGAAGATGCTCTGCTTCCTCCTCAAGCACAAGTCCAGAGACATAACTAGAACCTTCATGAAGGGCCCTTCTGACCCCCAGCTGGGGCCCTTCCCTCAGCGCCCAGAGCCCTTTACTCCCGTTGCGGGGTCAATTTATTACAGTTCCGCAGCGGGACCCTTTCACGTGTTCTGCAGTGCGTCCACTTCCGAGGCCCTCCTACAGTGGCAGAACACCAGGGCCCGATCGCAAGTGTGACATTTGCAACCCTGGTATTTCTTCCACCGGTGACAGTAGTGTTTTATTTTTGATATTTTTTTTTCATTATTTCTTACCATTTTATTTATTTATTTACTTATTTATTTTTACAATTTTATTTTTTTTACAATTTTTTTAGGAATCCTGTTGGGGGGGCTTTGGTTAGATATAAGGGGTCTAAATAGACCTCTGATGTTTCACCTTTGAGACAGAGAAAGGAGAGTGAGGACACAGTCCTTATCCTCTATCTCTGAAGCCTTAGCTGCACAGAATGAATTTACAGGAATAGCTTTGCACAGGGCTTCCCATCCATTCACAAACTGAAACATAGTAAACACAGTTTTTTATGCTTCAGTTATGAATGAACAGAGTCAGGCGCGGACTGACAACTCATGGGGCCCCCGGGCAATAGGGGATCATGGGGCCCCTGTGTCCTTGCCCAAACTCAAAAAAGCCTATGAAAAAGGTACCAGGGGCATCTCATGGGGCCCCCTACTGACCCCAGGCCCTCGGGCAGTGCCTGAGTTTCCAAATGGTCAGTCCGCCCCTGAACAGAGTCAGTGATCAATAATGGAGGGCATCAGTTCCTCCATATGCCGCCCCCGCTGCCCCTCCTATCCAAGTGTACAGGGGAGCCACACAGGCCCCTGCAGCATGGGGCCAGGATGCAACTGCGACCCCTGTAACCCCTGAAGGTATGTCCCTGGTGTGTATTCCTCCTGAGATGAGGAGTTCTGCTAAGCAGCTTTGTGAACTTTCCTCAGCCTCCCCTCTTTGTGGGGTTGTGGGTGCCATCTGGGGCTGAGCAGGATCAAATCTTGGCTATTTAGCTGACTTTTTCTGCTTGATGTTTGGTGGCAGAGACTTGGGGTTTTCTGTTTTCATGTGGGCTGCTTTCTCATCCATTCTGTCATAGCTTATTGCCACTGTTTATCCTTATGGTTCTCCCAAGTGACAGCTCAGTGAAGTGTGACCATTCTTATTACTACAAGCTTGATTTCAACTTTCAACTCAAGTGATGCAACTTGTTGTAAAGACATATTTCAGATAACTGCTGAGTTATTTTGTTTTGAATAATATAATAACTCTTCTTCTGTGGTAACTCTCCTTTTTACACTTTTTTCATTGCAGGTAAACAATGGATTCAAAGCAGAAGTAATGTGCTGTCATTGAGTTTTTGACGAAGGAGGGTTGCAAGCTCTCTAACATTTACATAAGGATACAGAATTTTTTCAGAGATGACACCACAGACAAGTGGCCCCAATTACAAGCTTCCAGGGTATGTAAACTTTTGATCATGGCCATTTGGGTGATTTCTGTTATCATTAGGATTTAAAAAGGAGCCAAACAACTATTTGTTAATAAATGGCTTCATATGATCATCATCCTTCAATAAAAGAGCATTTTGTGGCATGATCAGTCATATTTTCAATATCGATGCCAAAATTGCACAATTTTTTCCAGGGTATGCAAACGTTTGAGCACAATTGTATATAAGAGGACTAAAGGGTGGTGTATTTTATATTTTTTTTTTGCCTGGATATGCCCTTTCATTTTGAACTATCCAACGACCTGTTTGGCAGGAGTAAACACGGTATCCTTTTATTCTCTAGCATGATACTTGTGCAAAGTACGCAAATGTTTGATGGCCAATCATTAACTTACTGTACAAATGAACAAAAATCACAACCGCACAGAAGAACATGTACGAACCAGCTATATAAAGGCCATGACACTAAATCGTACATACATCAATCACTATAACAAAATGAAAGGAACATAATTACTTCTAATTATTTCATACTGTATTAACCGACCTATAGCAGAAATACTGCTATAGGGCGGCACGGGTGCGCAAAATCACGTATATATACGTAATTTTGCATTTCCGGGTAGGAGGCGTGCATGCGCCCCTACCCACGCCGCAATTTGCGGCCGCGCTGTCAATCACTGGGTCCCGGCCGGGTCCCGGTGATTGCCGAGCATCTCCCACGGGGAGGAGAACTGTTTGTAAACAACACAGTTCTCCTCCCTGTCAGCTCGTGCACACTGTTTTGGGTGACTGTGCTCCGCACAGCCATGCAAAGAGGTGTGCTTACAGTGCAGCACATGGACACAGTACATAGTAAAACAGCACACAGTTAACCCTTTGATGTTAACCCCTTCCTGCACAGTGCCATTAGTACAGTGTCAGTGCTTTTTTCTTAGTACTGATCACTGTATTGGTCAGTTTTCCCCCCAGTGTTAAAATGTCCACCGCAGTCCCGTTATAAGTTGCTAATTGCCGCCATTACTAGTAGAAAAAGTAAAAAATCCCAGTATCTATGCCGCCATTTGTAAATGCTATAACTTTTGTGTAAACCAACACGTATTGGGATTTTTTTTTTTAGCAAAGACAATGAGCAGAATACATTTTGGCCTAAATTTATGATGAAATTAGATTTTTTTAATTTTTTTTCCAGGACATGTTTAATAGCAAAAAGTCGAAAATATTGTTTTTTTTCTCAAAATTGACGGTCTTTATTTTATAGCACAAAAAAATAAAAAACACACAGGTGATCAAATACCACCGAAAGAAAGCTCAATTTGTGGGGAAAAAAGGACGTAGATTTTTTTTCAGCACTGATCACTGTATTGGTGTCACTGGGGATGTCAGTGACACCAAGTCAGTTCCCCCCAGTGTCAGAATGCCCACCGCAGTCCCGCTATAAGTCGCTGATCGCCATTACTAGTAAAAATTTTAAAAAATCCTAGTATATATACCGCCATTTGAAACACTATGACTTTCATGTAAACCAATTAATTCACACGTATTGGGATTTTTTTGTAGCAAAGACATGTAGCAGAATACACTTTGGCCTAAATTTATGATGAAATTTGATTTTTTAAATTTGTTTTTACTGGACATGTTTAATAGCAAAAAGTCAAAAATATACCGTATTTTTCGCTCCATAAGACGCACTTTTTTCCCCCCAAAAAAGGGGGGAAAATGTCAGTGCGTCTTATGGAGCGGCCGGTCCGGTATTTCCACCACCGCCGTGTCAGAATACCGGGCCGGCCGCTCAGCTCTGCAGCGGGACCTTACCTGTTCCTCTATCCAGCCGCGCGCTGTCTTCCCGGCTTCTGTAGTGTCGGCGCTCGGCTTGACAGCCGGGTGCCCAGTGCGCATGCGCAAGAAGCGGTGCGGTTTGTGAATGGTAAGGCGGCACCTGGGACACATGACAGGTCCCAGAAGCCGCCGGACCAATCACAAAGCGCAGCGCTTCTCGCTCATACACACTGGGCACCCGGCTGTCAAGCCGAGCGCCGACACTACAGAAGCCGGGAAGACAGCACGCGGCTGGATAGAGGAACAGGTAAGGTCCCGCTGCAGAGCGGACACTAACTAAAGAACAACTCCACGGAAGTAAGAGCGGGTACCTGTCAAATTCAGGTACCCGCTCCCCCCCCTCCCCAAAGGTCAGCAGTCATCTTCTGTACTGTCCACAGTCTCTGGTCATCACCTGTACTATGTCCACAGACTCTGGTCATCTCCTGTACTGTGTCCGCAGTCTCTGGTCATCTCCTGTACTGTGTCCGCAGTCTCTGGTCATCCCCTGTACTGTGTCCGCAGTCTCTGGTCAACTCCTGTACTATGTCCGCAATCTCTGGTCATCTCCTGTACTATGTCCGCAGTCTCTGGTCATCTCCTGTACTGTGTCCGCAGTCTCTGGTCATCTCCTGTACTGTGTCCGCAGTCTCTGGTCATCTCCTGTACTGTGTCCGCAGTCTCTGGTCATCTCCTGTACTGTGTCCGCAGTCTCTGGTCATCCCCTGTACTGTGTCCGCAGTCTCTGGTCATCTCCTGTACTGTGTCCGCAGTCTCTGGTCATCTCCTGTACTCTGTCCGCAGTCTCTGGTCATCCCCTGTACTGTGTCCGCAGTCTCTGGTCATCCCCTGTACTGTGTCCGCAGTCTCTGGTCATCCCCTGTACTGTGTCCGCAGTCTCTGGACATCTCTTGTACTGTGTCCACAGTCTCTGGTCATCTCCTGTACTATGTCCACAGTCTCTGGTCATCTCCTGTACTATGTCCGCAGTCTCTGGTCATCTCCTGTACTGTGTCCGCAGTCTCTGGTCATCTCCTGTACTGTGTCCGCAGTCTCTGGTCATCTCCTGTACTGTGTCCGCAGTCTCTGGTCATCTCCTGTATAATGTCTGTCGTCCATTGGTTCAGAATATTTTTTTTCCTGTTCTCTGCCTCTAAAACCTAGGTGCGTCTTATGGTCAGGTGCGTCTTATGGAGCGAAAAATACAGTAGTTTTTTCCTCAAAACTAACGGTCTTTTTTTATAGTGCAAAAAATAAAAAACAGACAGGCAATCAAATACCACCGAAAGAAAGCTCAATTCATGGGAAAAAAGGACGTAATTTTCATTTGGGTGCAGCGTTGCATGCTCGCGCAGTTGTCAGTTAAAGTAACACAGTGCCGTAACACAAAAAATGGCCTGGTCAGGAAGGGGGGAAAATCCTCTGGAGGGCAAGTGGTTAAACATCCTAAAGTAATGTCAACAATGAGAGTCAGCCATTGTCATTGAAACAATCCCACCTTAGAAATGTTAATCTCCTTTATTACAGAGTGGATGTTGTCTTTTTTTCCTTTTGCCAAAAATGCTTTTCCAAATGCTCCTTCTCCAATCATTCGCATGATGTCATAGTTATCCATTTTTTCTTCCTGCTAGGTCACACCTAATGGGATTGACATAACAGATATTTATCAAATATTTTGCAAAACAACTATTTTGCAGATGACCAAACAAAATGCAATATATGTACATTTGTATAATTTGCATCCATCATAATTGAACATTATATATTTTGACTTACGGAACATTTTTACAGTACATGAAGGAAAAAAAAGATTTTAAAAAAGCTGTTAGGAGCATTTTATCAGCGTTTAGGAGTGTTCAGGATAACACGATTAGCTTCTAGGAGTTTAAGAAAACGCCAGTGTGCATGAAGCCTTATGCAGGCCATAGACGGGTCGAACTTCGGCAGATTTTTCGAACGATAAACAAAAAATAGGTCGTTCGTTAAGCCGACATTACCACCACCGATTCCAAAAATCGGTCAACTAAATCATAAAGTTCACCCCTTATAACAGCGAAACTTTTGTTCCTTGCAGGTCACGGCTCATGCGCAAATTTTTTGTCGTTAAAACTATCGTCCGATTTGGCCATCATTGCCGGGAAAATCATCCGTTTTCCGCAAATTTTCCAACATGACCGATAATCTCAAAGTGGAAAAAAACCCAAAACCGGACAACCAATTAACCCACTAATAGTGCGAAAATCGGCCGATTTTTCTTTCAGCCAATTTTCCTTTCGGCCGATTTTCGAACCATCTATGGCCGGCATTATACTGCAAGCTGTACTGATCACCAATCCAGACAATTGCAAACAATGCAGCAGGTCTCATCTACAGGGATACTAGTTGGAGGTTTAGAAAGGTTTACAATGAATTAGAAAACTCCTTTCTTCCTATGCTGAAAGAAATCTATACTAAGCACATTGGCATTTACTTAGCATAATGGCAATATTAAATCTAGTTAGTTTGGGTTAAACAAACAAACAGTCTGCCCAAAACCAAAATTTCAGTGGTGGGAACATTTTTACATTTTTGCAGTCTTGCACCCCCCCCCCCCCCCCCACAAGGAAGTAAAACTACACAGAAATACAAAATCCTTTAAAACATGCACATTTGCCCTAAGGGAGAGAGTGGAGGGGGCAGTGCTGCTGGAATGGGCTGTCTGGGGAAAACAATAGCGACTGGCCAGGAAATGATTCAAGTGTTATTGGGAGGCCTACAGGCATACTAATGTTCCTGGCTATAAAGGGTCAGATCAGGGGGGCAGTTGAAATTGTCTTTAGGTGCCTAAAAGCTTCCATTGCTGACCTCTGGTTCTGAAAACGCTAGTTGCCTGTCTCCCATGCCAATTCTTTTATTCGTTTACGTAAAACCTTTATCCCAAAATGAAAAGAAAAAACTGCTGTAACTGCTTTTCGTGTGAGCTGGAGTTTGATTTCAATTTGTAAGTGTAGCTAAATCTGCTACTACATATAGCACTCCCCACCCACACTGACAATGCTGCTGTCCAAAGGTGTCTCTGTTGCTCCTCCATCCAGAGTGGGAGCACTCTAATACAGGAGGTGTGTTACTGGCCAGATCACCAGGTGAACAAAGAGGGGGAAAGACTAATAAAAGAAAATGAATGCAGCCATCACATCTAATGACTGGTAATCTGCAATATTCTAAATTTTTAGTTTGGGGTTTAGCACAGCTTTAATTGTGGTGTGGGGGCATTAGGACGGGAGGGTACCTTTATCCAAGTCTGGTTTCAAAATACCTGTGGCAAGCAGATGTTTCCCAGCCAAAAAATACATCAAGCTCGTAATAGAATTTCAACAATTGATGGATACAATTAAAGGAGAAGTGTGGGAAATAAAGAAAGAAACATACATACTCACCTACAGTATATGACTGCAGCATCCGTCTGATGCTGCAGCTGTCCGCTGTTGGCTCTAAGCCTGAGAACTGAGTGATCACATGACTGATCGCTCAGTTCTTGCTCCACAATGAGCAGAGAGCAGTGACTCAGTCACTGCCAGGGGTGGACTGACCATTCAGGCATTGCCCAGGGGCCCGGTGTCAGTAGGGGGCCCGGTGAGAGGCTCACTGGGCACAATTCACTAAGTGGTATCTTACCGCATCCGAGTATGTGGTAGGATACCGCATAGCATTTAAAAAAAAAAGTTTGAATTCACCAAAAAACACTACTAAATTACCGCATGAGTTATTTTATCAAGTTATGCAGTATTTTAGTAGTGAAAATGTTTCAGCTGTCAGCGGGGTTCCTGGCTGACAGCTGAATGTAAAAGAAAGAATTGCCGGCAATTAAAAAAAATAATTTAAAAAACTTTGTGGGGTCCCCCCCTCCATCCATACCAAGCCCTTCGGGTCTGGTATGGATTTTGAGGGGAATCCCCAACGCCAAGATTAAAAACAAAATGTCATGGGGGTCCCCCCAAAAGCCATACCAGACCCTTATCCAAGCATGCAGCCCGGCAGGTCAGGAAAGGGGGGGGGGGGAGACGAGCGAGCACCCCCCCTCCTGAACCATACTAAGCTACATGCCCTCAATATGGGGGGAGTGCTTTGGGGAGGAGGGGGCTCCCCTCCCCCAAAGCACTTTGTCCCCATGTTGATGGGGACAAAAGCCTCTTCCCCACAACCCTGGATGGTGGTTGTGGGGGTCTGCAGGTTGGGGCTTATCGGAATCTGGAAGCCCCCATTAGCAAGGGGGCCCCCAGATCCCTGCCCCCCTCCCCCATGTGAATGAATATGGGGTACATGGTACCGCTACTCATTCACAAAAAAAAAAGTGTAGTGTGAAAAAAGATAGGAGACAGTCTTTGATAAGTCCTTTATTAAAAGAAGGAAAATAAAAGAATGTCCCCCGAAGTAGATCCAAAGCCAATCACAATGCCCGCCGCCGCTACCCGAAAAAAGTAAAAAAAGAAGAGAAAAAAAAAGGCTCCGCTCTCGACGCTGGCTTGTCAGTTCTTAAATATGTAAGGGGAGGGGCCACCAGGAGACATCACATGTGTGACACCACCCCTTGTGGTGTCATTAACCAGGGCATGCTGTGTCAATGATGTCACAAGGAGGTGGGGCCACACGTGTGATGTCACTGGGTGGCCCCTCCCCTTACATACTTAAGAACTGAGCAGGCAGACGGCCGGGAGGCAGCGTCGGGAGTGGTGCATTCTTTTTCTTTTTTCAGGTAATGGCGACGGCAAGCATCGTGATTGACGTTGAATCTAGTTCAGGGCACAGTCTTTTATTTTTCTTCTTTTAATAAAGGACTGTCTCCTGTCTTTTTTCACACTACTTTTTTTGTGAATGGATAGTGGTTCCATGTACCATACTCATTCACATGGGGGAAGGGGGGATCTGGGGGCCCCCCTGCTAAAGGGGGCTTCCAGATTCCGATAAGCCCCCTGCCCGCAGACCCCCACAACCACCGACCAGGGTTGTGGGGAAGAGGCCCTTGTCCCCATCAACATCGGGACAAGGTGCTTTGGGGGGGGGGGACCCCCCAAAGCACCCTGCTATGTTGAAGGCATGTGGCCTGGTATGGTTCAGGAGGGGGGGAGCGCTCGCCTGTCCCCCACTTTCCTGACCTGCTGGGCTGCATGCTTGGATAAAGGTCTGGTATGGATCTTGGGGGGGGGCCCACACCATTTTTCTTAATTTTGGTGTGGGGGGTTCCCCTCAAAACCCATACTAGCCCCGAAGGGCTTGGTATGGATAAAGGGTGACCCCACGATGTTGTTTTATTATTTTTAATGCCCTTGATATGAAGCTGAGCAGCAATATGTAGGTGGGGCGTTGTATGGTTGTGGCTTTGGCTTTAGTGTAGGCGAAGACACAGGGGGCCCCATTATCTCTTATTGCCGGGGCCCCCATGAGTTGTCAGTCTGCCCCTGGTCACTGCTCTTTGCTCTGCCCCTCCAGTGCTCACTTGGGTGCAGAGCTGGAGATGAGAGGGAGTGGCTGACTCAGGCTCTCAGTGGCGTGCTGATGCATGCATATGAAGTCATATAGTACTATTAAAGTGATATGAAAGACAATTAAAAAAAAATAAGAAAAATGTTATACTTACTGTACCTGCTCTGTGCAATGGTTTTGCACAAAGCAGTCCGATCCTCCTCTGGTCTCTCCCTCATAGTTCTCCCACAGCAAGCAGCTTGCTATGGGGGCACCCAAGCAGGCTTGCTCCCAAGCTGCTGCTCTGCGTGTCCATTCACACACAGAGCTGCTGCTTACCCCTGTCCTCTCTCTCTCCACATTGGCTCACTGGCTGTGATTGACAGTAGTGGTAGCCAATGGCTTCCACTGATGTCTCAGCCAATGAGGAGGGAGAGTTCTCAGAGAACTGAGGCTCTCATGCACATTGCTGGATCACAATGGGGCTCAGGTAATTATTAGGGGCTGGAGGGGGGGGGGGGGGGGAGTTGTACACAGGTTTTTTGTACCTTCATGCATAAAATGCATGAAGGTAAAAAGCCTTGAGCCTTTACAACCACTTTAATTTAACCCCTGTATACACTAACAATGATACACTAAAAACGTATCACACAATTGTGTTTCCAATACTCCCTCGTGTGACTGTGAATTATACAATCCATAATCATTACATTAATTTATAAGCATTAAAAATGTCCTAGAAATTCATATAAATGCATGTATTTCACTGCTGAGGCCTTAGGCTTCATTCACACGACCGTAAAAATGTTACTGATGTTATTACACGTGTGTTTTTTTAGGAAAAAAGTTCCTGTGTAATGATCAGTAAAATATTTGCGCATAGATGCATTTAAATGTGTAAAGACGCATGTATGTACATATTGATAATTTTGTGCTTTCCCCCTTTGTATAGACATAATATACATGCCCACAAATGCGTTTATATGCGTAAACACGTAAAGCACAAGTTCTTAGACGCAGATTTTTTAATTCTGTGTTATGGATCTGAATGCAGTATGCACCTATGTGAATGTCTTCACTGAAAACAATGCAGCTGCATTCAGATCCATAATTACAACAAACACTTGTATGTGCGTTTTTTTACGGCCGCGTGAATGAAGACTTATAGTGCATCAGGACGCACTGCTCTGGGCACAAAGACAACATTATTATTCAGCACAGACCAATGCAGCATGAACTCAGCTCTTCCTCGCCAACAGGGATGAGCTCAGGCCTGCATTGCAGTGTGAATAGGACACAGAGAACAATTCATCCAGTGTGGAAAACCACCGGTCACCGCAGAATAAGTGACCAAGCCCTTAAAGGAGTAGCTGAGATGTATATAAAATGAACAAATTTATTCCCATCCATAAATGAAAACAATGAATTCAATTGTAAACATATACCATCCAATAATATCTGCCTCTATAGACAGAATGTCCCTCTTATCCAGCATCAGATGAACCGGGAGGCGTATTCTGCAACAAAGAGCAGAAAACACAATATTCTTTCTACTTAAGGCTCCATGTACACGGGACACTTCTGAACGATGGAAACTGACTGCTGGAAAATGTAGGTTAAAAAATGTCTGTTTAGCCGCGTTTGCGTACTGTGTTTATGCACATTTATGAGCGTTTGCTTTTGAAGCGTTTTTTAAAAATAACCTCAGAAGACCTTCTAAAATTTACTGAAAAACAGTAAAAAAGTAACAATTTCAGACATTTTGAGAGAAATAGAGAGAGCAGAAGCAGAGAGAGCAGTATTTGTTGAGATTAGCTGTCTTTTTTTTTTTTTTTGTGGTGTTTGGATGTGTTCCAGCTCATTTCTGTGCAGAGATTATTGCAGCAGTGTCTAACATATTTTCTTTCATTAGAAACCACACAGTATGGTGTACCAGGTCCATTCGAGTACAGGGAAACCACTTTGCATGCATTTTTCATGATGAAAAAAGGCTCTGGACAGCATCTGGAAATGGAAGAGCTAAAAAAAAATTCCAAACGCAAATGCTTATAAACGCGGTTAGCCGCATTTACGCTCGTTTCCAAGCGTTTGAAACGCTGATAAAATCTACACCTGAACGCAAGTTTGGTGCGTTCAAAAAAATGACTGTAAACGACTGGAAATGACATAGTATACATGGACACATAGGAGAAAATTAGGGTGAGTTTAGGGGCTGCTGAAAAAAACGCAGCAAAGCTCCTAAAGGTGAGTTTATCGGCTGTAGTGTACATGGAGCCTAACATGCGTTGTTTCAGAGATATCTGCATTACATTTACTTATTTACAAGTTCTGAAAGCGATCCGGAGTCTGGCTGCACATACCTGTCCTCAGTTACATTCTATAGACTGGGACAGCCAGGACTTCTCCCAGCTGTTACCATGGAGACAAGATGTAAACATCCAGCAGACTTTTGCACAATCCCCAGCCATGGACATATATAATCCCTATCCACACAGTGCTGAGTACAGAACACAGACATCTCCCCCACATCTATACTCACTGACAGCCCCTGGCTCTCCTCTCCTTTCCTTTCCTCTCCTCTCCTCCAGGTAATAAGAGCACAGGCAGCACTACCCAGGACATGAGCACCAGCTCTCCCCAGCTGCATCATGGGATGTGTAGTCCCTGATCTACACCTGCACCTCCCCATTCACAGTCTGTCATTGTTCCTTACTACTGAGCACAATAAAAGAGCAAAGCTGACAAATATCTAGTTTCCTCGTGAAAACATACAGGCTAAATAGTTTTAAAAAACCAGAATGTTAAAAAAAGGTTTATTTTTTTTCCTCTTCGATCACCTGATGCAAGATAAGAGGGGTATTTATTTTGTGGCTGAAGCAAGTTAGATCATCTGACAGATATTTTTTTGCTGCCTGTGTCCCCCCCAATGAGATTTCACCTTACTTCCTGTCTTGGTGACAACATTGTTCCATGAGAAGCCGAGGAAAATTCCTCTAGCATAAATTCAGCTGCAATAATAGCCCTCCTATTCCTTCTGTACTGAAATGTATTGTTGCTGTATTGTCTCCTGTTATATTGTAAAGTGCTGCACAAACTGTTGGCGCTATATAAATCCTGTATAATAATAATAGTTCCCACAGTATAAATATAAGTATATATCGATGGATAATTGGTACTAGCTATGTGGTAGATTTACTAAGGCCTCATGCACACAGTGTTTTAAAAAAGCCAGCAGTGTTAGCTGCATAAAGTCGCGTTAACCGCACGAGTTTTTCAGCATTTAGTGTTTTTGCACAGCAGAGCCCTCTGATTACGCCTTTATTCAATTATATTGTAATTGTACTGTCTCCCTTATACTGTAAAGCGCTGCGCAAATTGTTGGCGCTATATAAACCCGTATAATAATAAAATCCCGTATAATAATAATTAGCGCTGAGACAAATTTTTCTGCGTTTAGTGTTTTTGCATAGCAGAGCCCTCTGATTCCCCCTGTATTCAACTGTGTTGTAACTGTACTGTTTGCCCTCACATTGTAAAGTGTTGCAAAAACTGTGCATATATATATATATATACATAATTAGCGTTGAGACAAATTTTTATGCGTTTGCTTTTTTTAGCACAAAAGAAAATTTTGCCTCAATTTCGGTGCTGCGTTTTACCGCATTTACCAGCATTAGAGTTTTTACAGCTAAAAAACTCCTCTTGAAACACACTAGTTCTGAGGGCTTTTTTTTACAGCCAGAAAACACCCCTGCTAAAAAAATGCTGATTAATACCGCGGTCACATCGGGGGCGACTTGCAAGTCGTATGTCAAGTCCCACCCTATTGTCCGCTATTAGTGCGGTCATATTGGTGCGGCTCCGACTTGGTCAGAGCCGCACCAATTTCAAAAGTAGTGCATTTGCTACTTTTGGTGCGATTTGCATAGACATCTGTGTCAGATGTCTTGCAAATCGCACCTCAAATCGGCAAGTCACCCGACTTTTAAATCGTGCGACTTCACTGATTGAGGATCTATGGGCTTTGATGCATACCGCTTACTTACATCTGTCTTCTGGTGAGTGCGCATTTCTGCTTTTCTTCACGGACCGCCATCATTGATTTCCTACTTGTCATCTGGCACGTTTTTATGAATAGACTTTAGTGGACTTTCTTTCAGACTTTATTATCTAGCGCTGCACTTTTGTTGATATTACTATGTGTGCATGGACACAGGATAACATGCTGGGGAGTTTGCTGGCTGTAGAAAAAAACACCAAAAGCCAAAAACAGCCGCTGTATTAACACCCAGTGTGCATGAGGACTAAAACTGGAGCACTCAGAATCTGGTGCAGCTTTGCATGGTAGCCAATCAGCTTCTAGCTTCAGCTTGTTCAGTTCAGCTTTAACAATAAAATCTGGAAGCTGATTGGTTTCTGCGCAGAGCTGCACCAGATTTTGCACCCTCCAGTTTTAGTAAATCTCCCCCTATGCTATGGTGGCCATAAAAGTTTTAATAAATGATTGATTTATTTTCTGAGCGATAGGAATGTCAGTGCCACGAAAGAAAGATTTAGAGAAGTGGCCCCATGGGATTATCCCCCAATCGCCCATTTGTTTTTTATATAAATTTCACTCTTAATAGAGGGCTATGATGATTGTTAATTCCATTTCTGTCTATGGCTGCTTTGCTGGTTCTTTCTGCTTTGTGTTTCAGGCAACAAGCTGCTTGCTGTTGCTAGCAGGATTTATCTCAGCTGCTGAGCACTGGATTGGTGACAAATCTTTAGGTGGGATACATCTATCCACTGAGTGTAACCTTTCACTTCTATCCTCTCCTGTCACTGGGCAATCACAAACCCACCCAGCGCACTACAAGTCCCAGCCTTCGAATTCCAATGTCTGTAGAGATGGGGGGAGCAGATGGAATGAAAATTGCCCAAAACATCCTGCAGCTACCAATAGATCCAGGAAGATCCAGAAAGAGCTTGAACAAACAAAAAAAACAGCAGCATGGAATCTCCATTAGCAAGACAAGTAGTTTTAATGAATAATAAAAAATAGTAGACTCACGTATAAAATTCTTGTCAAATAGCTCTGGTGTAGATCACAACATGAAAGCAATTTCAAGTGTATGAAATAGATGACCATTCAGAATCCCTCAGCCGGAATAATGAAGGAGTGAGTTTGACAGCTGTCAAGCTCCACTAGTGGTCAACACCAGTGACACTGCCTACTGGATCTCCATACAGTGTAAACTCTTGACAAATAGTTCTGTTGCAGATCACAACATTGTAACAATTCTAAGTATGTGAAGTAGGTGATCATTTGGAATCCCTCAGTCGCCATAGCAAAAGAGTGAGTTTGACAGCTGTCAAACCCACTGATAGCAAGCACCGCTGACACTGCCTTGTGGATCTCCAAACACTGTAAAAGGAGAGGATGGGGAGAGCAAGGAGGGGGCGGTAACGCGTTTCAAAATACGCACCTTCTTTGTCAAAACTTGCCCCTGGTGATAGTATGATGATTTAAAGCGAAGCTCCTCCCAAAAGGGAAGTTCCGCTTTAAGCCCTTGTCCCCCGCTCCCCATTAAGGATTGACACCTTTGGGGAGCGGGTACCCAAATTTGACAGGTACCCATTCCCACTTTCGCTGCGATAGCCTAGGCAACAGGAAGTGGAAGTTGTCCTCCCCTCTCCCCGTAGTCTTCTGGGACATGTGACAGGTGACAGAAGACCACGGGGCCGTTCACACAGTGCAGCGCTTCTCACACATGCACAGTGTGCACCCAGCTGTGAAGCCGCAAGCTGTCAGAGCTGGGTGCTCACACTGAAGATGCTGGTGCCAGGGAAAGAAGACGGCCGGTAAAACCAGCGGTGGTGAAGACACTGCTGGACCGAGGGACAGGTAAGTGGCTTATTTTAAAAATAGCTGCTGACTTTTTTTTTTTTAGGTGGAACTCCGCTTTAAATAGGATCCGATCAGCCGATAATAGCTATGTATGCCGTTGGTGTAATAAATGGACACTAGGGGTCGCACTGATATATACAGTATGTTGAGGCAATCAATAAAAAATGCTACAAATTAGGGGAACTATATTAAATAGCATCCCCAACTATTGTATCCTTATCTCTCCTTGCGAAAATCTTGTTTTGATGAAAAGAGTGAAGGATAAGAAATCCAAAAATTACATAGAAAAAAATTAAAAATGAGAATGGTGAACTGGTGTACTCCACCACCGATATCGCTAATATGTTCCAGAAGTTTTATAGTAGACTATATGAGGTGAACCCTAAAAATCAGAAAGGAATGGAGGAAGAGAAAAATAGGTAAAATTAAGAAATCCTAAAGGAAATTAGTAGCCTTAGAATGGGTAATCTCCCAAGATGAAATTAGAACAGCTATGAAGAGTACAGCTGGAGGTAAGAGCCCAGGTCCAGATGGTTTCACAATGGGATATTATAAAACATTTTAAGAAATATTGGTAGCTAAACTCTGTAGATATATGAACACATTAGGAGAAAGAATGGAAATGAGAGAAGAATCATTACATGCGTATATAGCAATTATCCTTAAAGAAGGGAAGGACAGTGCACAATGCGTCAGCTACAGACCCATATCTTTATTAAATATTGATACAAAGTTATTTGCGAAAGTTTTGGCCACTAGGATGAATGAGCTGATGCCAGAGTGGATACATTTAGAGCAAGTATGATTTGTCCCAGGGAGAGAAGGTAGAGACAATGGTTTAAGAACATTGTTATTCCTACAAAAAGAGAAAAGCAGTCGACGATCATACTGTCGATAGATGCAGAAAAAGCCTTTGACAAGGTAAACTGGGGATTTGTGATCAATACACTCGAAGTATTAGGAATGGGGAGTAAAATCATAAGATGGATAAAGGGGCTGTATAATAGCCCCTCCGCATCAATTAAAGTGAATCAGTCTCTATCCAGACCCTTTAAAATGTATAATGGCACTAGGCAGGGGTGTCCATTGTCACCATTGTTATTCGTATTATCACTGGAACCACTTCTAGCACTGGTAAGAAAAAATGCAGATATCAGAGGAATTAAGGTAGGAGAAATCGAACACAAGGTGGCAGCATATGCAGATGATATGCTATTTTACATTGTCAATCCCAGACTGACGCTGCCTACTTTAATGGGGTTATTAAAAAGGTATGGGGAGTTGTCAAATTTTAAAATAAACCTTTCTTAAATATTAACGCCCCTAAGGTAGAATCACAGACTCTGCAAATAGACTTCCCCTTTATATGGAAGGAGAGGGAATTGAGCTAATTGGGAATAAAGTTAACCCCCTCAATAAAGAATTTAGATCAAGCCAGCTATATACCATTAATAAATGAAATTAAAGATGAGCTTAGAAGACTCTCAACAGGGTCGGTCTCATGGATGGGACGTATTAATTTGTTAAGATGGTGATAATCCCAAAAATCCTGTATAAATTTCAAATGATACCAATATATTTACCAGGACCTTTTTTTAGGATAATAAGAAAAATGAAACAGGTTTATCTGGACTAATAAGAAACCAAGAATTAGTTATGAGATCCTATGTAAGAGCAAAGTAAAAGGAGGATTAAACTTGCCAAATATGAATAAGTATTATATGTCGGTGCTATTATCACGGGTGGTAGACTGGACATATAACTCAAATGAAAAAAGTTGGGTTAAAATGGAGGGAATTTTAACTACTGCAATGCCAAGTTAGAGAAGATTATTTGGATTCCACAAAAGTTTCGAGAATTTGATGAGAATTGTAGTACTTTGACATGAAAGGTGCTGAGAGAGTGGGATGGGTTGCACAAGTCGATGGGTTGGGAATGCAATTCACTGTTGATACCCCTGGTAGATACGTGTTTTTTTCCACCAGGAAATGATAATATTTCTGGGAAATGGTTTAAAAATAGAAATGCACACTTGAGGGATATAATAGAAAAGAGTAAGTTATGTAATTTTCATGAATTAAGAAGTAAAAAAGATCTTTTTTTCACAACAGATGAATTTAGATATTATCAATTAGGACATTGTGTCTCGACGCTCCCACAGCCACTGAGGATGCCGGAGGATATGCTTCCATTTGGAAAAATGATGAGTCATGGGACAGATTTTAAACATGTAACGTCTAGACCAGTGGTTCTCAACCTTTCTAATGCCGCGACCCCTTAATACAGTTCCTCATGTTGTGGTGACCCCCAACCATAAAATTATTTTCGTTGCTACTTCATAACTGTAATTAAGCAGTGGGAGGACTAGTGCGACATCATTGGTGTCAGTGGAAGGAGTAGTGCCCCATCACTGATGTCAGTGGGAGGAATAGTGCCCCATCGTTGGTGTCAGTGGGAGGAATAGTGCCCCATCGTTGGTGTCAGTGGGAGGAATAGTGCCCCATCGTTGGTGTCAGTGGGAGGAATAGTGCCCCATCGTTGGTGTCAGTGGGAGGAATAGTGCCCCATCGTTGGTGTCAGTGGGGGGAATAGTGCCCCATTGTTGGTGTCATTGGGAGGAATAGTGCCCCATCGTTGGTGTCAGTGGGGGGAATAGTGCCCCATCGTTGGTGTCAGTGGGGGGGAATAGTGCCCCATCATTGGTGTCAGTGGGGGGAATAGTGCCCCATCATTGGTGTCAGTGGGGGGAATAGAGCCCCATCATTGGTGTCAGTGGGAGGAATAGTGCCCCATCATTGGTGTCAGTGGGGGGAATAGTGCCCCATCATTGGTGTCAGTGGGGGGAATAGTGCCCCATCATTGGTGTCAGTGGGGGGAATAGTGCCCCATCATTGGTGTCAGTGGGGGGAATAGTGCCCCATCATTGGTGTCAGTGGGGGGAATAGTGCCCCATCATTGGTGTCAGTGGGAGGAATAGTGCCCCATCATTGGTGTCAGTGGGAGGAATAGTGCCCCATCATTGGTGTCAGTGGGAGGAATAGTGCCCCATCATTGATGTCAGTGTGGTGGAGGGGGAAATAGTGCCCCATCATTGGTGTCGGTGGGGGGGGGGAAATAGTGTCCCATCGTTGGTGTCGGTGGGGGGAGGAATAGTGCCCCATTCTTGGTGTCAGTGGGGGGAGGAATAGTGCCCCATCTTTGGTGTCGGTGGGGGGAGGAATAGTGCCCCATCTTTGGTGTCAGTGTGGGGAGGAATAGTGCCCTATCGTTGGTGTCAGTGGGGGGAGGAATAGTGCCCCATCGTTGGTGTCAGTGGGGGGAGGAATAGTGCCCCATCGTTGGTGTCAGTGGGGGGAGGAATAGTGCCCCATCGTTGGTGTCAGTGGGGGGAGGAATAGTGCCCCATCGTTGGTGTCAGTGGGGGGAGGAATAGTGCCCCATCGTTGGTGTCAGTGGGGGGAGGAATAGTGCCCCATCGTTGGTGTCAGTGGGAGAAATAGTGCCCCATCGTTGGTATTAGTGACACAAATGATGGGGCACTATTCCTCCCACTGACACCAATGATACTTACCTTGCTGACCCCTACTCCAGCCTGGGCTCGCTCTCTCACTTACCTGTCAGCTGTCTTCCTTCTCTGGCCGCTCTCCTCTTCACTTACTCCGGCAGCTCCCTCGATCTTCTTTGATCTACGCGCGCTGCCGCTCGGCTCCTCCTCTCCAAGCTCCACCTCCTCGCCGGTGATTGGCCGCCTGTGTGCCTCTCCTGAGCTACAGTTCCGGTGGCCAATCAGCGGCGAGGAGGCGGAGCTGTTGAGTGATCCCGGAGGTGTGGCCAGGTGACAGGGCAGCGTATCATCCCGCCCACACATCGCCTGAGTCAGAGGAGCGGTGTCTCGGTTCCTAAGACCATCGGAAATATGTGTTTTCCGATGGTCTTAGGCGACCCCTGTGAAATGGTCGTTCGACCCCCAAAGGGGTCGCGACCCCCAGGTTGAGAACCGCTGGTCTAGACTATATAAAGTTCTTATTGAACTGCTGGGATCTGAGCCTCCGTCATTCTTAGAGAAGTGGGAGAGAGAATTTGGAACAAAAATGAATGAGCAACAGAAATATAAAATGTTTAAGTTGATGCAGGGGGTGGTGAACATGAATACAGTAGAAATGAATTACAATTGTTTAACTAGATGGTTTTGTACACCGAGTGTTGTGCACAAACAAAGGGAAGAAAATTTGCCACTATGTTGGCAAATAGCCTATTATTCCATTTAATCAGTGCTGCAAAAGGGCTAATACCTACATTATGGTGGTTAAGGAACCCCCAACAATGAGAGATTTGATAGAGAGGATTGAGTATGTATATAAGATGGAAGAGTTGTACCACATTGATGAAGATAGAATGGAAAAACTTAGAGTAGAATGAATTAGGTGGTATGGGTTTAAAACATCCAGAAAACATCTTGAAATAATGGGTGCCCCGGTTATAGAGTTGGAGAATGAAACTGAATAAATGTAAAATAGTAATGAGAGGAGAAAATACAGGGCTGTGCCTGGGAGTGATAGACAGGTTAAGATAGTAATGGAAAGATTGATGTGGACAGGGGTAATTAATGGGTAGGAAGGGATGGGGGGGGGGGGGGGTAGGAGGGTTAATAATACTTGGTTGGATTAAAGATGTTTTTATAAACTGTATATTGTTTATTTTTGTACTAAAATAAAATTTAATAAAAGATGATAATAATAAAAAAAATGAGAATGCCCGCCGCAGTCCCGCAGTCCCTCTATAAGTCGCTGATCGCCGCCATTATTAGTATAATAATAATACAAATTCCAGTATATTTACCGCCATTTGTAGACGCTATAACTTTCACATAAACCAATTAATTTATATGTATTGGGATTTTTTTTTAGCAAAGACATGCAGCAGAATACATTTTGGCCTAAATTTATGAAGAAATTAGATCTTTTAAATTTTTTTACTGGCTATGTCTTATAGCAAAAAGTCAAAAATATTGTGTTTTTTTTCAAAATTGTCAGTCTTCTTCTGTTTATAGCGCAAAAAATTTAAAATGTACAAGTGATCAAATACCACCAAAAGCTCTATTTGTGGGGAGAAAAAGGACATGAATTTAATTTATGTACAGCGTTGCATGACAGCGCAATTGTCAGTTAAAGTAACGCAGTGCAGTATCTAAAAAAAATGGCCTGGTCAGGAAGGGAGGTAAATCCTCTGGAGGGCAAGTGGTTAATCATAGTCTCATATGTAAATGTCCCTAAATGGTATAATGAAATAGCTGACACCTACCTACAATGGAATATCATCTACCAAGTTTGCCAAGAATCAACATTTAGGCTGGCCATACATTATACAATTTTCTTTAGAAAATTGCTTTAGATTTACCAAAAACCATATAATAAGAGGTCAAACCTAAACAACACTTTCAATTGTATCCTATTAGGCAGGCTCTTGCACTACATAGTTGCAGGTAAATCTAAAGGAAATTGGGCAGAAATTGAACAGAAAATTGTATAGTGTATGGCCAGCCTTATACCTGGAAGAATATACACTGTTTTTGAGCAGATTTCTTGGTGTGCTGTGGCGGTAAAATATAATTTCTGTACAAATTTGAAAGTATAATTAAAGCAAAACTTTTTCTAGTTTTGGATAGAGTGGAGAGAGATTTGACCCCCTGTCAGGCTCTTATTGCTGCCTGTGCCCCTGTTAGGGAGATTCACCCTCTCTATTTGTCCTGTTTATCATTATCCCCGAAAGTGAAAGTAAAACAAAATCCCAAATTTTGGGTTGACACCAGAACAGTAATAGAGGGGAAATCTTCCACTGGGGACACCCTGGGATTCCCTCACTTTGGCAGATTAACTCTCACTTCCTGTTTTGGCAATGAGACAGGAAGTGAAGGAAATCTCCCCAATGAGACACAGAAAAGAAAAATACTGACAGGGGTTATAACCCTTCCTTACTATATCCAAAATGAAAAAAAAAATTTTGAAATGAGTTCTATTTAAAGCTGCAAAGGCAGTGGAGGGGGATGTACATATGCTGTCACCACAACACTTTAGCACAGCAAAAATGTTCCTCACTGTCATGTTCAGCGGGCCGTTCCATGAACAGGAAATGATATCACCTTATTCTCACTCTAGCTGCAGGGAAGTGTGTATTGTTTATACATTGTGAGAATACAAGCAGATTCAGATGTCGTGTTGCAGCCTGTCTGGGTGCAGCAAGAGAGATCGTTATCTAAGATGCTATTATTTACTATACTCTGGAGGATAAGGGCTCATGTACACTGCAGCTGATAAACTCACGTTTAGGAGCTGTTCAGCGTTTTTTTCAGCAGCCACTGAACTCACCCTAATGTTTTCCTGTGTCCATGTACACATCTTCGTTTGCAGTCATTTAAAGGCATTTGAGTTTACAGTCATTTTTTGAACGCAACAAACTTCAGAAGAAAAGCATACATTGATTAACCTCCCTGGCGGTATGATTATTTCAGATTTTTGGTGCTGAAAGTGGTACCATTTTTTTGCATGGAAATATGTATTTTTTTTATTGTAGGCTGTAATTTTTAGGAAAAACTCACTGAAATCTGTCCGAACAAGAGTCTAGTAAACATCCCGGGTATGATAAAATTTGAAACACAAAATCATAAATTATAATTTAATAAATAATCATAAAATAATATAAAAATAAAAAATTTAATTCAATAATATAATCAAACCAAAAACACTGAAATGTGAAATATAGCGCCAAGTTCGCACATTGCTGAGCTCAGTCGCAAAATCGTTTTCAGTGTCTGATGACGAATTTCCCCCACAAATCATTATCACTCAATTCTGCAAGTGGTTCTGATTTACTATCGCTGTTCTCTAGACCGGTTCCAGACCAACAAGATTGAAGTTATGGAGTGGCCAGCCCAATCCCCGGATCTTAATCCAATAGAAAGCTTGTGGGGTGACATCAAAAATGCAGTTTCTGAGGCAAAACCAAGAAATAGAAAAGAACTGTGGAATGTAGTCCAATCATCCTGGGCTGGAATACCTGTTCACAGGTGCCAGAAGTTGGTTGACTCCATGCAACACAGATGTACAGCAGTTCTCAGAAACAGTGCTTATACAACTATATATTCATTTAGTGATTCAAAGGAAAGCAAAATCTTGAAACATTTTTCAGTTTATATAGTGAATTTTGAGTTTGTAAAGAAGAATACAAACACTGCTATTTTTTTGAACAGTCTAATATTCACTTTTCTTCAATTTTTTTAGAGGAACAACACAAATTTGATATATTTTTCTTCATGTTTTGATTTGGAATAGAATGTGTAGTGTTCCCAATGCATTTGTGTGTATGGAAATAAAAGCTATTAGAAGGATTTTGAGCTTTAATCACTTTTTTCAACACACTGCTATTATTTTGAACACAATTGTACAATGGAAATATAGGTGCGCTTAAAAGGGACAGTTTAAAAAAGTAAGCTCTGAGAAGGAAAGTTATTTTAAAAAAATCAAATACATGTACGTTTTATTACTAGTGTAGAGCTCACCCCTGAAAGTCCTGCTGAGCTGTCCCCAGGTTCTTTTCCCAAGCTGGTGTAGTGGCAGCCAGACACACAGCAACAGTCACTCGTTCTGGCTCAATGAACAGTCTAGGGGTGTCTTTTTGATGATTTATTGTAAATTTAACTTGGTACAGGCAGCTGTGGGATATTCCAGCAACACTAGGCAACAACAGGGCAGCACAGTGGCTAAATGGTTAGCACTTCCACCTGGCAGTACTAGGGTCATTGGTTTGTAACCCTATCACGGCACCACCTGCCTGGAGTTTGCATGTTTCCTCCCACACTCCAAAGACATGCTGGTAGGTTAATTGGCTCCTGTCTAAATTGGCCCTAGTGTATGAATGTGACTTAGGGAGCTTAGATTGTACACTCCTTGAGTGTTAGGGACTGATGTGAATGTACATTATCTATGTATGCCTAACTTTACAGCACTATACAAGTACCTGTAATAAATAAATAAGAGAGTGTAGGCAGGTGCAGTATGCTTTTCCACTGTAGGTGGCACTTGACTGCAGTAGTACTGCAGGTGGAGAGAAATTTTGGGTTTTTCAATGGTTTTCTCGCCCTGGAAAAGAGCATCCCGGTGACCCTGGTGGCCATCTTGGGTCAAGCAGAGCCTTTTTAAGTGCCTGCCCCCATGTTTTTGGCACACATTTGCATAGTGGCTAGTGTAGGGAGAGTTACCCTGCCTGCCAGGGACAGCACTAGTGGTATGGAGAGGTTCCAGTGGATTAGGGAAAGTGTAGGGTCTTCATCTACACTTCTGCAAACTCCTTCCCTTGCCAGGTGTTGTCTCCAGCTTGGGCTTACTACCACTAACTCTTCGGTGCATTGGCTGTAAGTTCCAGGATGGGGTTGTTGTGACTGTTCTGCAAGTTCTACAATATACTCGTTTTCCGCATCTCGGGCCTCAGTGTCATTACTGCCACCGCATCACGGTGTACCTAGCTCATCAGGACATTCTTCACTTCTTAGTTTAGTCCCTCTAGCAGCCACTATTGAAGAAGTAACTCTGAGATGTCATAGGAGATGTCCCAGACTGAGCATGCACTTGCACTAATGCCCAAGGAATAGTAGCAGCAATCAGTCACTAGGATCCAACACTCTGTACTCAAAATGTCCCTGGATATTTAGATGCCTCCTTCCAATATCCGACAGGCATTTCTCCCGTAAACTCTCAAGACCAGATCCTAGGTGATATCCCTCCATCAGTTTCAGAAAGTTTTCAGCAAGACAGGCCATAGTTCTAGGCTATCTGGGACCTTGATGAATACATGTAGAACTACAGCTGGACTACCCAGAAGGGCAGGAGTCCTTCAGGCTGGAAACTTCTCCTCCTGGACATGACAGGGCTACCTCAGGCACTATTTATGCACTGCTCAGCCACATACTGGGCATCCTCCCCCAGGGACTGGCTGAGACAACATAAATATTCAAGCTGTTAAATTGCCTTTTCCAACTCACTCTATTCCAGAATCCTCCAGAAGGCAGGGTGGAAGCAGTCAAACCTGCAGCCAGAGAAGCCTTGAACAGCCCAAAGCAATCGCAAGCTGCTCCACTGATCACAGGCAAGCAAAAAAGAACTGTTACCTAGCTTCTCTAGCAACCTATCTGGGAGCAGGCCCGGATCTAGGGGAGTGCTGGGGTGGGCTTTGCACCCCCAGATTTTACTTGTGCCCCCACCAGATCTCTGACAGTTGATACAGCTGATCGGTGAGACTTGATGGGGACAGTTGATGTATAGGGGCACTCCAATGAGGACATTTTATATAAGGGGCACTCTGATGAGGACACCTGATGTAAGGGAGGACTCTTATAGGAACCGTGATGTAAGGGGGAATTCTGAGGACTCCTGATGTAAGAAGGGACTCTGATAGGGACACCGGTTCTGTTTAATCATGCTAATACATATTAGTGTTCTCTCTGCACCACCTGTCAGATATTATTTCCAGGTTGTGACTCCGTGGTACAGAAGCATACCGTGTGAACAGAGAATACTGGTTCCATACATCTCTGTCGCACTATTTTAATTATGCCCCTTGCCTTTTTTTTTACTGCACCCCCAGATAAGATAGGATAGATCTGGCCCTGTCTGGGAGGGTGCTACATTAGAATCTGATTTAGGGAAAAATGACATTTATACCCCTTTGAATCATTGTTGAAGGGCGCACTCACACCTGTGAATGCACCCTGCTTCTGATTAGATGTGAGAACCCCAGCGGGGATTCCCATGATTAGCTGTGGGAGATAAAGGGAGGCTTCCAGCTCTCACAGCTAATAATGAACACTCACGTGTAAACTCTCATTCAGCGATGACAAGCAAATGCTGCCTGGAAGCAGGCAGTCTTGCTTTCAATGGGGCTGCCTCTCAAAGCCAATCGCAAGACCCGCTGCTAAGGTTCTTACATCTAATCAGAGGCAGGTTGCATTTGCAGATGTGAATGCACCCTAAAAGTCCAAGGAAGTCCTTACCATGGTGTCTACAAAATGCTGAGTATTCAAACAAGCTTTTTAGCTGTAGGTTTGTTTCCGCCATTACAAAGATAGTGGAAAGTAAGGAGTGACAAGAATTGATCTCAACACCTTAGAACTATCACATAGGTGAATAAACAGGTAATTCCTCTTTTGCTTGGAAGGCAAAGCTTGGAAACCTAGAGGACGTCAGAAAACTGCCAATAACTGAGACACAGAACAATGACATTAGACATCAGAAAATCAGGAAAAGATATGGGTATGTATACACATAACATATGAGGAAAAAATCGTGATAGGTATTTAAAGGGTCGAGCTACTACACCCTCCACCTTCACATCTCTGACTCTCATAGGGACATCTATGTACTTGAGATCATATCTGACTGTCACAGCTCTCAGAAGGGTTCTCACTTTTCCTATTGGATTTGAAGGTAAACTCTTTTTTCTGCATTAAAGTAAATCCATTGTGACATACCTTTCCCAGGTGTATACAGTCTTCTTGGTTTCACCGCAGATAGTGTTACAGTAAGAGGAAAGGGACGCAGGGCAGCAGTGTGAATGCACAATGAATGAGGAAATGTAGGAATACGATAGGTAGAAGAAACTGAAAGTAGAGGAAGATAAGATCAGGGAGATGGAGGGGGTGGACGCTACTGTTTAAACTAACACCAAATCAGAAATTGTTTGTCGTAATAAAGCAGTCTCAGCAAATAGAATATACCATGGACATGACCCATATGGTGGTGTCCTGCAGTGTGCCCCTCGCTGGAATCCCCCAGATCATCGCTGGAAGTACTTCACACTGTGCTGGCGTGTTAGGATAGATTTAGATGCGTTTAAATCTCCCTTTCTCTGAAGCCCGATTCACATTTGAATTGCGCTTCAGAGTCTACTGACAGGCGGTGAGGAAGTGATGTGACGCCTCCACTGCCTATTTGAACCCCATTTTTGCCGTCAATCACACTGCATGTGGTTGTGAGGCATTCATGGTGCTTCCCTATTTACTTGACTGTGTCTGCCCACCAATCGTTAATGAAGCATAAACAATGTCTAAACCAGCAATGGGCAAACTACGGCCCGCGGGCCGTATACGGCCCGGCGGACCTTTTAATCCGGCCCGCGGAGCTAGGCTCCCGCAAGGCCAGTGGTCGGCAAGCCGCGGCTCTTTACAAATTTAGATGCGGCTCTCCTGTGTGCCGGGCGCCCGCTCCCCTCCCTCCTCTCCCCTCCTCTCCTCTCGGATGGCCGCCCCCCCTCTCGGATGGCCGCCCCCCTCCCTCCTCTCGGACGTCAGGACTCTGCAGCTGTCAGGATGTAGGCGGGGCAGCCAGGATGTAGGCGGGGCAGCGTGACGAACTCCTCTCACAGTCCTCCCTGAAGACCAGAACGGCGCGGGAATACGAGAGGAACGCGCGGACCAAAGGTAAGTGAATTGACACAGGGGGGGGACTTACTATATGGGGGACTTACTATATGGGGGATGAATTACTATAGGGGGGACTTACTATATGGGGAATGAATTACTATATGGGGGACTTACTATATGGGGAATTAATTACTATATGGAGGACTTACTATATGGGGAATGAATTACTATATGGGGGACTTACTATATGGGGAATGAATTACTATATGGGGGACTTACTATATGGGGAATGAATTACTATATGGAGGACTTACTATATGGGGGATGAATTACTATATGGGGGATGAATTAATATGGGGGATGAATTAATATGGGGGATGAATTACTATGTGGGGGATGAATTACTATATGGAGGACTTACTATATGGGGAATGAATTACTATATGGAGGACTTACTATATGGGGGATGAATTACTATATGGGGGACTTACTATATGGGGAATTAATTACTATATGGAGGACTTACTATATGGGGAATGAATTACTATATGGGGGACTTACTATATGGGGAATGAATTACTATATGGAGGACTTACTATATGGGGAATGAATTACTATATGGAGGACTTACTATATGGGGGATGAATTACTATATGGGGGATGAATTAATATGGGGGATGAATTAATATGGGGGATGAATTACTATGTGGGGGATGAATTACTATGTGGGGGATGAATTACTATGGGGGATGAATTACTATATGGGGGATGAATTACTATGGGGGATGAATTACTATAGGGGGGATGAATTACTATGGGGGACGAATTACTATATGGGGGACGAATTACTATATGGGGGATGAATTACTATGGGGGATGAATTACTATATGGGGGATGAATTACTATATGGGGGATGAATTACTATATGGGGGATTAATTACTATGGGGGATTAATTACTATGCTTACTATGGGGGAATATTACTATACTTACTATGGATGACACATACACATCATTCATCTACTCTTGGTCCGGCCCCCGGGTCCAATATATGAACCCATTGCGGCCCTCAAGTCAAAAAGTTTGCCCACCCCTGGTCTAAACAAAGCCTTACATTTTTTACATAAAAATACAGAATGCAGTGTGGAGCCCATGATGCTCAGCAGTAAGTTTGTGGCACACAGAGGACTTGCGCATGATCTGGAACAGGTCCAACATTGAGTGTTCTTGTACTTTCCAATCTCAAAGCAAACCAAGAGCAAACTGTGTTTTTAAAGCATACAGCAGGGATTTCTAAAGGATCTCCTCCATTCTTCCATTGTGTATGACTTGTAAATCCCATATCACCTGTAGATTCACTGTATCTAGTTCACCATTACCAAGCTCCATGTTTAACACCCCAAAATAAGAGAATGTTTTTTCACAAAAAAATTTAGATTGCCTTGAGGTGTCAATTTTCCAGAAAAGGGATCATTTTGGGGGTGTTTGGACTCACAGGGTATTTTTATTTGGTATGTTTTATATCAGAAAGTAAGAAATAGTTTTTGAATCAAAATTTTGGGTGATTTTTTCTTTGTATAGAAAAACATTTAAAAAAACCTAGTGGTTATTAAATACGTCTAAAAGAAAGTACTATCTGCCTCAAAAAATGAAAATTAATTTGGGTACAGTGTGTAGTATACTACTGTGTGCAATATATATATATATATATATATATATATATATGATAGATTACACATCAAAAGAACTCTTTGCTATGTTGATTTTATGCAAGGTCACCTTGGTATTTGGGGAAGAGCCAGTTTATCTAATTAGACATTTCAAAGGGTACATTGTTTACATGTTTAACCACTTCCAGACCGGACACTTTCACCCCCTTCCTGACCAGGGCAATTTTCAGCTTTTAGCGCTATCACACTTTGAATGACAATTGTGCGGTCATGCAACACTGTACCCAAATGAATTTTTTACCATTTTTTTGAGACAGATAAAGCTTTATTTTGGTGGTATTTATTCACCACTGGGATTTGTATTTTTTTTGCTATGTAAATGAAATCTCCAAAAATTTTGAAAAAAACTGTTTTTTTAATAAAATTTTGCAAATAAATAATATTTCATCATAAATCTTAGCCAAAATTTATTCCGTTATCTTTTTAGTAAAAAAAAAAAATCCAAATTAGTTTATAAGCAAAAATTATAATTTTTAAACATTTTTTTTTACATTTTTATTTTATTTTTTAATATTATTTTTTATTTTTATTTTTTATTTTTACATACTGTCACCCTAGCAGTACAGTGTCACCATGGTGACACTGTACTACTTGTGGGGGGTGATGAAGATTTTTTTTTTTTTTTTTTTATACTGATTGCTTTTACACTCATATAGGATGTAAAAGCAATCATTTCTCTTTCTCTCTGTGTGCATTCTTGCACTCATTGATAAGTACTGAGTGAGCTGTGATTGGTCACAGCTTGTCACATGGTACAAGGCTTTTGTGAATAGCCTTGTACCATGTGACCTCTGTGATCATTCACAGATTTCACACGTAGTAAGCAATGATGTCACAAGTGACATCTTGCTTACTACTTTGCATGTGATCACTGATTGGCCAATCAGTGATCACATGATCGGGACCTCGTACAGAGGTCCCGTCCGACGATCGGTGTTTCACTGTGTCCGGAGGACACAGCGGGCACCGTATCGCGGTGCTGCGTGCTCCCAGGGAGCGCGCACAAGCAGAGTGCAGGGAGGCCGTTTATAGACGGCCACCCGACCCTGCAGTGTCACCGTCCGGCCGTTTATATACAACGGCTGGACGGGAAGTGGTTAATGATGGTAAAGAATGTGATTTGAACAAAAGTATTGTTAAGGGTGACTTGTTTACCTGGTAAACACTATAGTGACCTTAATTGTTATTTACAGTAATGGCAAGTGAAGTATTTTCATGGAAGATCAAAGGTGTTTTGTTAGCCAATCAAAAACTCCTCCAGTAAACTGTATATCAAGGGAAGTTTTTTTGGCTGGGAAAGGAGTTTCTTCCCTTCATTAATATGGAAGCACAGGTATAGCTCATAACTTGCATTATTGCACGCATAGAAGCTACCTAGCGTATTATAGATTGAACATATGCTGGACAGTGTAGTATCTCCATGTTTGATATGAAATATCCTAAATGGGACTCTGAGGGCTGTTGTTCGTTGTAATATTTACAAGTATTCAGCTGGATTTTTGTCATTTGTAACAAATATATTCTGGACTGTTCTGGAGCCAAATAAATATGTCATTCTATGGCTGAACTGAGTTGCTGTGGGAAAGTTCATTTCTTGGGTAATTAATATAAGACAACAGATTGGTTCACCTGAATCCAGCTGAATCTGGCATTCTCCAAGTAATATATGACAACACAGTGTTGCATGACTGAGTAATTGTCAGTCAAACTATCACGTTGTAAGCCGTGTACCGGGGTGGGCTCCCCAGGATACAGTGAAGTCACGAACAAGGAAAGCAACCTCAACACCAGCTTTTGCCACAACAGAATTTTACTTAGATGTGGCAAATAAGCACAACCACAAATGCTGGAAACATACAATAAATTTAGATACACCCAGCCCAAAGGCTGAGACACGGCGCCTCTGATGGATGAAGGTAGAAAGTGAAGTCATTACCTACTGGCGGGCACAACTAAGCTGCCACACCTTACCTGTTATTACCCTAAAAGAGCAGGAATCAGTGTATGGGTGTACGATATGGGCTAGCCTGCGGTGCAGTACAACAGCTTACAATCTTACACAAATCTACAGTATTCCCTCTCCCATAACTGGTCCTGTAGCACGTGCCTGAGTATTCCTTCTGAGCAAAACACCAGTCTGGCTTGAGTTTGTAGGATTTTATCAGCTCTCCAATGTGAAATGTCACTTTAAGTTGTGGAGTCCTTCCAATAATCAGTAACAACACTTGTGGCCTGACACAAACAGAGACCCTAATTAACTATAGGCCTAGACTCAGTCTCAAGGCGCCAACACTGAAATCAGATGCGTGCACGATCTTACCGTTGTGCACGATCTTACCCCGGTCTGCTTTGTATCCACTGGTGACTCTGAACAGAAAAAATGTCTCTCCAACAAGCATGAGGTCTTGCCGTATATGTTGCTCAGTTCCTCTGCTCTCATCAGCCTTCCTGGCAGCAATCTCAGCAGCATTCCTGGCAGCAATCTCAGCAGCATTCCTGGCAGCAATCTCTGATTACTGAGGGACGCTTTCACACCTGGATGTCATCAGATTCTCAGCTCACACGGCCCCTTATTCACCATGCTCCAAAACATGGCTTCTCTCTCTCCTTCCTGTTCTCTCCAACTCTGTGTGCAAAACCCCACCTCTTCATGAATATACAAATATCTATGCAGTCTGTGTTAGAAAAACAGTGACATCTTGTGGCTAAACCACAGAATGTCAGTCAAAACATTAATTTACTTCCACACAGTGTTCAAACAATGAGAGCTGTTTCCCCATCTCACATGAGCACTGCAAACTGAAAAATTGCATGGTAATGAAATTCACTGGTATAAGCAACAGGTCCGCTGTGCTTTCATTAGCACTATTCTCGCTTACATTCAAGCTACGGTGCTGAAGAAGTCCAATGTGCAGGTGAAACGTGTTGACCATTTTTTGATCTCTTACTCTGTATCTGATACCTATGTTTTAGGTGACTATGATGTGTGCAAGGGAGTTATTTTGTAATTACCCGTGTCCCTTTCTCCTTTGCCCCATTTTGGGGGTTATGTATTTATCTCAAGTCTCATACATGGTATATGACTCTTTTATACTAATAAATGGTTGTACTGTATGTATATTATTGTGTGGTCTCTTACTGTTCCCAAAAAATCCACTAGTTTTGCCGTACTTTTATTGCCCGACCTTTTTCTTATTATTAGGATGTGGCAGTAGGAAGCTCTTTTGTTATTTTTCTTTTTACTGTATTTGTATTGTATTTTAGGATGAAATCTGTACTGATTAAATGAAAATCATATGATCTGGTTTCGTATGAGAAAAACCTTTGTGCTTGTTCTTCAGATAATTTCAGATGAAAGCTGTGTACTAACCATCAGATTATCATACGATTGCTTTGAAAACAGTATTTTTTACACGATTTTCTGATTGTGTGTACTAGGCTTAATTGTCTACCGAGAATGCAGAAATATGATTACAGGTCTTGCTATGGGAAGCTACAGAAAATACCTAATGATTGCTGGTAAAAGAGAAGGTTTTTAGGTGTCAGATGACAAAAACAAGAAATGTAACACAAATTGTAGTTTATGATTAACTTACCTGTATCATGCCTGCTTGTTGTGCCCTGTGTTCATGTCTGTCTTTCCTTTTGAAGACTGCAATAATTTGCTGGCAAACAAGCCTCGGCAAAGTCATGTTTTGTTTATTAATAGACATGGTAGAGGGGAGCTACACCCATTAAATGTTATTTACCCTGAAATAATCCCGTAAATATGCTGACTCTTATTAGAGGAGTTCAGTGTTTAGTAGATAAAGCATTTCTGATTGACTAACATTATAAAAAGTTTTAGCTATCAACTTTTTTTTGTTCTTGCATACCCTTCAATACACCTCCTTTGAGCCATGTTGCTTTATTCTTTCCTGCTGGGTGGCATGTTTAGACTTGGGAATCATTGCATAAAAGATCCATAAATTGAGCTGGGGGATGATAGTTTATGAGCGCTATCCTGTGACTAACGTTATGGGGATTTCCAGTAAAAATGGCTCTCCTTTGTCTGTTTTCAGGATTCTACATATAGGAACACAGAGGGTTAACACTTTTCTGCATGTCCAAGACAGACTTATGGAATTATAGATTTCAGTTGTAACACCTCCTTCTGGTGAAATCTGGTATCATCCCTTAAGAGTAGAATACAAAAATTCCCTGTGACACCCACTGTACTTTTTGGATAGACTTGAGTTTACTAACCACTTCAAAGAATCTGAGGATAGGGGTCTTGTCATTGTTTCTTAGGGAGGTGTAATAGCGGGCCCCCCTCCATGTTATCCACCAGAAAATAGAGGATTTTGAAACATGCACTACAGTTCAAAAATATGACCTCATTTGTTAAAATGCATTGTATTTCCAAATAAATTTTCTGTTTTTCTTTTCTTCTGTCCTCCCCTTGACTGCACCACTGACCGGGAGAAGAAGGAGCAGCAATACAAGCCAATTGGGCTGTGCTGCATACTGCACATGTGCTCACAGTTGTGCTAATTGTGCGTAGAGATACGGACGCTGACAATCATATTTGTATCACAATCTGCAACTATCATTCTCACTCCATCATGTCCCCCCTCCCCTTTGAATGGAATGTGATGTGTGTGTGTACACACTGGGGTCACAAGTGCATAAGGCACAGCTGGATACGCTTCATGGTTGTAACCACAATTAAGCCTGGTGCCAGAGGGTCTGACAAACCCTTTCATCTGCCCTGTCATAAAACTATAACTCAGTTGTCACTTGACATGAAACATTATATCAGAGTGGCCATAAAACGCACATCCCACTTGAATCACTTTTTCATACAAATTCATAAACTTCAACAGGAACAGGGCACATTAAAATAAAGCATATATTCAGATAGGTCATTTTGATACGAGTCACCTGACACCTTACATCCCTATGTGGCATCTACAAGAGAGTAGAAAGCAATATATTTTTATCTGGAATGGTAAGATATGCCATATTTGGTGTCTGGATGTTCAGAATATGATTCTGCATATTAATCGGCCAGTGACTAGGATGCTACATGTACATATTGAAGGTTATTGACCATGGTATAAACTTGGGAGGGATTTGGGTCACAGCCTGAGTCCCCCGCCTAACACCCCTCCCCAAATGAGGCGATTGGCCCTTGGCTTCAGTAGACACCCCCTGCTGGGACACTAGAAAAAAGGCTGTCATGCCTGGAGAAAGAAGAAGAGATTCTCCCTTTTAACACCAGGAACCATGTTTGGGAGAAAAGACAACCTTTTGTTCAGACACTTGGACTCTGCTTAAACCAAGGACTGCAAGTATCCTACCTTCTGAAACTTCTTTCTTTTATCTCTCTGTTGTGTTATTGCTCTATTTATATATATATATATATATATATATATATATATATATATATATATATATATATATATATATATATAATTTGTTACATCTTATCTGTAAGTATTTTAATTGCACCATTTTGACCTTTTTAGTAATAAACTGTCTCTAACGCTTTTAATGCAAATTAAAAGAATCCCTGTCTCTGAAGAGTGCTACCGTGTGTTTTAACCCTCTGCGTACATCTTTCTGCGGTGGCAGTGTGTATACAGATGCTTATTCATATATCATAGTGTTACTGCTAAGATTTATGAGTTTCCTCCTTCTCTGTAAAAAGGTAGTGGTGGCAGTGTGAAGGGTTAATTGCGTAATTAACCTGACCCAGTAACAATCGCTCTCAGGCTGCTGGCACATAGATTGTGGTGCAGCAAACTTTAAAATCTTTGTGCAGGGCGTAGCTGAGAGTGGCATTGTTACGCAAGTGGCAGTGCGGTCTTAGATTGGCTGGTCCTTCGGACACAAGTTGGGGAGAATGGCTGGGGTCTGACGCCACGCTGTCACAATAGTATACATGCTGACAGGAGGAGGAAGCAGGGTGATGACTTAGCAGTATGTTGCTGCCCCCTCATTGTCCAGTTAGCAAAGAAAATGCAGGAAGGTGTCACCACCGTATTCTTTAAAGCTAACACAGAAAGTGGCGTCACCTTCCTGGCAATAGAACTGGACAGAATTACAATTTCTTTACGAGATAAGACAGTTCACATATGCATAATGCAGGTGTGTATATAGCTGTTTGCCTGGTGTTTGGCTTTGACAATAACGTTCCACTGTTAACATCATTTCACAAAATTCACACATTTTAAAAAAACACATATTTAAAAAAAAAAGGGGGTTCAATGGAGCTTGACATATAAGGCTGATGGATAACCAGTTTCTTTGAAAAATGGACAGCATGACAACTTTTTTATTTTTTTTTTTATTTTTTTTTTTATTTAAAGATTGTAAAGTTTTGCAATGTGAAGGAAACATATATAAGTATATTTAACATAGACAGTAACATATGAATAAATTAAATAACCGTAAAATAAAAATGTTCACAGTGTTGGTAATGAGATGAGATTGTATCGGCGGCATGGGCGGACTGACAACTCATGGGGCCCCCGGGCAATAGGGGATCATGGGGCCCCTGTGTCCTTGCCCAAACTCAAAAAAGCCTATGAAAAAAGGTACCAGGGGCATCTCATGGGGCCCCTACTGACCCCGGGCAGTGCCCGAGTTTCCAAAGGGTCAGTCCGCCCCTGATAGGTGGGTTACGATAACCATGACATATCATGAGATAATACATTGGTTGCTCAGATATCATACTGTACAATTGGGAATGGAAGAAAAAAAGAAAAAAAACACAGAGCCATACAAGGGCACATAGCCATTCACTTCTATGGCCATCTGTATGCACCATCTCCCCTGGTGCTTGAAAACGCCAGGAATTTTATGTTGCTAGATATTTGCTCTTGTCTGTGTCAATGTAGCCTTACACACAGCATAGTGGCCCATTTTATTGTTGTGTTGTCTTTTAGGCCTCATTCACAAGGGTGCACCGATCCTTACACCCATTTGAAGGGCCATCTTCACCTGCACAGGATGCACAGGTGCTTTATGCAGCCACATGCAGTGTAGTCTGCTCAAATCAAAGATAGGCGCCATGCTGTACAGACCTGCACAGATCAGACACACTGCATTCTGAACCTCATACCCGCTTAGATGTACACTCTGCAATGTGCTTGGAGATCCATGCAGGCCTTGCCTGTCATTGATTTTAACAGGATACCTGCACATGGGTGCATGGAACACTTGTGTATCCAATGCAGGAGAAGACAACCCTTTACACAGGTGTACAGATTGGTATGCCTGTGTGAATGAGGACCTAAGGCTTGGTTCACACTATAGAGACACAGTCCTGATGCCTGCCAGATGCGTTTCTGCGTATGCGTTTCTGCAGCGTTTTTGATGCGGTGCATTTTTTCCCTTCTTTTTTTCTTCACCTTAAATAAGGACACGTGCATTCAGATGCATTTTTGTAACATGTTCTACTTTTTTTTCTAGAACTAAAATGAACTGCACCTGACTGCACTAGATGAGCTATACCATTGGAAACCACATAACCTACTATCTATGCATTTTTGATGTAGAGAAAAATAAACGCAGTAGACTGCATGTAGTGTTAACCAGCACTAAATAAACACAAATATTTTCAAAGAAGTTATAAAAAATATAAATAAAAAAGTATGTCATAGAATAAAGCAAATAATGGCCTATGAGCTGTCCAGTCTGAACCTCATTCATTCTGATTCCTGCTGTTGATGTAAGCAAGACAAAGCAGATATCTGGGCCACCAGCCACTACTAAACTAGGTTCTGTCATGTCCTGCTAGCATTTAACCGCTTATGCCCCGCACACACGATAAGAAAATCCTACGAAAAATTTTGCGGGACCACTGATTGAACAATTTTCTCTTCATTGATGAGCAGGATGTTTTAACCACTTCCTGTCCGGACACTTTTACCCCCTTCCTGTCCAGGGCAATTTTCAGCTCTCAGCGCTATCACATTTTGAATGACAATTGCGCGGTCATGCAATACTGTACCCATATGAATTTTTTACCATTTTTTTGAGACAGATAAAGCTTTATTTTGGTGGTATTTATTCACCGCTGGGATTTTTATTTTTTTTACTATGTAAATGAAAAAGTCCAAAAATTTTGAAAAAAAGTGTTTTTTTTAATAAAATTTTGCAAATAAATAATATTTCATCCTAAATCTTGGCCAAAATTGATTCCGTTATTTTTTTAATAAAAAAAAAAATCCAAATTAGTTTATAACCAAACATTATAATTTTTAAACATTTTTTTTTACATTTTTATTTTATTTTTTTTATATTATTTTTTATTTTTATTTTTTATTTTTACATACTGTCACCCTAGCAGTACAGTGTCACCATGGTGACACTGTACTACTTGTGGGGGGTGATGAAGATTTTTTTTTTTTTTTTTACACTGATTGCTTTTACACCCATATAGGATGTAAAAGCAATCATTTCTCTTTCTCTCTGTCTGCATTCTTGCAGTCATTGAGAAATACTGAGTGAGCTGTGATTGGTCACAGCTTGTCACATGGTACAAGGCTTTTGTGAATAGCCTTGTACCATGTGACCTCTGTGATCATTCACAGATTTCACACGTAGTAAGCAATGATGTCACAAGTGACATCTTGCTTACTACTTTGCATGTGATCACTGATTCGCCAATCAGTGATCACATGACCGGGACCTCGTACAGAGGTCCCGTCCGACGATCGGTGTTTCACTGTGTCCGGAGGACACAGCGGACACCGGATCGCGGTGGTGCGCGCTCCTAGGGAGCGCGCACAGCTAGAAAAGGCGGGTGCCGTTTAGGAACGGCAACCCGACCTTGGACTGCCACCGCCCTGCCGTTTATAAACAGCAGGCGGACGGCAAGAGGTTAACCGATAACGATATTGTGAACGAAAAAATCCGGTTAAACAACAGTGAAAAATGTTGTCGTTTCATATACTAACAACCGATTTTCTATGCGGTGGTATGACGGTCATACCAAAAAAATCTATTAAGCGCTATCACACATAATCGGAAACAGAAGATGACCCGGATGTTTATGTCCAAGGAATCTTCCTAACACAAATAAAAAGTCCAAATGGTAAAAGTAGATTGGCCTAATGAGATAATGAAACCAGAATTCTGCATATTATATTTTATGTATCACTATTTATGTATATAGGTAATGTAATAAACTTTATTATACTCATTGCTGGTAATTGTTGTGTATATCGCTCGTTCTGGCGGGAAGGGCGTGGCTACAAGGTCACACGCACACTGCATCACTTCCACTTGTACGGAAGACGTCAATTCTACGTATTGCCCGATGAACAATTTTTTTAGATTGGTTAATGTGGGCCACGATTTTGACCAACGAACAAACGCCTCTCGGTTTTCTAATCGTGTATTCCCACCTTTAGTCTCAAGAGGACAGCAGCATGCGGTTACGGGAGTCACTTTGGGTGGGGAGACCCCTGTCTCAGCTTCCCATATCCCTCTTATGTATATATCACCCTGTGCCTGTTAGGTGATCTGTCCTAATATTGGGGTGGGGGGTTGTTGATTGTTTAATGTTATGTGGCTGCATCCCATTGTTCTATTGTTTGGCTTGGGAGCAAACTATTATGGGATGTATGTGTTTATGTGTATTAGCTTAGTGTGTGTGTGTGGGGGGGGGGGGGGGAGTGTCTCCAGCGGCCCTCCCTCCTGATAGGACTGTCTGCTGGTGTGAAGTTTGAATACCTGTGTGTCTCTTGTTACTAAATGTAGATTGCCCCACCCAGTGTCATTATGCAGGGAGGGGGGAATGTTCCCTGAGTGTATATATCTTGTATCTGTGTTCAAATAAACTAGTCTACCTCCTGGTTTATTTCAAGATTAGTGTCATCTAGTCTTGTATTGTCGGCTGTGGTGTCTGTTGTTGGTGTTGGGACGGGGAAGGGGTAGTCTAACGGAACTATTCAATCGCAGTCTGGGTCGGTTCCGTTAAACATGCTATGTGTCAAAAAATGTGCTCCCCAGAACACAAGAAGAAGATAGGTACAGTTGAGTTCAAAATAATAGCAGTGTAAGCAGCATAACCTCTTCAAGTATTCTGATGTATTCAAACTGATCCATGATCCCTGGTATGCGATAAATAGGCCCAACACCATAGTATGAGAAACATCCCCATATCATGATGCTTGCGCAACCATGCTTCACTGTCTTCACAGTGTACTGTGGCTTGAATTCAGTGTTTGGGGGTCATCTGACAAACTGTCTCCGGCCACTAGAACTAAAAAGAACAATCTTACTTTCATCAGTCCACAAAACGTTGCGCCATTTCTCTTTAGGCCAGTCAATGTGCTCTTTGGCAAATTGTAACCTCTTCAGCACATCTTTTTTTCAACAGTGGGACATTGCGGGGGCTTCTTGCAGATAGCTTGGCTTCACATAGGCGTCTTCTAATTGTAACAGTACTCACAGGTAACTTTACACCTTCTTTGATCTTCCTGGAGCTGATTGTTGGCTGAGTCCTTGCCATTTTGGCTATTCTTCTATCCATTCGAATGGTAGTTTTTCGCTTTCTTCCACGTCTTTCAGGTTGTGGTTGCCATTTTAAAGCATTTGCGATCATTTTAGCTGAGCAACCTATCATTTTCTGCACTTCTTTATATGTTTTCCCCTCTCCAATCAACTTTTTATTCAAGGTACGCTGTTCTTCTGAACAATGTCTGGAACGACCCATTTCCTCAGAATTTCAGAGAGAAATGCACTGCAACCAGCATGTACAACATTTGCTGCCTTCCTTCCTTAAATAAGGGCAATAATTGCCACCTGTTTTTCAAAGAATGAATGACCTCACTAATAGAACTCCACACTGCTATTAATTTGAACATGCCCTTTCAATTAGTGATTCAATTACACAGAATCAGCAGCATGCATGTCATGACTGTTGGGTCTGTTGGATTTCTATTACTCTACTACACCTGCTAGTAAATTATTTGCCATGTAGAAATATCATTTCTACCAAAAACAGTGATTGATCAGGTTAGTGATGTCTGACTGCTATTATTTTGAACACAACTGTATATGATATCCCACAATAGTGATGGTTTTATATTACTTTGGTGGGAGAATGGTAAGAAGATAAAAAAATAACTGAATCTTTGGGCCTCTCTGTTCAATTGTCATATTGCCCATCATGCTGCTGGACCACTTGGGAGGTGTAGGAGGTAGATGGACATAAACACTACCCTTTACTGCTCTGCTCGCTGACATTAGTCATTTATTACAGATGTTTATATAGCACTGACTATTTATGCATTGCTTTGCATACTGTACATTCATATCAGCCCCTGCATTCAAGGAGCTTTCAGTCTAAGGTCGCTATCTCAGATGCATACATGTACACACATTGTAGGGCTCAATTAGACAGGCACCAACATCCCAGAATGTCTTTGGAGTGTTCGAGAAAACTGGAGTGCATTTAGGAAACCCATGCAAGCACAGAGGGAACATACAAAAAGCCCTGTCTGGGACCAGACTGAGGACCCCAGTGATACAAGGCATAAGCGCTAACTACAAAGCTACTGTGCTGATGTGCAGAATGACAGTTAAAGTGGAACTACACTGCATCTGCAGCACAAAACAAAAACGCTATTTAATTTGTTTTTAATTTTCAAGGGAAACCCCCATCCATCCTTGACTTCATGCTTTATTTTGCTGAGAAATCACTTTAAAAAACACCCCTCTAGCATTTCTGGCCATGGCCATCTTAAATAAGGGCAGATGAATTGACTTCCTGGAATCCATCTGCCCTTAGCTTTGGCGTACAGCCAGTAGGGTGTGCTTAGCTGAGAAAGCCCCTCTTTCCCTCCTGAAGACAAGGAAACCAAAAGTAATTGAAGATATGTAAAAAAAAAAAGTTTAAAACAAGTAAATATGTTCTACTTTCCTATCTATTTACTAATTCTAGCAGCATAAAGATTAAAAAAAGTCAATGTTGATTGAGAGAAGTTCTGCTTTAGGGTGAACCTGGCCTAATCCAAAAAGCACTTAATGCAATTATAGGGCTCAAAAAATGTATTTTGTGATGTCTGCAAGCACCCATGTTTAGTCTTTTTAGTTCAGTGTCCCTGTGCAGCCATTTGGATCCTAAGAACAGGCTATATAGACACAGGGTCTGGCAAGCCGCACAACCTGAACTGTAGTTCCATCTTCCCGCTACTTTCACAATGATCCACGGCAAAAACACATATATGTTTTTGCCACATTTTTACCGCTTTTGCGGTGCATTTTCAAAAGGTTATGTGACTCAAAAAATGCACCAAAACACAACGCAGGTGCGTTTTGATGCATTTTTGCCTCACTTTCAAATAATTTCTCTGGGAGGTGCGTTTTTGGTGTTTTTTTTTTTTTTTTTTTACCGGCCCAAACCTGCACAAAAAATGCAGCTAGCAGGAATTTTAAAAAATGCACTGAACCTACAACAGACCAGTGTGAATACATGGTCACACGTTTTTCTTCCATTTATTTAAACGCAAAAGCGGAAGAAAAACAGATCAGTGTTGAAAGCATCCTTAATGTTTGGTCAGGTTCACTAAGTCTGCCACAACTAGCTCTTCCACATCTAATTGTTATTTAACCGCTTCCGTACCGCTCTATAGCAGAAATACTGCTACAGGGAGACTCTGGTGCACAAGATCACGTGATTTCTCGCCGGCACCCGGTGATCACCGAGTATCTCCGACAGGGGAGAGATCTGTATAAACAACACAGATATCTCCCCTGTCAGCTCCTGCACACTACTTTGTATGGCTCTGCATACCAAAGCCATACAAAGCCGTGTTCTTACAGTGGAAAGCACACACAGAGCACACAGTAAGATAGCACACAGTTAACCCTTTGATCGCCCCATATGTTAACCCCTTCCTGTCCAGTGCCATTAGTACAGTGTCAGTGCTTTTTATTTGCACTGATCCCTGTATTGGTGTCACGGGGATGTCATTGACACCAAGTCAGTTCCCCCCAGTGTCAGAATGCCCGCAGCTTTCCTGCAGTCCTGCTATAAATCGCCAACCACCACCATTACTAGTAAAAAAGAAAAAAAGAAATTTCAGTATATATACTGCCATTCCCTAAAACGAATTCATTTACACATATTGGGATTTTGTTTAGCAAAGACATATTACAGAATACATTTTGGCCTAAATTTATGACAAATTAGACTTATAAAAAAAAATTTCCGGACATATATATTGTTTTTATCTCAAAATTGTTGGTCTTTTTTTGTTTATAGCGTAAAAAAAAAAAAAAAAAACACACAAGCAATTAAATACCACCAAAAGAAAGCTCTATTTGTGGGCAAAAAAGAAGGTAAATTTAATTTGGGTGCAGCGTTGCATGACCGCACAGTTGTCAGTTAAACTAACGCAGTGCTATAAGGCAAAAAATGGCCTGGTCAGGAAGGGGGTAAATCCTCAGGAAGGCAAGTGGTTAATAGACATAATAACAAGCAAACAAGATAGGAGTAGAGCCAACCTTGAGGTGTATATCCAGGCATCATACTAATGTGATCCCAGACCTTCCTGTCCTCCTCTAGATTATGAGCCAGCATTCATTTTTTTAACTTGTTCCTGTAGTGAAAAACAACTTTTATTTTACTCCCTGTGATATCATCACCAACCATGTAAAATTCTTGCAAGGGTAGCTGCCTGGAGATCAGTTTCTGTTGCTGTAAGCACGCCCCCAGAACTACATCTCGCAAGAGCCCTTTCCCTACACAGTGTGTGGGCAGGCTCTTGGGCGTCAAGGTAGCAGCATTGTTTTGCTGGGAAATAAATCAATATATGCACATGGAGAGGAGCAGAGAGGGTTGAGGGATAGGCAGAGTTCTGTAGTCCAGAAGGCAGGGCTTACAAAGCTGGTTGGGATTTCAGTCCAGCAAAAGCAATATGTTGTCATACAGAAAGTACCAAGCACAATGGATTGCTGGCAAATCAGCATCTATTTTTCTATACTTGCAGCATTTTTGGGAAAATGTACATGTGATGTAGAAATGTACTTCTTGTGTATACCAAACCAAAAACTTCATCATGGGAAAAAAGAAGTGCCGTGTCTACTTCCCCACCCTACACCACAGAATGTATTTACTACTTTGGTTGATGCTCTTTAAGATTGAGCCTCTGTCACCCTTTTCAGCTCCGATAGCCAGTCTGTGTCCACATCCTCTTCCTCAAAGTCTCTATAGAGTGAAGAATAAAAGAACGTAAGTCATCTCTGAATTTACACAGAAAATATATTATGCTAAGGTCATAAGCCCCATGAGATGCCACTAGTACCTTTCATAGGCTTTTTTGGGTGTGGTTTTAGTGTGGGTGATGCCACAGGGGCCCCATGATCCCCTATTGCCTGGGGGCCCCCTGAGCTCTCAGTCCGCCCCTGAGCCCTACATTAGGATTATAGAGCGCCTGTAATTTACCACAAGACTTAAAACGTAACCCAATCAAGTCCATCAGTTGACTGCTAACGCTATCCAAGAAACATGGCCAGTGTTCAAAAGTCAGAAAACCCACTCAATTTTCCTTTAGGAGGATCTGTTAATTTGTAAATAAAGGAGCCTCCAATTTTGATTTGTTTTTGGTGGTTAGATTTTTTCTGTTTCCCATTCATTACCTAAAGGGTTACTGTAATGGTACGTGACTTTTGACTGAATGCCATTGGTTAATGATCTTGGCCTAGAAAGCATGCATAGCTTACGTGTCTTCATCATCTGATCTTGGCTGCAATCTCTCAAGATCTATGGCAATCTCCTCCTCTCTGCTGTCTGTGGCATCTGGTCCTGGAACGGCAGTGCCAAGTGGTCCCTTCAGACATTCTTCTGCAGGTCCTATTGTACAAAGACAGAATATCTTAGAGTATACTGTATGACCATAGAAAGCTAGATAGTACTCATGAATATTCATTAGTCGGTTTTATGTCCTAAACTACCTGAAGACAAGAGGTTACAGGTGCTTGTGTAGGCTGTTTAGCCTCTTGCCAACTATGTACTGCATAACTGCCGCGGCAGGGAAGGTAGGCCTTAAAGAGTACGTAAACCCAATATTTCATATTCCTGATATGTGACTTCTACACCATGTACTTGTATGAAACAATATCTTGTTCTCTTTGTATGGCTTCCTTTGTATGAAATCACTGGTGGTCCTGCCAGTCCCTCTGCTTTCCTATTAACAACTTACCACACTAGGCATCAGAGCACAGCATGGTTAGTTCTCTATCTGTGCTGGGAACTCTGCCTACTCTCCTCCAATGATCAGACTGGTCCTGACATATTCCCCCCTGCACTACCATTTACTGGGAAGAGCAGTGTATTGCTGTTTCTCCTCTCCCAGTTGAGAACAGAGGGTATGCGATCACTTACAAAAAAAGGGGAAAAAAGGTGTTTATAATGTTTTTATATGTATACACAAATGTTTTTCCTTTCATTCCTATTTTAAACTGAATGGGTCGTTTTACAAGGTAAAGGTTTACAATCACTTTAATGCCAACACGCTACACATAGGTATCCCGGGGGGTGGAGAATTCTATGCGAAGAGATCCAGTCTCTGTTTATGATTGGGGGCTGGTGGAACAGGGTCCTGATCATGTGACCACTGTGACAGCCAATCATAGTGATCACATGACTGGGAAATTATTTCTGCCTCCGGGCTTTAAGACCCATTTGCAGAGCCCCCTGGGAAAGAGTGAAAAGAGTCTAAGCATAACTAATGTCTGCACTAATCACCTCTCCTCCAACAATACAACATCCTAAAATTTCCCTCACCACAGCCGGTGTCTTCTAGGTTTGGCATCTGCATATACATGTATAGATCAGTGTACAATCTTAGAAGACTCACTAGCTGCAAGTTAAGAAGCTATTGCTTGCAAATTATGTATTTTCCATTAAAGCTTTATTTTTAGGATGATAACTCAACAGTCTTATGTGACGTCTATGGAACATCTGCACAACGATTTTTGGAGAAACGGTCAAGTCAAGCATCTTCATCTCTTTGACCTCCAATTAAATGGTTCCTGTAAACATAGATGATCCAAGCTTACATGATAAGATTGCCAAACAAAAACCCTGAAGCAGGTCCAATTGTGAATGCGATTTTAACATTTTAGCGGCATTAAACTCTACAAATAAAAATTAAAAAGAATGGGCCGCTGCAGGTTTATGCTATAACGTGCTAGTATACTGGCATACGAGCACATTGAGACAGGCTTACCTGTCAAAGGAAGCCCTCTAGCACTGTTCTGTGACTGCTCAGGTGCTTCCATCTTCTCCAAGTTTTCCTTTAGGCTCGGCCACTTGAATGGCTCAGCAACGATGATGTCACTCCTGTGCCTGAGACAAGAGTCACTTCATCACGGGATGGCGCAGGTGCAGTAAATGTACTCTGAGCTGTGCATGTGTGGCTCAGTGTACATTACTGCTGACAGGCAGCGGGAAGCATTTATAACAGAAGAGTCACTAGGGTTCATCTTTCGGCCTCATGTATACTGGGCAAAATTAAAAATGCAGCTTTAACAGGCATTTAGTGTTTATTTTTTTAGCCTGTAATTGCACCTGTATGTTAACCTATGTGTACTACTAGAACAGGAGTTTTACGGGCTGAAAAAACCCATCACCAGTGCGTTCGGGAGGGAGCGGTTAGGTAGAATAAACACGCATAAATGCACAATAATGCTAGATGCGTTTAGGAGTATTGCACATTACTGCATTCAAATGGCCAGAATAAATGACTGTTCCATTGAATGTCCAATAAAATACATTAGTGGCAAACGCACAAACTAGCCTAAATGATGCGAATGAACACAAATGATTGTGCAAAAGTTGCTTTTACTGTGTTCTTTTAAGCAACTTTTGCCCTGCCAAGAGAAAAAGTGTTTAAAGGAGCTGAGCAAACGCTTGGTGTGCATGCAGCCTTAAGGGCAAAATATGTACAAATAAGTCTACAACACACTATGAATTGATATTGTACTTACTTGACCTATAGACAGTGTACGTTTTAAATGCTGTGGTGAGGTCAGCGTTATTTAGGATATTTAGCAATGATTCAGGTGTCTCCTTATTCCACTTCTTTCTCTGCTCCTTCGGTTCATAATTGATAACATTGCCTCCTACATACAGGACCAAAAGCACAGCAGTAATTAGGGAAACCTTCTTTGAAGTTTTAGTACAAGATCGACAGAATAAAATATGAGGTCTGAGGAACTAGAATTAAAGTGTTACTAAACCTAGGACCCTGCATTCACTCTGGTTTCCCAAGTACACAACGCGGAAATGCAATTATTTTAGTAAATATAAACTTCTAAAAACCTTTTCTCTTCAGCAGTATATAGCAGTCTTGTGACTACTATCAGTGTCTGCGTTCTCCTCTGACTGTCCTATGAGGCTGCATGACCCCTGACCCTCTATCTGGACAGTGCTGATTGGCCCTGTGCATCACATGCACCTTCCCAAAGGAAGAAAAAAACTCTAGAAATACACACTAAACTGAGCAGGTGCAGAGTGCCTCCTGTACTATCAGCAGATGGATTGGGGAGGGTCAGATAAGACAGGATCAAACAGCCTTTTTGCACAATGCAGAGGATTAACCCTTTAGGTTGCATAGTTAGTATAACCAGCATGCTTTACTGCATATACAGACTCATTTTACTGTTGTGGGTTTAATAACACTCAAAAGGGGCACGGCTCTTATGGTCTCAGTATTGGTTGATAAAAATATATACTATATATATATATATACAGTCATGGCCGAAATTGTTGGCACCCTTGATATTTCTCCAGGAAATCATGTATTTCTCACGAAACGTATTGCATTAACACATGTTTTGCTATACACATGTTTATTCCCTTTGTGTGTATTGGGACAAAACAAAAAAAGGGAGGAAAGAAAGCAAATTCGACATAATGTCACACAAACCTCCAAAAATGGGCTGGACAAAAGTATTGGCACCCTTTCACAACTGCGGATAAATAAGAATGTTACAAGCATGTGATGCTCCTGTAAACTCACCTGGGGCAAGTAACAGGTGTGGGCAATATAGAAATCACACCTGAAAGCAGATAAAAAGGAGAGACGTTCACTTAACCTTTGCATTGTGTGTCTGTCTGTGCCACACTAAGCATGGACAACAGAAAGAGGAGACGAGAACTGTCTGAGGACCTGAGAACCAAAATTGTGGCAAAATATCAACAATCTCAAGGTTACAAGTCCATCTCCAGAGAACTAGATTTGCCTTTGTCCACAGTGCGCAACATTATCAAGAAGTTTGCAACCCATGGCACTGTAGCTAATCTCCCTGGTCGTGGACGGATGAGGAAAATTGATGAAAGATTGCAACGCAGAATAGTCCGGATGGTGGATAAGCAGCCCCAAACATGTTCCAAAGACATTCAAGCTGTCCTGCAGGCTCAGGGAGCATCAGTGTCAGCGCGAACTATCCGTCGACATTTAAATGAAATGAAACGCTATGGCAGGAGACCCAGGAGGACCCCACTGCTGACACAGAGACATAAAAAAGCAAGACTACAGTTTGCCAAAATGTACTTGAGTAAGCCAAAAGCCTTCTGGGAAAACGTCTTGTGGACAGATGAGACCAAGATAGAGCTTTTCGGTAAAGCACATCATTCTACTGTTTACCGAAAACGGAATGAGGCCTACAAAGAACAAAACACAGTACCTACGGTAAAATATGGTGGAGGTTCAATGATGTTTTGGGGTTGTTTTGCTGCCTCTGGCACTGGGTGCCTTGACTGTGTGCAAGGCATCATGAAATCTGAGGATTACCAAAGGATTTTGGGTCGCACTGTAGGGCCCAGTGTCAGAAAGCTGGGTTTGCGTCCAAGATCCTGGGTCTTCCAGCAGGACAATGACCCCAAACATACGTCAAAAAGCACTCAGAAATGGATGGCAAAGAAGCGCTGGAGAGTTCTGAAGTGGCCAGCAATGAGCCCAGATCTAAATCCCATTGAACACCTGTGGAGAGATCTTAAAATTGCTGTTGGGAAAAGGTGTCCTTCCAATAAGAGAGACCTGGAGCTGTTTGCAAAGGAAGAGTGGTCCAAAATTCCGGGTGAGAGGTGTCAGAAGCTTATTGATGGTTATAGGAAGCGACTGATTTCAGTTATGTTTTCCAAAGGGTGTGCAACCAAATATTAAGTTAAGGGTGCCAATACTTTTGTCCAGCCCATTTTTGGGGTTTTGTGTGACATTATGTCATATTTGCTTTTCTGCCTCTGTTTTATATTTGTTCCAATACATACAAAGGGAATAAACATGTGTATAGCAAAACATGTGTTAATGCAATACCTTTTTTGTGTGAAATACTTGATTTTCAGGAAAAATATCAAGGGTGCCAACAATTTCGGCCATGACTGTATATATATATATATAATCTGGCCACTTTTCCAAGCTGTGTTATTTTAATTGTACCTAATTGTTTCTGTTGCCATAATGGGTGGTTCATTGCTGCAAAAGCAGATAAAGGCACATGGAGCTTCTTGCTGGTAATAGAATAACACAGCCCACCAACCTCTTCATATGCCTACTTTATAGCCTAATTTTGTTTAACACTCAGGGAGGGTTGCACAGATCTTAAAGCTGAATTCCAGGCAGATATAAATTACAAAATTTAATACAGCAATGTGTTTGTAGTTATTTTTTTTAAATGCAAGCAGTGTTAATACCAGAATCTGACCTGGAAATAGCTTCTTGCAATCAGCTGCACAGTAGAGCTCAAACTGAGAGAGGAAGAAGCAGCACATGAAGCCAGTTAGTTGTGCTTCAGTGCTTATATGCTAATAAGGAACATTCTGATAGGAGGAGACAGCAGGCTGACAGAGACAATAGCTGTTAGGTATGCTGCTTCTCCTTCACAGGCTGGGGTAGGAGCAAGACCTGTAAGGGTAGATAGAGTTGTGCTGTTTGATGGGACTTTACTAAATCATTTTATGACTAGTCTACTCACCCACACTTCTGTTCGACTCTATGCTAGATGTAAGGCTGGTAGCATCCTCCAGAACATTTACAACTGTGTTTGTGGGTTCTTTCTTCCACTGTCGCCTTCTTGAACAGGGAGCTTTGGAGTGCTGTGCTGTATGAAAACAGAATGTACTGTAGTACTTATAAAATAAATATATATATATATATATATATATATATATACACACGCACACACAGACATACATACACTACTGTATATATGTTTTGGCACAATATAGTTCCATCAATCATTCATACAGTTCCATGATGTTTAGTATTTACACTCACCGGCCACTTTATTAGATACACATTGCTAGTGCCAAGAAAATATCCCCCACACCATTGCACCACCAGCCTGAACCGTTGATACAAGGCAGGATGAAACCATGCTTTCATGTTGTTTACACCAAATTCGAACCCTACCATCTGAATGTCGCAGCAACCAGTCTATCCATTCTCCTCTGACATCAACAAGACATTTTTGTCCACACAACTGTCACTCACTGGATATTTTCTTTTTTTTTTGGACCATCCTCTGTAAACCCTAGAGATAGTTGTGCGTGAAAATCTCAGTAGATCAACAGTTTTTTTAATTACTCATACCAGCCCGTCTGGCCCCAACAACCATGCCATGTTCAAAGCCACTTAAATCATTTTTCTTCCCTATTCTGATGCTCAGTTTGAACTTCAGCAAGTCATCTTCACCGCATCTAGATTCCTAAATGCATTGAGTTGCCGCCATGTGATTGGCTGATTTGTGTTACCAAGCAATTGAACAGGTGTACCTAATAAAGTGGCCAGTGAGCGTCTACATTCTGTCCAGTATTAGAACATTAAGGGTTCGTGCACACGGGCTTCTGATGCGGACGCCAGTGAGAAGGGGGCCAGTGGAAAGATGTAAACTCCAATTGAATGACATCTAGTCACCATGCATCAAACAATTGCCATTTTTAAATAAAGATTAAAATAAAAATGGAAATAAAATGTATTTCCAGTTTATTATTATTATATGGTACTTATATAATGCCATCAATTTCCGCAGGACTTTACATATATATTTTACATTCACATCAGTCCCCAATCTTCAAGAGACGTACAATTTAAGGTCCCTAACTCACATTCATATATACACATACTAGGGCCAATTTAGACAGGAGCCAGTTAACCTACCAGCATGTCTTTGGAGTGTGGGAGGAAACCAGAGTAACTGGAGGAAACCCACACAGGCACAGGGAGAACATGCAAACTGCAGACAGGTGGTGCCGTGGTTGGAATTTGAACCGACAACCCTATCTGCCAGGCAGAAGTGCTAACCATTAACTGTGCTGCCCATGCACACTGTGCTGTTTACATGCACTCCAGCGATGGTTGCATTACATTTTTAGGGGTGGGTGTTCTAACCCCAGTGGGCCATGCCTGATATTCTGGTAGTTTCCACAAGTGGAAGAAAATAACAGGGCATTGTCACTGTTTCTTCCAAGCATACATTAATGGCCATTTGTGCAGCAGATATTATTTAAAAGAAAGCTGCAGATTCATAAATATTGAAAATTACTTTTAAAATTACATTAACATGTTAAAAGGTTACATGAGGATTTCAGTGATTGGGTTTTGAAATGTAATAAAATCATAGGCACTGTAACAGAGGCTGTTGGAATATGCAAAGGTGACTGTGAACATCCAAAATGCTGGTGGCAGCATCAAGAATTATGGCAAGATCTCACTGTCAAAGAAGCAGAACCATAAAAGAAGCCAGGGCTGACTCAGCCCAAGATTCACCTGTACCTGAAAACAATTACTTTTTGGAAAGGCTATTTTAATAAAAAAAGACTGCAGAATCCTGCTTTTTACAGAGAAAATTTAAACATTACAAGGATGAACAATACTGATTATATCACTGTGACATATAAGAGACTTTTATTCTAGCCCTTGCAGTAGCCACCAGTAAAGCATGGGATCCCAGTCATATTACCTATCAGGAAAGATACACTATACCAGGGTTTCTAAGCTAGGGTCCCTCCAGAGGTGGCTAGGCGTTCCCTGAGCAATGAACAATGTCTGCCTCTCAGATAAACTCCCACTCACACCCTTGATGTTTTTAGCCATCTGTAAGGGGGTAGTTCTTTCCAATGACCACAAGTGTAAGGAGCATTCTTCCCACTTACCATCACACTAATGTATCTTGAGTTGTAGATATAGTAATTTTTAGCAGGGGTTCCCTAAGACCGCAAAGTTATTTTAAGGGTTCGTCCATGTTGAAAACGTTGAGTTCTTAAATTGTAGCACATGTAAGACTAAAGTTCTACAACATATATATTATGTTCATACCATCTTCCAGAGGTGCTGCTGGTTCATTTACGTGCTGGAGAAGTGAAGCCAGTTCATCTTGTGTAAAGTTTTCAGACAACTTGTCATCTGTCTATTAAGCAGTAAAAAATTAATTAACTTGCACATCACCAGTACACCTCCATACACGCTACATATATTGCATTACATTTGCACACAGAATTCATCTTTGCACATATGGTTTAGATTCAAATAGATAAGTATAAACCCACTGACAAATTAACAACAGTTGTAGTGCACTAGATAGATGCCTGTTTACAAGTTTCCTCAAGTTTCATTTAAAACAGGCATTGGACAATTGGCTCCATTGTGCAATCAATACAAATTTTCTCCGTCCTCTGACCACAGTTTTGTGATTGGCTGAATTAACTGCCTTCCATAAACTAGGTGTACTTATATACTTTGGATGATCTAAAACATATCGAAATTATTTCCCTTTTGTGACTGGACAAAGGGAATACACAGTTATATTGTACCATTAGAAGGGTTAATATAGTTTATGTGAAAACATTATCCCTTTTTTGTCTATTGAGGGACACTGAAAGTCTTTATCTTTGGGTTACACTCCCGCCTACAGGAGGACTGCACACAAACAAACAAAAAAACTGTAGGCATACCAAGAATAAGAAACAAGCAAAGCATTTTCCAGCAACACTTACCAGCCAACCAGCAAAACAATCAAATTCTCCCTGTCTAACTGTTTGAGTTAAAAACAGAGGGTTTTGTATGCACACATTTGTAAATACATGCATAAGCCACAGTCCCACGTCAAGAGTCCTCTGTATAATGTGGACCTAACTCTAAAATTTCCAGAGACTCCATAGTAGGAGCACATATATCAATGGATAGGTTAAGGCAGGTGTGCCTGGAAGAGCCCATCCCTTCTTAAAAAGTACAGGGACGTACGTGACACCCAGCTATAACAAAATGACAGCAAAGGCATCCAGTGTGTCCCTGCATTCAAATTAGCCAACTGCAAAAAATTGCAACTGTCCCAAACTATAACCAGCCTTACCAGTAAGGTGCACATGGAAGGGCAATGCACATCGTAAATGCACATCGTAAAAAAAAAAAAAAGGATTTCCCAGCACCACTTACCAGTCAGCCTGCAGTACAACCTGCCCTTAACCTATCCATTGATATATATGCTCCTATTATGGAGGCTTTAGAATTTTTAGAGTGAGGTTCACAGTATACAGAGGACCCTTGATGCGGGACTGTGGCTTACGCGTGTATTTGCAAATATATGCAAACAAAACCCTCTGTTTGTAATGCAAACTGTTAGACAGGGCCAAATTGGTTGTTTTGCAGACTAGCTGGTAAGTGTTGCTGAGAAATCTTTTCTTTGTTTGTGATGTGCTTTGCCCTTTCATGTGCACCTTACTGCTAAGGCAGGTTATAGGTTGGGATGGTTGCCATTTGTTTTGTGCTATCCAGAATAACCCCTTATAATACGAGCATGTCTCATTTTTTGCCAAAGTCATAGGCGTATGGTTGTCTTCTCTTCAGACCCTGCTTTTGGAGCACCATGTCTGGACCACATTGGACTAGACATTGCAGAGACAGCCTGGAATCAACCTTTGGGCACTGGGTTTCTCATAGGGCACATTAAAGAATCCAAAATCTATTCTGGTTAAAGTTAGCTGCAGATTGATTTCCAGGTTCAGAGCTGCTGGCCGTGCCTTAGCCCTTACCCTGTCTCTGAAGACTTACTTAGTGACTAGGTGGTCAGGTTGAGCATCGGGAGCTACCTCATTTACTTAGTTTGATGGTGTCAATATTCTCAGTACTTAGCCATTTTGCTTCGGAAGGGATGATGTTGGGGGATTGAGCACTGTGAGTGTCATTTGAGCTGGGTGGAGTGTTAGTTACACACGTTCCATACTTTCTTTCCTGACCTAAAGCATCAAGGAAGCATCTTCCTGCTTCTGCTCCTGCTTGCAAAGAGCCATGTGGAACTTCATTCTTTGATCCATTACTGTTGCCCACCTACAGTGGTTCTAGTCACCTAAGGGACCCTCACTGGTTACCAGCTGTCCAGATTTCACGAGTACCCGAGTCATCTTTAGCTCCATTGCATGTAGCTGGATCCTCTCCTTTTGGCTGAGGTTTTTACTATGGTCATGCAGGATGTCATGACTTAAATCACTCAGTTATTTGTAGACTCTGATCAAAGAGGCGCTCCAGCATGGTGCTTCTACCCCAGGAGTTTCTCTGTGCCACACATTTTCTCCTTTCTGTATCTGGGTCTAGACCCACAATTGGTTCTCAGCACTATCAAGGGTCAGGGTATTAAACTGCTGTCAGATTTTTATTCCAATCTGTATCTGCATTAGGGAGATTTCTCTCACTTACTGTCAGGACAAGAAGTGAAGTAATTCTTTTCAGTGGGAACAGAAAATTAAAACAATTTTTTTTAGTAAAATGGGGAAGGGATAGAACCTCTGCCAGGTTTCAGACTTCGTGCCTTAGTGACCATCACTCCCCTCATGTCTTGTCCTGCTGTCACAGGGACAGAAAGTAATATGAAATTTCAGTCTTAGCAAAAAAATTACTTTTTTAAAATCTATCAAAAACTAGAAAAAATTAAATCTTTGCTTTGTCACTGTTTGGGAGATTCAACATATTTTCTCATTCATTGACAGAGGTCACCAGGACAAGAAGTAAGGGAAAATATCTTCATCGGGGACCCATAGAAAGGAAACAGCTAACGCCTAGCTAAAGCTTTATCAGAAGTCCTTCTTTAGAGTGATCCTATAAGCAAAATGTACTGTATTTACCTGGGTACCCACAATAGATTTGACCACTTTCAGTAGGCCTCTTCTGGTCAATATGGTATTTGCTGAAGGCCGCTGTCGAGGGTCTTTGCGGAACATCTGTTTGATGAGACTGCGTATTTCATAGGAGTATTGTGAAGGGAGTGGACTGTAAGATCCATGGCATATCTTCATTATTAGGTTTTTCCAGCTTCCTGCCTGAAACTTGAAAGAAAAGACTAACAACGTAATTACTTAATTTACAAGATACAGTGAGGTGTAGGTTTGCTGTGCTGTAACATATGCATTGTTAATATAGCAAATTAACAATCCCTAATTTCACAAACGGTCTAAAAAAAAAAACAGTTCAGGCAAGCACAGGACAAGGATTGCTGCACAATGAAAGGATATGGATTTTTGTCAGGAGCAAAATGTTTTCTGAGCCAAAATCAGCTATGACATTGCAAGGAAGAATGGCACACAGAAACATAAATTCAGATCCCTATGTGTGGGTTTCAGAACCACCAGGAAGCCACGAGGCTAAATGTGTTTTCATAGGCTTCTATTTTCTCCAAAATTATTCTTTTAATAACCATTCAATGAACAAACAATGAATACCAAAACTCCTCTGATGTCACGACACTTAAAGGCAAACCAGACAGCAAGTATATGGGAGTGTGGCAAACTTACTAAGAATTATGCAAAATTGTACCAAGGGCGTTTTTTATTTGTTTACTATGTAAGTGCACTATATTTATTTAATAAATCTTTTAAAAAGAGGATAAGGGATTATATTTTCTTTTCAATTACATGGAACATATATATATATATATATATATATATATATATATATATATATATATATATATATATATATATATATATATATATATATATATATATATATATGGAGGAAAAAGTCTGAAAGAGTAAAAAGGAGTAAAAAGACCCATCCGTCCACCTCCGGGATAAGGATCTCTTGATAACGGCAAGACCCCCAGCTGGAAAAAGGAAAAACTCCATTCATCCATCCATCCACCCATTTGGGATACAGGGATTTATCCATTTGTCCATTTCTGAGCCCAAATAAGGGACACAAGCTTGTATGGCCTCACTTAACGGTTTGATTATAACTGGTGAAGGAGCACAATATATATATATATATATATATATATATATATATATATATATATAAATTTGGTGGACTATATTTTATTTTGGTAATATACCATAAACGACACCATATGATCATGGATTGTTTGAGGATTCCTTTTGAGGATTTTTTTGTGAAGATTTGCATGCAGCACTAGCGTGATTGTAATATCACATTGTGGAAATCTATTAGGACTCAGTCAATTGTTTGCAATATATTTTAATTAATTTATGTTTATTCATTATACTGATAGTGGAGTGCGACATTACAGGGTTTTTTCACATAATGGATACAACTTCATGAAAGTGGTATTACTGATACAGGTGTTTAGGTAGCTCACTTTCATACAAAATATGTTTTATGTCACTGGTCCCAGCCAACCAAAACTACAATTACCACTATTGTATTAACTTTGTACCAGTAGCTGTGGTTGCTCAAATATAAATTTAAGTGCACCTTTCATTTAAATAGTCCCACTTATCATGAATCAATATGGTATACAGTATGTTAGTATAACAAAAATGTTTTATCCTTATCAATTCAATAAAAAACAGCTATTCCCCAAATCTTAGGCAGCCCAGTTTACATGGTCTCCAGCTACCAATCAATACTGCAGAGAATTTATTGTTTTCAGGCTGCATTAATGTATGATAATCAAAACAGAAATATAAATAGATAATCACAAATTAGAAGGGTTTTATTACGTTAATATACACATAAAATAGTTTATATTAAGTTGATCTCTTTAATACACACACACAAACACTTACACACCAGGGGCGGACTGACCATTCGAGCACTCGGGCACTGCCCGAGGGCCCGGGGTCCGTAGGGGGCCCCATGAAATGCCCCTGGTACCTTTTTTATAGGCTTTTTTGAGTGTGGGCAAGGACACAGGGGCCCCATGATCCCCTATTGCCCGTGGGCCCCATGAGTTGTCAGTCCGCCCCTGTTACACACACACACTTAAAAGAATATTGATCGCCTTTAAGGATTGAATTGTGGATATGTGGTGCTGTAAAATAAAAGTGCATACTTACTGGATGTTTTAGGGTACAGATTTCGTATAACACACATCCCAATGACCAGATATCACTGAAACAAAGAATAAGAATACTGTGATGATATGTGCAGATGCGAAATTGTAAAGGTTACCAAAATGCATAATGATAATCTAATAGCATCTTAGTGTTTTAAGAATTATTTCACTTACTGAAAGGCTGCAGTGCTGGCACTGCAAAGTCTGCGGTCTCAGACCTTTGGCATGCCTGTGTATCCCTGGGTGGTGGGCAAAGGGGCATTGAAGTGAATTTGGGGAGATATTATTACCTTAATGCCTCTGTGTGACCCCAACACTGCCCATCTATGGTTAGGGCAGGGAATTATGGGGGAACAGAGTACTGGTACAGATAAGTAGCGGTGGCACAAAATGGACAACAACAAAGAGGATCAGGGGGTTCTAGTGTTTTCACTCTTCTTACTGTAGGTATCCACAACTGCTACAACTACTGTATTGTTACCATTAAAAACTGTATTTTGAGGACTTGTGCAGAGAAGGCATGGAGAATATGCATTGATATTATATGAATTTAGCTCTAGTACTTATGTAGCTGTTAATATTATGATTATTTAACAAGTTCAGCTATCACCCCTTTATACCCCTTTTACGTTTCTACTATGGACCTATTTTTTTTAATGACAACTTTGTCATTACTTAAGAAAACAAAATAAAGACGATAAAGTAGTACATCTATAATGTTTTAGGGGATTAACAAGGCTTTCTTTTGGTAATTTTATTTTCCAAAAAATGTTTTATATTCACAGATAAAATACGTAAAAATAAACAAACAAAACCCATTTTTCTTGCTTTGATGGTGTTATTGTTAATTTTGATAAATAGTATATATTTTATTCTACAATGTATAATAATAATGTATCCCTCATTTTAATGACACAAATTTTCCTGGTACAAAGCATCGCAAAGTTATTTACAAATACAAGTGACTTTTTTTTTTAATTTTGCACATTTTTTTAATGTATGCAAAAAAAACCCAAATGTTTAAATGTTATTGGATTTATAAGAAAAAGCAAAAACAAGGGAGGAGTTAATTATGGTTGATCAAAATGAACTGACGGTTTATGTAGGTGTAGAGCTATTCACTCTGAGGTCATCACAGAGGACAAGGGGGCACTCTTTACTTCTGGAGGAAAAGAAATGTAATCTCCAAATACGGAAAGGTTTCTTCACAGTAAGAGCTGTGAAAATGTGGAATAGACTCCCTCAAGAGTTGGTTCTGGCCAGCTCAGTGGATTGCTTCAAAAAAGGCCTGGATTGTTTCTTAGATACACAGAATGTAACTGGATACTAACATTTATAGGTAAAGTTGATCCAGGGAATATCCGATTGCCTCTCGGGGGATCAGGAAGGAATTTTTTTCCCAGCAGGAGCAAATTGGATCGTGCTTTGCTGGGTTATTTTTTTGCCTTCCTCTGGATCAACTGTGGGTATAGGATTAGAACTTTTTTTTTTTCTATGGTTGAACTTGATGGACTTTTGTCGTTTTTTCAGCCAGACTAACTAAGTAACTATGTAAATGAGTTAAATAGGAACACATTTGATTTTATTTTTTTATTATAGGCATTTTTCTAACTGATTTAATATGCAGATTATAGGTCGCTCTTTGATCTTCATATGAAGAAAATATAACAATTTTACACTGTAATTCTAAAGCACACTTTTGAACAGTGTTTAAAAACGGCTCAGCTTTTTCACAGCCATGACTGCAGCCCCTTTTGTATTACTCATTTTTACAGCTGGGAATAGCCAGTTGGGTGAGCACTTGCAGGGCAAGTCAAACAGGATGTGCTATATATGCCCTGTGTTATTGGTTAAGCTCTTTTGGGCATATGTAGCATGCCTAAGGTTTAAAACTGGTTAATAAGCACCAAGATAATATATTTGGCATATGCAATATGTATTCTGCTATTATTTATCAAGTACAAAAGCATGACAATGTTAAAGAAGAAAGCCTTGCCTAAATGAGTTTACAATCTCAGACTACCCATAGACTAAGGTGTACAGTTATCCATGCATACACAATCTGAGCAATCTCAGGGAGTTTGATTGGCCAGTAGGTACATGAACAGATACATTCAATTTGACAGGATATTCCTCTCCATTTAAATCAAGTGGGGAGAAGGATGGAATGGGATTTGTGGTTAGATGCTGCCAGCTCTACTTATCTCAAGGTGGAAGTTGTATGGTAACACTAGATATAACAGGAAAGGTGGTGGTAGGTTGTCATAGGCAGGGTGGATTTACCATTAGGCACAGTAGGTGTGTGAAGATGGATGCAGCTTTTCGCTGTATCATCATTTCCCATACATTTATCAATATTATACATTTTAACACAGACAACTTGAAAAAGCATATTTACACATTTTTACAATTCTCTAAGCCTCTAAGGATGATCCTTGCACAGGGGTGCTTTGGGTGCCAAAGACTGTATACCTATAAGGTTTCAAAGATAAAACACTGGCCCTGATGATGGGATGGGACTAAGGGAAAAGGGAAAGAGAAAGCAGGGCAGCTAGGAAAGTATTTGACACATTAAAAAGAAATCAATAATTATGATGTCATCCACAAACATTGAAACTAATTCTACAGTGACACATGGTAACTAATGCAATCATATTCTTCAAAGTTCTCACTTAATTTATTTAAAGTGATTGTAAACTCTCAACTTGCAAAGAAACCCATTCAGTTGAAAAGAGAAGTGATCACATACCATCTGTTCTCAGCTGCATAAGTACAGCAGTACATTGATCTTCCCAGTGAATAGCTGTTCGGGGGGGGGGGGTTCAGGACAATTCTGATCATTGGAGGAGAGCACAATGAGTTCCCAGCACAGCTGAAGAACTGATCATGCTGTGCATGAAAGGACTGGCAGGAACACCAGGCATTTCACACAAAGAAAACAATACACGGAGAGCAGGATATTTTTTCATGGTACAGCAGGCACATATTAGGAATATGAAATGTTAGGTTTACATATTCTTTAAAATCTAACTGGGATACTGCACTGTGCACATCACTAGTACTAATTCTACTGCTCCATTGAATTATAGTATATAATGTCCTCGAAAATGGCCAGATCACTGGTAAAAAAAATAAAATAATGCATTGTGATCATATATTGTGCAATGATAAAACTACAAAGAAAAGCATAAAGTGGTGTTAGTGCCCCATCAGAAGACTAGCATTAAATGGATCCCAATGAGGATCGCCCCCATCACAACACAGCATCATGTAGGATGTTGTCCTTGTCCTTAGTACAAAGGCTCATAGTCCACTGTCCCAAGAACCAATAAGGATGATGAGCAGAACTTGTACACAATTATAATAATGGCAATCCACATAACATTATGTAAAATTAGAGCTTTATGGATAGAGACATTAGTAACACAATTTAATACATGTGCATAAACTGCTAGGACTGCACTGTTTAACACTTACCTTTTGTTGTTATATGGTACATTTTCCCATATTTCAGGTGGCACATAATAAGGTGTCCCAACATATGTGCATGCATGAGCCATCGGACTGACAAAAAAAAAAAAAAAAAAAAAAAAAAAAAAAAAAAAAGGGATACAGTTGTCAAATCAGATTTAAACTGACAAGCATACATTAAGATAACTGTTTTACTTTTTTTTTATTTTTTTCTATAAAACTGTATATGCACACCAAAACTACTGCTCTTTTTGGCCCCTCTTTGTCCACTTTATTTAAAATCAACCAATAGAAGAGAATGGTGTTGCAGCACAACCCTTTTCCATTGACACTGGAATACAATCTATAGCCTAAAGCTGGCCGACAGGCAAATTTTTCTGTCTTCATTTTAATCATTATATATTAGAGCCACCGCTTTTTTCTTTCCAGGTTCACATTTTTTGCATGTGTGCAGTACACAAGAGTATATTTCTTTATTTATAGTAACAATTTTCCAGTATACGGAGAACCATTTTGCAACTAATGCTGCACATTTATCACTTCCACACGCTGATCTTTAATCTTAGATTATCCTTAGCTACATCACTTTATAATGCTTCCCATACAACAGGGGCGTCCCTAGGGTTGGTGTCACCCGGTGCGATAACACTTGGTGACACCCCCTCTGACAATCCCCGCAGAATGGATCGGATCTGCGGATTGAGCATAATGGATCGGACTGGGATGTGGGGATCGTTGGCTTTCTTTCCAACTTACATTTTCGTGGAGCGAGTCCGCTGTCACTCCGTATAGGTTGCATGCCGATGATCCCCGCAGGATGGTTCAGATCTGCAGATTGAGCATAATGGATCGGAGTCCGATCTATTATGCTCCCCATTCTGCAGATCTGAACCATCCTGCGGGGATCATCGGCATGCAACCTATACGGAGTGACACCGGACTTGCTCTACGAAAAGGTAAGTTGTAAAGAAAGCAGACGATCCCCGCAGGATAGATCGGATCCATCCTGCAGAGATTGTCGGCTTGCTTTACAACTTACCTTTTCGTGGAGTGGGTTCCGGTGTCTCCCCGTGCGGTAGGTGTCACCCAGTGCGGCACCTGCCTCGGGATGCCACTGCAATACAATACCCTTTTGTTCAGTAATGTGAGCAGTTTGGGTATGGTTAGAGACTCTTGGGTATTAAAAATCTTCTGTACTAGTTTCAGGCATTTGCCAGCAAATTGGAAAAAGTGGGTAACACATTATTATGATTTGTCTAAAAAAAAAAAGAATAATCCTGGCAATGTGTTTTAAATTTGCATTGGTCTGAAGGGAAAAATAGTTCATGATTTTTTAAAATGTTTGCCAGGACCTTAAGATCTTAAGGGCAACCATACCTGAAGACCTAACAGAGCTTTCATTAGATATGCAAGTCATACTGTATGCCAAACATAACCTCTGAATTCTCTATTACAATGTCAGTCACATTACATTGTGAACCCAATATGTCACATACCTGCTAAGAATACGCGCTGATCCAAAATCTCCCAGCTTTATTGTTCTGTTTTGTGTTAGAAATATATTCTGCATGGGAAAATACATTTAAAAAAACTGTTGTCTACATTTCTCAGATCATTTCATGTGTAAATTGGTAAACATAACAAATATACACTAGTGCAGTGGTTCTTAACCTGGGTTCGATCGAACCCCAGGGGTTCGGTGAGTCAGTCTCGCGGGTTCGGCGGAGGTGAAGACCCACACCCGACTCATATGATTCGTGATGACATGCCCCGCTTGTCCATCATTGGCTGTAGGTGGTCACGCAACATCGCTTAGCCCAGTGGTCGGCAAGCCGCGGCTCTTTACACGCTTTAATGCGGCTCTTGTGTGCCGGGCGCCCGCTCCCCTCCCTCCTCTCGGGAGGCAGGGACTCTGCAGCGTGATCCAATAAAAAAAACAGCCAGGGCAGCGCGCTCAAATGCAATGATTCGCCAGTCTCGCTGCCACTCACATCCTGATAGCCAGTGATTGGCTGTCAGGATGTGTGTAGGCGGGGCAGCGTGACGAACGTGAGAGGAGCTAGGCTCCTCTCACAGTCCGCCCTGAAGACCGGAACGGCGCGGGAATACGGCGAGAGGAACGCGCGGAGCAAAGGTAAGTGAATTGACACAGGAGGGACTTGGCTTACTACTTGCTACTTACTTACTACTACTATATAAGGGATGAATTAATATGGGGGATGAATTACTATAGGGGGGATGAATTACTATATGGGGGATGAATTACTATATGGGGGATGAATTACTATATGGGGGATGAATTACTATATGGGGGATGTATTACTATATGGGGGATGTATTACTATATGGGGGATGAATTATTATATGGGGGATGAATTACTATATGGGGGATGAATTACTATGGGGGATGAATTACTATGGGGGATGAATTACTATGGGGGATGAATTACTATATGGGGGATGAATTACTATATGGGGGATGAATTACTATATGGGGGATGTATTACTATGGGGGATGAATTACTATATGGGGGATGAATTACTATATGGGGGATGCTGGACATTTCGAGGATGCTGGACATAAAGACGAAGAAAAGGAACAGACATTGTTGCGAAAATGACATGAGAGTGGCACTTGCCAAGGTAATGCCGCGCATTTCTGAACTGGCCTCTGAAAGACAACAGCAGAAGTCACACTGATTTGCGGTAAATATTCATTATTTTGTTTTTGTGTGAAAATCATGTTTTAATGGTTTTGTTCTTTGTTTTTAATGGTTTTGTTCATTTTGTGCACCTATGTATAAATATATACCTATGTTTTGAATTTTAAAAATCATATTTTATTTTTCCAATTAAGAAGGGTTCTGTGAATGCGCATATGAAACTGGTGGGGTTCAGTACCTCCAAAAAGGTTAAGAACCACTGCACTAGTGTGTGTAGAATTTTGGAGGATTTACAATAACTATTGCAGAGAACATGCAAAGTTCATGCATGGAATGTAAAATTCAATGTATTAAAGACCAATTCCAGATAAAAGATTTTTTTTTTACTTTGTATGGAAAGGGGAAAGTTTACAACTACTCTCATTCTTCTTTTTTTATCTTGGTTGCTCATTTCTGCCTGTAATTGAATTTAGGATTTTCCTCCCCTCTTTTTTAACCCTGTAATAGGACAATAAAGATTAGAACCAAGAAGGAAATGCAGAGATAACAGAAATCAGACAGAGGTTCTGTCCCTCTACACTTTCTGTTTTTGTCTGCATTGCAACATACTGATGGGTAGTTTCTGTGCCCCAAATATCAGAATGATGCTTCTAAGTCAGGAAAGGAATAAGTATTAATAGAAGTTTCCAATGGAATGGAAGCATAATGATAGGCGCTTGGGAATACCAACCAGTATGCTGCCATTCCTCTTTGTTATTTGTTGATCTTTCTATGGCATATACTTACCTTGGGACATATAGGGGGTTATTTACTAAAATTGGAAAGTGCAAAATCAGGTACAACTCTGCATAGAAACCAATCAGCTTCCAGGTTTTGTTGCCAAACCTTAATTGAACAAGCTGAAGTTAGAAGCTGATTGGCTACTATGCACAGCTGACCCAGATTCTGAGTGCCGTTTCACATATATGCGGATTAGATGTGGTTTGAAATGCATCTAATCTGCATGACATGTAAAATAACATTGATTCCTATGGTGCCTGATCACATATGTCCAGTGCACTGATGGTGTGGATTCAGTGCGGTTTTAAAAAGAGTCCTGTACAATTTCTGAGCAGTGCGGTCTGGTTCAGGTGCGGATTACAGGCTATTGACTTCAATGGGAATCGTTTCTAAAATTGCACATGTAAGAACAGGATAAAATCCTGTCCTAAACCTGATGTAAACCTGACCTAAACAACTACTTTATCAATTAGATGTGAGGGCGAAACGTGTTGACTCAACTTCTGGTTCCGACGCTGTACATGTGACATCACTTCCGGTGTGGCGGTCCGCAGCCATCTTTAGTGTGGGCAAAGGCCTGATTTTACAATTTTGCCAGTTCTTCATTGCCAAAGCTGAGTAATTGTGTCTGCCTAGCTGGAATCTATCTAGATTACATGGAGGACATAAAGGAATGACTTCATATTGGCATTAATGTCATTTTCTCTCCCTACACTGGTAATTATTGTCAATATTCACCCTATATAGTCCTGGACAGTTCAGCTCTGAAATCTGTGTTCAGATGACCAGTACATGTTACAGAACTCACCTTGGACTTAATATCTCTATGTAGGACCCGTTTCTCATGAATATGTTGTACTGCCAGGCACATCTGTACAAACCACTGCAGAATCTGCAGGAGACACAAATTAAACATATACATACAGTCAGGTCCATAAATATTGGGACATCGACACAATTCTAACATTATTGGCAATACTTTCCTCACGCTGTGACAGGGTGAGAAGTGTTGCCGATAACCAGCAACTGTATTTACTCCGTGATCTGCTGTGTCATTGGACAAAGCTGATCACGTGGTAAAAGACCGCTGTGGGAGGACATCATATGACGCCCTCCCAGAACTGGACAACCGTGCTGTAGCCGTCATTCAGCTTTAGCATGGTTAGCAAGTGGTTAGACAGTATAGGCACTTAATTGTAATAGTTTACATAGTAATACCTGCCAAAGGGGACAGCCTGAAGTGATCTAGCAGGACATATTTTTCTGACTAAAGTTCCACTTTAAAAGAGAACGGGTTTGTAATATACATAACCCAACTGTAAGAGCCCATTATAAAGACAGTAGTCCCATTAAAATTTCTAGACATAATTTCTATCCCTTGTGAAATGAAGATTCTGTATGTTTATATTGCATATTTTGCATTTCTCTCCTACCTGGCAGGAAGCACTTCATCTTTTCACGCACCAATAGAGAAAGTTGCTGGTGAAAGGTTATTATTTATGGTGTTGTCCATGTCCCGATTATGTACAGTAGAATCAAGTTAACTATACATTATGCTATTATAATGTCTCACACTCACAGTCTGTTCAGAAAAAAGTTTTCCCCTTTGATGTTTAATGGTTGCCAGCAGGTCACCTCCTTCACAATACTCCATCACTATGTACAGATGGCCATCCTCTGTCAACAAAGAAAAACATAGGGGAAATCATTTCATAGAGACACGTGAAGAAATGAACTAATTTATTGTACAAAACTGAAAGTCAAAGGAGTGACATACCAGCTCAAGGGTCAGAGTGAGACTAAACAAGAAGATGCAAGATTGTCTAAAATATATTTTATTCTCCAGCAGTCTGTAATGATCCAATCAACATTATTACATAGTTGATCTTTGTACCCAGATATTTTACCTTCTCTGCCAGCTTTGCATTCCATTGGGAAACACTTCCATGTTTCTATTGAGCATAATATCATCTAAGGGTATGCTTATGTAGCGCAGACCCCTATCAGACCTTGCAGACTTGCCCCTGGATCTTTTCCCAAATAAGTGCAGAGCAGCCAGGCACACAGCAGCACCAACAGTCTCATGACTCATGGAACAGACAAAGAACATCTTTTTAGATTTAATGTTTGTTGAAGTTGGATAAGGAACAGGGTGAGCTTCAGGATGCTTTAAATGTTTAGCACACAAAGTTGTAGAGGACACTCACTCTCTGCCTTAACTCTACTCTTTAGGATAATTTCCCTCTTGACTGACGATAAAGGAACAAGCAACTCAGCGACTCCAAACACAGGAACAATCTGGAGCAGGTGCTCAAAGGGTTAAAGGATAAGTTCACCTTTTAGATCGCTGATGCCATGCAGGTCTCCTGCAGACCTGTCAGAATATCTGTTTGCCGTATGGGATGTATGAGCAAGTAGATATTCTGACTGGAAGAATGAATGAACTACCACATCGCTTTACAGCGCCGTGGAACTTCATTGAGGACTACAAGCTGACATCCGCTAAGGCTGCCGAAACTTGTAGTTTCTCATTCGCAGAGGAGTGACGTGGCCGGGCAGCCCTCACTTGACTTTGAATGAGTAACGTAGCCATGTGGGAGGAAGGGGGAGAAGATTCCCTGCTAGCTGTCAAAGCAGGGATCGGGGGCTGGTCTGAACGTACCATGTTACACCCTGAATATGGGTGTAACATGTAACATGTTATAAAAGGTGAACTTATCCTTTAAGCAGCAATAGTCACTAGGATCTCTCACTCTGGCCTATACTCACAATGCCCCCATGTACTTGGATGCCTCCGTCTAATATCACCCAGACACTTCTGTGAACCTTCAGGCCAGCATCTTCAGTCAACCCCCTTTGAACTGGCTCTAGCTCCTCCCAGAAAGTAGACCCTCCCCCCCCCAGCTTTCCTTGAGCTGGGACCTTGATGAGCTCCTGCAGACGTCAGCTAATCTGCCCAGAAAGGCAGCAGCCCTTCAGGCTGGGTATTCTCCGCCTGGACAAGAACCCTGCTGTTCCAGGCCCAAAACCATTTATGCACCCTCCAGTCACCTACTGGTCATTCCCTTCCTCAGAAAATGGCTGAGACAATATGAATATTTAGGTCCAGGGTCTGCCTCCTCCAGCCCACTACATTCTACAATCCACGAGAAGGCAGGGGAAAGTCATTGAGCCTGCAGCCAGCAAGACTTGGAACAGCCCAAAATAGTCACACACTGCTCCACTTACTACAGAGGAGCTAAAACTGAATTTACCTTAGCCTCTCTAGCAAACCATTCTAGGTGGGTGCTAAAAGTATACCCCAGTCATAACTGCAGCCTTAAGATGTATGCAGGTAGCATACATTATCTTCACAGTTCTTCTATTTCTAATCCAGAGAATTCCGAACCCAATCCTGTCTATTTGTATCCGGGAGATCCTGGGACTCTCCTATGGGCTTCTTGTTGTCTCTCACATACAGTAAAAATAAACATGCCAAAACTAAGAAGTTTCTCAAAGTCACCAATCAGATGCATCTCTTCCTTGGAGGACTGAATGTGATTGGTGATTCTCCTATGCAGCCTGTTAGATGGTCTGTGAAACCAGGGTGCAGTGGGTTACAGAGAACTCAGATTAACCCCTTCACGCCTAAGGGAAAAACAAATCTTAATGCCTAAGCACAATTTTGTAATGTTGACATGTGTTAGTAAAACCGTACATATCATCACAACTACTTTGTACATCCAGGTGAATTTTACTTTGTTTTTTTAGGACAAATTGGGCTTTCATTTGGTGATAAATGGTAATGGATATCTCCTGATTTTTTTTTTTTATTATCAAAGGAAAACTGTCCCAAAATAGTAAAAAAAAGATCATTTTTTTTATTTATCTGTGTGTTTTTCCTGTTACTACCATACCCTACCACCAAAGAACAACCCAAAATAAATTTTCCAGTTCTTGATGATTGCAGCGATACCATATATGTGTATGTTATTTGTACCCGTAGTACAGCCCAGAAACAATAATGCGCATTTTGTTTTATGTTTACCTAAAACACACTGACACTAATACCAATAAAAAAAAATTTAAAAATCCTGACCTTTGACCTTAACACTAACCCTGGCACTGAACTAGATCAAACCTTGATCTAGGTATTTTTTCTTTATTTTATATTTATCATTTTTTTTTTTTAACAAACATTTTTTTTCCCTCTATGCCGGGAGTCAGAGAGATACAATGTATCACTCTCTTCCATTCCTAGAGAGAAAAAAAAAAACAAGGGGACTGGGCTGAACAGTGACTGATCGCTGTGATAGCCAATCAGAGGCTACCACAGTGATCATGCGACCCGGAATCGGGGGTCCCGATCGTCAGAACAGGACCCGGGGCTCTCAGTGACACCCTGGTCTTTGTGCTGGGAGCGCGCTGTGCGGCGCACTCCCAGCACAAACACAAGTACGCAAATATGTGGCCCCACGAAAAAAAGACCAGTTCTGTGAGGCCTCATATTTGTATGAAGTCGGCGTCAAGGGGTTACAGTACAGGAATAAGTTTATCTAGATTTATGCTAACTTACCCTTCGAGCCCTCCTGAGCTAAACTATGTACAAAAAACACCTGCTGAATATTGATCAGGATTGATCAATATTCAGATATATACCATAGTTTGTGAACTCTACAACTTTCCTACAGACTAAATAATAAATACTAATTTGGGTTATTTTCACCAAAAAAAGTAGCAGAATACATTTTGGCCTAAATTTATGAAGAACAATTACTTATTTGCAAACTTTTATAACAGAAACAAAGAAAAACGCGGGTTTGTTTCAAAATTTTTGGTCTTTTTTTGTTAATTTAGCAAACAATAAAAACCGCCAGTGGTGAATAAATACCACCAAAAGAAAGCTCTAGTTATGTGAACAAAATGATAAAAATTTAGTTTGGGTACAGTGTTGCATGACCACGCAATTGTTATTCCAAATGTGAGAGCGCTGCAACCTGAAAATTGGACTGGGCAGGAAGGGGGCAAAAGTACCCAGTATTGAATTGGTTAAACTATTTTTTTTACATTTCTTCAGATACCGTATATACTCGAGTATAAGCCGAGTTTTTCAGCACATTTTTTGTGCTGAAAAACGGCCCCCTCGGCTTATACTCGAGTCAACGTCTGCAGGGGGGGCGCGAGGCTCCGTCAAGGGGGGCGCGTACAGGGGTGGGCAGAGGGCTGCTGTCTCTTACCTGGCTCCCACGATGATCCATCCAGGAAGCGCTGCTCCTTCCGTCACTCCGGCCACTCCCTCACTCCTGCTGCTCGGCTCCGCCTCCTCACCGGTGATTGGCCGCCAGAACTGTAGCTCAGGAAAGGTACACAGGTGGCCAATCACGGGCGAGGAGGCGGAGCCGGCGGACCCGCGAAAATCGAGTGAGGGAAAAGCCGGTAAGTGTGCAGTGCAGAGGTGCTGCTGCAACCACATATGCTGGCTGCAGCAGCACCATACTGCAACAGGGGTCAGCAAGTGTCATTGGTGTCAGTGGGAGGAATAGTGCCGCATCATTGGTGTCACGGATACTAATGATGGGGCATTATTCCTCCCACTGACACCAACGATGGGGCACTATTCCTCCCACTGACACCAATGATAGGGCACTATTCCTCCCACTGATACTAATGATGGGGCATTATTCCTCCCACTGACACCAACGATGGGGCACTATTCCTCCCAGTGATACCAATGATGGGGCACTATTCCTCCCACTGACACCAATGATGGGGCACTATTCCTCCCACTGACACCAATGATGGGGCACTATTCCTCCCACTGATACCAATGATGGGGCACTATTCCTCCCACTGACACCAATGATGGGGCACTATTCCTCCCACTGACACCAATGATGGGGCACTATTCCTCCCACTGATACCAATGATGGGGCACTATTCCTCCCACTGACACCAATGATGGGGCTTATACTCGAGTCAATAGTTTTTCCCAGTTTTTTGTGGTAAAATTAGGTACCTCGGCTTATATTCGGGTCAGCTTATACTCGAGTATATACGGTAATTACTGTTTTTTTGCCTTGGCAAATGATGTCATATATCCCAGGAGTCTTCTGAAGAAGAGGAGGGGTTTTCTCAGCTACGCAGGCCCTGCTGCATGCATGCCTGAACTAAGGGCAGACGAATTCCAGGAAGTTAATGCTACATGGATCATCTGCCCTTACTCAAGATGTCCACGGCCAGAAATGCTAGGGTGTGTTTTTCAAAGTTTCATCAAAATAAAGCATGGAGACATGGATGGGCTAGTTTGCTTTGAATATTGTAAATTAATTAAAAAGCATTTTTAGTTTTTGGTGCTTAGATGCAGTGTAGCTCTGCTTTAACCGTTTCCCGACTATCCTAGCCTATCATAGCCGCAACTGTCAATCACTGGGTCCTGGACGGTGATTGCCGAGGATCTCTGACGGGGAGGAGAACTGTTTTGTTTACTAACAGTTCTCCTCTCTGTCAGCTCGGGCAAACTGCTTTGGATGGCTGTGCACAGCACAGCCATCCAAAGTAGTGTGTTTACAGTGAAGCACACTGGCACCACCCCCTAGTAAAACACTCTCAGCACACAGTTATCCCTTTGATCGCCCTCATGTTAACCCCTTCCTGCTCAGTGCCATTAGTACAGTGTCAGCGCTTTTTTTTTTATTTGTAGCACTGATCACTGTATTGGTGTCACTGGGGATATGAGTGACACCAATTCAGTTCCCCTCAGTGTCAGGATGTCCACCGCAGTCCCGCTATAGTTTGCTGATTGCCACCATTACTAGTGAAAAAAAGATCCCAGTATATATACCACCATTTGTAAACGCTATAACTTTCACGGAAACCAATTAATTTACATGTATTGGGATTTGTTTTAGCAAAACATGTAGCAAAATACATTTTGGCCTAAATTTATGATGAAATTTGATTTTTAAATTTTTTTTACTGGACATGTTTAATAGCAAAAAGTCACAAATATTGTTTTTTTCACAAAATTGTCGGTCTTTTTTTTTCATAGCACAAAAAATAAAAACAGCACAGGCAATCAAATGACACCGAAATTTGTGGGAAAAAAAGGACATAAATTTAATGTGGGTGCAGCGTTGCATAACCGCAAAATTGTCAGTCAAAGTAACGCATCGCCGTAACGCAAAAAATGGCCAGGTCAGGAAGGGGAGTAATTCCTCAGGAGGGCAAGTGATTAATACTCCTGATGAGACTCAGACAAGGAGACAAAAATAAACTGACGGAGGTTTAATCTCTTCCCTATTATATGCAAAAAAACAAACAACATCTGTAGTGAGCTAACAGCACTGCTACACTGGAATTCCAAGTAGTATTGTCTGCTCTGCCTTGCTCTCTTCCGATGGGTTACAGAACACCTCCTTTTGTACTTATATCCAGGTGTTCTGTAGTACAGCAGGGGAGAATTTAGGCAGGGCCGACAACGCTGCCTGGGATTTTAGTGCAACACCTCCTTCTGTACTCATATCCAGGTGTTCTGTAGTACAGCAGGGGAGAATTCAGGCAGGGCTGACAACGCTGTCTGGGATTTTAGTGCAACACCTTCTGTACTCATGTCCAGGTGTTCTGTAGTACAGCAGGGGAGAATTCAGGCAGAGCTGACAACGCTGCTTGGGATTTTAGTGCAGCAGACGCAGCATTGTCGGCCCAAGCAGGAAGTTAAGAGCTCCCTGGATTTCTGGCAAGTCAACATTTTTTTCTGTATTTGCAGTGTTTTTAAAAGGTACATAACATGGGGAAAATGTTCTGTATTGCTTAGGTGTACTGGATATATATATTTTTTACATTTTGCCCAGACACACACTTAAATGGTGATGTTGCATATGTGAGGGAAAGGAATGAGACAAACTATCATGATTACAGAGTAAACTGAAGTATAATAGAATGAAAGAATACAAAGTTTATTACATGATATACCTTCAAAGGACTCTTTGAATTTCACGATATTGGGGTGCTTCATCTTTGCCAGAAGTATGGCTTCTTGTCTGGAATCCTGACTTGCTCCTGAGGACTGAAAACATAAATTTTTATTTCATTTACTTAATCTACATTGTAATTTTAATGTGAAATTTCAAATCCTATACATTCATAGTTCATCCATTTATTGCTGCATCTAATAAAAATTCTGTTACTAAAAGTCGTTTCACTACCGCAGTAGTTGCATACTTGATGAATCTCATTTACATTAGTCAATATACAGTTGTGCTTAAAAGTTTGCATACCCTGGCAGAAATCATGAAATTTCGCAATGGATAGTGATCACATGAAATTATTATCACATAGTTGTTTGGCTCCTTTTTAAATCATAATGATAACAAACATCACCCAAATGGCCCTGATCAGAAGTTTCCATACCCTGGAATGCTTGGCCTTGGTACAGACACACAAGGTGACACACACAGATTAAAATAGCAATTAAGGGTTAATGCCCCACATCTGTGGCTTTTTAAATTGCTTTTTAAATTGTTTGTTAGCGCTCACGTGGACGCACTGAGCAGGCTAGATACTGAGCCATGGGGAGAGCCATGAAAAGAATTGAAAAAGATGGAAAAGGATATAAAAAGATATCCAGTCAATAGTGTTCAATCACTTATTAAAAAGTGAAAAATTCAGAGATCGCTTGATACCAGCCAAGGTCAGGTAAACAAAGAAAGATTGCAGCCACAACTGCCAAAAGAATTGTTCTGGATACAAAGAAAACCCACAGGTAACCTCAGGAGAAGTGCAGGCTTTTCTGGAAAAAGATGGTTGTTTCAAGGAATACAATATGACAATACTTGAACAAAAATGAGCTGCATGTTCGAGTTGCCAGAAAGAAGCCTTTACTGCGCCAATGCCCTATAAAAGCCCGGTCACAATAAGCCCAACAACACCTTGACACACCTCACAGCTTCTGGTAGACTGTAATCTGGAGTGATGAGAAAAACCATGAGGCACAAAACCATAAGCGCTATGTTTGGAGAGGGGTAAACAAGACCTATAGAGACAAGAATACCATCCCCACTGTGAAGATTGGTGGTGGCTCACTGATATTTTTTTTTGGGGGGGGGGGGTGAACTCTAAAGGCATGGGGAATCTTGTGAAAATTGATGGCAAGATGAATGCAGCATGCTATCAGAAAATATTGGCAGACAATTTGCATTCTTCTGCAGGAATGATGGACGTTCTTGGACTTTCCAGTACTACAATGACCCTAAGCACAAGGCCAAGTTGACCCTCCAGTATTTACAGCAGAAAAGGGTGAAGCTTCTGTAGTGGCCATCACAGTCTCCTGACCTCAATATCATCAAGCCACTCTGCGGATATCTCAAATGTGCGGTTCATGCCAGATAATCAAAGACTTTGCGTGACTTGGAGGTATTTTGCTAAAGATAAAAGGGCAGCTATACCATCTGCAACAATCTGGGGCCTCATAGACAATTAAAAAGACTGCACGCTGTCATTGATGCTAAAGGGGGCAATACACAGGATTAAGAACTAAGGGTATGCAGAATTTTATACAGGGGTCATTTCATTTGTTTACTTGTTGCCATGTTTTATGATTGTGCCATTCTATTAGGACCTACAGTTGAATATGAATCCCATAAAAAATAAAAGAAATGTGTTTTACCTGCTCACTCATGTTGTCTTTAAAAATGGTAAATACTGTATATTAACAATTCTCAAAGGGTATGCAAACTTTTGAGCACAACTAAATAAGAAAACACAGGAAAACAGAAATGGATATGCTACTCATAGCAACCATGCAGATTACATGGCATATCAGAATTTGGTGCTATGGGATCGCTGCTGGATGTTTCTGTGCAGAGTTTTAGGCACAAAGTGTTACCTACCCAAGAATACCCCCATCCATGTTTTTTTCATAATTTTTTTCGCCATCCTTTTTGATTCTCATTTGCTTTCGGTCTTCCAGAGTTGGCTGCACATCGTTTCTCTGAGCTGGTTTCCTGATCACGACGGTGAATGATGCATGTGCGACATATGTTAAGAGAGCTGCTTGTAGGCTCTGTACTTTTGAAATGACATTAATATGTCGATGCTTATATGAGATTTTAGCTATTAGGTTTAGATATATTTTAAAATGTCTGGATTTCAGCTTTTTTATAGCGAGGATCACTGGAATTCAATAGCTTTTTGTCAGTAATATAGAAGGGGTTGGTCTATGCTTGAAGATTCAGGACTAGCACTTCTGCATCGTAGTAGAAGGAAAAATTCTAGCTCCCCTGAACAGTCTATGCTAGTTATTGTTCCCTTATTAAAAATGCATTACTGATTAACTAGAAAATTACAGTTCAACATCATCCTTACCGTTGGAAGTCGTACTTCTTTCATGACGTAATTGTGATTAGTGTTTTGGTGGCAAACTAAAAGTGCTCTACCAAATGATCCCTCTCCAATAACATTGAGAATCTTATAGTGCTCCATTCTTGCTGTCAGGAAAAAAAAGATGACATATTATCCTTCAAATTTACTGATTTGCTGTGCTTTGTAACATTCATGAGTGGTCTGGCTATAGTTCATTTCAAGAGGCTACTTCTCTCTTGCACACCATGGGCAATAAACATAGTCATGTGCCCAAAGAGGCCACTGTACTGCTTTGAATGGTCCACAAGATCTAAAATATTGGTCAACAAAACGTTGATAGAAATGCTTTTATATATATATATATATATATATATATATATATATATTTTTTTTTTTTTTTTCCTATCCTTCTGGGCAGCCACAGCTCTGCACAAATATGTCTCAACAAAAATGTAATGTTTCACATCCCCCAGGATGAAAGCCATATCAGCAAACGTAGTGTAAGGGCTCATGTACACGGGGCGTTTGGAAAACTCTTCTGAACAATGGAAACTGACTGCTGGAAAACGTAGGTTAAAAAAATATGTTAGTTTAGCTGCGTTTGTATACCACGTTTATGTGTGTTTGCGTTTAGAAGCGTTTTTAAAAGATAACCTCATGAGACTTTCCCAAATGCCCAGAATGCACTGAAAAACAGTAAAAAATTAACTATTTCAGACATTTTGAGAGAAATTGAGAGAGCAGAAGCAGAAAGAGCAGTATGTGTTGAGATGACCTGTCTTTTCTGGTTGTATTCACTATGGATCCCATCATGAGCATAATGCAGCACGTTCTACCATTTTGTTCCTTCATGAGAAACCCAGAACTGACTGCGCTGGTGTACCAGGTCCATTTGAGTACCTGGAAAATGCTTTGCATGCATTTTTGATGATGAAAAAAAAGTCTCTGGACAGCATCTGGACATGGAACAGTTAAAAAATGCTTCTAAACGCAAACGCTTATAAACACGGTTAACCGCGTTTACAAGCGTTTGAAATGCTGGTAAAATCTACTCCTGAACCCAAGTTTGGTGCGTTAAAAAAAAAGACTGTAAACTCAACTGCCTGTAAACGACATAGTGTACATGGACACATAGGAAAACATTAGGGAGGGTTCAGGGGCTGCTAAAAAAAAACGCTGAACAGCTCCTGAATGTCAGTTTAGCAGCTGCAGTGTACATGAGCCCTAATAATTCTATTTTATGCTTAGTTCACACATGCTAAATAAAATGTAAGTACACTGATAACAGGTATTTATTAATACAGAGTTTACAGAACTCCTCCTGACAACACATTTTGGCCACCTTTTAATGGGCACCCTCTGTTCCGTCTCAGCGGGGGATGATCCTAGAAAGATGCAATGCTGTGCTGGATCAGAACGATAATGGATGTCATATACAGTATGTGATTTCTGTGTTTGTTCCAAATGTATCCTCATCTGGTAAGGTCAGTAAAAGCAGACCTGGGCATAAACCTATTGCATTCATTCCTACAAACCGACACAGATACATATGTGGGAGGATATAGGCAGATGATATAGTGACTGGAGAAGTTAAATTATTTCTAAAGCCAAAACTTTTTTTGCTTGAAAAAGTAGGAGTGTTAAAACTGCTGTCATATTTTTTCTTGCAATCTTTGTCCCATTAGGGACACTTTCCTTCACTTCCTGTCCTGTAAATTCAACAAGAAGTGAATGAATGCTGTGAAATGATAAATATCTTTCCAATGTAAGGAAAATCCCCTCTTATACAGTGGTCACAGAAATGTTGCCAAGTCTTCTCTGATTCTCCCCTTCTTCTACTCTCCCCAATCCTTCTGCGGATAGTACAGAGCCCTAGGAGGCATTCTGCTGGAGTGCTATTCAAAAAGAATGGCATTGCATCACATACAGTTGCAAGAAAAAGTATGTGAACCCCTTGAGATTACGTGGCGTTTTGCATGAATTGGGCATAAAATGTGCTCTGAACGTTATCTAAGTCACAACAATAGAAGAACACAGTCTGCTGAACATAATACTACACAAACATTAGATGTTGCCATGGTTTAATTGCACATAACATGTAAACATTCACAGTGCAGGGAGGAAAAAGTATGTGAGGCCCTAGTTTAATGACTTCTCCCAGAGCTAATTGTAGCCAGGAGTGAGCCAACCTTGACTCCAATCAGTGTGATGATATTGGATGTGTTGCTGACAGCTGTCCTGTCCTTAAAAAACACACATCTGTTTTGGGTTTACTGGTTTCAAGAAGCACTGTCTGATGTGAACCATGCCTTGCAGAAAAGAGCTCTCAGAAGACCTACGATCAAGAATTGTTGACTTGCATGAAGCTGGAAAGGGTTACAAAAGTATCTCCAAAAGCCTTGATGTTCATGTGTTCAAGCCTTATGATGAAAATCAGCCAACATGATCCAGGATTCCCACACCAATGCAGCCAGATAGAGCAGAGGAACAGCAGAGAACCAGCCTTGATCCCACAAAATGGCCGCTGGAACGCACCGCTCGGCGTGCACTCCACTCACCGGAAGTGACGTCAGACGTATGGCAAATCGACCGGAATTACGTCAACGCGTTTCGCCCCTCCCATCGGGCGTTCTCAAGACCATGGATCATGTTGGCTGATTTTCATCATAAGGCTGTCATGGGCTTAATAAATGTGCCTGTTATAAGCTGTTGAAATGTGAGTTGCCTGATTTTGTCTTTTGGTACAATACTATTGTGGCAATATTACACTATATAAGTTTTCTCTTTGATGATATGGTGGAGCTAACTAGGAAGCCACGGTGAGGACCTGAAAGAAGATCTAAACTTGGAGGGGCAGGCTATCACTGAGCTGATGAAAAGGGGGTTTAGGATTCCCCAAAAATCCTTAAAGGCTTTTCACTCACCAAAATCTGGGGAGTGTATTTGATGTTGGTGTGCACGGGTGAAAGGTGGAAGGTTATAAACATCTTTGGAATCATCAGTTATCTTCACAAGGGACTTTATGGGTTTTTTCTGAAGATTTTTTGATATATACATGCACTATTTAATATGGGACATTTATATTGTGTGATTTACTAATATTTGTATTTAGGTCTATGTTGCGCTGTTTATCTATATATTTTACTGTTTGTGTTTTCACACATTATTTGCACAGCAGCAATTTAGAAAGGTGATTTATTGATTTTGATTGGCGCAGGAATATTTTTCTTTTGTACAAATGGAGAAAGTTTAGCACTGTTGCTACTCTCCCTAGGTGTGGTCGTCCTGTAAAAATGACTGCAAGAGCACAGCGCAGAATGCTGCATGAGGTAAAGAAGAATCCCAGAGTGTCAGCTAAAGACCTACAGAAATCTCTGGCACATGCTAACATTTTTGTTGACACATCTACAATACGGAAAACATTAAACAAGAATGGAGTACATGGGAGGACACCACGGAGGAAGCCATTGCTGTCCAAAAAGAATATTGCAGCACGTTTGAAGTTTGCAAAAGAGCACCTGGATGTTCCACAGCACTACTGGCAAAATATACTGTGGACAGATGAAACCAAGATTGAGTTGTTTGGGAAGAACACACAACACTATGTGTGGAGAAAAAAAGGCACAGCACACCAACATCAAAACCTCATCCCCACTGTAAAACATGGCGGAGGGAGCATCATGGTTTGGGGCTGCTTTGCTGCCTCAGGGCCTGGATGGATTGTTGTCATTGATGGGAAAATGAATTCCAGAGTTTATCAAGACATTTTGCAGGAAAACGTACGACCATCTGTCCGCCAACTGAAGCTCCGCAGAGGATGGGTGATGCAACAGGACAATGACCCAAAGCATACAAGTAATTCAACAAAACAATGGCTGCAACAGCACAGAATACGCCTTCTGGAGTGGCCCAGTCAGAGTCCTGACCTCAACCCGATTGAAATCCTGTGGCATGACCTTAAGAGAGCGATTCACACCAGACATCCCAAGAATATTGCTACACTGAAACAGTTTTATGAAGAGGAGTGGTCCAAAATTACTCCAGATCATTGTGCAGGTCTGATCTGCAACTACAGGAAACGTTTGGTTGAGGTTATTGCTGCCAAAGGAGGGTCAACCAGTTATTAAGTCCAAAGGTTCACATACTTTTTCCTTCCTGCACTGTGAATGTTTACATGTTATGTGCAATTAAACCATGGCAACATCTAATGTTTGTGTAGTATTATGTTCAGCAGACTGTGTTTTTCTATTGTTGTGACTTAGATGACGTTCAGAGCACATTTTATGCCCGATTCATGCAAAACTCCACGTAATCCCAAGGGGTTCACATACTTTTTCTTGCAACTGTACATGTAATGTGCGCTTCAGTAACATGCGCATTACTGTAACAGGATAGTGTCAACCAGGGGCATCCCTAGGGTTGGCGTCACCCGGTGCGATAACACTTAGTGACACCCCCTCTGACGATCTCCGCAGAATGGATCGGATCTTCAGATTGAGCATAATGGATCAGACTCTGATCCATTATGCTCCCCAATTCGCAGATCCGATCCATTCTGCAGAGATTGTCGGCTTTCTTTACAACTTACCTTTTCGTGGAGCGGGTCTGGTGTCACCCGGTGCAGCGTGCACCCCCGCACCTGCCTCGGGACGCCACTGGTGTCAACAGACCTCTACAGAGAGGGATTTTCCCTATGGTTTGCACAGAGCAGCCCTGACCCTACTCTTGGGTCCCCCACCAGTGCTGCTGACCTCTGGTGAAAAACCAGTTTGCAAGACATAAGTATGCTGTGACAGACTGATACCACAACCAGTCGCATGGCTTTTTGTAGAATGTGCCCACTCAATCTCTCAATTGAGATTTAAAGTCATTGACAAAATCCCTAAAGATAAACAAGGAAGGGATAGAGAATTGACACTGAAACGTCAAGAGGTCTATTGGATAGAGCATTTGAATACCCTACAACTAAGAGGTCTGAACCTGAATTGTGATCTTCATCTGTTTTTATAGGTGGGTATGATGTGGTAGGATTTGTTTTGTTATGATTATCATTACTATTTTTTTGCTTCTATGGATGGAGTCTCTCAATTTATATGTATGCATGTTTCCTGGATGCATACAGACAATTATGGGACATTTATATGATTTATTTTGGTTATATCAAGGTAACTGGCTGTCTTTGAAGAGTATGGGAGTTGTCAGCAAGTAGGAAAGCTTCTGGGATTGCACCAGATTTGTATAATGGATAAGGACTAATGCAGGCCATAGACGGGTCGAACATCGGCTGATTTTTCGAACGATAAATGAAAAATCGGTCGTTCGTTCGGCCGACGTTATCACCAACGAATAAAAAAATCGTCTGACTAAATCATAAAGTTCACCCCATAACTTCTGTCTCTTTCAGGTCACAGCTCATGCGCAGATTTTTTATTGTTAAAACGATCGTCCGATTTGGCCATCATTGCCGGGAAAATTGGCCGATCGTCCAAATTGGCCGCAAATTTCCCAACATAACCGATAATCTGAAAGTGCAAAATACACGAAAAACGGCTGACGAACGAATCCACTAACGGTACGAAATTCGGCCGATTTTTCTTTCGGCTAAAAAATCGGACGATTGACGATCCATCTATGGCCTGCATAAGGCTGGCCATACATTATACAATTTTCTTGAGAATTTTGCTTTAGATTTACCAAAAACCATATAATATGAGGTCAAACCTAAATAACACTTTCAGTTGTATCCAATTAGGCAGGCCCTTGCACTACATAGTTGAAGGTAAATCTAAAGGAAATTGGGCAGAAATTGGACAGAAAATTGTATAGTGTATGGCCAGCCTAAGGCTAGGTTCACATCTATGCAGGTTGTGTTTTTTTCCCATTTTTTTTATTTTTCTTGTTGCTAGGCAAATTTAACATGCAAAACGCAGCAAAAATTCAATACATGCTTTTCTGCAGCTTTTCCATTGAAGTCCATAGAACCAAAAACGCAACTTTTGTGTTCAAAAAAGTCACTGACCCTTTCCAAAAAACGTACCAGATGAAAACACAGAGATGTGAACATGTACCATAGGAAATCATGTTAAATGGACTGTACTGTGTTTCAGCAAAACGCTGCAGAAAATGCTTAGGTTTGAACCTAGGGTAATTACATTCCATGTGGTTCTTATATATTTAGATATTGCATTTGAACATGCTATACGTATGGAGTGTGTAGCCTTACAAACGCTCAAAAACGAGCTTATGGAACACTTATTATGATGAGATGGATGTTGCTAAGAAATAAAGAGAAAAGATTTCTGTTGTACAGTGCGGCAGCTCTGGATTATTTCATATATATATATATATATATATATATATATACAGTATATACCGTATATATATACACACACAGGGCTGCTGTTAGAAACCATGGGTCCCCGTACAGCCAACCTGACAGCCCCCCCCCCAAAAAAAAACCCACACAGTTTACTATGCTTCAGTTACAAACACAGTGAATGATCAGTACCAATCACTCATTGCGTTCATTCAGGGAAGCAAGGGGCTGGAAAATGTGACATATTTACCAGACTTTTCCCCAACTCTCCATCCTGAACGTTCATATTGTGTGCTGGCAGCTGCTGGTGGGAAGGAGAGGAGAGAAGCCGGCAGCACTGCGGGGGTGGGGCACATGGGGAAACATATGGTTCACAGGGAGGGTGATGGGGAGGCAATTACCGGAACCAATCCCCTGTATGGTTCTCTCTGCAGCATCTGAAAGCCAGTGTGGGGGAGAGGAGAAGAAGCCAACTTTCAGCTGCTGCAGAGAGCCATACAGGGGATTGGTTCTAGTAATTGCCCCCCCACTGTGACAATCACCCTCCCTGCCCGCCCACATCCAATTCACCCATCTGTCTGGGCCCCCCCCCCCATTACAAGAGGACTGGTGGTAACCACACACACGTGTTAGCACTTCCACCTGGCAGTACTAGGGTTGTTGGTTCAAATCCCATGGCACCACCTGCATGGAGTTTGCATGTTCTCCCTGTGCCTGTGTGGGTTTCCTCTGGGTACTCCAGTTTCCTCCAACACTCCAAAGACATGCTGGTAGCAGGGGCGGACTGACCATTTGGAAAGTGGGGCACTGCCCGAGAGCCCGGGGTCAGTAGGGGGCCCCCATGAGATGCCCCTGGTACCTTTTTCATAGGCCTTTTTGAGTTTGAGCAAGGACACAGGGACCCCATAATCCCCTATTGCCCGGGGGGCCCCATGAGTTGTCAGTCCGCCCCTGGCTGGTAGGATAATTGGCTCCTGTCTAAATTGTCCCTAGTATGTGTATGTATGAATGTGAGTTAAGGACCTTAGACTGTACGCCCCTTGAGGGTTAGGGACTGATGTGAATGTACAATATATATGTAAAGCGCTGTGTAAACAGACGGTGCTATATAAGTACCTGAAATAAAATAAATGTATTATTTACTGATGCAATGGTTTGCCTGAAACGCGATATCAAGTGTAAACTCCCTTGAATGCTGATGCTTTAAATATGAAAAACATACAAACCATTTCATTATCTCCGATCTTCACTAAGCTTTACTGATCAACGCTCAATGATAGAGATTCCTAACTAATCTCCTTTGCTCCAGGCTGATATTCGTAACATGCTGCTGCCCTGTATGTAACAATGCTTGCATTCATTGCATCCAAACTGGCTGGTATTATATAATGCACAATGGCTCAATGAGCTCAGCAGGTCATACCGTGAAGTGATCAGAGGCAGTCAGCTGTGGTGTCCAGCGCGGTGTCATGCAGATGGCTGTGTTGTGTTGTTACAGAGTGCAGTGCATGGATCTCTCATTGTGTGAGTTCAGCCAGTAGCACATTGATCAGACACAGTCGTGTGTTCCTGGGTGTGCTCAGTAACCGCTCGCTCTTCCTGTGTGTCCTCCCAGCCACTCCTACACACAGACTATGGCAGCTGCACATTGTTCGTGGTCAAATCACGGCATTTACCCAGAAAGCCCTTGTCCTTTGTATAGTTGTTATACAAACTATTGCCCCGTACACACAATAAGAAAATCGTCCGAAAAATTCAGTTGAACCACTGATCGAACGATTTTCTCTTTGTTCAGGAGCAGGATGTTTTACCCGATAACGATATTGTGAACAAAAAATTTGGTTGAACAACAGTGAAAAATTTAGTTGTTTTGCATACGAACGACCGATTTTCTATGCGGTGGTATGACAATCGTATGAAAAAAATCTATCAAGCACTATCACGCATGAGCGGAAACAGAAGATGACCCGGATGATTATGTCCAAGGAATCTTCGTAAACACAAACGAAAAATCCAAATGTTAAAAGCAGATTGGGATAATGAGATAATGAAACCAGAATTCTGCATATTATATTTTATGTATCACTATTTATGTATATAGGTAATGCAGGGGTGTATTTACCACAAGGCATTTGCCTAGGGCGGCATTTTTCAGGGGGGACAGCACAGCCCCTCGGAAGAAGGGACGGAAGCAAAGACACACGCGGCACGGGGACCTGGTGGGTTCCAAAAGAAGCTGCGGCTTTCATGACGGTGTATGCACAGCCCGACTTTCGTTCCTAGGGGATGTCCGGAGGTGAAGGTGACTTTCTTTCTCTCGCCATGGGGGATGGTGGCTGGTTTATGGGGGGCAGTGGTAGTGGAAGGCTGTCTTGGGTGGGGGCAGGGGTGCTCTTGGTCAATGTCGGGCTCTCTGTGTGGGACAGCACAAAAACTAAATACACCACTGAGGTAACGTAATAAACTATATTATACTCATTGCTGGTAATTGCTGTGTATATCACTCGTTCTGGCCAGAAGGGCGTGGCTACAAGGTCACACGCACACTGCATCACTTCCACTTGTATGGAAGACGTCAACACTATGTATTGCCCGATAAATGATTTTTTTAGATTAATGTGGGCCATGATTTCGACCAACGAATGAACACCTCTTGGTCGTTGGATGACCGATCGGTCGATTTTCTAATCGTGTATTTCCACCTTTAGTGCTGATACCTTGTATGTAGCAACACTGATACCTTGTATGTAGCACTTCCTGATTTCTAGGAAGTGCTGCAATACAGTCTGGTAATGGGACACAAGTGTAACTAAAAATCCACTTTATTACAATATTTTATAGTAGTATGGGCGGCACAGTGGCTTAGTGGTTAGCACGTCTGCCATGCAGTAATTGGGTCATGGGTTCGATTCCCAACCATGGTGCCTCCTGCATGGAATTTGCATGTTCTCCCTGTGCTTGCGTGGATTTCCTTCAGGTACTCCAGTTTCCTCCCACACTCCAAAGACATGCTGGTAGGTTAATTGGCTCCTGTCTAAATTGTCCTAGTTTCATCCCAGGCCATGTGGGATCTCCTGCATGGTAGGGGTTGGGGAAAGACCTGGCAACCTACCCTGTAAAAATAATTGCTAAGAGAATTCATGGAAAAAGTCGCTTCCGAGTGACGGTCCATGCAATCGCCAAGGGTCGGATACAACTGAATGGATAAATAGATAGTGGTATACCAGCAATTTTGCTTATATAGAAGCTATAAGGTTTTTATTGATATTTCTTGGGATTAATGTTGAAACAGTTTAAGCTTCATACACACGGATGTTTTCCCAACACAAATTGATTCAGTATTTCTGCACTTGGGAGAGACAACTACCAGCATACAGCTTTCCCATAATAATAAAAGACTATACACGGGTATAGGGCGTGCTTGTGTAAACACCCGCATAAATCCCCGGGAACGCACAAAAGCAACATTTAAGGATTTATACCCATGCGTAAGTTACCGCAATCATGGCTTATTCTTAATATGGCTAGTATACAGCCATTCATTACTATAGGGTGGTTGTATACGGCAGTTTTCTCTCCTGAGCACAGAAATACACCTAAAAATGCCTGAAAGTGGATGATGTCAGTGTTCAGTATCTCAGTGTTAACCCCTTCTATGGTATAAACCAGCAGAGAGTGGGAAATGTAAAGCCACTCAGTGACTAGAGTAAATGAGGTAGCTCCCAGTGCTCAGCCTGATTGGCCTACTCACAGAGTGAGTCTTCAGATACAAGGCAAAAGCTGAGACAATCCCAACAACTTAGACTTGGAAAGAACTCTGCAGCTAACTTGTTGCCAGAACAGACTCCAAAAAGCGCTTTATCTGGAACTCAGTTGCTAAAGGCAACAATGAAATTCCCAATTAGTGGGGAACAATTAACCACAACCAGATGGGGTTAGGCAGTGGTGTATTTAGGATTTGTGGTGCCCTAGGCAATACAAAAATTGTCTGCCCCCATGGGCACTGACCAACACAACCCCCCCCCCCCCCTTCCCCATGTGGAAAGAGCCTGACAGTGACCAACAACATCCCTGCCCCCCACCTGGAAGAGCCTTTGACTACCCCCCCCCCCCCCCCCAGTGATAGAGAGACACTCATCTTCACAGATCTGGACATCTCCGGGAACGAGAACCAGGCTCTACATACATCATCAAGCAGCCCGTAGCCGCTCTTGGATCCCACCTGGTTCCCATGACATCTTTCCCTGCTTTCATTCCTTCTTCTGTGGGGAGGTGCTGCCCTCCTGAAAAATGCCACCCTAGGCAAGTGCCTTGTGGTAAATACACCCCTGGGGTCAGGTCCTTAGATAGAGGAAACCTAGAACAATACAGGTCCCAGTGAGATAGACCAGCCAGTGTAAGTGAGAAGATCCTAAAGCCTTACACCCCTGGCCCCTTTAGGATCAAGGAATGAGAGCACTGTAGAAATTGTCAGGCCAGACAATGGACTTTGTATAGTGAGACTCACTAGAGAAAACTTTGCATCAGCTAGAAACAGCAGTCTATAAAAGTGAGAAAGGACTCCTAAATCTGCCATAGAAGTCTGAAATTTGATTCCACAGTCATGATGATTGAAGGGTTAGGGTGCAAGAGAAACGTCTCCACCAGGGTAGGTTGGACCTGGGGATAAACCTTAGCCCCTAGGACCCTTGTATTTGTTTTGATCCCTTAGACACAGTGCAGCATCAGCATAACATTAACTTGATTAGAAGAAAAATTAGGGGAGGGGGCCTATTTTTGGGAACAAAGTTTAGGAATGCCTTTTATCCTCCCAGATCTAGCACAGCGTCAATGGCCAAGAAACAGGAATCTTATAAGCATAGTGATGTTAACCTAATTAGAGAAAAGAACAAGGAAATGGGTGAGAAAAAAAAAAAAGAAAAAAAACCTTCCTCAGTAGACAGACTCAGTCTGGGGGAAAAAGGATTCAGCTCTAGGTGAATAGGTCCCCTGAAGGCATTCCCTGTTCCTGACAAAAAATACTTGCCGCAATAGATTAGCTCGCCCTGCCTGCTGACAATCCAGGAACGACCCACGGTCTTCCTCCAACCAGCATGACATGCCACATGGTGTCAGCGCTGCACTTTGGAGCAAGACTACCAACTGAGAGGACCTAGTTTCCAGGGGAATGCCCTTAAAAGGATCAGGGCATGTTAAGACTGAGTGTTGTAGTGTCATCCAGCACAGATGGCAGATTACCTCTTGTGACAAAAGAAGGACCCCCATTCTTTCTCAAGAGCAAGGACACAGCAGTGCTTTGTGGTGTCCAACAAGGTCCGAACTAGGAGACCCACCCAAGCAGGATCCCACAAAGCAGAGGTAACTACCTGTTCTATAAGATAATCAAGCAGCTCCAAAGGAGGACCCTAGGAACCATAGATCAGATACAGGGAGAAGAATTCTTATCAGCTGCATGACAGAGGTTTAGTGGTCACTCCAGTGACTATGTAGTTCATACAGGCAGACATGTTAGTCTGCTCAAAACTTAGGTCCACATTATTAGAGAAAATGGTCACAGACTGAAAAGAGAAAAAAGGTGTGTGAGGAGGATCCCCCAACAACACTGAGGAGAACAGAGGGGTAACCTCCATCTGATGACAAAGAGCTGAAAGGTAAATTTGCAGTTTCTTGCTACAAAGAATCACTATGGGGATTATCCTCACCAACAGATGACAGTTTCCAACACTATAACCTGACAGGGTGAGTTTCAGACAGACCTTGTAGAAGTTAACCCTTCAGAAAGAGATTGCCCATTAAGATCCACAAAACCTATTCTGTTTATCAGCAGTCACCTGATTTCCCAAAATGAAGAGGCTAGGTAAAAAAAAAAACCAGTAGGCCAAACACAAGAGTCAATGCTCCCAGAAATATTAGATGTGCAAGGGTTCCATAAAGGTCCCTATCTGGGTAAATGGACAGCCAAAGCTGATCTCAGAGATGGCCCAGCTGATGCAAAAGGCCTAGGAAAGAGAAGAATCGAAGGAAAATTTGGAAAGATGCAAACTGCAGCTGAGCCTAACCACTAAAAATGCAAACTTCTGAGCCTAACCACTTTTGACCTAAAACAATGGACACTTGCTTCTACTCACTCAAATGGTAACTGCCTCGACCTTGTATTCTTACCTATGCACTCCTTGCATCCTCAAAAACTTTCCTCTTCCTCTCTGATCACTCCCTTATTAGCTTCACTCTCTCCTTGGCTTCCAACTACCAAACAGTTACCGTAGAAACCTTCATTATCTTAACCCTTCTCTTGTTTTTTCAGCAACAGGTTGTCTCTGACAAAATCTCAGCCCTGTCCTGCCCCAACCTGGCCACTTCTGTATACAATAGTTCACTGTCATCCACCCTGGACACATTGGCCCCCCTCACTACACACAGAATTAGGCCTTGACTGCTACAGCCCTGGAAAACAGACAATACCAGATGCCTCAAAACACGTAGCCGTGCTCGAGTGTTTATGGCGTAAGACTAAGACCCAGCAAGACTTCGACCAGTATAAATCTGCCCTTCAAAAATACAATTCTTGTCTCCACACTGCCAAACAGACCTATTTTATCACTCTCATTAACACCCTCTCATGCAATCCCTGTCAACTCTTCTCTACCTTTAACGCTCTACTTCCACCCACTAACTCACTCACTGCCGAGGAGATCATTAATCACTTCAAAAATAAAGATTGTACAGTGGAGATCTTGTCACAAATTGTATCAGATATCTCCCTCACCCTACACTCCTTGTCCACCTGCACAATCTATACTTCCCTTGTTTAACCCAGCTACTATAGAGGAGGTTGGTAAACTTTTCTAAAGCCCACCTAACCACCTGGACCCTGTTCCCTCGCAAATACTACGGTCACCCTCTGGCTCGATCCTTCATTCTTTAACTCATATCTTCAATCTCTACCTTTCTACTGACATCTTCCCCAACTCTCTAAAACATGCGCTAGTCACCCCCATACTTAAAGCCTCACTGAAGCCCGCCAATCTTGGCAACCTAAGACACGTCTCCTTACTCCCTTTTGCCTCTAAACTCCTTGAACATCTAGTCTACAACCAGCTGAGCTGCCACCTTATTGAGAATAACCTTCTCGATCCCCTTCAATCTGGATTTTGCCCACAATACTCCACAGAAACTGCTCTCCTAAAACTCACAAACAACTTACTAACTGCTAAAACCAATGGTCACTATTCCGTACTCTTGCTCTTGGATCTCTCCACTGCCTTTGACACAGTTGACCACCCCCTCCTCCTCACAAAACTCGATTTACTTGGTCTCCATGACAAATACCCTCCGTTGGTTTAAATCTTACCTATCTCACCGCACCTTCAGTGTCACTTACAACTCTACTTCCTCCTCCTCTTACTGTCGGGATCCCCCAAGGTTCTGTCCTTGGACCTCTCCTATTCTCCATCTACACTTCTTCCTTGGGTCAGCTGATAGCTTCCCATGGTTTCCAATACCATTTCTATGCTGATGACACACAAATCTCTCTACTCCTCAGCTCAGTTTCCACACATATCACCGATTTACTAAACAGACATAGACTGAATGTCACACCACTTCCTAAAACTCAATCTATCCAAAACTGAGCTCATAATATTTCCTCCCCCACGTGCCTCTTCCCCTGATTTCTCAGTCAGGATGAATAGCACCACTATAAACCCATCACCGCATGCCAGGGGTAATCTTGGATTCTGAACCATCCTTTCAGGCCCACATCCAATCCTTGTCCAATTCATGCCGCCTCAACCTCCGCAACATTTCCAGAATACGCCCCTTTTTAACCAATGATACCACAAAGCTAATTCACTCCCGGTATTCTCTCGACTCAACTACTGAAATTCCCTCCTCATTACCTTACCTTCACATAGGCTATCCCCCCTCCAGTCCATCATGAATACTGCTGCCTGGCTCATCCACCTTACCAACCGTTCAGTGTCTGCTACCCCTCTCTGCCAATCCCTGCACTGGCTTCCAGTCACTCAGTGAATAAAATTCAAAATACTAAAAACTTGCAAAGCCATCCACAACTCTGCCCCCAGCTACATCACCAACCTTGTCTCAAAATATCAACCAAACTGCTCTCTTCGATCCTCCCAAGACCTTCTGCTCTCTAGTTCCCGTGTTACGTCCTCCCATGCTCGCCTCCAGGACTTCTCCCGAGCATCTCCCATCTTATGGAATTCTCTACCTCAATCTGTCCGGCTGTCCCTTAATCTATCCACCTTTAGACGATCCCTGAAAACCTCTCTTTAAAGAAGTCTATTCTGCTTCTACCTAGAGTACCTAGTCCTCTATCAGCTCATCCCCCCCACAGATTTTACCTTTTGTATCACTCTCCCCTTCCTCCTAGATTGTAAACTCGAATGAGCAGGGCCCTCGGTTTCCTCTTGTACCAAATTGTATTGTAACTGTAATGTCTACCTTCATTTTGTAAAGCGCTGCGAAAACTGTTGATGCTATAAAACCTGTGTAGTAATAATAAATTGAGCGGCGGCACGAAGAAAGGAGGGAACAGCTACATAGAGCACCAGGGGCAAGGGGGCTTAAAAAGGGCACTCTATGTAAATGATTGCAGGGCAAGCTACCCATGGATCCAGAAGCATTCACACACAGCACCTCAATTGTAGAAGTGGGGGCACAGGTTCCTTCAAGTTTTTTCAGCTGCTACTGCAGAAGTAGCTGAAGGAACAGGATGTGACTCAGACATTGTCTCCCTGGACCTTCTGCAAGGCTGGAGTATGCTCTGGCCACCTTGATGGTGGTATCAAGGACACTCTTTGAAGGTTAACCAAGTCAGATGCTCTTTAAATAAGGCATCAGCATCCAAGCACCTTAACAAAAGTGCTCTACATATTTGGATAGACCCCAGATGCCTATACGAGACACAAAGGCAGCACAGTCAAAATGAAAGGCTAGAGTAATCTGATGCACATGCTTAATTAAGAAGGGTACATGGAGGTGAGTTAGCGCAAGATGAACGTTCCCTATTCGGTCCAAAAACACAGGGAGGAAACCTCATGTGGCTGATAAGAGCTGTGCAAGGGCACCAAAGCAGTTGTCACCTCAAGGCAGGCATTCTAGGCAGAGAGGAAGTAGATCTCCGTAATACATGCAAAAAATAAATTAGAGAATGCACCACTGAGTGCAGACTGTAAAACAATTTATTAAAAAAACAATGTGACTTGCACTCACATGTAACAGATAAAATACAGGCACATCTGAAATCTTATAGTCACCGGGGCGTTCTACTGCAGATGAAGAAGTCCTTTTCCTGGGTCCAGGGACAGCAGGATGGTATGACAGAACTGGAACAGGAGCTGTAGTGCTTGGGTGGAGCGCAACGCTCGGCGTGATTGGGTCACTAAAAGAGATGCGACGTTTTGGAGCATGTGCACCATGGAGGGGGTATGCTCCTTTGTCAAGCTGACAAGATTGGCAGATGTGCAGGCTAGTATACAATGGGGCAGTGTTCCTGCCAAATAGAATTGGGTAATACAGCGACAAATAGGAAGCTAAAATGCATGCCAATACAAGTGTCATCTAGTGGGTAAAATTGGGATATACAATTGCAATAAACCTAGTTAACACACAAAGTATTTAGAAAGGCTGGGAGTCTGATGTGGATAAGAAAGGGGAAGCCAGGAGGGAGACCAAGATGTTTTTGGCTTCCCCTTTCTTATCCAGTTTTAGTAAATCTCACCCAAAGAGTCATGAGCTCATACATGGCAATTGTGTCTCCTTAGCTGAACACACACAAAATGCTTAACCCTGCAGATTCTTATCGGCAATGTGCTTTTCCCAGTCCATTTTCCATTTTTACTGAGCAGATATGGGACATACCATTGCTGATCTCTCCCTTGGAATTTACTTGTTACCCGGCTGTCATGCTGACTAGCTCTACTCTGAAACAAGTTCTAGATAGAATTTAGTTCAAATTCCATTTAATAAAAGGGAAGGCAAATGCTAGATCTTTTGTCATAGGTGATGCCTGCTAGCATAAGAATTAGAGGGCAGATCACCCCCAAACCCTTCCCCACAGCAAGTGCAGAACTTAATAAGCGGTCTATACAAGACACATCACACTTAGTACTAAGAACAGGTCTGTTTATTACAGTTAAAGCAGTACAAGAAAATATATATAGAATGCAAACTGTAAATTTTTGTACACTTGCTCACTATTCAGCTGCTGAAGTGGTCCAAATGCTGGTCATACACAGCACAACTTTCTTCTAAATCAAGACAACCTAGCAGTTAATATAGTTATATGGCAGGTGTGTTGGTAGGTTGCCTTTATCTCCCTTTTTTTTTTTCCATTGGACTGAAAGGCGGCAATTTTTTAGACTCTCTGCATAAAATCGGGCTCAATTTGACCCAAACTAAAGGAGTATTACTAAAGTCACATAAGCACTTAAAACATGTTGTATTTCTCAAAACAGAATTGCAGGCACGAAAGGTTTCCGTGACTTCATCTTATTTTTACAAGCCATGTTTTCCATAGTGTCAGGCAGTAGCACAGAGGTGTTATTTGCAAAAACTAAAAAGGAAGAATTTGATTCTTGTTCTACATGTCATTCTGAGGCAGGCTGGTAAACAAAAAAAAAAAAAAAAATCCCATTTGAAGTTCTATACTCAATTTCACCTACCATTTCAGGTGGGCAGACAAAAGGGGAGGGGAAACCCCCCCCCCCCCCCAAAAAAAAAAAAAAAAAACCAAAGCCCCCCACCTTCAAAAACCCACTGGCAACCCGCAGCTAAGGTTTGCTGCCCTATTGAGCAAGGGTCTCCATGCCCGCCATGCCATCCTGTCAAGCCTGGCCATTAACCATACAATCAGCATAATCTTCAACAATTGCAGAGCTTTTGATCTTACTCAGAAGGGGCCCGTCAGGCCACTACAGCAAGATGGCAATAATGACAGAGCAGCATCCTTACACCAACATGACAGCCAAGACTTTGAAAACCTGTTAATTTTTGACACCCTTGAAATGGTGTGGTTTTGTAGAAAACTTTAACTGGGAATTAAAAAAGGAATCCAGGGAAGGATTTAAATAAGTTATATTTTTTTTAACAATGACGCATATAGCGTACAGTACCATTAGATACAATACCAATTATATTGGAACACACACTGCTAAGAAAAGTGTTAAATTATATCTTGCTATACACTGCAAAGGCAGATATTGTGTTGGCTCAATTAGCAACCAGCCAATCAATTCATAAAGAACTAGTGGAAGCTATAAGAGCTGGGAAAGAATCTACTAAGCAGAACGCACATACACATCTATGAAGAAATAACACCAGACAAAAGACATTAGTTAGTGTGCGATGATGACAGTCCATCGAATGTATAACCCAGTACACAGATTAAAATAAAAAAAAAGTGCATTTTAACCAGTCAATAGTCTATGAAGAGGGCTCATTTCTCAGTTAAACTTTTTGCATTGATCTCCTTGAGTGCCTCATTCTTCCGGAAGATATATGCATTGGGACAGCTTTGGGGATCTTCCAGGTTTTCCAGCTGGGCAATACCAGCAATACAAGGATCATGGTCTTTCAACATGTCTGGAAATACATGAGATTTTTTTTCCAAGCGGCTGGAGCGTCTTACAGGGGTTAAAAATTTGTAACCCTTGATGCTGGATTGCCCCTCCATCATCTGTAGTTTTCTAATTCTGGATAAGACAAATAGAAAAATATATACGATGAAACCATTGCTATAACTAAAATAAAAGAATAACTTATACTAGAATAATCACAAATCTTTATTATATACATTCAATGGATCAAACAACTTTATGTAAATTATTCATACTGCACAGAAATTGTATGCAAAATTTTTGTTAAAAAAAAAAAAAAAAAACTTAAAAAAAAAAAAAGTGCTAAAAAATAATTAAGCATACCAAAGCCAAAACTCTATCTGTATCTTATTAGGGAGATTTTTCATCACTTTCTATCCTTCAGACTCAACAAGAAGTGAGATCTTGTTGAGTCTGCAAATACAGGAGTCTGTTGAGTGAGATTCCTGTTCCGACGACAACTCAAAACATTTGGATTTTCCCCAACTTTTATTCCTGGTGATTAGGGCAGCAAGTCGATCTTCCTAACAGGGACCCAGACAACAATAAAAACCGGACAGTAGTTCTACCCTTAACTTTGTATTATAAAATACAAAAAAAAAAAAAAAAAAAAAAAAAAAAAACCAAAAAACACAAAAGTGAAGCGTTTTGCCTTTAGTTATACTGTAAGTAATCTAAACCAGCTTTTTTCAACCAGGGTACCTTCAGGTCATTTCAGGGGGGCCTTGGCAAAAATTGTACACAAGCTAGCAGGTGGATCAAGCCTGCCTTTTAGTTACACAAAGTCACAGGTTTTTATTGTGCACCATTACAACACCTTCTAGCTACTGTCATCCTAACAGCCAGCAATGTCATTGGTTGATGAGGAGGCTGTCAGGCTTCTGCACAGCATCCTTGCTTGCCCTCCACCCTTGTCCCTGTCCATCAGCACTCGGGTTATATTACCTCGAACGTTGAGTTCTATGTATGTGACTGTTCCTGCATTATGTAGAACTATTACTTTAGTTTTTACATTTTAGAATGGGGTGCTATGTGAAAAAAGGTTGAGAAACTGTACTAAACGTAAACATATTCTAAATGAAATGTGAATATCCAAAAAGTGCGGTGCACCTCTGCAATATATGAACACTTTCCTGTATTTTATTTGTAAGTGATATTAAAGGCTTAATAAAAAAAAAAACAAACAAAAAAAAAAAAAAACACACCACAAACAGATCATGCTTACCTGCTGTATGCAGTGGTTTTGCACAGAGCAGCCTGGATCCTCCTCTTCTCGGGTCCCCTGCAGGCTCTCCTGGCCTCTCCCCTCCTGTGAGGTGCCCCCACAGCAAGGAAGCTTGCTATGGGGGCACCCGCTGCTCCGTGTATCCATTCACACATGGAGCCGCGGCTTAGCCCCATCCCCTCTCTTCTCATAGGCTCACTGGCTGTGATTGACAGCAGAGGGAGCCAATGGCTCCCACTGCTGTCTCAGCCAATAAGAGGGAGTCCCGGGATTTCCAAAACTCCAGTGGACAATTTTTTTTAGAAGAACAGCAGCTAGAGAGGTCAGGGAAGGCTTGTTTTAAAGCGCTTTTGTTGCTTGTTTAAAAAATTGATCTTCCAGAAATGAACTTGTGGGCTGACACCACAGTATTTTTGTGGACTGAGTGTTGTCAGCCCTGCTTAGTTTTTGCTTGACAAACTACTCGAACCCATCCACTCTCCCATCTCCATTACATAAAAGGTAATCATTCCTTAGTCCTAAGATATGGACGGGGGACAATTTTTTTTCTTGAGACAACAAAGAATATGAGCACCGGACAGCTCTGAATTTCTGACATGATCAGAAAGTTTTTTTTGCTCTTATCAAAAAGATAAAACGAATTCAAATGGTATATTTAACAGACTAAAAGGAGGAGCAAATAAGGTTTGTCAGGGTTTACATACAGAGAATATATGTCACTTTGCCCAGTCTTGATAAACCACCCCCCACCAATTAATACACACCTCCGCTGTGCTTCCCACCTGGTCTATTCATACACCAAAGCCCTCAAAATACCCTGGGGCAGTTAATCACAAAACCTAAATGTACAAGGTCTCATGGAGCTGAAGATCAGCAACTGTGTAAAATTCCAACAAATGACAGACATGGAGTTCACACATTTATTCTAATCAGGTCCTTTGATAAATAGGACAGCAGTGGAGAGGAGGGTGGTAAACATATGAGACATTCTACCAACCACTGGGTAACAGCTGGACTATTGGAAAGTTATGAGTCAAGCACCTCCAGGCCCCATTATCCCGAAACCCTTAGTAAAGGACGCAGGCAGAAACAATTAGACCCTGATGTGCATTAGAATGGAGATATGCACATAGTACACTAATAGCATGTCATCGATTAAACATGTACTTTCAGGAAAGGGGAGATCTTACTTTTCCAAATGAGGGGTTGTAGTAATGTTGAATCTAATAACAGATGACGTATCCTCTCCTTTTTCTGGGGTGCCCTGAGACTTGGATGGTTTCTCAGGAGTGGATGGGCTCTTTGGCTCATATTTCATTGCTCTTCTCCTTCCCCTTTTTCTTTTTTCCTTCATAGCAGAATCCTCAGGTTCAGACTTTACTTCATCCTTTAATTCCTCAGCCTGAGCCTCTTCCTCACTCTCATTCTTTTGGTTCTCTCCTGTAAAACAGCACCAATTAAGGACATATAACATGTTTATTCTGTGTATACTCAACCCAAAGTTGGCATGTCTGGTGGGCAAAAATCACCTGCTGGCACTTTATAGGACTCTAGTGCCAAGACTGCAGTATCAGCCTCTGCTCATAAGCCAATAACAGAAAAAGGGCTAGTTACTAAAACTGCATTATGTAAACTCTGGTGCAGCTCTGTGTAGAAACCAATTAGCTTCCAGGTTTTATTTTCAAAGCTTGAACAAGCTAGAGTTAGATGATTGGCTACCATTCACAGCTGCACCAGGTTTAGTAAAACTCCCTCAGTGTCACTGTCTTGGTGAACATTGGTACTAACACAGAAAATTATGGGAAATACAAGATGTTGGATGTTCCCTAGGCGATCTGAATGGAAGTGGAGTGGTACCCAATCATCTTCTACCCACTCCAAGACAAATAAATAAAACCCCAATAATGGTAAAGAGGAAGGAGGAAGAAAAAGTAGAACTTTCCCTTTCCAGTGAGGTTCTGCTTTAAAAGGTGTGTTCAGAATAGGACTAAGAGAAAGGGAAGATCAACCCACTTTGACCGGACCAGTTCTCTCCTTGATTGAGGATCTATGGGCTTTGATGCATACCGCTTACTTACACCTGTCTTCTGGTGAGTGCGCATTTCTGCTTTTCTTCACGGACTGCCACCATTGATTTTCCACTTGTCATCTGGCACGTTTTTATGAATACACTTTAGTGAACTTTCTTTCCAACTTTCTTATCTAGCGCTGCACTTTTGTTGATATTACTCTGTTTAAGTATTTTTGGTTACTTAGAGTGCTTAGCTGCTTTTTTGGATTAGCGCTCACGCTTTTATTATTATATACATAATCTTAAGAATCTGCCACACTAAGAGGTTTCAGAGACTTGGTCCCACTCTGTGCTTTCATCCGTCAGCACTTGCAGCATTACAGGACAGTGGTGGAGCAGGGGCTGATGGAGGGAACCACAGCATGCAGCAGGAGACAGCCAAACATGTGTCAGATGTTTAAGATTTTTGACCAATCTTCATCATTTATCTGCTGAGACACACTATGGCTGCTGCTATGTGAATACACAGGTGGCTAGGTTCATAACAGATTCTGTTTTAAGTAAATCTATGACACTATGGAGATTCAGGCAGCAAAATTCTATTTTGTATAGGAACAACCATCTACTTGGCAATAGATTTCCCATTAAAAGAAATCTGTACTGTGAAAAATAAATCAGAACTCCTAATCTTTAAACTTGTTCCAAGTCACGACTTAGAAATGACTGAAGTCATTGGCCATTATTGACACTTGTCTGTAACCTCAGCAATATAAATAAAACCCACTTATAATCCTAAGACACATACCAGGCTCAGTCTTCAACTGTTCCAGTGTATTTGCAAGAATGGCTCTCAGCTCTTCTAGAGGCTGCAGAAGAGGGGAAAAAAAAAAAAAAAGTGTTCATCTCCTAAGAAAACATTTAGGAGTAGTTACACATACAGTAGTTAGCATAAACCTTTTAGAGCACGGTTTATGCTAGCAGCAAACTGATGTACAGGCTAAAGCACCTGATCTTAAATTAGATATAACAGGGCCAAAAGATATAAAAACATGGAATATGAGTGGGGATTAGCTGTAAAGCAAACTTGTGGCCGATTAAGCAGTGGAAAATCATGGATGTGCAATAGTGCATGTACCTTATAGTCCCCAAGCACAAAAGTTATCTGGAGAACACCCAGCGTACCAGAAAAATAGCCATTTCCATTACAAGAAGCAGCAATCAGGTCTCATTCCTTCCAGCCCTTGTTACCTCCCTATTGGCTACAAAATATGACAGGGCCCATAGGGAGGGTTAACGTGGAAACCATCCTCAAATATGGGCCATAAACAACAGAGGTGGATCTCCTGTACACCACAGACCTGATCAATCCATAAAACCTGTAAGGCCTGTAAGGAGATTTTAGGGTGATTTACTAAAAGGCAAAAAGACTGTGCACTTTGCAAATGCAGTTGCACTTATTTCCCCAGAGCTTATTGAATGTGGTAAAGCTTTATTGCTTTCCATCACCCAATCATGTGCAAATAAAAATGCATTTTTTTAAATTATTTTCCTTGCACCTGATTGGGTATTCTTTACAAAGTGAAGCTTCACCATGTCCTCTTCTACTAAGTCCTGGGAAAAGGAATGCAACTGCACTTGCAAAGTGCCTTTAGAAAATAAACCCCACTGTAAGCATGGCATAGTAAAATAAGTGATCTTCTAAAGTTATTCTTACCTGTGCCCCAGCTGCCACTGCTTTCTCACACACGTCAATTACTCTATATGGCTGGCCTTCCCTCTGTTCAAGACGTGCCAGACATTCCCAATATCTGGAAAGCTTCTTTGCTTCCGGAATATTCTCAACCTGCTTTTCCAGTATGGATAGGATTTCTTCCTTTGGAATACCCTGGTACCAGAATAAAAAAAAAAAAAAAAAAAAAAAAAAAAAAAAAAGGAGGGGGAGGGGAGTGATACAGTTACCTTCTAGCAACACCAGTTCCAAACATCTTTTAATTCTAGGTTCACACTCTGCAGGTAGGGCAGCTCATTAATTTCAACAGGAACATGGATATAGAAGTCTGACACTTTCTGAAAATTGCACCACACGGAATCGCATAGTGCTGAAGCAGTGCAGTTTCATGCATGTCAAAAAGCAGGGGTTTTGCTGATGCCTGGGGGTGTCATTAAGACTTATTGGCACCCCTGGATGTTTGCTAAAGAGCAGATCCTTGGGAGATTTCCTCTCTAGTACTGTCATTTTCAACGATAACGGTAAATAGGACTAACAGTGAATCTTCCAAAAGGGGGGGCACAGACAGCAATACAACCAGACAGGTGTTCTCCCCTCTATCTCAAAAAAAAGTTCAGTGTTTCTCAACCTTTTTTCAGTCACCCTTTAAAATTATGAACAGTCCCGAGGAACCCCATTCTAAAATGGGGTGCCTCATGGCTGTCCATAATTTTAAAAGGGCACCCCATTCTAAAATGTGAATAACTATTCTAATAGTTTTATATAACACAGCAACAGCCACACATGTAGGACACCCAACATTGGAGGTGATTTATTCTTCCAAAGCAAATACACTTTTGCACACTGGTCCATCATTGATGACTATACCTCATCTATTAGCTTCTGACACTCGGCAAAGATCTGGTTGACTTTCAGAGTGAACCATTCCTGTTCATCCTCTTCTGCCATGGTTGCCCAGAACAGCTGGCGAGGTTCTTCGGGTTCATTTTTAATCACTGGCTCATCCTTTTGTACCTTAACTGTAGAAAGCGGGGTCACAGATGGGGGCCTTTTCATCACCTTTCCTTTTGATGCCCTCCACTGTGCTAAACGAGCCCTGAATAACAAATAAAAAAAAAAACAAAAAAACAAAAAAAAAAAAAAACAGCATTGGAGTTCATAGTCTCATCAAACCAAACACCCACATGCGGCCTAGCATTTTCCAGTAAGCTGCACACAGATCAAATTTGGTTAAATTTTCCAATAGATGAAGGACCAAAGTCTTATTGACTAGTATGTGATTTTGACCTATTTCTTAGAATCTGACGGGTTATCTGTTACACATCAGGTCTCAGAGTTGCACAATATTGTACAGTTCTCAGAATTTTATTGCAGGTTTTCAATCCAAAACACAGAAACCTTACACTGGATGCAGTTTTACCATACATTACTGTGACACTGAATTTGTGGCTTAGAGAGACATTTTTAAAAGTGCATTCCCCTTTTTGAAGTCAAATTTGTGAAACCCCTGCTATATCTCTGGCATGTATTCCCATGCACACAGCATACCTAAAAATACTTCTTACCCTTAGAGTTTTTTCTTTGGAGCAGCTTTATATGCAGGACTGTATAGGCAGAGTAACAGAATAGCTTGCAATTTGGGAACAGGCTGAGGAACTTTTTTTTTTTTTTTTTTTTAAATGCTCTTACATACAATGTACCACCCAAGACTTGAAATCTTTAACCACTTGTTAGGACAGACTGTGTGCACATCTAGTTTAAAACAGATAGTGAGATTTGCCAGCACAGTACAGACAGGGTGAATTGTGGTACATACAATTCCCTGGTCCCCTCTATAACAGCACATAGGTATTTGAACCCCTTGGCGCCGGCGCCACCCGGCCCTTTAAGGGTTTCAGAAGCCGGGAGGCGGGGTTTAGGGTCATGTGACCAGTGACACGCCATCACATGATGGGGAAAGGTCCCGATCGAAAGAGGAGAGTACCGGACATGTGTGCTGGGAGCGCGCTCTCAGCACATATGTTTTTTTTTTTTTTTTAATAGAACGCAAATGTGCGGCTGCTCGGCGTCTAGGTCCAGATGCCGGGAGACCGCACATTTGCGTTCAGCTGGAGTATAGAGGTTGAGAACGAAAAAGGTAAAGAAACAAAAATTATTATTTATTTATTTTTTTTAAGTTAGACTATGTGAATGGGAGCATGCAACACATTAATATTTATTATGGCTTAAGGCCAATTCACGTGCTATGAATTGCTAAAGGTTCTGACCTCTTACAAGGGTCTTCTGTGCAATAATGTGGATTTAGTGTAGCGAGGAGAAATGGGGGGGCGATGTAGCTTACCAAATGCTTAGCTGCATTCAAGCAAGATGATTGTTTTTACTTGCTTACCTGGAGAACAACATATGCTCCTGCTTTAACTACATATGGACCAATTTTGTTTCTTTTATTCTTAAAATACACATGCATACCTTTTTCGTCCTCCTCTTTTTTTTTTTAAAGTTAAGATCAAATACCCTCTGTTCTTAGCTGCATAGGAGCTTAAAGAGCTGGGGGGAGGCAGAACAGTACACAGCACACTGATCTTCCCAGTGAATGACTGGGGGTGTCAGCAAAAGTCCGCTCATAGGAGGAAAGCAGGCTGCATTCCCAACATAGCCAGACAACTAATGTCTAGTGTGGTCAGTTTATTAGGAAAGCAGAAGGATTGGCAGGAACACCAGCATCTTTAGTGTGGGAAGCCAGCCGAGACTCCTTGTGGCTTCACATCCGGCTCCCCACTGCCTATACATGAGCCGCATTTTGTGAATGGTCCCACAGCCTTCTGGGAACTGTGAAGTGTCCCAGAAGGCTGTGGGCAAAGAGAGGGTGGACCGAGCCCAAGTGGGAGGGGGTACCTTTCAAAACCAGGTACCCGTTCCCCCCAAAAAAAATGAGGCAAATTTTTCTGGGGGAGTGGACATAAAGCAGAACTTCCCCTTTTGGGTGACGTTATGCTTTCAATTTCAAAATGTGACTATTGACACGGGAATGTACAGAACAAAAAACAAAAAAACAAAAAAAAAAAAAAACAAAACACACACCACACACCTGCGTTCTTCCGCCGATTCATTCACTTTAGGGTATTTTCCAACAGTGGAAGGTCGCTGGTGACTGGGCAAGCTGCTTACAGGGCCAATTGTTACTCTTTTCTTACTCTGCATCTCAGATAAGTCTGCAGCCTTTTTCAGCACTTCAGGCTTCTGCTGCACATTTGCTCCCAGAGACTTCTTGTGGTTAAGTATGTGGGTGGTTCTTCTTATGGTCACATGTTGAACTTTGCTCTTGGTAACTGCAGTACTAGGTGCCTTTGTTTGTGATGTGGCTGAGATGACATGGGTAGCTCTTCTCATGGTTCTAGGTTCAGCTTTGGCCTTGATAGTTGTGGTGGATGTCCTGACTTTTGATGTTACTGGTGGAACTTTCTTTTTTTGTGGAACTTGCGGCTTCAGTTTCACATCATTGACAGAGGCTGGCCTTACTATTGGCTTCCTAGTAGTAGATAGATTTGGTTTGGTTGCTGCACTTTTTGTAATGTTTTTATGCTCTGGGACTGCACTTTTATTGTCTTTAGTTTCAGAAGGCTTCCTAAAAGAATTAATCTTGGACTGCACAATTTTTCCACGATAAGCTCCAAGAACAGGCCGAACTGTTGACTTCTGTTCTGCTTTGGCAGATTCCTCTTTTTGCTTCTCATCCTTTAGCTGTCTCTCCTTTAGAGTTTTTGTTTTTAAAAAAGACTGGCTGAACGTAGTAGTTTTGCCATCTTTATTCCCGACCGGTCGGATGTTTTCTTTATTAATCGGTTTAATCTAGAAAGACAAAATATACAAATTAAACTGTAAAAGTCACATCAAGCATGATGTACACTGTATAGGAATATACTGAGAAAGCAGAGGCCAGTAACAGCATTCAGCAAAGTTTTGTCTACTGAATATTACTCTACTCAAAATTTCAAAACACTTACCATTTTTTGGTCCACGGCTTTCACTGCTGCATTCTTTTTCTGGGGAGCTCTATTTGACCTCTCTATTAAAGGAGACCTTTCAGAGAGAACACAGAGGACCTTATAGTGTTTATATTTAAATAGATGTACAATATTGTAAAAAAAAAAAAAAAAAAAAGATTTAAACACCATTAAAAATATTAATGCATTGATTTTTATTTTATCATTTATCAAATTGCATAAAACAGAACAAAACTGAGATCAAACCAATGTCAACCGTTTGTCTTCATAAACATCAGTTCTCCCATGTACACTTGCATACAGTTTTTGATTTGGCAGGCATGTGATTTAGTGCATGATTAAATCGTTAGAGCAAACAGGTAGTGATGATCAACAAGATGGGTAGAATTTAATCAATGAATCAAACAGAACCAACTGTATAGGCGAAAGGAAACTGGATGAGGAAAAAACATGCTTTAATAACAAGCGGAGTTTGCTAAAGACTGTTAAACAAACAAAAAAAAAAAAACACCACAGCCCTTTACACAGGGCATGGATGGGCAAAGCAAAAAGATACAGAGTGGTCTTACTGCATCAACAAACGCTCTTCCAAGCTGAAATTTTGAAGCCATTCTAAAAAGGTATAATTTTTTTTTTTTTTTTTTTTTTTAAATAAACCTCTAATATTTACCTGCTCTGTGCAATGGTTTTGCTTCGAGCAGCCCGATCCTCCTCTTCTGGGTCCCCACCAGTTCTCTCCACAACGCCTCCCTTCCAAGTGCCCCCATAGCATGCCGTGCTAGTAATCAGTGACTTATAGTGTGGCGTGAAGTCTGGTGCTGAGTTTTGCTGGGAGGGATACTAACTGACACAGACTTTGCTTGTGACACTAACATAGCGATAATACTGTACTAATGACATGAATGGGTGACAGGGTGATCAGAAAGGCAATCAAGGTGTTAACTGTGTGCTGCTTTTACTCAACAGTATCTAACTCTTTTCTCCCTGAACTCAAGAATTGATTTAAGAGATTTTGAGAGAAGAAACAGCCAGATCGCTGTTCTGTGTGTTTGTAAATACAGAACTCTGTGCTGTGATTGGCCACAGCCGATCAGCAGGTATACAGCCAAAAATCATTGGCTGTAACCTACTGACAAACTCTTGCTGTGTCCAATCACAGCACAGATCAGCATGGGGTGCAGGCGCACCTGAAAACCAAGTAGTGGATTGTAATGTACCAATACGTTACCATGCCACCTGTTAGAAGTAAATACACTGTTAGAGGGCGACACACACACACACACACACACACCTCTTTTTTTATATTTATGCTGCCAAAATTAGCACGTGCTCTAAATTACCTCCAGCATTGCTTCTCTTTTTGCTGGTGGTCACCATTTCCTTGAAGCCCACAGCAGTCACTTTCTTATTGAAAACGCTCCACCCCCCCGTCCTTGGTCTCAAAAATTCAATATATTTGACTTTCGGTAATTAAAATGTGTGCTTTCGGTAATTAAAATGTGTGCATCTCTAGCCCTGATTGTAGGTCTAGGCTCAGGGGAGTGTCATAACACTGTGCTGCTGAGGGAGAAATTAGAAAATATCAGGGAGATAGGATAAGACACTTGCCTTGTAAGTTTAACTCTTTCATGTCTCCCTGGCAGCAGAGTTTGTCCTGTCACCTCTCTTACTTTCCTTTTCTCCCTCCCTAATCGGTGTTCTCTCTGCACAGTCTCAGTCCAGTATGGCACATCATACTCAGAAGATGCCCAGTGGCCTCATCAGCTCAGATATGTCCCTCGTTGTATCCATGGATGTAGGGCAGAGCTAGGTCTGAGACTTTGCCAAAGTGAAAGTAAATTTATTAGGAGAGGATTACATAGGCCGTCATCATTGCTAACCTATTCCTGAAAATGCTAGCTGCTTGTACGCTGTGTATTAATTTGTACTCATTTCACAAGCAATTTTCCCATGATATATGCCCAGTATCTTCTTTACATGACTTAGCTGAAGGCGCCACAAATACCAACCCGAGTAGAATGCTCATAGTTGGGCAAGGGATGTCACTAACTCGAGCATTACTTGCCCAGGGCACTCCATATAGGAGATGGACCTAGTAGTGCTTGTCATTGACCCCAGGTTTTCTAACAAAACTACTTACCTGATCTCATTTTGTTTCTTGGGCATCTTGGATTTCAGAGGGGCCATTTTTCTTGATACGTCGTCCTCTGAATGTTTTTTCCTTGGCTCTAGTTTGAGAGAACAAGAAACATTAATCTGACAACCTTGCTAACATAGTAAAGTCTTAAAATGATCCTTGTGTGATTAAAGTGTACATTACCCCAAAATGTAAGTGTACGTTACACCAACATTTATATTTTCTTATACAGTACCTGTCTTCCCAAAACAGTACCACATTCTCATTTTATTGTTAATTTGCTGTCAAAAACCTAGGGATCCTTCTTTCTTTTAGTAGTCTGACCATGAAAGGACAGAAACATATCCATCCTTGTACAGCCAGTTTGCATGTGTGCCTTCAGGATGCTGTGCCTTTGCACGGTGTGCCTGTACCTCTGTGGTCAGGAAGTTGTTGCTATGACTAGGAGATTGTGCCTTTTGTCACACCTCTCCACCCCCCACCCCCTCCCCAACAGAATGAGAGCAGCTGGAAGATCCTGAATGCGTTTGACAAACTGCTGTTGCCACGCCGCCTTCTCAGCTCTGCATTGATTTAATGACAACACTGGGATATGGCGGGACATGGGCAGGATGGCCAATCCTCACAAGAAGCCTCTGCCCCACCTCTCAAAGCCCGGGATGCAGTGCTATAAAGAGTCACATGAACATTACTCAAAAAAAAAAAAAAAAAAAAAAAAAAAAAAAAGGAGGGAGTTAACAATTAATTTTTTTGCTTCATTAAAAAGGTTTAACATATTTTACACTGTTTAATAGTTTTTACAAATACAGGATTCATATACACCTGAAAGGCAAAGTTCATTTGCAGGTGACCCGAAGTCAGGAGCAGACTAAGGAAATTTCAATGATCTGTAACCTAATGGGAAGCAGAACTTTGGTTACAGTGAACTTATTGAGACAGAAAAGAGCAACACTGTAACTATTTTACAGATTGGCCACATGTTTTTAGACTTTAAAAAAAAAAAAAAAAAGCGGTGACAGGATCTTTTTAGGCAATGCAGCCGTTGGATCCTGTAAATCATACTGGTTGCTTTGCTCATTCTAGTACATATTTTCATTAACCACTTCAAGTCTGGACACTTTTACCCCCTTCCTGTCCAGGCCAGCTTTCAGTGCTATCACACCTTGAATGACAATTGCACGGTCATGCAACACTGTAGCCATATGAATTTTCTAGCATTTTTTTTAAACCGATAAAACTTTATTTTTGTGGTATTTATTCACCACTGGGATTTTAATTTTTTTTGCTATATAAATGAAAAAGTCCAAAAATCTTTTTAAAAAAAGTATTTTTCTTATAAAATTTAGCAAATAAATCTTTCTTCATAAATCTTGGCCAAAATTAAATTGGTTATCTTTTTAGTAAAAAAACCCAAATTAGTTTATAACCAAAAATAATTTACTTTTTTTTATAGTATTTATTTTATTTTTAACATACTGTCACCGTAGCAGTACAGTGTCACCATAGTGACACTGTACTACTTGATTTTTTTTTTTTATTTTTTACACTGATTGCTTTTTTACCCATAAAGGCTGTAAAAGCAATAATTTGTCCTTCTCTCTGGCAGGATTTTTGCAGCCATTGAGAAATACTGTGAGAGCTGTGATTGGTCACAGTTTGTCACATGGTACAAGGCTACAAGGCTGTTGTGAATAGCCTTGTACCTTGTGATCATTCACATATTTCACTAGTAGTAAGCAATGATGTCAGAAGTGACATCTTGCTTACCACTCTTCATGTGATCACTGATTGGCCATAATAAAGTGCAGCTCTAGTCAAACCTAAAATAAATAAATAAAAACGGAGCATCCACCTCATCAACAATAATCTTCATCCCCTTCAGTTTAGATTTCCACAGAAACTGCTTTCCTAAAGCTCACAAACGATTTACTAACAGCAAACACCAATGGACACTATTCTGTACTCCTACTTATGGACCTCTCAGCTGCCTTTGGTACGGATGACCACCCGCTTCTCCTCAAAAACTTTACTCCCTATGGTATCCATGACTGTGCTCTTCGTTTGTTCTCATCCTACCTATCACCCGGCACTTTCAGTGTCACTTACAATTCCACTTCCTCCTCATCTCCTCCTCCTTTTTCCATTGGGGTCCCCCAAAGTTCTGTCCTTGGACCTCTCCTATTCTCAATCTACACCTCCTCTCTGGGTCAACTGATTGCCTCTCAATGCTTTCAATACCATTTCTATGCTGACGACATCCAAATCTCTCAACCCCTCAGCTCACAACAGTCTCCTCACATATCACTAACTTACTGAGTGACATATCAGACTGGATGTTACACCACTTCCTCAAACTCAATCTACCCAAAACTGAGCTCATAATATTTCCTCCCTCATGTGCCCCCTCCCCTTGCTTCTCGGTCATGATCAATGGCACAACCATCAACCTGTCCCTGCATGCCAAAGGTGCTAGGTGTAATCCTGGACTCTGAACTATCCTTTTGGCCCCACATCCAATCACTGTCCAAAGCTTGCAGTCTCAACCTCTGAAACATCTCCAAAATATGCCCCTGCCTAATCAATGACACCCTTCCTAACCATTGACACCACAAAGCTCCTAATTCACTCCCAGGTTATCTCTCGCCTCAACTACTGCAACTCCCTCCTCATTGGCTTATCTTTACATAGGCTATCCCCTACCCATGAAAAAATAGTGTACCCGCTACCCAAAGATGTCAATTCCCCATGGAGAACAGGGGACCAGTACTTAAAGCGGAACTTCCCCTTTTGGGTGGAGCTCCACTTTAAAGTTCTTTTCTTTGGTTAGGCATTTCTTTAGTTTGGTTATTTATTTTTTGTTATTTTTTTCCTGGTTATTTAGTTATTATAGGGGTTTTTTTGTTATTTCTTTAGTTTATTTTTTCTGGTTATTTTAGGGGTTTTTTTCTTTGTTATTTCTTTAGTTGTTTAATTTATTTCTTTATATTTTTTTTTTTTTTTTTTTTTTTTTTTTAGTTGTTTAGAAATTTGTTTTTTTTTTTTTTAGTTTATTGCAGTGAGCTTTGCGCTTTTTATGATGCCACTGCTACCCGCTTTTGGGTGCCATTAAGAATTACTCCAAAAGATAAACGAAACCAGCGCTCCAATCTTCATGCAAACCAAGGAAATGCCAGAATGCCAAAAGAAGAGGTGCTGCCCTTCTAAGATCGGGAAGTCTGACCACTGGTGAAAAAGAAAAGACAAGGGCGCACTCTCATCATGCATTACCGTGGTAAAACACGTATTTATTGAATAAAAAAAGGATGTATACTCACAAACCAAGGTGATTTAAAGCAGTATAGGTGGTCCACAAAAACAGTCAAAATACAACTGTGTCTAATGATGCGGATAAGCTGACGCGTTTCGGGAGCTGAACCCCCTTCCTCAGAGCTTTTTTTTTTTCTTTTTTGCGCATGCGCAAGTAGCTCTGAGCTTCATGAATAGCCCCGTCATCTTCTGGGACCTGTCACGTGTCCCACAAGACTTCAGGGAGGGAGGGTAGGAGGACAACTTCCGTTTCCAATCGCCTAGGCGAGGGGTAGGCAACCTGTGGCTCTCTAGCTGTTGTGGAACTACATTTCCCATGAGGCATTGCAAAGATTACAAAACCGACAGTTACAGCTATGACTTGCAGTCCTGCAGCTCTCAGGTCGCCTACCCCTGGCCTAGGCAATCGCAGTGGAAGTGGGAGGCAGTACCTGTCAATGTCAGGTACCCGCTCCCCAAAGCGAACAATCCTTAATGGGGAGCAAGGGACCAATCTTTAAAGCAGAACTTCCCCTTTTGGGCTTTTGGGTGAAACTCTGCTTTAAGAAATCACAGCTTGCACAGGAACTGAGGTTCCCAGTACGGTTGCGATCCCCAGTGCGGGCAGCGTGCCATTGGAACAAATACTAATTCCACATTGCTGTATGTGGGTGGTGCGGCTGCAGGTATTTTTGCGGGTCCCACAGCAGCACCACCCACACAGATGTGAACCAGGGGTTAATGGCAATGCAAGCGCAACACCTGTTTGTAGTGCATTTTTTTCTTTTTTGCACAATACGGGATAACAGGCATTTCTCCTCATGTTCCCAAAACCTGCAGATGTGAATGGGGCCCCACAGGGGAGGGATCTCAATTCATCTGGCAAATTAGAGTACTGCCCATCCTGACGAATCAGAGTTTAGCTTTTATTCCGCGGTAACAAACAAGTAACAGGATTGGTCCATATGAGTGCAGGACATGCAGGGAGCCTCAGGTCACCTAACTCCCGACAGGCCTATAGAGAGCACCCCCATACACCTCCGTGTACCCCGCTCACCTGTACACTGCACTGCCCTCCGCACCGTAGTCACAGCTGCCATCTCTGCACTCACTCCTCTCCTAAGTCAGTTTGAAAACCGCTCAGCCTAAAGTACCGCCTCACTGCATGTACGATTGGTTGCAGACTGTACTTTTTTCCTATCAGCGCTCTCCTCCAGAAAACTAGAACCTCTGGTTGGTTAACTGGTATAGGGCGTGCATGTTATTGCCCCTTTGCCAATCAGTTCAAAGTGTTTGCCACGTGATATTATAACGTTTCTCCGCAAAACCAATACGGCAAGCTTAGTTACGGTGGGCGTGACCGAAACAGCCAGAGCGGCTTGGGAAGGAAAGCTGGAACTTGTCACTGGTTGCTTTGGCAGCCGATCATCTGTCATAGCGTGTCATTGGCTGTTGGGTAAAATCTGTCCCCGTACAAGGAGCCATTTTGTTGACTCCCTTCCCTTAGCTTTCATAGGCTTTTGAGCTTCAAAACAATGGCCGACGTCTGCGTTTGTGTCTTGATTTTTAGGAAGGGGTTTGCTTTCACCGGGGTGTATTGACTTCCTGCTGAAGTCAGAACCTGGCTTTAGTTTCCTTCTTAGTGGTCCGGTATTATCTGTGGGTATGGATCGCTTTTCGTGGTGCACTGGGCTGCTGGAGATAGAGGAGACACTGGTGATCCAGCAGAGAGGGGTGCGCCTGTCAGATGGGGAGGAAAAGGTCAGTGCTGGCTGTCAGAGCTTTATTTACACAGACCGTGTCAGGGGCTAGAGGGTGACTGACTTGGCATTAGGGCCATTGGAAGGAAGGGGGGAGTTTTAAATGGACCTTAAAGTGGAACTTTCATCAGAAAATGAAGTCTTGCTAGATGACGTCAGGATGGCCCCTTCTGCAGGCATAGCTATGTCAAACATTAAAGAGAAGTATCTATACTGTTTAAAATCCAGAAATACCCTGTCTCACCCTGCTCTGCACATGCTCAGTTGTTCTCTATTTGAAGGCACTGCTGAATCTGTAGAGGCCGATCTGCTGACATCCTTAAAGTGGAGTTCCACTCACGCTGTCAAAAAATAAAAGTCAGCAGCTACAAAAACTGTAGTTGCTGACTTAAAAAAAATAGCCACTTACCTGTCCCTCGGTCCCATGGTGTGTCCCCCGCAGCCCGTTTCACCGGCCGTCCTGGATTCCAGGCGCCGGCATCTTTAGTGTGGACACCTGGCTGTGACAGCTTGCGGCTTCACAGCCGGGTGCCCACTGCGCATGCGTGAGTAGAGCTGCGCTTCATGAATGGTCCTGTAGTCTTCTGGGGCCTGTCACATGTCCCAAAAGACTACAGGGGGGGAGGGAGGACACCTGGCGATCGGACTGGAAGTGGGAGCGAGTACTTGTCAAATTCGGGTAATCACTCCCCCCCCGCCCCCCACAGGTGCCAATCCTTAATGGGGAATAGTCCTTAAAGCGGAACTTCCCCTTTTGGGTGGCGCTCCACTTTAAAGCAGAGCTCCACCCAAAAGGGGAAGTTCCATTTTAATGCTTTGTCCCCCGCTCCCCATTAAGGATTGGCACCTTTGGGGAGCAGGGGGTACCCGAATTTGACAGGTACCTGCTCCCACTTCTGCTGTGATCGCCTAGGCAATCGAAAGTGGAAGTTGTCCTCCTACCCTTCCTCTCCGTAGTCTTCTGGGACACGTGACAGGTCCCAGAAGACTATGGAGCCATTCACAAAGTGCAGCGGGCACCCGGCTGTGAAGCCGCAAGCTGTCACCGTCAGATGACCACACTGAAGATGCCGGCACCAGGGAGAGAAGACGGACGGTGAAACCAGCCATGGTGAGGACACCGCTGGACCGAGGGACAGGTAAGTAGCTGTATTTTAAAAGTCAGCAGCTACAGTTTATTTTTTTTTTTTCAGGTTTAACTCCGCTGTAAAGCGAAATTGAAACCTCCTATCCTTTAGGCCGTGTTCACACTATACGTGCAAAAAACTGACACACAGATTTCACTTGCAGAGAAATCAGTTTTCATGCGCACTTCAATGAGTTTTGTACACGTTGCAGATTCCAGCACAGAAAAAATCTGCATGTGATACCAGTGTTGTGGTGTGAACAGGGCACATAGAGAACAATTGTTTTCTCTGTGCCCTTGCAGAACGCATGCAGAAAAACTGACATCTCTGCACCATGGTGGGAACGAGCTTTAACAGACAAGAAAGCTGCTTCTGTTTGATCTGCAACTGGCATGGTGCTGCTCATATGATCAGTTATGACAACAGACATTTGATGGTTTGACAGTTTGGTTAACCACTTGCCGTCCACCTGCTGTTTATAAACGGCAGGGCGGTGGCACTCCAGGGGCGGGTTGCCGTTCATAAACGGCACCCGCCTTTTCTAGCTGTGCGCGCTCCCTGGGAGCGCGCAGCACCGCGATCCGGTGTCCGCTGTGTCCTCCGGACACAGTGAAACACCGATCGTCGGACGGGACCTCTGTACGAGGTCCCGATCATGTGATCACTGATTGGCCAATCAGTGATCACATGCAAAGTAGTAAGCAAGGATGTCACTTGTGAAATTTTTTTGTGATACTAGTAATGGTGTCAATCAACTGTGATAGTACAGCGGGCATTCTGACACTGGCTAACTGACCCAGACATCACCACTGACACTAATACAGTAATCAGTGCTAATAAAATGCACTACCACTGTACAAATTACACTGGGCAGGAAGGGGTTAACATATGGGGCAATCTAAGGGTTAACTGTGTACCTAATTATGTGTTGTGTTGACTGTGTGCTGTTTTACTAGGGAATGTGACAGTTTTTGTCTCCCTGCAAAGGGAGACAAAAACTGTCACATCCCCACTGTCAGCAGAGATCTGTGTTGTTTACCCACACAGATGTCTCTCCTGTCACTAACTTTGATGATCGGCAGGTTTCAGCCGTGAATCACTGGCCGGGACCCACTGATTGGCATGTCAAAGAGCCAATGACAGCACGGGTAGGCAGGCGTGCTCACCCCTACCCGGAAAAACAAAATGACACACACATATATATATATATATATATATATATATATATATATATATAAACTTGGATTTGCATAGCTGAACCGCATTGTAGCAGTAAAGCTACAGATCTATAGATATATTATCCAATTTTTGGGTAAAATGTAAAAGATGAGGTTGTGCTGAGTAAATAGGTACCCCTGCATGTTAAACCTTAAGGCCACATTCACACTAGGGCATTTTGAATTGTGGGCAGAATCGCCACAATTCTGCCTGCTATTTCAAAATTCTCTGCTAAAATGACAAATCACAGAACCGCATGTTCAGGTGCCATTCATTTTAGTGGCATGTGAAAATGCAGTGCGGTTCTGTCACGATTATCGCAGGATAAATTGTGCTGCAATCACTGCAAACGGCAATGCGCGACACCCAAAAAAACTTCAGGGCAGTTGCGGCAGAATGGCACCACGTTTTCAGGTGCCATTAAAATGAATGGCACCTGAATACGTGGTTCTGTGATTTGTCATTTTAGCAAATTGTTTTGAAATTCAAAAAGCCCTAGTATGAGTGGGGCCTAAAATTGCGTGCGGCCTCAAAATATCAACAAACTTCTGTACACTATATTTTCCATAAGCGATGCTTAAAGTGATATTAAAGGCAATTTAAAAAATGTAATAACCATGTCATACATTCCTGCTCTGTATAAAGGTTTTGCACATAGCAGCCCCGATCCTCCTCTGCTTGGGTCCCCGATTGGCGCTCCTGGCCCCTCCCTCCTGCCAAGTGCTCCCAGAGAAAGCAGGTTGCTATTGGGGCACCTGAGCAGGCTCGCTCCCGAGCTGCTGCCCTGTACGTCTGTTCACATGCAGAGCTGCGGCACGCCCCCCTTCATCGGATCACTGGCTGTGATTACCAATGAGAAGGGAGAGTCCTCGAATAGCTGAGACTCTCGTGCACTTTGCCGGATCGCGATGGGGCTCAGGTAAGCACTTGGGATGGCTGGGGGGGCTGCTGCACACAGAAGGGTTTTTACCTCATACATAGAATGTTCGAAGGTAAAAAATAACTTAAGCCTTTACAACCACTTTATAGTGGAACTTTAACATAAAGGGGTAGTTCTGCTTTATGCCTTCCTCTCCCCTCCTCTTCTGTTTTTGCACGTTTTGGGGGGGAATTAGAGACCTGATTTTGACAGGTGCCTGCTCTCACTTCTGGGAGGATCACCGCAGCGATCCACCGAGAGTTCTCTGCCCTACTCTCCTCCCCGCCTGCAACCTTCTGAGACACTTCTTAGGTCCCAGAAGATTGCAGCGGGGGCGGCTCGTGAATGCACAGTGGGCAGCCAGCTGTGAAGCCGCAAGGAATCACAGCTGTTTCTGCACAGTAAACATGCCGGTGCCAGGAACCCAAAGCGGTCCGGGTGAGACCCTAAACCAGCCGCTCCTACCCCCTCCAAAGCCCTGAGCTCCAGTGAGTGTTGGGGGGGAAGAGCAGAGAGTGGCGACTGACGGTTACAGACTCTGTCCTCATTGAAGATCGAGAACTGAGTGATCAGCGGTTTTTGATCCTGCAGTTCTCAGTGTAGAGGTAGAGGGGGACAGCTGCAGCATTAGACCAATGCTGCATCCATGTAGGTGAGTTTATGGGTTTGTTTTTGTTTTTTTGTTTTTTAAATCCTGAACTTCTCTTGTAACCATGAATAATGGCTCTAGAATTATTGATCACTCTGGTGTGCATGACACTATGTAAGAAGAGACATTTTCTTGCAAAGGTTCCCCCAATGAATGCAATTATATTCGTGTTTATGTGGTTGGAGGGGGGGGACTCAAAACATTTTTGGGGAGGGATTTTAAGTGCTTATGTGTAACTTTTTTTTTTTATTTTAAATAAACTTTTAATCTTTTTGGTGATAGGTTCTCTTTCATGTGTGAGCAGGACAGTAGAATGCTCCTCGGCGCTGTCGCTTGGATGCTCCTCAGCACTGTCACATGTGGGTGGAAAGCTTGAATAGTTCTCAGAGGTGTCAAATGTCCCATGTGGGTGGGATGCTTAAATGCCCCCCACTGCTGTTACATGTTGGCAGGACGCTTCAATGCTCCTTACCACTGTCACATGTGGGCAAGCCACTAGACTGCTCCTTGGTGCTGTCACATGTGGGCAGGATGCTTAAATGCTCTTCAGTGCTGTCACTTGTAGGCAGAACACTTGGATCCTCCTCAGTGGCATCATTTTTGGATGGAACGCTTGAATGTTCCTCACTGCTCTCACCTGTGGGTGGGAAGCTTGCATGCTCATCAGTGCTGTCACCTGTGGGTGGGAAGCTTGCATGCTGCTTAGCGCTGTCACATGTGGGTGGGAAGCTTGCATGCTCTTCTGCGCTGTCACATGTGGGTGGGAAGTTTGAATGCTCCTCAGCGCTGTCACATGTGAGTGGGAAGCTTGAATGCTCCTCAGCACTGTCACTTGTGGGTGGGAAGTTTGAATGCTCCTCAACGCTATCACTTGTGGGTGGGAACCTTGCATGCTCTTCTGCACTGTCACATGTGGGTGAAAGCTTGAATGCTCCTCAGTGCTGTCACATGTGGGTGGGAAGGCTGAATGCTCTTCTGCACTGTCACATGTGGGTGGGAAGCCTGAATGCTCCTCAGTGATGTCACATGGGGGGTGGGAAGCCTGAATGCTCCTCAGTGATGTCACATGGGGGGTGGGAAGCCGGAATGCTCCTCAGTGCTGTCACATGTGGGTGGGAAGTCGGAATGCTCCTCAGCGCTGTCACATGTGGGTGGGAAGCTTGAATGTTCCTCAGTGATGTCACATGTGGGTGGGAAGCTTGAATGTTCCTCAGTGATGTCACATGTGGGTGGGAAGCTTGAATGTTCCTCAGTGATGTCACATGTGGGTGGGAAGCTTGAATGTTTCTCAGCGCTGTCACATGTGGGTGGGAAGCCGGAATGCTCCTCAGCGCTGTCACATGTGGGTGGGAAGCTTGAATGCTCCTCAGCGCTGTCACATGTGGGTGGGAAGCTTGACTGCTCCTCAGCGCTGTCACATGTGGGTGGGAAGCTTGAATGCTCCTCAGCGCTGTCACATGTGGGTGGGAAGCTTGACTGCTCCTCAGCGCTGTCACATGTGGGTGGGAAGCTTGAATGCTCCTCAGCGCTGTCACATGGGGGTGGGAAGCTTGAATGCTCCTCAGCGCTGTCACATGGGGGTGGGAAGCTTGAATGCTCCTCAGCGCTGTCACATGTGGGTGGGAAGCTTCAATGCTCCTCAGCGCTGTCACATGTGGGTGGGAAGCTTCAATGCTCCTCAGCGATGTCACATGTGGGTGGGAAGCTTCAATGCTCTTCAGTGCTTTCATTTGTGGGACAGAGGCTTCAGTTCTTTGTAAGCTGTAGGTCATGACTGTCCAAGAGCAGTGGGGAAACAAAGGAAGGAGAATATGTGCAGTTGGGTAGCAATTAAAGTGTTTGTTAATATTAAACTTAATAAAAGCCTCCTATTTGCTCTGTGTATCCAAACCCAAAAACAAAAGTGTAGTGTATTGCAGCTTACCAGTCTTGAGATGTGATGGCTGCTTTGGTTGTTTTTTTTCCACCTTGTAATTTGCTAGTAACACACTTCCCATCCTTTCGTGTCTACACTACTTTCTCCATTGTATCTATGGAGGGAGTCATGGTTGTCATAGAGGCTGGCCTTCAAACATGTCTGCCTGTGATCATCTCCATTACATGGTGGATTAGTAGCCTTCTGATTAGATCCTGGGAAAGCTGAGGGTCCCGATTCTCATGAGAAAACACTCATACTGTGCTAAATAGCTAGATGAGCTTTTGTAAATATACAAGTTTGATCTGATGATTTAATATAGTTTAATATTTTGCTCTTTATTAATAAAAATTAAAATTTACAATGAGATTATACATTTAAGACTGTCCATAGTCCTAACAATGCAGCAAGCATAACTAAGTCGAAGGCATTACTTCTGACATTTTTGTTTCATAGCCACTAGGTGTCAGTATGCACTTGAATAGTTTTTGGTGGAGTTGTGACAGTTCATCTGCAGGGCCAATAGGTGGAAGTCAAATCATATTTTTTTTTTTTTAAGCAATGATGGGTGGCTGCTGTAAGGTAGATGCATTCCCTAATTAATTAGTATCCTGTGCATGATAAACAAGTGACATTTTTAGAATACTTGTTTTTAATGCGTTTTCCATTCTTTTTGCATTACAGTGCAACTGATCTTCTGCAGACTTTTAGCAGACACTTTTTTGTCTACGTGCATACTCCAGAGATGGCTGTATGGCATGTCTCAGGATGGGTTGGTGACAACAATGGACCATGTCCATGGGGTTTTAAAAGAGAGGTTTTGGATTAAAAAAAAATGTCTATACTCGCTAGGTGGATGCAGCATCTGTCTCCTACTGCTTCTGAAACCGAGAGCATTCAAACACTGCTGATCGCTCAGTTCTCAGTCTCTAGTGACTGTTAGTCATCGGCCCTATGCTCTGCTCCTCCAGTGCTCACTGGAGCACCGGACTGTGGAGCGGCTGTCTCATGCTGTCAGTGGCTTGTTGAGAGGCTGAGCCAGCTGCCAGTCAAGGTATCTGGGTGGATCCTCACATTAAAGTTGGGATCTTTCCAGAGTCTGAACCTACTCTGATATCAACTTAAGCCCGCTGTTGGCTGAAACCAAGTCACAGGAGTGCAGAATAAAGTGCATTCTTGTAATCCCCCAGAGAAGTAGGGCCAAAAGAGATTTTGACCCAACTTCTCCTTTAAATTGCCCCTTTGTCAGAAGAAGCTTTTGTGACAGGGTGACAACCTAGCAGAAGAATTGGAGGACAACATGCAACATTATTGCCCTAAAACAGGAAGTGCTTAAACTAATACCTTCTTGGCAGGATGCTCAAGTATTATTTTAATACAATCTGAAGTTTTAACATTTTTAAAATACCTTTGAAATGACATACATGCTCTGTGTAATGGCCCTCCCCTTCTGAGGGCCTCCATAGCAAAATTGCTAGGGGGGCACTCATGCGTGCTCGCTCCCGAGCCCCACATTGTGTGTTATAGGACAAACAGAGCACAACTCGACACTGCCTCCCACTGCCTCCTCACTGGCTATAATTGACAGCAGCAGGAGCTATGAGAGCTGCTGCTCTCATGCACATCGCTGGATAGGGATTGGGCTCAGGTGAGGATTCTTTATAATAACTGGCTAAGAAGGAGGTATTTGGGGATATCTGTACCTGGTCAGCAGGGGTGGACTGATAACTCATGGGGCCCCCGGGCAATAGGGGATCATGGGGCCCCTGTGTCCTTGCCCAAACTCAAAAAAGCCTATGAAAAAGGTACCAGGGGCATCTCATGGGGCCCCCTACTGACCCCGGGCCCTCAGGCAGTGCCCGAGTTTCCAAATGGTCAGACCGCCCCTGCTGGTCAGTCATTTCTTTTTCCTTTATGAAACATTTTAGACTTTGGCAACTCCCCGTAGCATGTCATTCAAGCAAAGATGGCATATCTTGCCAACTATTGTTTTCTAAGAGTGTGCTTCCTGATTAGGAGCAACCTGATTACAGATCCGACAATGTACTTATTAGGGCCCATTCACACCAGGCGCAGTTGGATGCACTTTTGACAACAACTACATAGACAGTGCAACATCAAGGCTATCCTATAGGCATAGTTCACACCATTGCAGTGCAGTGAAAAAAAGTACAGAATGCTGCATTTTTCCGCACCTCAAAACACGCAAAAATGCATGCATGGTCAGGGAAACAAAGAAAAAGGAAATGACCTCAAAGGACATATACAGCTGAAGAAAAGAAAAAGTGCATCAGTTGCATATAAACGGCATGTAATTGTGTATAAAAACGCACATAAAATGCATGCATATGTGCAAGGAAAACAAATGCGCAGTAGATGTGTAGTTTCTAGTATGAATGGGCCCTTAAAGTACAGCTGTCTCCTACATTTTTTTGTCACCAAAAGCTAAGGCTATCTGGGTTCTTAACTTGCCCTCCAGACGATTTACCCCCCTTCCTGTCCAGGCCATTTTTTGCGTTGCGGCTTTGCGTTACTTTAACTGACAATTGTGCGGTCATGTAATGCTGCACACAAATTAAATTTATGTCCTTTTTTTCCCCACGAATTAAGCTTTCTTTCGGTGATATTTGATTGCCTGTGTATTTTTTATTTTTTGTGCTATTAAAAAAAAAAAGACCAACAATTTTGAGAAAAAAAAACAGTATTTTGGACTTTTTACTATTAAACGTGTCCAGTAAAAAAATCAAATTTCATCATAAAGTTAGGCCAAAATCTATTCTGCTACATGTCTTTGCTTAAAAAAAATCCCAATACCTGTAAATTATTGGTTCACGTGAAAGTTCTAGCGTTTACAAATGGTGGTATATATACTGGAATTTTTATTTTTACTAGTAATGGCGGTGATCAGCGACTCGTAGCGGGACTTTGGCGGGCATTCTGACACTGGGGGGAACTGACTTGGTGTCACAGTGACAACAATACTAAAAAAAACCCTCTAACACTGTACTAATGGCACTGGGCAGGCAGGGGTTAACATGAAGGGTGATCAAAGGGTTAACTGTGTGCTGGGTGTGTTTTACTAGGGGGCGGTGTGTTTGTGCTTCACTGTAAGCACACTGCTTTGTATGGCTGTGCTGTGTCTCAGATGTAATAGGAAGTGGGAGGAAATCTTAAGAAAATAAGGGGAATTCATCTCTTAGTCATTGGAACAGGCGACCTCATTGGAATATTTTCCCAGAACTTTTGTTCTGGTGATATCTGTAGAATTTTTGATTTCCCATCACTTTCCATACTGGTGACAGTGATCAACAGGACAATTGGGGTAAAGCTGCCTAATGGGTACGCAGACAGCAATAAGAGCTTGACGGGTTCAAATCTTTCCCTACTCTATTCAGTACTGGATGCGGATAGAATTCAGTGAAGTTTGCTAATTAACAGTCTATTATTCCTTTCGGATTTATCATAAGAGGTAAACCAGAACTGGAAGCAGGGTTATTAAAGACAAAATAATATTAACCCCTTTGTGCCTAAGGGTAAAACAAATCTTAACGCCTAAGCACAATTTTGCAACTTTGACATGTGTTAGCAAAATGGTACATATCACAACTACTTTGTGCATCCAGGTGGATTTTACCTTGTTTTTTTTCAGGACAAATTGGGCTTTCATTTGGTGGTAAATGGTAATGGACATCTCCTGATTTTTTTTTCTTTTATTACCAAAGGAAAACTGGACCAAAAAAGTAAAAAAATAACTTTTTTTAAATTTAGCTGTTTAGTTCTTGGTACCACCATAACCTACCACCAAAGAAAAACCCAAAATAATTCCTCCTGCTCCTGACAATCTTTGTTGTTTGTACCCATAGTACATCCCAGAAACCATAGTGCGCAATTTTATTTATTTATTTTTTTTATTCTGCCACTCACTGACACTGATACTAATTTAAAAAAAAACAAAAAACTGAAAACCGCCCAAAAAAAAACCTTGACCCCCACCTTGACCAAAACACTAACACTGGCACAGTTCTATATCAAACATAGGTATTTTGTTTATTTTTATTATTATTTCTATGTATTCATTTATTTATTTATTTTTTCTCACTTTCTTATTTTTTTACAATGTATCTCCTCCATTCAAAGAGAGAAAACAAGGGGGGTGGGCTTCACAGTGACTGATCACTGTGATAGCCAATCGGGTGACCCGCAATCTCAATGACACCCCGGTTTTTGTGCTGGGAAAGCGCCATGCGGCACGCTCCCAGCTGAGAGATAGGTATGCAAATTAGCGGCCACGTGGAAAAATGCCCAGTTCTGTGAGGCCACTAATTTGCATGTGGTCAGCTTCAAGGGGTTAACAGGCGAGTCCTCCTAGAACTGCCTTAGGCTAAGTTCACACATACCTGGCTCTGTGAGCCATGTTTTGCATGGAAAAATAGCTCATTCATTTGAATGAGCTGCTATGCCTCCTGAAACGCAGGGAAGAAATCCCTGCAGCATTTTAGAAATCACAGCCTGTACGGAAACCGCAAGTGCAGTGCAGTTCCCAGTGTGGGAGTGATTTCCAGTGCGTGCGGCGTGTCATTAAGATTAATGGCTCCCGCATGCCTCCAGCGTATTTTTCTGTGTGGGTGGTTGCGGCTGCAGGAACAGGTGTGGATTCGCAGCGGGAACCACCCACACAGATGTGAACCTAGCCTTATATCTCTCAGAAACTCAGGCGTGGTCTGTGTACCACCATTCCCACCTCCACCCTCCTGTGGGGTCATATTAAAAATATATCACTTGCCTTTTGCATTTGTCATGACTGCTACAAAAAAGTGATAGTATTAAGAGGGTGAATATCTATTGTGGCACCAAGAAATATAGCCTTTATGGTGGGATGGGGGGCTGGGACAGAGGAGGGTGCACCTATGACCCAGATGTTAAAGATCACTATTCGGTGGGGGGTTACTAAAACAGGTGCAGCTGTTCATGGTAGCCAATCAACTTCTAACTTTAGCTTGTTCAATTAAGCTTTGACAATAAAACCTGGAAGCTGATTGGTTTCTATGCAGAGATGCACCAGATTTTACACCATGCAGTTTTAGTAAATAACACCCTATATGTTTTCTAAAGGGAGTGCCCAGCAGACACTGTTTGCTTTCAGACTGTCTCTGTAATTGAAACCTCATGTGGTCCTGAAAATAGCAGCAAGGGAGGAGGAGCATAGCTGTTCAAACCCATTCTTCAGCAGGGAGATTTATTCTCTGATGTCCATTAAAAATATGAGAAGCCAGCGTGAAATTCAACCCAAAAGTCTATCTACCTGTCAATAAAAGTGGGTGCAGCTAACAATATGCTTATAATGGCCTCTGAAAGTCAATGTTTGCATATGCTTAGGCATACCCAAAACCTTTTACATAAAAATAACCTATATAGTGCAGCCCCAGGGATTGTCACAAGGATGGGGAGAGGTAGGTCTGTGTATATGCAAATAGAAATTATGAGGAAGTTGCTATTTGCACCTCACTGCTTGTAGACTCTAATCATCTCTGAGCAGAGATCTGTGCAGCAACTGATGTGAGCTGGCACCTTATACTGCTGCTATGAGCTTTTGGTTTATTCTCTGGTTTACTTTAAACTCTGTGTATGTTTTCTTCATGAATTCCATTATCACAGCACCTATTTTTCTTTTTCCACCAGTGCAAGTTTGACACAGGTACCCTACTTCTGACAACACATAGACTTCTATGGAGGGACCAGAAGAATCATGTAAGTAGTTTAAGGAAGGATTGATTTTAAATCATTGACGCAATGCTATATGTATTTGTAACCAAAGCTTGATCAATGCTTATAATAAGCAATACAAAATTTCCATCTGATTATCACGTAGCCATACATGGCTTGTGTATTGACACACTGGTGAATTTGGTTTATCCCTGCACCAGAAAAAAGAATAGATGTCGATTAGAACACTGAATCTCAACCACATCATAATATCAAAACAGAGTGATTTACTGTGAAATGAAGGGAAATATCCTCAATGGAGTACAGATGGCAAAAAAAGCTAATAGAGGTTATAGACCTTTTTAATATATTTATAAACAATATAGGGTCTGGAATTAAAAATCTAATTTCAGTCTTTGCAGGTGACACCAAGCTGTGCAGTGGAATAATGTCCTTACAGGATGTCTCCAATTTACAAGCCGACGTCAATACTCTGTTTAATTGGGAACTATGTGGCAAATGAGGTTTAATGTTGATAAATGTAAGGTTATGTACTTGGGGGCTAAGAATATGCATGCATCATACATACTGGGGGGGTACAACTGGAGAATTCAATGGTGGAGAAGAATCTGGGAGTTCTGGTAGATCACAAGCTTAATAATGGCATGCAATGCCAAGCTGCGGTTTCTAAAGCGATCAAAATCCTCTCTTGTATTAAGAGGTATAGACTCCAGAGAGAGAGATATCATATCACCCCGGTACAAATCATTAGTAAGACCTCATCTGGAATATGCAGTTCAGTTTTGGGCACCAATTCACAAAAAGAACATTGGGGAACTGGAGAAAGTATAGAGAAGGGCAACCAAACTGATAAGAGGCATGGAGGAGCTCAGCTATGAGGAAAGATTAGAGGAACTGAATTTATTCTCTCTTGAGAAGAGGAGATTAAGGGGGGATATGATCAACATGTATAAATACATCAGTGGTTCATATAGTGAACTCGGTGTAGAGCTATTCACCCTGAGGTCATCACAGAGGACAAGGGGGCACTCTTTACATCTGGAGGAAAAGAAATGTAATCTCCAAACACTGAAAGGTTTCTTCACAGTGAGAGCTGTGAAAATGTGGAATAGACTCCCTCAAGAGTTGGTTCTGGCCAGCTCAGTGGATTGCTTTAAAAAAGGCCTGGATTCTTTCTTAGATACACAGAATATAATTGGATACTAACATTTATAGGTAGACTTGATCGAGGGAATATCCAATGGCCTCTCGGGGGCTCAGGAAATACTTTTTTTCCCTGCAGGAGCAAATTGGATCATGTTTTGCTGGGTTTTTTTGCCTTCCTATGGATCAACTGTGGATATAGGATTATAGGTTTATTTTTTTTTAGTGGTTGAACTGGATGGACTTTTGTCTTTTTTTTTCAGCCAGACTAACTATGACCTCCCTTACTCGAACCAAAACTTTTTAAAAACACCTTCAGTTCTACTTAAAGCCTTCCTCACACAATATTCCATTCCCAAAACATTATGAGTCAGTTCACACCAGTGTGTTGATATTCGTTTTAGTGCAGCTGTATACCACAGATCAACAGAAGGACATCTGAAAAACAATTTCCAATGTGTTCCATTCACACCATAATGCTGCGTTGACCTGCATTGCGCTAAAATGCAACATGTATGCATTTTAACGCAATGGATGTAAGTGGATGTCAATACAATAAACAGGATATCCTGTGGAAATGCAGTTCGCTTTAACGCATGCTAAAATGTATGTCAACGGATGTCAAAAATGCATGTCAACGGACGTCAAAATGTATGTCAACAGATGTCACTGTGCGATTAAAATGGATGGAAATTGACATCCAATTTCTATACATTTTAGCGCAAGTCAGTGTGAAATGCCCCTTACAACAGCTTAAGACACACTACTGTAAGCCATGTGATTACATTTTAAAATTGCATCGCACTCAACTGAAAACAACTGTCGCTTTTTAAAAAATACTTATCCTGGTGTGTCAGCTTTATGACTTTATGCCTATAGAGTCAGGATGGCCAATTCAAGACAATTTTTCTTTTTTGTCTTATATTTTGTTTAATCAAAACAGTATCCAGAACAAATACTCAATACATTAAGCTCAATTTAGGCTTTAAAGGATCTGTTTTTGTAGCCACGTGACTGTAATTTTCAGACCTCGTTGGAAAGTAACTGACCCTTTCTTGAAAACAAGGCTACCCATTGTGATAAAATAACAGTCTAAATAATTGCTAGCTGAGTGATCGTAATATTATGAACAGAAAAAAAAACGGTCTGAGCAACTGGATTTTTTTCCTTCGTTTTCCATAAGATGAATAATTTTTTAAATCCCTGTTTTTCTATCAGGTGTTTAAATCAGTGGACACAGTGAGCAGGCATATTTTCTGTGCCTGGAAGTAACATTACTATATGATGGTATCACTGCATGTATATTTTTGTATTGACTTATTCTGAAGCTTGCCCTGCCAGTCTTCTACTTCTTGTTTCTGATCCAGCAAGATAATGCCATTGACGCCACAGAATAGCCTGTCAAAATCTTTTGAACCAGGCATGCACATGCATTCTGTGCACATTCATTCTTATTGAATGATCGTACTAAATAGAGGGTATCGGAAGCTTCAATATAAATGCAACTGCACCAGAAGTTTGCACCTAGTAGTTTAGATGACTGCTGAGTGCAAACCTTTGAATGTGGAATAAATCCATATAGAGAGGCTCCTCTAGACTGCTTGTACACAGTGGGGTTGATTTACTAAAAGCGTATAGTCTGTGCACTGCAAGTGCAGTTACTGTAGAACTACAGGGAGCTGGAGAGGAAGGGCGTGAAAATGGCAGTGTGTGCTAGAAGCTCCCCTTGCCCTCTGAGTAAATGGCCCACATCTTATTCCCCCCGCTTGCCTGTGTTGCTGCTGTGAAGCTCCGGTGCAGGGGAGTACTGTGCGGCCAGCGGATTGGGGAGCAGAGCGGAGAGAGGTGCAGCGTCTGTGAAAAGGGAGGCAACCGCCTGTCATCAGAAGAAGGACCCGGCGGAGAAGCAGAGGATTGAGAGGTGTCATGTGACTAGTCAGGTGACCGGGTGGGGAACCTGGGATGCTGAGAGCTGAATGCCGGGGAGAGAAGCACGGAGTTTCTCGGCCCCATCCCTAACGGATTGCTGGTTTGACCACCTGAACAGTGTGGCAGAGCCCCCGCTGGGAAGGCAGAGTGTGGAGTGCCGACGGCGGCAGTAAGTGGTACGGGGGGAGTGTGCTGCAGTGCCAGTCACAAGACGCAAGGTGGAGATCCGAGGAGGAGCCCCACATACAAAGGCTGATCCAGCGAGATCCAGGAAGGAAGCAAACAACGGACGGCCAGCCAGTGTAAACAACAAACAGGAAAGGTTGAGTGGCTGCGGTGGGCGGTAAACCCCAAAGTCCGAATACCTGTATACCTGTGTGTTGTAGCAGTACTTGGGGGAACCAATGATTCAATATTGGTGTCTTGGGGGCCCCAGAGGTGGATGGAACAGTATACTTAGGACTTAACTTGAAAAGTAAACCTGCATTTGGCACTATAAACCCCCCCCCCCCCCCATATACCCTGAGAAACAGTAGAGTGAAGAGTAGATCTGTGAAAGGGGGAGGAGCGACAACCCCTCAGTCAAATCTAAATACAAGCACAATAGTAAAGTACATGCCTTTACAGGAGAAAAGCCCAGAGGAACTAACTCTAGAAAATCACGGAGAGGCAGGCAAGGGAGACTGTCTTTGGAGGCATTGGACAGAAACCAGCTGAAAGAAACCTCAAAACATGAAAGTGAAAGGGAGAAAAAAAAAGTATAGAGGAGCGTGATGCAAGGCTACAAATGCCCACAAAAGCAGAAATCGCAGAGATGTTTGTAAAGCTAGAAAATTTCATAAAAAGCGAAATGACGGTTACAAGCCACAAAATGGGACAAGTTCTATCACGAGTAGAGGAAACGGAAGGGAGACTGGAGAAGCAAGCACAAGTTATTAATACATTAAAAGAGCAAATGGAGGAAATGAAAAGAGAACAGACACTGATATCCTATAAATTAGAAGATCAGGGAAACAGAGATAGAAGGAATAACTTAAGCATTAGAGGTTTACCAGAAATGTCTCGAGAAGATCTTAGGGATACTATGAGAAGATTGTTTAAGCCAAGAATGGGGAGGAGAAAAACAGAGCATTTGAAAAAAGAGTGCACAGGATAAGAAGATACCTAAGAATTACATCAGATATTCCCAGGGACGTGATAGTCAGGTTCCAGCATTATGAAGATAGAGAAGTCATTTGGAAAAAGCTATGCATGATGCCGGATTTTAAGCATGGAGAAGTGAAAGTGCAAATTTTCACAGACATAGCGTAAGAGACACTTGCCAGAATAAGATCTCTGAAACCACTGTTAGATCAGATGAAGAATAAAAATATTCGTTATAACTGGGGATTTCCAGCATGTTTGATTGGGTGGAAGGACAGGAAATCGGCGAGACTGAGATTCCCAGAATATTTAAATAACTTTTGTGAAAAATTTGAATTACAGACATTAGAAATTGATGGGTGGTCTGCAGGAGGGAACCAGAATAATAGATTAGACAAGGAGAAATGGCAAAGAGTTCCTGGAAAGAGATAGGTGGAGGGGGGGAGGGTGAGAGAGAGGACTTTTTTTTTGGCGGGGGGGTTTGCTTTTTCCTTCTCTCCCTTGCTTCCTTTTGCCGACCTGCTCCTTCCACCCGGCTGGTAATGGTTTAGGGATAAAATACTCTTCTTCGAGTATGGGCCAAAGGGGGCTTTCAAGTTAAGGTAACTGTGTTTCAGGCTAGAGAATTATAAAAAAGGGAGGGGAAAAAAAAAGATTGGGCAAGCGGGAGAAGAAGATGGGGTACTACGACGGGGTAGTAGGGAAGCCAAACATGCGACCAAAAGATGAGAGACTGGGGTCTGAAGGGGTGTGCATGCTTAGAGTCTTACCCAGAAGTAGGAATCAACTGGGACTGTGGGTCACAGTTGATTCAAGGAATAAAAAAAGAAGTCTTTGGGGATCTTGGGGGGGGGGGGGGGAGAGAGATGGAGGGGATGGGAAGGAGTGGGTGGGGTGAGGAGGAGTTGAATAGAAAAGAGGGAAGTTCTTCCAAAATTTTGTCTATCTTTACCCCTACAAAGGGAGTGACAATAGGGTTTGGAGAAAATATAAAATTCACTCTGGATGAAAAGCTGGCAGACCCAGAAGGCCATATTTATTTTTAAGAGAAAATTTGCAGGGAAGAGAATGCACATTAGCAAATATTTATTGTCCTAATAAAAATCCGACAATATATTTGGATAGAATATTAACAAAACTTGTAGATTTTAAAAGGGGTAGTATGATTGTGGCAGGTGACTTTAATTTCTTCATGGACCCAGAGATGGACGCCTCATCATGCACTAGGAGAGAGGAGTCTAAAGAATATAAAAAAAAAATGTTATATGAGTGCCAGCTGATGGACGCTTGTAAGGTTTAACATCCAGGGAAAAGAGACTATACCTTCTTCTCTGCAGCGCATAGGATGTATTCAAGACTAAGATTATATGCTGATTGAACATAGACTGTTGGAGTCCCTGGTGAATATTAACATAGAGGTAATATCTTTATCGGACCATGCCGTTGTCACAATGAGACTACAGTTCGGAAGGGAACAGAACAAAATAAATATGTGGTGGTTAAATGAGAATATATTGCAAAATCTGGAAGTAGAAACCAGAGTAAAGCAGGAAATATATCAGTATTTTAAGTTAAATGAGTCCGAGGAGGTTTCTGTTGCAACAGTATGGGAAGCACATAAAGCCTATATTAGGGTAATATTGACTGCAATAGGGACGGAGATAAAGAGCGGGGAAAAATAATTAGGATATTAACGGAAGAACTATACCTACTGGAACAACTTCATGAAAAGAAAATAACCATAGAGTCACAACAAGAGATAATATTAAAAAGAGAGGAGTTAAAGGATTTTATGGAACAAGAAACAAGGAAGATTTTTAATGGGGTTTTGAAGGATAGATATCGGTGGGGGAATAAACCAGGAAAATATCTAATGAAGAAGTTGAATGAAAAGAAATCAAGGAATTTTATAGACAAAATGAAAAAGGTGAAATGGTTTATTCAACCACTGACATTGCTAACATATTCCAGAGTTACTATAGCGGTCTATATGGAGCGGAAAGAAAGAACCAGAAGGAATCAAATGAGAGGAAGAAGAAGAAACAGATTTACCTGAATGAGGCCATTTTACCTAGATTGGATAAAACTAGATTAACAATTTTAGATATCCCAATATCAAAAGAAGTCAATTTGGCGTTAAAGTGTACAGCTGTAGGAAAGGGTCCCGGACCTGATGGATTTACCGTGGGATACTATAAGAAGTTTAAAGAGCATCTAGTTCCTAAACTGTGTGTATATACTGTATATGCGTGTATGTATATATATATATATATGTATGTGTGTGTGTAAAATAAATATATATATATACACAGTGTATATATATGAGACAAAGATGAGGGAGGAATCGCTACAGGCATATATCACAGTAATACCCAAGGAAGGGAAAGATTGGTCTCAGTGTACCAGTTATAGACCTATATCCTTGTTGAATACTGATACAAAACTGTATGCGAAGGTTTTAGCTACCAGAATGAAAGAGTTGATTTCTGACTGGATACACTTAGACCAAGTGGGATTTATCCCGGGTAGAGAGGGAAAGAATAATGGTTCAAGAACATTGCTTATCCTGCACAAGAATGAAAGGGGAGAGGTACCAGGAATTATTCTGTCAGTTGATGCTGAAAAGGCTTTTGATAGAGTAGATTGGGGATTTATGATCAATATGTTGAGAACATTGGGAATTCGGCCTAGAATGATGCAGTGGTAAAAAGTGCTATATAGAGGTCCCTCAGCTGCAGTAAAGGTAAATGGCTCACTATCAGAAATTTTTTAAGATGTATAATGGAACAAGACAGGGATGTCCCTTGTCCCCGTTGTTGTTCGTTATTTCCTTGGAACCGCTACTAGCAACTGTCAGAAATAGTGTAGATGTCAAGGGAATGTGGATAGGAGATATCGAACAAAAAGTGGCAGCATATGCAGATGATATGCTGTTCTATATTTTACAAAAAAAATTCCACTTTAAATGGAGAAAAAAAGAATGAAAGTATTTGATAATTAAATTAACGGCGCCTATAAAAAAAATTTATATCAGGGAAATTATATCCCATTAATAAATGAGATAAAGGACGAATTGAGGAAAGTCTCTATGGGAAAGTTGTCTTGGATAGGTCGGGTAAGTATAATTAAGATGATCATAGTACCAAGAGTATTATATAAATTTAATATGCTTCCAATACCTCTCCCAGGGTCTTTTTTCAGGTTCCTCAAAAAAATCATACTTGCATATGTGTGTGGACTAATAAAAAACCAAGAGTCAAGTATGAAATTTTATGCAGTAATAAAAAAAAAAAGAGGATTAAATATGCCAGATTTTAGGAGATATTATAAATTGGGAACTACGATCACGAATTGTAGATTGGATATATAATGCACAGGGGAGAAGTTGGGTAAAAATGGAGAGCTCACTTAGTAAGGAACCACTTGAAAAGTTTATTTGGATACCACAGGAATTTCACACTTGGGATGAGGATACAAGCACTTTGACACGGAATGTATTTAGGATTTGGGATGAAATGCATAAACAGAAGGATTGAAATCTAATTCACTGTTATTACCATTGATGGGAACCAGGTTTTTCCCACCCAAAAATGATAATATTTCAGGGAAATGGATAACTAATAGAAATGTACACTTAAAAGATATTGTGGATATAGGGGTTTTAAGTTCTTTACACGATTTAAAGAATAAGAAGGAATTATTTTCTACACTGGATGAGTGGCGATACGGCCAAATAAAACATTTTGTTGCAAGGCTCCCACAACCATTAAGGAATGAGGATGAAATGTATCCTTCAGAGCAACTGCGGATTACAAACAGGATACAGAAACATCATCTCAAGGATATACGGAATCCTCACTAAAATAGAGCGACTAGTATCCCAAACATTTCTGGAGAAGTGGGAAATGGAGCTTGGAACAAAATTGAATGAGCAACAAAAAAATAAAATGTTTAGTTTAATACACGGGGCGGTGAATATGAATATAGTCTAAATAAATTGTAAGTGTCTAGTATGATAGTATATGATACCCAATGTGATGCTTAAACTAGGGCCAGAGATCTCATCCCAGTGTTTGAGGGGATGCAGGAGTATGATGTTGGTTTAAAATGGGTTTGTACAATAAAAAAATTAATAAAGATATAATAAAAAAAAAGAACTGCGGGGAAGCTCTGCTGATTTCTGTTATCCAGTCATGTGCAAGCAAAAACGCTGTTTTTTTTTATTTTCCTTGCATGTGATTGGGTATTCTTTGCAAAGTGAAGCTTTACCTCATTTACTAAGATCTGGAGCAACTGCACCTGTAGTGCACAGTATATTTTCCTAAATCAACCAGTATATGGAACTGCCTATATAAAGGTACTTGTACGCATAGTGATATGTGATAAGATTTAGGTACAAGCAATGTCAAACAAGCGATTTATCATCAATTTAAAATATTATTACAATTCATTATAATGTTGTTTTACACTTTGTGCTCATCTGAAAATACTAGTCAAAAATTAATTGTAAATGTAAATTATCGAATAAAAACAATCAATTAGTTGATCTAAGTTCCGACCAGATCTTCTGAACTATGCAGATGTTAGGTTGATTGGTCAGTAGCAATTAACAGAATACTGCCACAGCCAGCTGTCTCAGCGGGGTAAAAACCAATTGAGAGCTAACAAAGTCAATCAAATGCTGCCACTCTGAGCGGCAAGGTGCTGCTGCTGGCCCTTTTCACCATAATGACAGATCGCTGTTGTCTGCCGGTATTCGCAGTTCTCTGCACAGTCAATGACCACCATAGGTATTGGCTGGCTGTACAGAGACCTGTGAATCGCTGCGGCCACCAGCATTCTGTCAGTCTAGTGAACAGTGTTGGCGGCCGCACCTAGCTGTTGCTACAATCTGGATCAGCCCTAGTCGTCGGTGTGAATGTAGTCTTATGCAGGCCATAGATGGGTCGAAAATCGGGAGATTTTTCGGCCGAAAATAAAATTGGCCGATTTTCGGATCGTTAGTGGGCTAATTGTTCGGCCGTTTGTCTGTATTTTGGCAGATTTTTTTTATCGGTAAAGTTGGAAAAAAATCGGCCGATTTTGCCGATCGGCCGATTTTCGTGGCAATGATGGGCAAATCGGCCGATCTTTTTACTGATAAAAAAATCTGCGCATGAGCAGTGACCTGCAAGAAGAAGAGGATGAAGAAGAAGAACAAGAAGAAGAACAAGAAGAAGAGGATGAAGAAGAGGAAGAAGAAGAAGATGAAGAGGAGGATGAAGAGGAAGTAGAAGAGGAAGTAGAAGAGGAAGAAGAAGAGGAAGAAGAAGAGGAGGATGAAGAAGAGGATGAAGAAGAGGAAGAGAATGAAGAAGAAGAGGACGAAGAAGAGGACGAAGAAGAGGAGGACGAAGAAGAGGAGGACGAAGAAGAGGAGGACGAAGAAGAGGAGGATGAAGAAGAGGACGAAGAAGAAGAGGATGAAGAAGAGGAAGAAGAAGAAGAGGATGAAGAAGAGGAAGAAGAAGAAGAGGATGAAGAAGAAGAGGAATTCCAGTCCGGCAAAAAATGTCCCTGCAGAGAGCTCGCTATTTCTTTGACAGTTCCTTGACATTTATAGCGGTTGCAACAATGTATCTATTTGTTTCCGAATAAAAACATCTGTATCCTACATGGATACAAATACATTGTTGCAACCGCTATAAATGTCAAGGAACTGTCAAAGAAATAGCGGCGCTCTCTGCAGGGACACATTTTGCCGGCTGTAGACGGGATGAAAATCGGCCGATTTTTTTAGCTTTGCTGGTAACGTCGGCCGCTTCAACGACCGATTTTTCGTTTTTTTAAAAGAAAAATCGGCCGATTTTCGACCCATCTATGGCCTGCATTACAGTGCATTTTTGCATGCTGTGGAATATAGGACTTGCAGGGAGGAGAGGACTGTTTTGATGATTTAAATGTCAAGATATTGGGGTATTTTTAAGTTCTAAAAGCCTGCACTCCTCATTCAGGTCTAAAATCAAAACTGATCCACTCCAGTTAACAGATTAATCGACAATAAAGTGTCATGTGCAAAATGAGTGACGTTGTTGCTTACTAAATCCATGTCTTTCCCTTTTTTAGGATTTCTGTATTGCAATTCCCCTTTCCCAAATTGTGTTCACAGAAGAGCAGGCAGGAGGTATTGGGAAAAGGTAGGTGTTTCATGTTCATTGCATTTTATTTGCAGTAATGTGGTTAATGTGATAAAGGAGTAGAACATGTTCACTTTTAAAGTGAATTTGTTTTTCTATGCCAAGCTTAGTGAATGAGATTTAGTTGTGCCGACTTTAAATTGGTTCTAAAGGCTCAAAGTTTTTTACCTTCATGCATTATATGCATGAAGGTAAAAAACCTTCTGTGTGCAGCAGCTCCCCATGCTCCCCCTAATACTCACCCGAGCCCCCTCTCGATCCAGCCATGTGCACTGGAGTCTCGGTTATCCTAGGACTCCCTCTTCTTATTGACCTGAGACAGAGGCAGGAGCCATTGGATCCCACTGCTGTCAATCACAGCCAGTAAGACAATGAGAAGAGAGGCGGGGCCGAGCCGCGGCTCCATGTGTGAATGCACATGGAGCAGCGGGTGCCCCCATAGTAAGCTGCTTGCTGTAGGGGGACCTGACAGGAGGGATGGGCCAGGAGAGCCTGCGGGGAACCCGAGAAGAGGAGGATCCAGGCTGCTGGGTGTAAAACCACTACACGCAGCAGGTAAATATAGACATGTTTGTTTTCTTAAAAAAAATAAAAAATAAACCTTTAGAATCACTTTAATCATCCAATCATGTAAACAAAAATCTTTTTTCTTTTTGCTTGTACATGGTTGGGTGTACTTTTGTAAAATGAATTTTTGCTTTGTTTCACCTAATTCACTACGTTTAGTAAAAAATCCATTTTGCAAAGGCAGAATTGACTTTGTAGTCAATGTGTTTTGACTAATTTAGCAAACCAGGGTAAATGGGTGACTAGACTGGGTCATATCTGGCACCCTGCTTTTCAGATTTTGGGTTGTGATGCAACATGGCCGAGATTTACCAATACTGAATAGCGGTTGTGCTTTGTAAGTATGTCAGGAGGTACAGCTTGCTAGTATATGGGCAGGGACCAGAGATAGTGTCGTAGATAGTGTACAATGATGCAGTTGTTAGACCATGGTGACTCCCTGCAAACTTTGAAGAATGTTACATTTTCTTAGTTCAGTTGTGGGACAGTAATGCTACAATAGGAAGGCCGAATATTTAGGGGCGCCCACCAGTAAAAATCAGAAGATTCCTGCTGGCGGTTGTAAACGTTGCTTGCAAACACGGTGTGCGACCAGCAGCAGCTGTCATCGGTGGCTGTCAGATTTGTACTCTGTACAAATTAATGGCAGATGGGGCAGTTGTTCACATGTCCCCACTCATCTGAGCAGTTGAATGTGAATACCGACTCTGGATGCAGGTAGTATGCATCCAGAGTTGGGGTTTCTGCAGTGTTTTGGCTGCACACAAACTGTCTGTAGTTAATCCGCCAGTTTGTATGCGGCAATTGCATCCAGAGGTGGTGTTTAGCCGCCTCTGAACACAGCAAACTAGCCACAGATATTCGGCTGTCTGAATGTAGCCTTAGGGCCCTTTCACATGGATCTAAATGGAACATTCATGTTATGTAGTGCATAGCAAAAAAAAAGTAAAATAAAATTCCCAGCTCACTTACCAGCTAGCCTGCAACAAAACCAAATGGACCCTGTCTAACTGTTCACATTAAAAACAAGGGGTTTAGTTGCACAGATTTACAAATATATGTATGAGCCACCATGGCCACGTCAAGGTATCCCAGTGTACTGTGGTCCTAACGCTATAATTTGAAAGTCTTCCAAGTTGAAGCACATAGCAGTGGATAGATTAAGGGCAGGTTTGCCTAGAGGGAGCCAGGTAGGGGTGGTTGCCCTTTGTTTGTTTGTATAGCTGGTGATTTGGTGCAAGGATGCACTGGTTAGCTTCAGCTGCTATTGTTCCCTTGCTAGGTGTCCAGTGCATCCTTGTACCTTTTAAGTTGTGGTGTACTCCCTCCAGGAAAACCTGCCATGCTATGTGCTCCAACTTGGGAGACTCTCAAATTATAAAGTTAGGATCACAGTACACTGGGGTGCCTTGACGTGGCCACTGCGGCTTATACGTATATTTTCAAATGTGTGCGGCTAAACCCCTTGTTTTTAAAGTGAACTGTTAGGGTCAGTTTGGTTTTGTTGCAGGTGAGTGAGCTTGGAGTTTTGGTTTGTTTTTGATGTGCTTTTGTCCTTGCATGTGCTCCTTGCTGCAAAGGCTAGTTATAAAACAAGGAGATATCAGCGAGCGCTACCTAAAATAAAATAGCCGCTAGAACACCAAAAAGGCAACCATAAACCTCCCAATGTGCAGGCTTCACCCTATGAGTAAGTGCTTCGCATGAAACGCGTCGGGGGGGGGGGCTACAGCATCCAGACATCACGCCACCGCTGGTAGCCATCCTGAATTACATATGGTTAGTGTCCTTCCTTTTTACTATACACCTTATTTTGTGAAATAAAGAAACCCCTTTATACAGTATCACATTATGTGGAATCCTTTTGTTGGGCTCTCTCTGTGAGTGCCGTTATTCAAAGACCTTTATAGAGGTGACTCAACGCAATGATACCTATCAAGGGACCCAGAGAGTCTAATATAGATGTGACCAGATGCTGTGATACCTGTTCAAGGACCCAGTGGTGTATAGGAACCTGGCCTGACCTGGGAGCAGATGACCTGATTATACCTGATGAGACAGGATTAATCTCAAATGCGTGTTTAAAGCGCGCTTCTGGTGAGTGTGCATTTCACTTTTTCAGACACATCATCTGTCACCCCTGGATTAGATATCCAAACGCTTTGGTTGTGATCTAATGAGATCTTCACGTTATAAACATCCATTTACATCTGGTTATCTTTGAGACTGTCTAGGTCAGAAAAAGAAAACAAAGAAGATCTTCCTTCTGTTTTCTCAGACTTTTAATGTGACACATCCAAGCTAAAAAAGGATGTAAACAGATGCACACCTGTTTGCTTTTCCCTGTTCATGGGCCTCATGTCAGTGCATATGTGTGGGGTACTTTGGCCAAAGTACTGGGCTGTAGAACCCTTGTGCAAGAACTGCTTGATCCAACCTTTGTGCAAGAAGCGCTTGATATACATGACCTTCAAGATACAATGGCTCTTCAAACCAGCTTTTGGTAACATCATCAAGTATACTACTGGTGGCAAGACCACCCATCTTTCCCAGCAGAGGAAACCTTGGTTTCCATCCCTCCCCAAATTTCTCCACATGAACAAACATGGAGGTGTTAAAGACAAAAATCTTTTAAACATGCATGGCCACTTGTTTGAGACTTATGAAGATGAACTATTCTTGTGTCAGCCAATCAAGTTACCCTTTCTATTCTCCATACTACACTGGAAATAGAAAAGTGAGAATGTAATTGCAGTAACAACAAGGGACCTTTCAGTCCTTTTTTAATATTAAACGGTTACTAAACCTGGGACCCTGCATTCACTATATCTGGTCTCCTACAGTACACAGAACATGGAAATGCAATTAATATAGTAAATATAAACTGCTAAATACCTTTTCTCATCAGCAGTATATAACAGTCTTGTAACTTCTATCAGTGTCCAGCAGAGCACTGGTTACAGCTTGTAGGAGGAGTTTTCCTTCTCCTGTAAGAGGATGCAGGACCCCTGACCCTCTGTCTGGACAGTGTTGATTTGGCCCTGTGCGGATCACATGCACTCTACCAAGGAAAAAAAAACTCTCTAGCAATGCACACCAATCTGAGCATGTGCAGCTTACCCCCAAGTCTCTGTTCCATCAGGAGATATTTAGGAGACACTGGAAGAAGGGGAGGATCAAAGAAGAGAGGATCAACATCCTTTTTACGCAGTTTGAAGGATTAAAGGATAAGTTAACCTTTTAGACAAAAAATAATAAATCCACATTTTTTTTGCAGGTAAAAAAATTTGCATTTATTATTTTTGTCTACAGGAGCCTGGAAACCATTGCACCAGCTGTTTGCCGTACGAGCAAGCAGATACTCTGACAGGAAACTTCAATGAAGTACCACAGCGCTCCACAGCACCATTGTAGTTCATTGAAAACGTCAAGCCCACAGCCGCTAAGGTTGTCAGTACTTGCACTTCATTCATTCACAGAAGTCCGTGAATGAATGATGTGGCGTGTGGGCCAAATTTGTCAAATTTGAGAGATAGCACAGGGAGAAGTCTCTTCTCGTATCTTATCTGTCAGAGGGAGAGGGTGGTGGACGGTGGTTGTGGCTGTGGGAACACTAAAAACATGTGGAACATATAACACCATGTTCCCAAAGGTGAACTTATCCTTTAACCCCTTAGGTTCCATAGTGTGTATAACAAGCATGCTTTACTGCTTTTACTGTTGGGGGTTTAGTAACACTTTAAGTTTCAGTTTAGCTAAGGCTCGGTTCACACTACTGTGACCTTCAGTGCTACTTTGCCAGGTGACTTTCTGGCGACTTGCGGGCGCCTTGATGCAACTTGAGTATGATTTTGATGCAACTTTGTAATCTTCCTGTAATGTCGGATCCAGATCGCATCAATATAGATGAGCATCCGACTTGGTGGCGATTTCTATTAAAGTTGTTGTAAAGGCTGAAGGTTTTTTTTATCTACATGTATTCTATGCATGAAGGTAAAAAACCTTCTGTGTGCAGCAGTGCCCCAAGCCTCCCCAATACTTACCTGAGCCTCATCACAATCCAGCAATGTGAATGATGGCCTGGGCTGTCCTGGGTCTCTGCCTCCTTATTGGCTGAGACACCAAGCGGGAGCCATTGACTTCCGCTGCTGTCAGTCACAGCCAGTGAGCCAATGAGGAGAGAGGGAGGGCGGGCCAAGCCGTAGCTTCGTGTGAATGGAGACATCAAGAAGCACGTGTCCCCATAGCAAACTGCTTGCTGTGGGGGCACCCGACAGAAAGGAGGAGCCAGGGGAGCCTGCCTGTGACCCGAGAAGAGGAGAATCCAGACTGCTCTGTGCAAAACCACTGCACACAGTAGGTAAGTATAGACTTGTTTGTTATTTTACAAAAAAAAAAGTTAACCTTTAGAATCACTTTAAAGTCTATGGGCACAAATCAGATAGAAGTTGCCTTGAAGTAGTACAGGAACCTTTTGTAAAGTCGGGGGGACTTCAGGGGTGCTAATTAAGACAGCTCTCATTGACTAACATGAGAATTCACATGTCATGCAACTTGCAAGTCTGACTCCAAGTCGCGGCAGTGTGAACTGAGCCTAAACTTCCAACTTTGGTGTGTATAGTGTAATTATATACAGTAAACATCCACATAATGTTAGCCGATAATTTCTTTTTTTGTACAATCACAAATAAGCCTTTGTTTTTTCCTGTATAAAGGTTATAGTCCTCTTCCCTAAGCTGTTCTTTCTGATGACAGTAGCAATATGCTGATAACGTGTTCGATGTTCTAGATTTTTCCATGTGCTGATTTTAGATGATCAAAGGCTTAAATTATCTGCTATCTGTGTCTGGCACACGTCCGTATTTTTCCGTGTGAATATTTCAGCCATTGGTCTCCAGAGAGCCTAGCATATAATATAAATATAGGAACACTAGCTGAGAATTGTAATCTTATTTTAGCAAATAGAATATCATGTTGAGGGACATGAAGCGGACTGTGCTAACTGCAATTTCTGTAGTTTATGAAAATGGAACGATTTTAGCATATAAAGTGGTATTAAACCCAAAAAGATAAATGTATTATATTGCAGCTTTCCAATTCTTAGATGTGGTGGCTGCATTTGTGTCCTTTTTTTTTTATCCTTTTTTCCTTTAAAAGACCAAACTGGCAAACGAAAGTAGCAGATAAGATTGGTACAAATAATTATTTAACACTGACCAGTGCTGCTTACAATGGTCAGCTTTTACTCATATGTGTAAAACTTTTATCCCAAAAGGAACAAAAAAAAAGAACTGTTGCTGTAACTGCTTAAAAAGTGTTGCATGGAGTACAACTTTAATCCATTAGACAAGTCCATCTATATCTGCTAGTGAACCTAATACTACCCTTTCCCCAGACTGGCGATGCTGCTGACCAAAGGTGTCTTCATTGCTCTTCCATCCTCCAACAACTTGGAACAGTAAAGATTTTTAGATATTCAATTACATCAATTTTGCCTCGGTTTCTTTTGCAAATATACAAACTAGCTGATCTCCTAACTTCGATGTGGTGCCTAGTATAATCTATTCTCACCCCTCATTTAATGAAAATCTAAGACGGAGTGAACAGTAAGACAAAACGTGCATTGGTTAATAGACCCTGCCATAATCCTTTATGTTGCCTCTGCTCCCCTATAGAATATCCTGGAACCCCCTAAACGTAGACTTTTCTGTTGTGCAAAATACTGACCTCTTCCACCTTGCCACTTGCACCTTGCAACCAGTAGTATGTATTGTGCAGGAAGTGTAGATGGTTTGGGTATAGTCTGTGATTGGGTTTATTTCCCCCACATGTTTGTTCGTTTGTTCACTGATAGTCAATGGGAGGTGTGCCATGTTTATGCCAAATCTCACCATTGATGCCAATGACCACAGCTATGAATACTCAGCAGCCACACAGATCACTGATAACTCTTGGGGTCCTTATATCTCACTTGAACTATGTTATGTAACCAGGTTGAAACCCAACTCCTTATTTCTCCTGGTGTCAAGAAGTTGGATGAATGATGTTGGGTGTCATTCAACTGGGAATAGGACCGGCATAGGACAACAGAGTGAAAACTTTGTAGTGGACAGCACCAAAGAGGAGGTGAATATTGCAGCACAACCTGCATTTTTTTATTTTAAGAAGGCCTGGGCTGCTTATATTTTATCATTATAAAAATTGTGGGGTTGATCTTTAAATGCAATAGTGCTTATCAGAGTTCCTTACTAAATGTGTATGTTATCTGTGCTTGCAGTGCCAAAATTGTTGTACATCTCCATCCACCTTCTCCAAACAAAGAACCTGGACCATACCAAACTAGCCGCTACTCCTACATCAAGCTTTCATTTAGAGAACATGGTCAAATTGAGGTAAATATTAAATGCCCTGCTTCTTAAATATGTTTTGTCTTTTCAGTTTTTGGATTCACTTTAGTAGGATTAGCTTGCTGTAGGTGTCTTTTCTTGAATGTTTGTTAAACCTAACCCCGGAATTATTGATTGTACCTTCAATTGTGACTTGTACAGGTGTTGTCTTTAGCTGTTCAGCATACACTGCACATTTCTCAGATGAAAGGTCTTTGTTTTTCCTTCAATTTTCTTTTTTTTTTTTTTTTTCTTCAGCGAAGACTACTTTCTTCCTAGATACTGGAACTTAAATCTCTTAATTTGCAATGATTCAGCGCGGTTGTCCTCAACCTGGCTTTTGGACTAACGCATCTGGACCCTGCTTTTACTGGACTAGTACGGATAGACTGGAAATGTTTGTAGGGTGCTTTCGGACTCTGCCCTTGTAGAATTTAGCTGCATACATCAGTCATCAGGGAAGTACTAGAATTCTCACTGTAGCAAGAGAGGTGGATTGGATTCTGTCTTGGTGAGAACTTCATGTTCCAGGCTTGTCAACCATAATATTCCAAGCATGGACAATTGGCAGGTACCTGGATGAGGGGGAGTGGTCCTTACATCTGGAGGTGTTCCAGGATCTGTGTCACAGGTATAGGAGGCCACTTTTGGACCTCCTGGTTCAACAACAAACTGGACAGATTTGTCTCCCAGGTATGTGGATGCTCTAGTGGCACTGTGGGATCAATACATCTTGATCTATGCCTTTCCCTCTCTGAAACCCCTTCATCAAGGCGTTTCAGAGATGAAGGGAATTCTGGTGATTCTTATTACTCCTGAGTGACCCAGATGGATTTTGAAAGCTGACCTGGTCTTACACCCCAAGGAGTTCTTCTGGGGGAAGTAACATCTCCTTGCTGCAGCTGGGTCTGAACTAGCATCTGTCTCTTAGCACTGTCGAGGGTCAGGTTTCAGCTCTTTTTATTTTGTTTTTAGAAATCATTCCTCTCATTCCTTGATTAAGACTTTCAGCCACTTCTTCTTTCAAAAAGCCTTTTTTCAGCTGCAACCCCACATGGACCCCTTAAGGGTGCATTGTCCCCTCATTCCACCATCTCTAGTTTGTTCAGACAGACTTATTCAAGCTTGTGGTCTGAAGGATTCAATTCAACATCAAGAAACTGTTTCCCAGATTTGCAAGGTTGCCACATAGTCTTCTGTTCAGATATGTTCTACCAGGTGGACGTTTCGGCCTCATGTGACGCCAGCTACAGGTGTAAGGTCCTGCAGGCAGACTCCAGTTCTCTGTTGTATTCTTCAGCTTGTTAGAAATTGTTTGCTGCATTAGCCACCCCTCTGCTGTTTTTGGATACCCTGAGGGTTAAAAGCATTCTCTGTCCCTCAATGGATAAGACAAAAAATAGGATTTTTCATACATCTGGAGAAATACATATGAACGCCAGATAATGTGGAAAGAGCTTCAACTGCTCAACCTGTATGTCAATTACAATGCTTCAGTTTTATAAAATGTGTGGGGTTTTATTTTTCTGTTAGCTCATGAAAATCTTCTGTTTGTTTTACATTAGAGGGCAGGCAGGATAACAAGATTCTCCCGCAACAGAATGTATATAATGTTGTAGGACAAAAACTGCCAAACATTCTAGTGTACAAATTGATTTTCCTGGGAAATAGTGTCTAAGAAAGAGCATTGGTATAAACAATCTTTCCTTTTATAAATAAATCTACATATTTATTAAAAGCTAATGTTTGTTTATAATTTATTTTCGGAGGGGGGTTATAGCAACAAACACATTAACCTAGCTACAGTGATTTGTGCTGTTAGCGTGAATGGAACAATCTGTTTGTTTTGTTTCTTTTTTGTTTAGCTCCTAGGTTCAAAAATAATATATTGGTGTATGGCCGGGTCTACATATAATATGTACAGTATGTATGCATGTGCTTAAAGCAGAAATTATGGGACAACATTTTTTGCCCGTGCAGTGGGGCTGTATCGGCACTGCACAGGTTAAATGCTGGTTTTGTTCTAGGGAAGAGGATCCCGAAGATATACTCACCTGACCTACCGATCCTCCCTGCACAAGACTGATCCCTCGGCTCCTGTCCCCCGCGGTCCAGCGGTCTTGTAAATGGACTGTTCCTGATGTCAGCACGCTCAATGCACTCTCCACAGACAAGAACAGTCCACCGCTGGACCATGGGGGAGCGTGGTTTTCTGTAGAATCGGTGGGTCAGGTGAGTATGAGCTTAGTCCTCACCCTTAGAAAAAATAAGCAGCTGATCTATGCAGTGGGGGCACAGTGCCACTGCATGGTGAGAAAAGAAAAAATTAACTGGAGTTCTGCTTTAATATGAATATACTGTAAATACAAGTCCAAAATCAGGTCCAACTTAAAGAAGCTATCTTTTTAGCCACAAACAAACCTATATCCCTTATTCATAGATCACAAGTTACTAACAAAAAGAACAGAACAATCTATAGGAAAATGACATATTTTCCATGTGTTAGCAGTACCTGTGAATAGAATTATTAGCGCCAGTGGCAGTACATTATTATGTACTATTGGTCTTGTATTTTAGTTCAATCGACGACTGTCAGAGGAGTTAACACAGAGAAGATGGGAAAGGACATCATCCTCACCCTCTATTCAGTTGAGCAAAGGTCCACAGGTAAAGTCTGTCTGTATATGTAACTTACACATGCAAATGCACACTCTTTCTCTCCAGGACATCAATATATATGGAATGTTGATTACCATATTGCAGAGCCATGAAGTACAAGGACACATAGGGGTTGGTTTACTAAAACTGGAGAGTGCAAAATCTGGTGCAGCTGTGCAAGGTAGCAATCGTCTTCTAACTTCAGCTTGTTAAATTAAAAAGGAAGTATGTTTTTTTTTTTTTTTTTAAATCATACTTGCGTAAGTGGATGCAGCATCGATCCGATGCGGCATCTGTCCCCCGCCGGCTCTAAGGGTGAGAACTGAGCGATCAAGCACTGCTGATTGCTCAATTCTCTCAGCCGATGTGAGCAGGCAGCGGTGACTATCAGTTACCGCTGTCTGCTCTGTTCTCCCCCCTTCCCTGGTGTTCACTGGAGCACTGGGCTGTAGAGGGGGCTGGAGCAGCTGGCTCAGCCTCTCAGTGGCTCATGTGCTGGTCCAGGCTCCTGGGTGGATCCCGACTATATGGTCATGAACTTTCCCCATCCTGGATTGGCTCTGTGACGTCAGCTGACAGTGGGCTTTAACTTTTAAATGGGTCACAGGATTGCAGAACAAACTGCAGTCCTGTGATCCATACAAGTACAGCCAAACGAGCTTTGGCTTTACTTCTCCTTCAAGCTTTTACAAAATAACCTGGAGCTGATTGGTTTCTATCCAGAGCTGCAGCAGATTTTGGTCTCTCCAATGTTAGTAAATCAATGCCATAGCAGTCAGAAGTTGTCTATTCTAAAGCTGGCTATCCATGTAAAGAGTGCTTTTTAAACTGCTTTTATGGAGGAATCTTATGCTGCCGGCTATTGTAATCTGACAGTTGGTGCCCAATGCTGTCAGAATATCTGAATAGTGACTGCAGCTGATTTACTGCAGTCACTTTTTAGCCGACTTCTTTTTGTCCAGCTCTGTCAATTGCTCAGTTGTCATTTGTTGAGTTCGGTGGTATCAGCAGGGCCACACAAGTTTGGAATTTCAACTGATTCACAGGAAACTGGCAATGTTAAAGCAATGTATGGCCAGCTTTAGTCTTCTAGCCCTTCCAATGGAGCTGTTGAGGACACATATTGGTTGTGTTAAGCTACTTCTTACCTTTTGTATTATGTTGCTTTATTCCTGCCTGCAGAAAGAGTATATATGGAGAGTTGGTTTAAGAATTTCATGCTCATGCAGTGGTAGCATGGTGAGTAAGTGGATGTTTTTTTTTGCCCTGTCCTGACACAGTTTCCACAATTTTTATTTCCTCAAATTGTTTGTGATTACAATACACACCAATTTCAACCAAGATTTTTTTTTTCCCCTGAGGAGAGTTTGCTGAGATGCCTGCTGTGAACTGAAAGAGTTCAGCTAAAAGGTGAGTGTATACAGGTTAATACCTCACCAGTGATGTACGAAGAGAAATCTCCTCATTCTAAAGCTGGCCATAGATGTGAAATTCAGCTGGTTCAGCAGGGACCGGTTTAATTTCAAACCATGTGTATCCATTCCTGTTTGAGAGAAGTTGATCGTTAGATTTTTTTTTTATCAAATGGGAATGTTGGAAAACTTTTTTTTGATCAGCAGCTGCAGCCACTGATTGGTGTATTCTGACAGTACTGAGTCCCGATTTTAGAATGCAGTGTCCTGGTTTGTGTGGATGGTGGAATCCATTTTTTTTTTCTTCAATCAGCCCACTGACTAAACTGAAAAAAAAAAACGAATATATAATCCCCCACAGCCATTTCCTCCTGTACCACTATCCCCTCCCTCCTAGATTGTAAGCTCCAAGGAGCAGGGCCCTCGAACCCCTCGTGTATCGCATTGTTACTGTATTGTCTCATGTACTGTCTCCCACTATAATGTTCAGCGCTGAGCAAACGTTTTGGCGCTATATATACTGTATAATAATATGATTAGCCTTACTTAGACCTTTAAATTGGCTCTGTCTCCTCAACTTGACTGACAAATGGATTCAATGGGTGAAAAGTGCACACCCTTTTCTCTGGGAGAGTAATAATTGGCAATCCATCCTGCACTGATCTTCCAGAAGGTTAATTTATTGTCCATGAAACCTATCCAATGTAGAACTGCTAAATTGTTGTCTGTACCATGTCAGGTAATATAGGTTTGTAATTATACTTTTGAGGAGCCTCCTTCAGTTTTACAAGTTAACACTTTTTTTTTCTAACGCTTTGTTTTAAATGGAAAGGATGGATTCCCTGAGGATGCACATGGTTAGCACTTGTTTGTTTGTGACTCATCATTAACCATTAAACCCTTAGGACATAACATAAGTAAAGTATAATTCCTGATAAGCTGCTTGAAGATTAAATTTGCAGAGGTACCAACAAGTTACTTGGTTGCAGCCACTCCTAATCTGTAAAACCCTTGAAGTATATGACTTTGATGAAAAGTTAAAGCTGAACTCTGGGCATATAAATAGGTCACAAATGAATGCAGCTAGGTATTCATTGAGAAATGTAAATAGTGCAAGTACCTAAGTTTGATATGGTATCAGCCCCTTGCAATCTCCTATACATAAGGACTGGGAAAGGGAGGGGGTATCCCTGGGAACAAACCGAGTGTGTTTTATGCAAGGAACCTGCTGATAGGACAAGTGAGAAAAGCAGTCTGCTGCTGCTCTTTTACTGTCTAGTCAGTAGGCTGGGGGAAATACAAATACTTCGGTAGGCAAAACAGGTCCCGTGAATATGTATTTATTTTGTGTATTTTGCTGTTTCTCTTCAGTTTTAACTTGAAGATTGTAACAGTTCTGAGATTATTTTTGTAGGATTTATAGGAGGGAAGTCCCATCTTTTACTGTTAATGTATTTTTTTTTATTGTTGTAAGAGCTCATGCATGTATATTTTGTTGGCTTTTCTTCACGATGCAAGTCATTGTGAATGCAAAAGGAACATTAAAATGATATTAAAGGCATAAAAAAAAACCAACAACTAATATGTCATAGGAATAAGAGAAATAAGTGAGCGCTTTATACATAAAACAGCTAGGCACACAGGACAACCAACAGCGATCCTCAAAAGAGCATTTGAAAAAAAGTGCAGCACTAAAATAAAATGGAATAAAAACTAATATGCATATACATATAACAGAATATATTGAAGTATAAAATAGTCCCAATAGAGATGACTTGAAGTGAGAAATGCACACTAACCAGATGTGCACATTAAATGTGCAGTGTAGATATCCTACAGCTCAAAACAATGATCATCAGGATGATAAAGGTAGACGTATTCCCTCGATCAAGCAGATCCTCGAATGATGCACAGATGAGCAGAAAGAGATTCCCCTTGGAAAGTCAGGTGTGGAGAGTAGGAGTTTTTGAGAAAGACCTGTTGGAGTGCTGCACATGTGCTGGGAGCTGCCAAACAGCCCGAGTTGGACTGAGCTAACCTTGGGGGAGCATTTTTATCCTAGACACTGCTTTGCCTAGTGGAGGAGTCCTGCTCTTTGGTGGAATTGTACCAGGTTCTATCTTCAAGGGGAATCTCTTTCTGCTCATCTGTGCATCATTCGAGGATCTGCTTGATCGAGGGAATACGTCTACCTTTATCATTCGTTTTTATTCCATTTTATTTTAGCGCTGCACTTTTTTTTTCAAATAAACTAATATGTCATACTTGCCTGCTCTGTGCAGTGGTTTTACACAGAGCAGCCCAGATCGTCCTCTTTTTGGGTACCCCGCAGGTGCTCCTGGCCCCTCCCTCCTGGAATGCATGAATGTAGAAAACAATGAGCCTTTACTTTGAGCAACTGAGATGCAAATCAAACTGACATCTAGGCAAATCAAAGCATCTCTGAAGCATCTGAAAGCAAATTGTGTTTAACTTTCAACTGAATATTATACCCTTATACATGAGCCTTAACCACTTGCCTACCCATCATGCCCAGGCCAGTTTTCAGCTTTCAGCACTGTCGCACTTTGAATGACAATTGCGCGGTCATGCAACAATGTAGCCATATGACATTTTGATCATTTTTTTCACACAAATAGAGCTTTCTTTTGGTGGTATTTAATCGCCACTGGGTGTTTTTATTTTTTGCACTATAAACAAAAACGAGCAAATAATTTGAAAAGTTTTTTTTCGTTGTTTCTATTATAAAACTTTGCAAACAGGTAATTTTTCTCCTTCACTGATGTGCGTTGATGAGGCTGCACTGATAGGCAGCACTGATGGGCACTGATGAGGTGGCACGGATAGGCAGCACTGATGGGCCCTGATAGGCTGCACTGATGAGGCGGCGCTGGTGGGCATTGATGATGAGGCACTGATGATGCTGCACTGATATTCAGCAATGATGGTCACTGATAGGTGGCGCTGACTGGCGGCACTGACTTACGACACTGCTGAGCACAACTGCTGGCAGCACTACTGGGCACTGGTGGGAGGCACTGGTGGGTGGCACTGCTGTGCGGCACTGCAGGACACTGATCATCAGTGCCGATCTGCTCTGTGACAGCTGCCAGTTATCAGCAGTACTTTCTTGAGGAAAGTGCAGCTGATAATAGGCAACTGTCACAGAGCAGATCGGCACTGATGATCAATGCCCTGCAGTACCTCCCATCAGTGCTGCTCAGCAGTTGCATCCAGCAGTGTCACCCAGCAACTGTCATTGGACACAGCTGATCACGTGGTAAAAGGCCGCTGTGATTGGTGTTTTACCTCATTACATTATCAGCTGTATCCGTAGGACAGAGAGATCGCTGTGGGTGTGTGGGAGGGCACGCTCTGGGAGGACGTCATATGATGCCCTCCCTGAACTGGACAACCACACTGTAGCCATCATTCGGCTATAGTGCGGTTAGCAAGTGGTTAAAGTGTATATCAGGGTTAAGTAAAAAAAAAAAATCTATCATATCTTAATTGTACGGCACTGTCCACAGGCAACTTATTCATACATCACAAACCTACAAAAATTTCCCAGCTCACATACCAGCTAACCTGCAAACAAACCAAACTGATCCTGTCTAACGATTCACATTAAAGACAGATGGTTTTGTTTCATACATTTGCAAATATATTTGGAAGCCACAGTGCCCACGTAAAGGCTCCTCTGTAGCTGCGGTTCTAACTCTATAGTTTTGAGAGTCTACAAGTTGGAGTATACAGTGGATATAAAAAGTCTACACTCCCCTGTTAAAATGTCAGGTTTTTGTGACGTCAAAAAATTAGACAAACATAAGTCGTTTCAGAACTTTTTCCACCGTTAATGTGACCTATTAATTGTACAACTCAATTGAAAAACAAACTGAAATCTTTTAGGGAGGGGAAGTAAACATAAAAAAAACTAAAATAATGTGGTTGCATAAGTGTGCACACCCTCTTATAACTGGGGATGTAGCTGTGTTCAGAATTAAGCAATCACATTCAAAATCATGTTAAATAGGAATCCGTGCACACCTGCCATCATTTAAAGTGCCTCTGATTAACCCCAAATAAAGTTCAGCTGTTCTAGTAGGTCTTTCCTGACATTTTCTTAGTCACATCCTACAGCAAAAGACATGGTCCACAGACCGCTTTCAAAGCATCAGAGGGATCTCATTGTTAAAAGGCATCAGTCAGGAGAAGGGTACAAAATGATTTCCAAGGCTTTAGGTATACCGTGGAACACAGTGAATACAGTCTTTATCAAGTGGAGAAAATATGGCGCAACAGTGACATTACCAAGAACTGGACGTCCCTCCAAAATTGATGAAAAGATGAGAAGAAAACTGGTCTGGGAGGCTGCCAAGAGGCCTAGAGCAACATTAAAGGAGCTGCAGGAATATCTGGCAAGTACTGGCTGTGTGGTACATGTGACAACAATCTCCCGTATTCTTCATATGTGTCGGCTATGGGGTAGAGTGGCAAGACGGAAGCCTTTTCTTATGAAGAAAAACATCCAAGCCCGGCTAAATTTTGCAAAAACACATCTGAAGTTTCCTGAAAGCATGTGGGAAAATGTGTTCTGGTCTGATGAAACCAAGGTTGAACTTTTTGGCCATAATTCCAAAAGAAATGTTTGGCACAAAGACAACACTGCACATCACCAAAAGATCACCAAAAAAACACCATACCCACAGTGAAGCATGGTGGTGGCAGCATCATGCTTTTGGGCTGTCTTTCTTCAGCTGGAACTGGGGCCTTAGTCAAGGTAGAGGGAATTATGAACAGTTCCAAAATACCAGTCAATATTGGCACAAAACCTTCAGGCTTCTGCTAGAAAGCTAAAGATGAACTTCATCTTTCAGCATGACAACGACCCAAAGCATACATCTCAACAAAGGAATGGTTTCACCCAAAGATCAAAAAGTTTTGGAATGGCCCAGCCACAGCCCAGACATGTATGCGATCGAAGATCTGTGGGATGATCTTAAGAGGGCTGTGCACAGGAGATGCCCTCGCAATCTCACAGATTTGGAGTGTTTTTGCAAGGAAGAGTGGATAAATATTGCCAAGTCAAGATGTGCCATGATGATAGACTCATACCCAAAAAGACTGAGTGCTGGAATCAAAAGGTGCTTCAACAAAGTATTGGTTTAAGGGTGTGCACACATATGCAGCCATATTATTTTAGTTTTTTTATTTTTACTTCCCTCCACCTAAAAGATTTAACTTTGTTGTTCAAGTGAGTTGTATGCTTTATAGGTAGAAAAAGTTTTGATTTATCTTTGTCTCATTTTTTTTACATCACAGAAACCTGACATTTTAGCAGGGGTGTGTAGATTTTTTATATCCATTGTATGTAGCAGTGGATAAATTAAGGGCAGGTTACTCCTAATAAATTAAGGGCAGGTTACCTGGAGGGAGCTTACTCCTTAAAGGCACAGGGATACACTGGACACTCCGCAAGAGCACAATGGCAGCTTAAGGCATCAAATGTACCCCCATCCCAAATCAGCGAACAGCCTATACAAAAAGATGCCAACCACCCCTATTTACCTTTGCAGTAAGGTGCACATGGAAGGGCAACTCGCATCACAAACGAACAAAAATTTCCCAGCACACTAACCAGCTAGCCTGAAAACAAACCAAACCTATTCATACACCATGGGTTATAGACTTGTACCTTCAGGCAATTGGAAATGGGCAAGCTCATGGGTTATAGACTCGTACCTCCAGGTGATTAGAAACTGGCAAGCTCATGGGTTATAGACTTGTACCTCCAGGTGATTAGAAACTGGCAAGCTCATGGGTTATAGACTCGTACCTCCAGGTGATTATAAACTGGCAAGCTCATGGGTTATAGACTCGTACCTCCAGGTGATTATAAACTGGCAAGCTCATGGGTTAGAGACTCGTACCTCCAGGTGATTAGAAACTGGCAAGCTCATGGGTTATAGACTTGTACCTCCAGGTGATTAGAAACTGGCAAGCTCATGGGTTATAGACTCGTTCCTCCAGGTGATTGGAAACTGGCAAGCTCATGGGTTACAGACTTGTACCTCCAGCTGATTGGAGACTGGCAAGCTCATGGGTTACAGACTAATACCTTCAGGCGATTGGAAACTGCCAAGCTTTCGAGGACAAGCTACCCATCTGGGACACCTCCCCACAACCTTACACCACTCCATGAGTCCTCAATTTAGTTGCTATTGTCTGTAGGTCAGGGCTTAAAATTTCAAGTCCTGAGCTACTAGCCAGGCCTTAAGAGTTACTCGCCACCAACAAACACACACAAACAGAGACACCTGTACATACAGACATGTACATACAGATACACACACAGAAACATGTACACTGACGCACAGAGACACATGTACACACACACACATACAGACACGTATACACACACAGGCACGTACAGACATGCATAAACACAGATACATGTACATACACAGAAATACACATGCACAGACACATGTACATACATACACAGACACATGTACACACTGACACATGTACGTACATACACACACACATATATGTACATACACGCAGACACATGTACGTACATACATACACACACAGCCCTATAAAAAGTTGCAGTACTTTGTTGTTCACTCCCAGAGCCAGGTACAGCACTCTAGGTGGAGGCAGAGAGCACAGCACACACTCCTTCCTTTTGCTCCCAGCGCCAATTACAGATCCGGCCTGAGCTCCGAGCCTGCTCAGCAAGATGGCCCTGGGGGACACACTCACCCCCACCATAATTTCCACTCACCATTGGCGAGCAGGCGAGTGGAAATTTCAAGGCCTGATGTAGGTGATGTACCTTTTCTCCTTCATGGAGAAACCAGCTTCACTACTTTATTATTTTTCTAAAGAATTCTTCAGTCAACCCTCATTGTCTGAAAAAGCAGTGTTTCCAGGTCAGTGAATCCTTGGCAGAACATTTGGAGCCATTTTCGGAACTCACGCTGTGAGGAAGGCCTGCAATATTGGTCCGGGCACTGCATCCTGTGTGGGGCGCTCACCTTGGCACTTAGTGCAATGCGTTGGTTTAGCTGAAGGGTGCTATACAGGTCCAGAGCCATGTTCCATCATTTACAGTACATCTCTGCAATACTTTTCTCTAGCTTTTATTAATTGCCTCCGTATTTTTAAAGGAAAACTCCACTTTTGCTATGAAAACAAACTTGTTCAGTCCAATTATTTGTATTTTTCAAGGGATTTTAGAAAGGTTAACTGCATATTATCTATCACGTCTGTTCTGTACATATGAAATGCTACAGAATATGTAACTCCCACATAAACCCAGGGAATTAGAAAAATATATGGCTAGATTGCTTGTTTGTAGGTCAAACTTAGTATGCATTTATTTTGTTCTTAATTTTGTTGCTTTTCAGTGTCTATCCCTCATTGTGCAAGGAGCATTAAGATTTCCATTGTGAGCTGCTGCACTGTTTACAGAACTATTGACAATGCCCAGGCAGCTGGTCAATGCATATTTACATCCTGTAGGTCATGATTATTTAGTTCATAAAATTCTGTTTTCTGCTAAGAATGGTTTCATGTTCCTTCCTCTTTCCATTTTCTCCTACACAGGCTGGAAGAATAAAAGCGGTTGGAATTGTTGGCATTGAGAGAAAGCTGGAAGAGAAAAGAAAGGAGACTGACAAAAACATTTCCGAGGTTAGTGTTACACTGACCCTTCTTAGAGTCAGCCATGATGAATTAGGAGGCTTGTGACTCACCGGCTGCTAGAACTGCTAGCCAAAGCCTCTCCTACCTATTAGTGCCACCTTTTACTGGGTATTGAATTGACCTACCACACATCTGCGTGTAGAAATCTTTAAACGCAGGAAAAATTGTGCGCTTGGTGCAAAAGAAGTAAAGCAGCAACCTATATTCTGGACACAAGAAAATACAAAAATAGTTAATCTAAAAGGTGCTTAAAACCAATATCTCTGTAGTGATCAACACAAAGTTATGTTAGTTGTGCTCAAAAGTTTGCATACCCTGGCAGAAATTGTGGAATGTTGGCATTGATATTGAAAATATGACTGATCATGTCAAAAAATGCTCTTTTATTGAAGGATGAAGATCATATGAAGCCATTTCTTATCAAATAGTTGTTTGGCTCCTTTTAAAATCATAATAACAGAAATCGCCCAAATGGCCATGATCAAAAGTTTACATACCCTGGAATGTTTGGCCTTGGTACAGACACACAAGGTGACACACACGGGTTAAAATGCCAATTAGAGGTTAATGTCCCACATCTGTGGCTTTTAAATTGCAATTAGTGTCAATGTATAAAGAGTCAATGAGTTTGTTAGCTCTTACATGGAAGCACTGACTAGGCTAGATACTGAGCCATAGGGATCAGAAAAGAACTGTCAAAAGTCCTACTTAACAAGGTAATAGAACTTTATACTTTACTTGATAATAACTGGCTTCATATGATCACCATCCTTCAATAAAAGAGCATTTTGTGGCATGATCAGCCATATTTTCAATATCAATGCCAAAATGTCACAATTTCTGCCAGGGTATGCAAACCTTTGAGCATAACTGTATGTGTAAAAAATAATATTCATATTAAAGCTTAATAAACAATGTGCGTCACATAAATAACAATCACATAATAAATTTGTGCATAACAAAAGGGGTAAATGTTAAAGAAAAGTATATGAAAGTCCAAATGTGAAATCTTGACAGTAATAAAAGTCCACCTGTAAGAATCCCAAACCACCTCACATATAAGTGTGCCAGTTTCCTGACTAAATGGTAATGATCTCCAAATGATAGGAGATCAACAGCACAGAAATCATCCAAATGGAGGGCCACCACTCAGGGTCCCACTGACTATATCCCCTCCATGGTCCTTCACTGGTTATCACCTCAGAGTAATAATGGGTAGGAGAAAGAACAAAGGCCCATAGAGCAGTATGCTAAAACCACATGATTTATTAACAGCAGATATATTCATAAAGGTTACAGAGTAACACAGGCAAAACATACTACACCAGGGATTAACAGTGGGTGTAGAACATCATATGCCACTGGCCTTGCCCTACAAGTCGGGTGCAGTGGACATCTTCAGGGTATGTAAAAATCTATAGTTAGGACTCATTCACACAGGCGACCAGGGAGCTACGACTTGACCACCCACTTAAAGAACGCCATACATGGTGGGCAGTTCAACTGTCAAACGCAAACCATTTAGGTATAGGGTGGTTTAGCCTTTTTAGGGTTTAAACAGGCAATGAGGAGGTGACATATATCTTCCACACTGCTGGACTTCAGTTGCTTTCTGGTTTCTGGCCTAGGCCAAAATATGTCACACCTCCCAGGAGTCTGCATTTTATTTTCTTTCTTGTTTAAGCACTTCTTCTCTGCATGCCTGAGCTAAGAGCAGATGGATTCCAGGAAGTAAATGAAGCAAGAATCATCTGCTGTTACTCAAGATGGCCGCTACTAGAAATGCTGGGGGAAGGGGGGGGGGAGGTTACAGTGAATTCTCAACAAAATAAAGCATGGAGACACAGACAGTTTGCTTTGGATTTTATAAATGAATTAATTAGCGTTTTTGGTTTGTAATGCTTTGGTACAGTTAAAAAGGAACTTCACTCTCTCATAGTCAACATTGACTATGTTTAATCCTTATGCTGCTAGCATTAGTAAATAGATATGAAAATATATTTTTTTTGCTTGTTTTAACTCTTTTTTTAACATTTCTTCAGTTACTTCCTGGTTGACATGCCTAGGCACATGATATCATACATCCCAGGAGTCTTCAGGAGGGGAGGAAGGTGGGAGGGATTTTCTCAGCTAAGTATACTCTCCTGCCTGCATGCCTGAACTAAGGGCAGATGGATTCCAGGAAGTAAATGCTACATGAATCATCTGCCCTTACTCAAGATGGCCATGGCCAGAAATTCTAGGGGGTGGTTTTCAAAGTGATTTCCTAGCAAAATAAAGCATGGATACATTGATTTATGGTTGAGTTTGCTTTGAATATTAAAGGTGAATAAATAGCGTTTTTGGTTTGTGGTGCTCAGATGCAGTATAGCCCCACTTTAAGTTCTGCTTTAAATTAAATACATCCCTAACATTGTTTTGATTTAGGAGATGACCAGAGATGAGCAGATGTTGCACTCTTACGGATGTGGCTTGTGCTGTTTCTCTTAACCACTTCCCGTCCAGTCCATGTATATAAACGGCCAGGCGGGAGCAATGCAGGGACGGGTGGCCGTTTATAAAGAATGCAGCCAGAGAGAAGGAGAAATGATTGCTTGTACAGCCTTTATGGGTGTAAAAAAAAAATAATAATCTTCATCACCAGCCACAAGTAGTACAGTGTCACTGTGGTGACACTGTACTGCTAGGGTGACTGTATGTTAAAAAAAACACATACATAAAATATAAAAAAAATTAAAAATGTAAACTAAAATTTTGAAAAATTATTATTTTTGGTTATAAACTAATTTGGGTTATTTTTTTTACTAAAAAAGATAACTGAATACAATTTGGCCAAGGTTAATGAAGAAAGAATATTTACTTGCAAAATTTTATAAGAAAAACACTTTTTTTTCAAAATTTTTGGACTTTTTCATTTATATAGCAAAAAAAATAAAATAAATCCCAGTGGTGAATATATACCACCAAAATAAAGTTTTATCTGTCTCAAAAAAATGCTAAAAAATTCACATGGGTACAGTGTTGCATGACTGCGCAATTGTCATTCAAAGTGTGAAAGCTGAAAATTGGCCTGGACAGGAAGGGAGTAAAAGTGTCCGGACATGAAGTGGTTAAGCCACTGGAATAAAAATTTTGAAAAAGGGGAGCCGGTAAAGAAAATACTGACCTGTCCTGCCACCTGTCCCTTCTTTCTTTTGAAGAGCTAAGCTAAGTTTGTTGAAGGATCCTCAGCATCTCAAATATTTTTGGGTTTTCAGATGTCTGGTCCTCTCTGGGCACTGTGGTCCCTTCCACAGGTTACTACACTACTATTGGGTGCTGTAATGACATCAGGCAGGAACATGTAGGACTGACCCAGTTACAGTGCCAACCTATAATAAGCTAGTGTTAATAGCCTTTTTTTTGTATCACTTGTGCTTGGCGATTTTTGAGTGAAGAGAATTGCAGAATTTCCACAATTTTTAAAAGTTAGAACTGCAGATTAGGCCTTAAAGTGGTTGTAAACCTCAGGCATGAAAAAGGAACAAAGCATATCGCTCTATAGTGTGGACTTGTCTCAGTTAACCATTTGAGCTCTGGAAGATTTTACCCCCTTTGTGACCAGGTCATTTTTTGCAGTTCAGCACTGAGCTACTTTAACTGGCGATTGTGCGGTCATGCAATGCTCTGCGCAAAGAAAATCTATATCATCAGTTTTTTTTACAAGAGCTTTCTTTTGATGGTGTTTGATCAACAATGGATTTTCTATTTTTTGAGATATAAACAAAAAAAGACCCACAATTAAAAAACAAAACATTATTTTCTACTTTCAGGAAAACATAGCCAATGAAAAATAAAAAATAATAATTTCTTCATTCATTTTGGCCAAAATGTATTCTGCAACATGTCTTTGGCGAAAAAAAATCCAAATAAGTGTATATTTGGTTTGCGTGAAAGCTATAGTGTCTACAAACTATGGTGTGTATATATACTGGAATTTTCATTTATATTTTTATACTAGTAATGGTGAGGATCAGCGATTTAGAGTGGGATTGTGATAGTGTGGTGGGCAATTTGACACGGACAGTGAGGGGGACTGACTAACTGTCACTGACATGCCCAGTGACAGTAATACAGTGATCAGTGCTAAAAATATACACTGTCACTGTACTAATGACACTGGCTGGAAAGGGGTTAACACCTAGGGCGATCAAAGGGTTAAATATGTTCCTAACAATGTTTAGTGTGTTTACCCTGTGTTTTTTTTTACTAAGCAATGTGCGGGTTTTTACACAGGCACTACCCCCCAGCCTACACACAGTTAAACCTTTGATCGCCCCTCATGTTAACCCCTTCCTTCTCAGTGCCATTACTACAGTGTCAGTGCTTTTATTTTTTTTAGCACTAATCTCTGTTTTGGTGTCACTGGGGATGTCAGTGACACCAAGTCAGTTCCCCCCAGTGTCAGAATGCCCACCGCAGTCATGCTATAAGTCGCTGATCACCGCCATTACTAGTAAGAAAAAAAAAAATTCCAGTATCTATACTGCCATTTGTAAACTAACTTTCATGTAAACCAATTACTTTACACATATTGGGATTTTTTTTTTATTTAGCAAAGTCATGTAGCAGAATACATTTTGGCCTAAATTTATGACGAAATTAGATTTTTTTTACTGGACATGTTTAAAAGCAAAAAGTAAAAAATATTGTTTTATTTTTCTCAAAATTATCTTTATTTTTTGCACTATAAAACAAAAAGACCAACGTACAGGCTATCAAATACCGAAAGAAAGCTCAATTCGTGGGAAAAAAAGGACGTAAATTTTATTTGGGTGCAGCGTTGCATGACTGCACAATCGTCGGTTAAAGTAACGCAGCGCCGTAACGCAAAAAATGGCCTCAGGAGAGCAAGTGGTTAATAATAAAAAGGTCCGGTCCTGGCATGTAGGCGATTTACAAAATAATCTAGAGGTGAGTGACTGGGGACAAAGAGAAGGCAAATTTATTAAATACCTTCTTCAGCTCTGTGTATACAAAGAAGCATGAGGGAGCTCTTGTCTATAATGGGCATGGTATTGACACAGCTCCAGATGATCCACATTGGCTCACAATTGATATGATCCAGAAATATTTAGACAGAATAAAGGTGAATAAGGCACCTGGACCGGATGGCATACACCCACGGGTCCTTAAAGAATTGAGCTCTGTCATTGTCATGGGACTCTTTAATGACTGGCATAGTACCACTGGATTGGCGTAAGGCCAATGTGGTGCCAATATTTAAAAAGTCAAAATCTTTATCAAGTAATTATAGACCTGTTAGTTTAACTTCTATAGTTGGGAAGATATTGGAGAGTTTAATAAAAGACCACATAGATGAGTTCTTGCTGGAAAAAAATATTTTAAGCAACAGACAGCATGGATTCATGAAAGACAGAAGTTGTCAAACAAATCTGATTTCTTTTTATGAGGAGGTGAGCAAAACCTTGGACAGAGGGGTGATGGTGGACGTGGTATACTTGGACAGAGGGGTTGCGGTGGACGTGGTATACTTGGACAGAGGGGTTGCGGTGGACGTGGTATACTTGGACAGAGGGGTTGCAGTGGACGTGGTATACTTGGGTTTTGCAAAAGCGTTTGATACAATTCCCCATACACGGCTAATGTGTAAGGTAAAGTCTATGGGCTTGGAAAAATCTGTATGTAAATGGATAGAAAACTGGCTAAAAGATCGTATTCAGAGAGTAGTGGTTAATGATTCATACTCTGAATGGTCTAGGGTGGTCAGTGGTGTCCCCCAAGGTTCAGTGTTGGGACCCTTACTTTTTAATATATTTATAAATGAAATAAGGTCTGGGATTAAAAATCCCATTTCAGTCTTTGCAGATGACACCAAGCTGTGCAGTGGAATAATGTCCTTACAGGATGTCTCCAATTTACAAGCCAACCTCAATGCACTGTTTAATTGGGCAACTATGTGGCAAATGAGGTTTAATGTTGATAAATGTAAGGTTATGCACTTGGGGCTAAGAATATGCATGCATCATACATACTAGGGGGGTGCAACTGGGGGAGTCAATGGTGGAGAAGGATCTGGGAGTTCTGGTAGAACACAAGCTTAATAATGGCATGCAATGCCAAGCTGCGGTTTCTAAAGTGAGCAAAATCCTCTCTTGTATTAAAAGAGGTATAGACTCCAGAGAGAGAGATATCATATTACCCCGGTACAAATCATTAGTAACACCTCATCTGGAATATGCAGTTCAGTTTTGGGCACCAATTCACAAAAAAAACATTGGGCAACTGGAGAAAGTATAGAGAAGGGCAACCAAACTGATACGAGGCATGGAGGAGATCAGCTATGAGGAAAGATTAGAGGAACTGAATTTATTCTCTCTTGAGAAGAGGAGATTAAGGGGGGATATGATCAACATGTATAAATACATCAGTGGTTAATATAGCGAACTCGGTGTAGATCTATTCACTCTGAGGTCATCACTGAGGACAAGGGGGCACTCTACGTCTGGAGGAAAAGTAAGGAATCTCCAAACACGGAAAGGTTTGTTCACAGTGAGAGCTGTGAAAATGTGGAATAGACTCCCTTAAGGTTCTGGCCAGCTCAGTGGATTGCTTTAAAAAAGTCCTGGATTCTTTCTTAGATACACAGAATATAACTGGATACTAACATTTATAGGTAAAGTTGATCCAGGGAATATCTGATTGCCTCTCGGGGGATCAGGAAGGAATTTTTTTTCCCCTGCAGGAGAAAATTGGATTATGCTTTGCTGGGTTTTTTGACTTCCTCTGGATCAACTGTGGGTGTAGGATTATAATTTTTTTTTTTTTTAATGGTTGAACTGAATGGACGTTTGTCTTTTTTCAGCCAGACTAACTATGTAAAATGGTGACAGGGGAGGGTCCTTCAGCAGATTGACAGCCTCAGCTCTGTTCCTGGTAGCTGAGTGAAGGGCTGTGCATCTATTCATTCTAATCAGCTCTAAGAACTCTCCTCACAGAGCTCTGCAGAGCTTCAGCTCTCTACCCCCTGTTTTCTGAACTCTCAGACAAGCTTTATAAATTCACCACTTGAACAGATGTAGAGAACAGAATACTGCAGATAGACAACTTATGTAGGAGGATTTGTTTAAGCTCTGTGTATTACCTGAGGCCAGTCATTTCACTGGGTATATGTGAGAGTTTATAACCACTTTAAGGCCCAACTCTGGTCAGTCCTTCAGGGATGAATGACACTCATCATCCCCAATGTTTCCTTTATGTATCTGTGTGTATCCGGCTCTTCTCACATTTCCAGTCTGTTCATGTATTCATCCTTCTGTTTTTTAGATACCTGTTCTCTGAGCTTGTCATTCTTTGGAATTTTCCTATTGCTGTGTGTTTTCCAAGAAATCCATGTAGACAATAGGCAGCTACATTAGTGTATTAGAGTTACTTATACTTGGCTTTACATAGCAGATGCCTGACACAGCTTGCATCTCATTCTTCTTCTTCTGGTAGGTAAGGAATCCAGTTTCTTTTGTAGTTGGTTACACAGCAGCTTTATCTTGCACTTATTTTTGTCCCGGGTTGCTCTTGTATGGAGGTTTTCAAGGGAACAGAGCTAACAGTAAACAGATTTAATTTGTATATATTTTGAATATGGATGGGTACTTACAAAACCTGGAGCCAAAATGGAGCAGGTGTCTTCACAACCAGTTAAATGTCACCTTTCAAATTAAGTAAAGAATTGATCACTATTGGTAACAGCATCACTTTACTTAAACTGATAGTACAGCTTCTCTGAATGGAGCAGGGGTGCAGCAAGGGCTGGCATAGTTGGCACTTTTTGATAAGTGCCTGTGACAGGTGAAGCTGGTTGTATTAACACCCACAGCATCAGCAGGTCACAGCCAATGGGGTATCCGAGGGGGAGAGGAATAAAGATTTCAAGAAACAGAGCAGCCACCAGCACAAGAGACACGTGTCAATCATGTAAGTACAGTCCCTGGTGCTGATTTAAAAAAAAATAAAAAATCACTAAATGTCAGCTTTCCTTCTTCTGTAACCCACTCCCTTAAAGTGATATTATAGACATTTTTTTACATAACAAACATGTTATATTTACCTGCTTTGTGCAATGTTTTTTCTCTGAGCAGCCCGATCCTCCTTTTCTCAGATCCCCCACTAGCGGTCCTGGCCCATCCGTACTACTGAACGCCCCCAAAGCAAGCAGCTTGCTATTGGAGCACCAAGCAGGCTTGCTCCTGAGCCACTGCTCTGTGTGTCCATTTGCACACAGAGCTGTGGCTTAGCCCCATCCATATCTCTCTCCATTGGCTCACTGGCTGTGATTGACAGCAGCAGGAGCCAATGGCAGAGCCTCCTCCCTCTTTGGTATGGAGAACAGGAGAGGGGAAGGTTTCATTAGTCCTGTCCTGTTACTGTTTTCTTGATACAGTACAATGAATGGGCATTGTCACCCAAGTGCAGGAAATGTGTTACTGGCTGGACCATCAGGCAGAAATAAAGGAAAAACATTTAAAAAAATCGAAAGCTAATGCAGCCACATTTAAAGGCCGAAAAGCTGTTATATAATACATTAATGTTGCTAGGGTTTAAAATCTGTGTCTAAAGAGTCAGTTTGTGCAGCTTCTGTAATGTTCTTTATATAGACTCGAGGCTGCCCAGTATAACAGGTCTTTTTTTTCACTTCCTCCTGGAGTTTCCTCTAGATTTTCCTGTCTGTGAACACTCGAGATCACAGCTTTCTGCTTTGAACTATTCTTTTTACTGTGATCTTAAAATCCAATTCATCTTGTTATTCCTAGACTGCTTCTGCTACAGGAAGTAGTCTGGGAAAGGTCTTCAGCTACCATGAGCGAGCCTGGGCTTCTGATGCATTAACTGTACAGGGCTACATGCCTCAGTGTGTGTGTGAGTATATTAGTGTTACAGTTAGGTCCATATATATTTGGACACAAGCACAATTTTAGTTTTTTTCAGGTATTTACCAAAACATATTCAACCTATAGTTATATCATGGATATGGGCTGAAAGTTAACACTCAGGTTTTATTTGAGGGTCTGTACATCCAAATCGGAGGAAGGGTTTAGGAATTACAGCTCTTAAGAGTAGCCATCCCCCCGTTTTCAAGGGACCAAAAGTAATTGGACAATTGAATCAAAAGCTGTTTCTTGGCCAGGTGTGGGCTACTCCTTCTTTATTTCTTCATCAATTAGGCAGGTAAAAGGTCTGGAAGTGTGGTATTTGCATATGGAATCTATTGCTGTAAACCTACATCATGCGTTCAAAGGAGCTGCCCATGCAAGTGAAACAGGCCATTCTAAGGATTCAAAAACTAAACAAATCCATCAGAGAGATAGCAGCAACATTAGGAGTGGCTAAATGAACAGTGTGGTACATTCTGAGGAAAGAAGAATGCACTGGTGAGCTCAGCAACATAAAAAGGAATGGATGTCCACAGAAGAAAACAGTGGGGGATGATTGCAGGATCCTCCTATGGTAAAAAAAAACCCATTCACAACATCCAGAAAAGTGAAGGACACTCTCCAGGAGGTGGGCATATCATTGTCAAAGTCTAAAATCAAGAGAAGACTTCACGAGAGCAAATACAGAGGGTTCACCACAAGGTGCAAATCATTCATAAGCCTGAAGAATAGAAAAAACAGATTAGACTTTGCCAAAAAACATCTAAAAAAGACAGACCAGTTCTGAAAAAGCATTCTTTGGACAGATGAAACTAAGATTAATCTGTACCAGAATGATGGGAAGAAAAAAGTGTGGAGAAGGCTTGGAACAGCTCATGATCTAAAGCACAAAAAGTCATCTGTAAACCATGGTGGAGGCAGTGTAATGGCATGGGCATGCATGGCTTCCAGTGGCACTGGGTCATTGGTGTTTATTGATGATGTGACAGAACCAGCTGAATTCTGCAGTGTTTAGAGATATACTGTCAACCCAGATTCAGCCAAATGCAGCAAAGGTGATTGGACGTTGCTTCACAGTACAGAAGCAACACACACTGCAAAAGCAATTCAGGAGCTTTTGAAGGAAAATAAGTGGAATATTCTACAGTGGCCGAGTCAATCGCCTGATCTCAACCCAATTGAGCATGCATTTCACTTGCTGAAGGCAAAACTAAAGGCAGAAAGACCCACAAAGAACAACAACTGAAGACAGCTGCAGTTAGAGCCTGGCAAAGCATCAGAAAGGAGGAAACCCAGTCTTTGGTAATGTCCATGGGTTGCAGACTTCAGGCAGTCATTGCCAGTAAAGGATTCTCAACAAATATTAAAAATGAACATTTTATTTATGATTATATTCATTTCTCCAATTACATTTGAGCCCTGGAAATGGAGGGACTGTGTCAGGGGCGGACTGACAACTCATGGGGCCCCCGGATAATAGGGGATCATGGGGCCCCTGTGTCCTTGCTAAAACTCAAAAAAGCCTATGAAAAAGGTACCAGGGGCATCTCATGGGGCCCCCTACTGACCTCGGGCAGTGCCCGATTTTCCAAATGGTCAGTCCGCCCCTGGACTGTGTCTAAAATGGTTGCAGTTCCTAAAATGTGTACTTGATATTTGTATTCAACCCCTGAATTAAAGCTGAAAGTCTGCACTTCAAATTCATTGGGATTGTTTCTTTTTAATTTATTCTGGTGCATGCAGAGCCAAAAGTATGAAAATTGTGTCTGTGTCCAAATAATTATGGACCTAACTGTATATATGTGTGTGTGTGTATGTATATATATATATATATATATATATATATATATATACATATATTAGAAGACCTGGCCCTCAGTTGGTTTTTACATGTGTTTGGTAGCGTAAGATCAGGACTCTCTATTACAGGCCACTCAAGTTCTTCCTCATAATTCTCATCATACCATGTACAGTATTTATGCATTTGGCTTTGTTCAAATCTCTTCTCAGCCCTTTTGCTAGGATCAAGTGTAGTATCTGTTCTAATTGGTTTCATGATCAGCACACTAGTACCCCTATCCAAGAGGGGGTGCCAGTTAGAAATTTGTAATATAATAAGGTGGGTGCTGGTTGCTTTTATTCCAGGTTGTTCTGGCCTGGTTTGCTAGGCTTGTACCTGGTTGTAAGCAGGCTCTACCTAAACGCTGATGCCTTTCTGGTAAGGATGGGGCTGCATCTTGTGTCTGGTTGGAGGCTGGTAGGTGCCAGGAGCTCTCAGGGATGTGTTCCTTGGGAGTGGCCTCCCAGGGGTGCCAGAAAAAGACTATGGGTTTGGGACCCCATTGAGTTTCACTGGCACTCGGTCATGTCACTTTTGCTTTCTGTGCACATGCTTTTTGGGCAGTCCTTCTTGCTATCTTTTGTAACGCAGATGATACTTTATGCACATATTTATCACATACACTTATGCTGCATGTGTGGTTTATTTTTTTTCAGTTATAGAGGGTGCTGGATTTTTGGAGCCTGCCTTGATGTTGGTGAGAGAATCTGTGGTCCTCACATCTTTTTCCTCTTCAGAGCTGGAGGTCCTTCTTTGGGGCAGAGCCTTCACCAAGTACTTGGAGGTCCAGCTTTGAAAGGTCCCTAAGGAGTGGTATTCACCTGTCTGTGGCCTAGGTAGACAAGAGTACCTTGCTCCCACCAGGAGCCTTGTGCCCTGGTGGGTTCAAGGATTGAGGCCCTTCCTCTTCTGAGACCAGACCAGTACTATACCCTTGTGCACTTTTATCCATGTGCTTTGATTTCGCAGTCCACTCTTTTGTTTACAAGATTTCAGCAAGCCCGCACGGCACAGCTCCATAAAAATAATTAAAAGCTGGCTTTGTTCTCAAGGACACAATCATGCTGGAACAGAAAATGCATTTTCCTAAACTGTTATGCACCACGTCTAAAATGTCTTTGTATGCTGTAGCATTAAAGCTGAACTCCAGGAAAGAAAAGTACTCCCTTGCAGTGGTGCTGCTCCTGCAAAGGTTAAATGGCTGTTGAGATCAAGGAAGCCTCAAAAGTTTTTTTACCTGATCCTTCACTCCCGCAGGCTTCCTCTAGGCTGTAAACTCAGTCCTCATAGCCTTTGCTTTCCCATGCTCTGCCAATCAGATGCCCTCTGATGTCATCAAGACAAATGCAGAGCACATAGCCCTGCATTGGATGTGAGGATGTTAAAGGACAGTTTACTGCCAGAAAGTAAGAGAGTAGAATAGAGTGTCAGCTGCTGGGATTCTTGAGGATCAAGTAACTAAAAGTGCTTTTAGTAGCCCCGTAGACCTAAATGAACATGTAACCCTTGCAGTGCGGGGGCAGCCCCACTGCAAGGCCGTATTTTTTCCTTTTCCTAGAGATGGGCTTTAACAGTAACCTTCAATGGAAACACCTGACCACAGTAATTTAGAAGGTGCCCACATACATGTGGTCTTATAGTTTATTTAGTAGATGTTTTCCATTTTTCACCATGTTTTTTTCCTGCTTGTTTTGTTCCTGTCTGCACTTTCATTCCACTTTCACTGTTCTATTGTTCTGTTCATATTCATAATATGTTGATAAGCATAAAAATCACAGAAAGACATTTAAGTGGATAATTGGAGAGGCGTCCAGCCATCGTAGTTCTAATGTGTGTGTGGCTGAGCCGTAATTAATGAGTTGATGTAAAGAGCTCTTGCAGTTTCCTGCATCTGCTGCTGTCTGCTGATAAGGCTACAGGGCTGTAGTATTATGTTTATGTGAGGAAGTTCCTGTTAGGTGTGTGCCTGTTCCCTTTTTGTCCTTACTTCTCTATCTTGAGCGATGAGTTGTAGCATGCTACTAATTAGTTCTGGGAATCATCTGATCCGTTCACAAATCCTTCTTCTGACAAATTGCTTCAGGCTTTTGTTTTTCCACAGGTAGGCTTCTGTCAAACATGAACATTTGCAATTCACACAGACACAAGGAAAATTAACTACCTGGATGACGCCTTTATTTTTTTAGCACAGCTCTGATTCGGTCTGTGCAAAATTTAAAAGGCCGCTAGTTACCAGGTTCTCTGGAACCCCTAGTTCCAGAGCAGGAGAATATGTAAACCAAGGTGGATTTAATTTAAATCAAACTGATTTAAATCACGATTTAAATCACAATTTAAATCACTAGTCAGTAAAGCTTGATTTAAATCATAGTTTTCTACATAAAGACTAATTTTTGCTGATATAACTTTAATATGCAAGTAGATGAAGATTTTTAGAATAACTTTTCATATTAGTTTTTTTATCCCCAGTTTAATAGGTTACCGTATTTTTCGCTCCATAAGACGCACCTGACCATAAGACGCACCTAGGTTTTAGAGGCAAAAAACAAGAAAAAAAAAATATTCTGAACCAATGGACTGCAGACACAGTACAGGGGATGACCAGAGACTGCGGACATAGTACAGGAGATGACCAGAGACTGCGGACACAGTGCAGGAGATGACCAGAGACTGCGGACACAGTGCAGGAGATGACCAGAGACTGCGGACACAGTGCAGGAGATGACCAGAGACTGCGGACACAGTGCAGGAGATGACCAGAGACTGCGGACACAGTGCAGGAGATGACCAGAGACTGCGGACACAGTGCAGGAGATGACCAGAGACTGCGGACACAGTGCAGGAGATGACCAGAGACTGCGGACACAGTGCAGGAGATGACCAGAGACTGCGGACACAGTGCAGGAGATGACCAGAGACTGCGGACACAGTGCAGGAGATGACCAGAGACTGCGGACACAGTGCAGGAGATGACCAGAGACTGCGGACACAGTGCAGGAGATGACCAGAGACTGCGGACACAGTGCAGGAGATGACCAGAGACTGCGGACACAGTGCAGGAGATGACCAGAGACTGCGGACACAGTGCAGGAGATGACCAGAGACTGCGGACACAGTGCAGGAGATGACCAGAGACTGCGGACACAGTGCAGGAGATGACCAGAGACTGCGGACACAGTGCAGGAGATGACCAGAGACTGCGGGCACAGTGCAGGAGATGACCAGAGACTGCAGACAGTACAGGGGATGACCAGAGACTGCAGACAGTACAGGAGATGACCAGAGACTGCAGACAGTGCAGGGGATGACCAGAGACTGTAGACAGTGCAGGGGATGACCAGAGACTGCAGACAGTGCAGGGGATGACCAGAGACTGCAGACAGTGCAGGGGATGACCAGAGACTGTAGACAGTGCAGGGGATGACCAGAGACTGCAGACAGTGCAGGGGATGACCAGAGACTGCAGCCAGTGCAGGGGATGACCAGAGACTGCAGACAGTCCAGGGGATGACCAAGAGACTGCAGACAGTCCAGGGGATGACCAAGAGACTGCAGACAGTCCAGGGGATGACCAAGAGACTGCAGACAGTCCAGGGGATGACCAAGAGACTGCAGACAGTCCAGGGGGTGACCAAGAGACTGCAGACAGTCCAGGGGGTGACCAAGAGACTGCAGACAGTCCAGGGGGTGACCAAGAGACTGCAGGGAATGACCAGAGACTGCAGACAGTGCAGGGAATGACCAGAGACTGCAGACAGTGCAGGGGATGACCAGAGACTGCAGACAGTGCAGGGGATGACCAGAGACTGCAGACAGTGCAGGGGATGACCAGAGACTGCAGACAGTGCAGGGGATGACCAGAGACTGCAGACAGTGCATGGGATGACCAGAGACTGCAGACAGTACAGGGGATGACCAGAGACTGCAGACAGTGCATGGGATGACCAGAGACTGCAGACAGTGCAGGGGATAACCAGAGACTGTAGACAGTGCAGGGGATGACCAGAGACTGCTGACCTTTGGGGAGGGAGGGGGAGCGGGTACCTGAATTTGACAGGTACCCGCTCCCACTTCCGCGGAGTTGTCCTTCTGTCTCCTTCCCGGGCCGGCTTCTGTGACAGCCGGGTGCCCACTGCGTATGCGTGAGAAGCGCTGCGCTTTGTGAATGGCCCGGCGCCTTCTGGGACCTGTCATGTGTCCCAGAAGACACCGGATCATTCACAAAGCGCAGCACATGCGCAGTGGGCACCCGGCTGTCACAGAAGCCAGCGCGGGAAGACTGTGCAGTGCTGGAGCGAGGAACAGGTAAGGCCTTGCAGGAGAGAACAGCTGAGCGGCCGGCCCGGTATTCTGACATGGTGGCGGCAGAAATACCGGACCGGCCGCTTTATATTCGCTCCATAAGACGCACTGACATTTTCCCCCCTTTTTTGGGGGGAATAAAGTGCGTCTTATGGAGCGAAAAATACGGTAATCATTCATATTTGGACAACTTTTCTGTTGTACTTAGGAAGGAGAAAAATAATCATCACCTTAATAATAACAATTTAAATAGATTTATTCAACTGAAACAATAACATTCCAGCATATGTTATTTGCTTAAACATCCATGTTTGTTAACTAATTTGGCTAAACAAAATATATATATTTTAAGAAACTTAGACTGTCAGCCCCTTCCTCCTCACACTTAGTTTCACTTTCTTCTTGTGCAGATCTATTCCACTCCAAACAGTCAGAAAAATATTGTTTCTATTCTGTTCACTGAGCTTCTTGAAACTTAGCACTGAAGGGGTTGATTCTGTATTCATAGGTTTGTAGAAGTTAGGATTACGGTCTTTTTCTTAACTCTGTTCATGTTATAACATTTTTGCTGTGAAGAAGAGGCATGTGATCTCCGCTGAGTCAAATTCAGTTTTGAGAACTGCAAAAGTAAACCGAGCATCTGTGATAATATCTTGTAGGCAGAGAAACTGCCCAATAATCTTACAAAAACCTCTGGAAGAGCATGACATTGTGAATGGATTCATGGAATTTATTTACCAAAAGAATTAAACATATACAGCCTTATTCTACATAATTAAAAAACTAATCTTTATTTCATGATGGAATAACCTTTGGATGGTAATATATTTTCCTCAAAAAGCATTTTATTCAAAAAAATCCGATTTAAATAAAAAAAATCCGATTTAAATTAAGAAAATCTGATTTTTTTTTAATTTTTTTAAAAAAATCATTGATTTTTATCCACCCTGATGTAAACCAAGGAATCCTGAGTTCCGAAAAAAAGGAGACTATGTAAACCAGGGAATCCAAGTTCCAGAGCAGGAGAATATGTAAACCAGGGTATTCAAAGTTCCAGAGCAGGAGAATATGTAAACCAGGGTATTCCAAGTTCCAGAGCAGGAGAATATGTAAACCAGGGTATTCCAAGTTTCAGAGCAGGAGAATATGTAAACCAGGGTATTCCAAGTTTCAGAGCAGGAGAATATGTAAACCAGGGTATTCCAAGTTCCAGAGCAGGAGAATATGTAAACCAGGGTATTCCAAGTTCCAGAGCAGGAGAATATGTAAACCAGGGTATTCCAAGTTCCAGAGCAGGAGAATATGTAAACCAGAGAATTCTGAGTTCTCGAGAAGAAGAATAGGTAAACCAGGCAATCTTTAGTTCTTGAAGAAGAATATGTAAACCAGAGAATCCTGAGTTCCAGAGCAGGAGAATATGTAAACCAGGGAATTCAGAGTTCCTAAGAAGGAAATTATGGAAACCAGGGAATCCTGCATTCTTGAGAAGAAGAATATGGAAACCAGAGAATCCCAATCTCCTGAGAGTGAGAATATGCAAACTAAGGAGTCTCGATTTCCCCAGAAGGGGAATATGTAAACCAGGGAATCTTGAGTTCTCAATAAGGAGAATATGTAAAATAAGGGATCCTGAGTTCCAAGGAAAGAGAGTATGGAAACCAGAGAATCCTGTCAGTATTGCTGACTGGCTTCATGCTTTTGCCTGGGCACAGAAGCAAATGGTGTTACCACAAGGCTGCTCTGTACAAAGAGTAAGGGGCTGGAGCTGCTCTGTCCTAATTCTCTATTTTTTCCCAGTGCATTCTAGGGTACAGGAACCTCCACTGCCTCTCCCAAAGTGCCAATCTAACACTTATAAATGCTTCATTAACGTGCCATAAAAGCTTTAGGTGTGGTTAAGATGCGATTGCATTGCCATTGAAATTAATGGAGGTGGCTGATAAGCATTGATGCTTCATGAAAGCAACATGTTGCTTAATTTTTAACACAGCCCAACACTATCGCTCCTGTGTGTGCTGCCTTGTGTGGTACTCATTGTAATATTTATGACAGGCGTTGAAGGGCAGTTATGAGGCTTTAAAAATGCTGCTTAAATGCCACTTAAACAGAGAGTATTGATGCACGCATGAATGAGCCCCTACAGTTACAGTATGTGGCTGTTGCCAAATCAGTTTGGCACAGATGTTTTAGGGATCATTCTACTTTGATGCAGATGGCCTTTTTATACCTCTTACAAACAAATTGCGCACCTTGCTGATCTCAAAAGAATATCCCTTTTCCATAAAGCAGACCACGCAAGGCCCACTTATTCACCAAGGGCCCCCTCCCTTATCTTAATCTGCTGCACAGAAGTGTAAAATTAAATGTTGGTATACTTACACTTCCCCTTCAATACTGCAGTGGTGATGTTACCATCCAACAAAATCCCAGGGAATGCCGAATACCTGCAATTTTGGGGAATGACCCTACAGTACAGTGTAGTAATGCCTTCTAGTGATATCTGGGCTAAAAAACATTCTCTGGTAACAGATGTGTTTTGACAGTTTAGGGCAGTACATTAAGATGGTGGATAGACCCTAACTGAATAAGCAGACCTTGCATTCAGGTTTCAGGTTCAAGATCCCCTTTAAGGTGTAGGAAAACTGCAGCATTCTCCCTCCTATTGTGGGCCATTCATTTGCTGAGTGGTTGTTTGGTCACTTCATAATATGTATTTCCACTTCTACAATAATGGATGCATACTTTGATGATGAATCTTTTGGATGTAAGGGCTTGAAAAACACAGGGATGTGTTGTTTAATAATCCTTTATCATCATGCTAACCATGTACAGGATGATTATACTATTTGATATGTCCTCTTTCTCATTTTGGTTTGATATGGTCCCATGTGTTTGCTTGACATTTCAACCTTTTTTTACAGAAACAATTGAGTACTGTCCGTGATACTTTTTTTTATTTGCACTAACATACAATTTTGAGGACAAGCTTTCGGGGAATGTCCCCTTCTTCAAGGTCCAAGCAGTACCTTTTTTTAAAAATGTAGTCACTGCTTCAAACATTCACAATAGGCAATAATAGGGTTATTGTCCTCCTTGTATACATATGATATAATATGTTCACAGAGTTATATTGTAATCTCTTGGTTTGGCCTGCTGTCAGTGCGTGTAGATTGTTCTCAGAACCAGTTCTAGCAGGGATCATAGTGCACAGGGTAACTCATCCCACTAACTATATATTGGTTCTTTATTTTGTTTTCCAGGCCTTTGAGGATCTGAGCAAGCTGATGGAAAAGGTACGTTGAAACATTAATGTGAGTCCACGTCCAGCACAGCCATTTCCTGACGGCAGAGCAGTGAAAGATGGTTGTCTTCATTATTTTTACAGGCCAAGGAAATGGTGGAACTGTCCAAATCGATAGCTAACAAAATCAAAGACAAACAAGGAGACATCACAGAAGATGAGGTATGAGACTGTGTGTGCACACATGGGCTGCCAGGTAAAACTGGGAAGATAAACATCACCGGATTTTTATATGGACTCTTTCCAGGGAAAACATAAAGGTTATGTCTGACATAACATCTGCACCTGTTATGTTTCCAGATATCATATATATTTTGTGTGTTCTGTTCATATTAATATTGAACGTCTATAACATTACCATCCACATCCTATATAATCTGTTTTTCCAGGTTAACAATGTGGGCTCCATGTAGACAAGATTATGATTTAATCATTCATGTTTGCAGAAAATGAAATGGAGAAACTGATGGTTGCTGCAGGCATTAAAACTTTCCCTATATATTTTTTTTATTGATCTCATAGCAAAATGGAGGTTACAGCCCATATGGAAGAAAAATATATTTGAAATATATATACCGTATTTTTCGCTCCATAAGACGCACTTTTTTCCCCCCAAAAAAGGGGGGAAAATGTCAGTGCGTCTTATGGAGCGAATATAAATCGGCCGGTCCGGTATTTCTGCCGCCACCATGTCAGAATACCGTGCCGGCCACTCAGCTGTTCTCTCCTGCAGGGCCTTACCTGTTCCTCGCTCCAGCGCTGCACAGTCTTCCCGCGCTGGCTTCTGTGACAGCCGGGTGCCCACTGCGCATGTGCTGCGCTTTGTGAATGATCTGGTGTCTTCTGGGACACATGACAGGTCCCAGAAGGCGCCAGGCCATTCACAAAGCGCAGCGCTTCTCGCGCATGTGCGGGAAGAAGGAAGGAAGGACAACTCCGCGGAAGTGGGAGCGGGTGCCTGTCAAATTCAGGTACCCGCTCCCCCTCCCTTCCCAAAGGTCAGCAGTCTCTGGTCATTCCCTGCACTGTCTGCAGTCTTTGGTCATCCCCTGCACTGTCTGCAGTCTCTGGTCATTCCCTGCACTGTCTGCAGTCTCTGGTCATTCCCTGCACTGTGTCCGCAGTCTCTGGTCATTCCCTGCACTGTGTCCGCAGTCTCTGGTCATCCCCTGCACTGTGTCCGCAGTCTCTGGTCATCCCCTGCACTGTGTCCGCAGTCTCTGGTCATCCCCTGCACTGTGTCCGCAGTCTCTGGTCATCCCCTGCACTGTGTCCGCAGTCTCTGGTCATCCCCTGCACTGTGTCCGCAGTCTCTGGTCATCCCCTGCACTGTGTCCGCAGTCTCTGGTCATCCCCTGCACTGTGTCCGCAGTCTCTGGTCATCCCCTGCACTGTGTCCGCAGTCTCTGGTCATCCCCTGCACTGTGTCCGCAGTCTCTGGTCATCCCCTGCACTGTGTCCTCAGTCTCTGGTCATCCCCTGCACTGTGTCCGCAGTCTCTGGTCATCCCCTGCACTGTGTCCGCAGTCTCTGGTCATCCCCTGCACTGTGTCCGCAGTCTCTGGTCATCCCCTGCACTGTGTCCGCAGTCTCTGGTCATCCCCTGCACTGTGTCCGCAGTCTCTGGTCATCCCCTGCACTGTGTCCGCAGTCTCTGGTCATCCCCTGCACTGTGTCCGCAGTCTCTGGTCATCCCCTGCACTGTGTCCGCAGTCTCTGGTCATCCCCTGCACTGTGTCCGCAGTCTCTGGTCATCCCCTGCACTGTGTCCGCAGTCTCTGGTCATCCCCTGCACTGTGTCCGCAGTCTCTGGTCATCCCCTGCACTGTGTCCGCAGTCTCTGGTCATCCCCTGCACTGTGTCCGCAGTCTCTGGTCATCCCCTGCAATGTGTCCGCAGTCTCTGGTCATCTCCTGTACTGTGTCCGCAGTCTCTGGTCATCTCCTGCACCGTGTGCGCAGTCTCTGGTCATCTCCTGCACCGTGTGCGCAGTCTCTGGTCATCTCCTGCACCGTGTGCGCAGTCTCTGGTCATCTCCTGCACCGTGTCCGCAGTCTCTGGTCATCTCCTGTACCGTGTCCGCAGTCTCTGGTCATCTCCTGTACCGTGTCCGCAGTCTCTGGTCATCTCCTGTACCATGTCCGCAGTCTCTGGTCATCTCCTGTACTGTCTGCAGTCTCTGGTCATCTCCTGTACTATGTCTGCATTCTCTGGTCAACTCCTGTACTGTGTGCGCAGTCTCTGGTCATCTCCTGTACTGTGTCCGCAGTCTCTGGTCATCCCCTGTACTGTGTCTGCAGTCCATTGGTTCAGAATATTTTTTTTTCTTGTTTTTCCCCTCTAAAACCTAGGCGCGTCTTATGGTCAGGTGCATCTTATGGAGCGAAAAATACGGTGTATGTATATATATATATATATATATATATATATATATATATATATTTATCTATTTATAAATACTGCCTGTTGAAATGCGTTTTATTATGAAATATATGAAAAATATTTTTAAAAATACATTTCAGATATGCTGTATATACAAATCTACATTTTTGGTATGCATTTACAAACATATGCTAAAATTACTTTTTTATATGTAAAAAAAAATCTGAAGAATATATTTTAAAAATATATATTTTTTTAAAATAACATTAAAATAACATTTTAACATATAATTTTACATATATTTGTAAATGCATTCCAGAAATGTAGATTTGTATTTTTAAAGACATATACAGTATATTTGAAATGTATTTCTAAAAATATTTTTCATATATTTTGTAATAAAAACGTATTTCAACATGCAGTGTGTGTGTATATGTTTATGCATATTTGTGTATGTGTGTATGTATGTGTGTGTGTATATGTGTGTGTGTATATGTGTGTGTGTATATATATATATATATATTTAATATGGCCAAAATTGAAATATATTTAATATGGCCAAAATTGTAGCATTTCAAATATATGGCAATATATTTGGGAAGAATATTTTTCAAATATTTTTCAAATATATTTTTCTTCCATATGGGAGTGCAGGAATCAAGACCCAAATAAAGTGACCTGTGCTTTTAGCATGCAGAGTAAGGCAGAAGGTTTAGTTTAAAGCTGGTCCCTGTAGCAGGCAGCAAAGTGGTTTAGTGCTTAGCACTTCTGTTCAGATCCCTTAGTTCTGATCCTGGCCAGGACACTATCTGCATGGAGTTTTCATGTTATCCCTGTGCCTGCGTGGGCTTCCTCTGGGTACTCTGGTTTCCTCCTACACTCCAAAGACATGCTGGTGGGTTAATTGGCTCCTGGCTAAATTGGCCCCTACTATGTCAAAATTGGTCCCTAGAGACCTTATATTGTAAGCTCCTTGAGGACGGGGACTGACGTGATTATACAATATAAAAAAAATGCAGTGTAAATTGTTAACATTGTAAAGTGCTGTGAAAAAGTATTTGCCCCCTTCCTGATATTTATTTTTTGCATATTTGTCACATTTAAATGAACAGATTTTAATATTACACAAAGATAACCCAAGTAAATACAGTACACAGTGCAGTTTTTAAATTATGTTTTTCATTTATTAAGGGAAAAAAGATGTCCACACCTGCCTGGCCCTATGTGAAAAAGTAACCTAATAGCAGGTTGTGCCGCCCTTTTTTACTGGACATGTTTAATGTTCAAAAAGTCAAAAATATTGTTTTTTTTCTCAAAATTGTCGGTCTTTTTTTTTTTTTTTTTTTATAGTGCAAAAAATAAAATAACACACAGGCGATCAAATACCACTGAAAGAAAGCTCTATTCATATGAAAAAAAGGATGTAAATTTAATTTGGGTGCAGCACTGCATGACTGCGCAATTGTCAGTTAAAGTAACGCAGTGACCTGGTGTCAGGAAGGGGGGTATATCCTCTGGAGGGCAAGTGGTTAAATCAGCCACATTGGAAGATTTTCGAGCACAAACAGCCTATATAATGTCACAGCATCGCAATTGAATTGAAGTCTGGACTTTGACTAGGCCACTCCAAAACCTTCTTTTTTTTTTTGTTTATTTTATTTTATTTTTTTTAGCTATTCAGAGGTGGACTTGCTGGCATGTTTTTAGATCATTGTGCTGCTGCATAATCCAAAGGGCTCTTGAGCTTAAGGTTATAAACTAATAGCCGGACATTCTCCATTAGGATTTTCTGGTAGAGCGCAGAATTCATGGTTCCATCAATTATGGGAAGTCACCAGGTCCTGAAGCTGCAAAGCAGCCTCAGATCGTCACACTACCACCACCATGTTTTACTGTTGGTATGATGTTCTTTTTAGTTGTGTTAGTTTTATGCCAGATGTAATGGGATGCATACCTTCCAAAAAGTTCAACTTTTGCCTCATCAGTCCACAGAATATTTGCCCAAAAGTCTTGGGGATAATCAAGATGTTTTTTGGCAAATGTGAGACAAGCCTTTGTGTTCTTTTTGGTCAGCAGTGGATTTCTCCTTTGAACCCTCCCATGGAGGCCATTTTTGCCCAGTCTCTTTCTAATTGTTGAATCATGAACACTGACCTTAACTGAGACAAGTGAGTCCTGCAGTTCTTTAGATGTTGTCCTGGGTGCTTTTTATGACCTCCTGGATGAGTCGTGCTCTTGGAGTAATTTTGGTAGACCGGCCACTCCTGGGAAAATTCACCACTTCCAAGTTTTCTTCATTTGTGGATAATGGCTGTCATCGAGGTTCCCTGGAGTCCCAAGGCCTTAGAAACCCTTTCCAGACTGGTACATGCCAATAAATTTGTTTGTTTCTCATCTGTTCTTGAATTTTTTTTAGAACATGCGACATGCTGTGTTGCTGTTTGAGATCTGCTTCACTTTTTCTATTTAAGGGACTTCTTGATTCAACAGGGTTGGCAATAATCAGACCTGAGTGTGGCAAGTGAAATTTACCTCGGCTTTCCAAAAAATGTGGTTAATTACAGTTCGTTCATGATTCAGCGGGGGAATGGGGGGGGTCAATTACTTTTTCACATAGGTCCAGGCAGGTTTGGACAGCTTTTTCCCCTTAATAAATGAAATCATCATTTATAAACTTTGTGTAATATTAACATTTGTTTGATGATCTGAATAATTTAAGTGTGACATATAGGCAAAAATCGGAAAATCAGGAAAGGGGCAAATACAACATTGTATAAATGGCTATAAAACATACATGTGATACTGACATTTTCTTCACTTCCTTACTGCTTCGTTCACTGTTGAGAGAGGTCCTTTTTCAGGGTGATCTTAGCTGGAGCTTACATAGGAATTTCCCTGCCCCCATCTGACATCATTGGTTCAAACACCAAGTTAGTGAGTCACATGATCTAGTTAGCCAGCAGTAATTGGTATTTCTCTTTGGTAAATGGAATGGTGAGGGAATTAAGTACAGGTAAGTATATGTGGGGATAAGCAAGCATTAAAGTGAACTACCAAGAATATATTAAATACATTTACCGGTAAATTAAAAACTCCATTTAGAAGGCCAACCTCCTCCAAAAATGACTTTTTTGTTATAGTCGGTGCCAGGTAGCTTTTAATACATATCTTCTGGTAAGCTAATGAAAAGTAATAGAAGAAATGTTACCTGCCATTGCTCACACCGTTGTAAAAAAAAATGTCAGCTGCTTGGCTGCCTTTGACCTCAGTATTGTAGGTGGCCAACCTGGAGCAAGTGTGCAGCCACTGAGTCAGAACTTCTGATCTTTTTCTAGGTCAGGGACTTCACATTTTTAAGCCTTTGAGTTGGCATGGCAGGCAGGCAACTTAAGCTGGCCATAGATGGATCAAATCTCGGCTGGTTCAGCAGGGACCGTCTGAAATTTGATCTGTCTTTGGACAGGCTGGTTGTACCCAAGCTAATCCATCCATCAACTTGAGTACAACCAGCCTGTCTGACTTTTTTTTTACTTGCGATTACTACTGGCAGCTACAGCTGCTATCAGTAATCATTGTTACTGCATTAGAGCCTTGCTTCCACTCTAAGAAGAGCTGCCTAAGTGTTACTGCTCCCATCCATCCATCCCTGATATCCATCTGGCACCTTTATCTTACAGCTACAGAGGTTGGGCTCCATCAAGCGCGCCCTATACAATATACATTTTCTATCAGTAATCATTGTGCCCTGCTGGCTGGGAAGAATCCCCAAACTCCCCCCCCCCCATACCACTGTGGGAGCGATTCCCCCATCAACACTGACTGTGTTGATTGGAGAGTCAACTGGTTGCATTGTTTATGTGCTGCTTAAAATTTCCAGTTGTAGAGGTCAGGAGTGGCAGCTTACATCTCTGAATAAGAACAGGTTTGCTTGGCATCCAGAGAATGGATTTGTGATCCTCTGGGGTGAGACAGTTCAATGCCTACTACAGAGATTTTCATGCCTATTTTAAAAATCTCTATAACCACTCGAATATTTGTTTTCCATTCACCTTTTCCTTTAGCCATATAACGGTTTAATTATGTATTGCACTTTTTTTTTTGCAGACCATTCGGTTTAAATCCTACCTCTTGAGCATGGGCATTGCCAATCCAGTGACTCGGGAAACTCATGGATCTGGCACTCATTACCACATGCAACTTGCAAAGCAGCTGGCTACAATGTTACAAAACCCATTGGAGGTTAGATAAGTACATTTTGATGTGTTAGTTTGTAAATCTGTTGTGTGTACGTATGTTATACATTCAACACTGCATCATCTCCCGATATGTTTTCATTTTCTAGGAACGAGGGGGTATAATGTCTCTTACAGAAGTATACTGTCTAGTTAACAGAGCCAGGGGCATGGAGGTAGGTATGGTATAAAGAGAGTGGCCATTGTTGCCCTATCACGTTCATAGTATGACGTTTCAACAGGTTGAAAAAGAAGCTGTTCTCCTTCATAAAAGCCTGAAGTAAACCTTTATTGATGTTATCCAGTACAAAGCTAATCTACCTCCTCCTCTAATGCGTTTCATTTTGTTAGAAGCTGTCGTAACGCTCCTAAGCTGAATGACGCAAGTTAGAGAAGCAGGTGAATTACCCTTGTACTGGATAACATCAGTAAAGGTTTACTTTGGGCTTTTATGAAGAAGAGCGGGCTTATTTTTGTGCTGTTCAGATGTATTGATTGTGTACAGGTTCAGGGACCAGGGTTCAGGTTTTTCTATGCGCACCTTTTACTGTGGGTCTTCACTCCAGTCATATAATGTCATGGGTCCTCTTCCTTTGATACTGGGCAAATCCTAAATGTTGCATAGAATGGTGCTTTGTAGCCACATACCGCCACCCCTGCACCATTCTCCTGTGAGGGACAGGTCCAGTTTATAGACATATCCTCATGGGGGCAGGTCCTTGATGTCCTGGGCTTACAGAAATGGGTTGAATGATACTAAGCATCATCCAATGTGGAAGAGGACCAAAGGGGGACTTTAGTGAAGTAAGTTTGTATTGGGGGGGGGGGGGCAGTGCCATAAATAAGATGAGTATTACAGCAAGAGCTTTTTTTATTTTTGTTATATCATGTGCAAGGCAATGAATTTTCAGATTTTTATTATATTATTATTATTATACAGGATTTATATAGCGCCAACAGTTTGCTCAGCGCTTTACAATATAACGAGGGAGACAATACAGCAACAATGCAGTTCAATACAAGAGGGATAGGAGGGCCCTGCTCCTTGGAGCTTGCAATCTAAGAGGGAGGGGCTAGTTTTTATTATAAAGCACTTGTTTGGCTTTAGCTTAACTCTCCCAGTCAGTAGACCATATCAGTTTATTTTCATTCTGGCATTCATTTTCAGGACTTTGCTGTCCCACTTTCTAAATCACTTGCTGGTGTCTTCCCTTTGTACGTGCTCTTGAAACTGAAGTTGTGAATGGTTAAAAAAAAAAAAGGTTCTGAACACCTTTTTGCTCTAATTTAGTTAGAACCACATAGTTAACTATCGCCTGCTCTGTCCACTTTTAGGTGATCTCTGAAAACCTATCTCTTCAGGGAAGCCTATCGTGCCCTCAGCTAATAACGGAATCTTCTATTCCTTCTACCAGTCCATCCCCCACAGTTATTACTTTTCGTACCACCAGCCCCTCCCTCTTAGATTGTAAGCTCCAAGGAGCAGGGTCCTCCTATCCCTCTTGTATTGAACTGTATTGTTGCTGTATTGTCTCCCTTTTATATTGTAAAGCGCTGAGCAAACTGTTGGCGCAATATAAATCCTGTATAATAATAATTAACTTTGGGAACAACCAACAGTCCCACTGGGAAGTGCAATGAGAAGCTTGCAGTAGATTATATAGACCTCTGGAAAAAGGAAAATAGAATAGTTTTGTATAAAGGGAAATATGTTTGGTGCCAGGGCTGTCTTCTGTTGAAAATACTAGTTGTCTTATTTGCTAGTTGTCATGCTGATTCAATAGAAGGTGTTCTGACATAATTTGCTGCATGGTTGCTTTGGCTAAGCCAGAGACAGCCAGTCATCTAGTATTTTCAGAATTTTAGCACAAAAAAAAACAAGGATGGAGCCACTCCAAAAGTCCAGACTACATTTATTAACATCGTCTCATACAGGGAACATCTACCATCTCATTTTACGCATTTCACTCCATAAGGAGCTTAGTCAGGGAGTCTGTGTGGAGTGAAGCACATAAGAGGAGCAGGTGGAGTTCCACTGTATCGGATGTATTAATAATAAATGTAAATGCGTTTGGAAGTTGAGCAGATCCATCCTTATTTTTTGTGCTCCCATTCTGAAAATACTAGATGACTGGCTGTCTCTGGCTTAGCCAAAGCAACCATGCAGAAAAGGACATCAGAACACCTTTTATTGAATCAACATGACCGCTAGAAACTAAGACAACTAGCATTTTTAAGAGAAGACAGCATTGGCACCCTAGATATTTCCGTCTATACAGGGCTATATACTTTTTTTTTTTCTGTCTGATTTGCTCTCTCCAGTTGTCATTATCACCAATGGTTAATCCATAATTGGTAAACAAAGTGAAAAAGTGAGCGCTAATCAGTTCAGCAGCTGTACACTCAAGGCAACCAACAAAACCTCAATATACAGTATCAAAGAAATAGTGCAGCGCTTAAATTAATAGTCCTCAGTAATTCCCAATCAGTGGATGTTCCTCAATTTAGAATGGAAGAAATGCCCACTCACCGGAACTACACTTGGTACAGTGCAGTGTATGAATATTATTCCCTGGTGCCACTGGAAGTGTACATCTGGTTCAGCACTTGGAAGGGTATCCCTCTCTGAATCAAGCAGGAATTACTGAGGACTATTAATTTAAGCGCTGCACTATTTCTTTGATACGGTTAATCCATAATGTTGAGGCACCACCAGAACAGAAATACAGGAAAATTTTCCATTGTGACAGCTGTCTAGAGGGGATTTCCCTCACATTGTGTCTTGGAAATTCGCTTTTAACGAATTTCTCCTTACCGTGAGTACTCGCAGTTGGATGCGCAGCAATCCCACATAAAGCTGTGCGAATCTCGCTTACCGCGACTGCAGCTTAGCTCCACGATTCCTGCGCCTCCAACTGGTTTAGCTATCTCAGAATTGTGGGGAAATGGAGCTCCAGTTACCTGGGAATGATCACACGACACTCTCAGGTTGCTGTTGGAATTCACATAGAGACTGGCTTCAGACTCAGCCCCCGGTTTTATTACACACACACACGCCCCCCACATGAGTCAGGTCAATCCCCTCCCACAGAACAATGCATGGGGAGTGCCTATACACAGGATGTACATTCCGATTGGAGCGTAGCCTTTCCTCTTATCTATCACCAGTCCTCCCCTCCCTCCATGAGCTCTCTGAGGGAAGCAACCTTCCGCCTTTACACAAGTCCCCCCCTCCCCCCCATGAGAGCAAACTTTCCGTTCTTATTAGCTCCTAGTGGTATGTAAATTCTCTGTACAAGCATCCCCTAGATTAAACAGTGCCAGTCTGTATCTGAATGGGCCCGATACGATCTTTATTAAAACACATCCATCCAGATACAGTTTCAGGTCGGTAATGGCTTGTAAGATATACATGAGCCTACACACGGAGTTCACACCACTTGGCGCCTGGCGGTACGAAGTCCATGTGGTACTATGCTGCTGATATGTGGATACAGGCCCGCGGCCTACCGCCGGCGGCATTCGCATCTAATGCCGTGGTGGTATACACGCCGGTCTATAAGCGCAGATCTGCCATCTCCTCCATTACCGAGCTGAGTACTGTAATACATACATTGTACATGCGCATGGCCTAATTGCAGCCTTCAGAGCTTTAATTAAGCCAGGAGAGACATATGAATAACACTAATATATGACACTTTTAAAGTTCAACCTGTAAATACAAAATTTCCATGACAATTGAGAAGATATCTTCTCACTTCCTGTTGAGTATACAGGACAGGAAGTGAAGAGAAATCTCCCTAATGAGTCACAGGTGAGAAAAAAACTGACAGCAGTGTTAACCCTTTCCCTACTCTATCCAAAGTGAAAAAATGACTTTAGATATACAGCAGGTTTGTCAGCCTTGCCTGGGTTCTTGACTGCTACAGAACATCTCTGAATGTTATGGAGGTGAAGTGAGGGGGAGGTGTAGTCTAGATCGTAATAAACTTGCACATGTATGACTCAGATTCAATCCCAATCACTCATAACTTTTTCCCTTTAAAAACACTCCCTCACAGGCTATATATGAATGAATTCAAATATTTTTTGAACTAAGTACTAACATAGTACCATCATTTTATAAGTATATGTTGAGGAATGTACTAAGACATTTTTAGAATTTCACAGTAAAGCGTTTTTATTATGACTTAAAACAGAAGGAAAATACAAGTCTTACAATGGACAAGTGTTGAATAAGTGTTGCTATCTTTCAGTTGCTGTCTCCAGAGGATCTAGTAAACGCCTGCAAAATGTTTGAGTCTCTGAAGCTTCCTGTCCGGTAAGAAACCTAACATTTCCTCCTGTGCCTTTTTATGATGGCCTTTGTTTTCTGCCTGCAGCTTGTGCCACAGGCCATCCATTCTCTGATGATTTTCCTTTCTGTATGTCAAATAAGATTTCTTGTATGGAGATCATGAGCAAAGCCTTCCGTAACACTTCCTTTCTCAAATCCAAATTGGGAACACTTTATTCATCCCCACTATTTTATATAGATGAATACTTATCATTATTCTTTAAACTGTGCATTAGTATTGCTATTGCAGGAGCTACTTGATTTATCACTTTGGCCACATTCAAACAGGCGTATCTATAAGTACACCCATGCAAAGGGCCATCTGGATGCACAAGTGTTTAATGCATCTTCATGCATGTAATCCTTTTCATGTAGGGGCAGAAAATTGGCCAAGTGGTTAGCACATCCACATAGCAGAACTAGGGTTGTTGGTTTGAATCCCAACCTTGGCACTACCTGCATGGAGTTTGCATGTTCTCCCTGTGCCTGCATGGATTTCCAACTCACACTCCAAATACATGCTGGTAGGTTAATTGGCTCCTGTCTAAATTGGCTCTAGTGTGTGTATGTATGAATGTGAGATAGGGACCTTACATTGTAAGCTCCTTTGGGTCAGGGGCTGATGTGAATGTACAATATATATGTAAAGCGCTGCGTAAACTGATGGCGCTATATAAGTGCCTGTAATAAATAAAATAAATGTTAGACAGCTATATTGATGCATGTCCCCGAACACACACTGTCTGTGGGACATGCACCTGCAGGGCTGTCAGATTGGAACCACCAGCTATGCAGCCACCGAGTTCCAATAGACATGAATAAGACTCTCTGCACGTGGATGCATGGAACACCTATGAATCTTATGTAGGCAAAAACAGCCCCTTTGCAAGGGTGCACTAATATGTATGCACATGTAAATGAGACTAAAGCAATAAATCAATCAGCTCCTGGGCTAGCAGTATTGAATTGAGTCCTTAGGCAGCCAATGGTTTCTAGCTAATCACCCAATGGTTCCAATGCTAAAGCCCAGAAAAACTGTGCTGGGATGAATTGCCACAGTTCCAGCATGGCTTTAGGCTCTTGAGTATCAGCCTGTAATGCCAGGCCATTTTTCAGTGCTGTGATAGTTTGACTGACAATTACTCAATGATGTAACCGTGTATCCAAATATATTTTATATACATTTTATTTTTCAGACAGAGGGAGCTTTATTTTAGCAGTATTTGATTTACATTTTTACTATATAAAGAAAAAAAAGACCAAACAGTTTAAGAAAAAAAGTTTTCCTTATCTTCTGTTATAAAACATATTTAAAAAATGCTAGGACAGTGCAAATGCCCCAAAAATAACCCTTTTTTGGAAAGTAGATACTGCAAGGTGATTTTTTTTTTTTTTTTGCCACGATTTATTAGAAATTAAGAAAGATGCTGATGTTGGCACTTAAAACACAGGAGGGGTCAGGTCCCGAGTCAGGGACCTGACAGTGCTTCCTTATTTGGAGATCTGGTCTCTCTGTGAAGAATTTGGATGCAGTTCCTGTGTTAGATCAGAAGGAGAGGTGGGATAATGTGAATTAATGGAGCCAGAATCAGTTTATAATCTTGACCGCTGTGAAATTCAATTGAAAAAGCTCCAAAAAACAAGCAATCTTTTAAAGCTGGGTAAACTTGCTTCACATGTTTTCATTTGGCCAAATTCATCTCCGCTGTGTTATTGTATTCAGGCAGTGGGACTTCTCTGCTGTCAGACTACACTGAGCAGCACTGCAGCTGATTGGCTGCAGTGGCTGATCAAATGAAAGTTTTCTAGCAGTCCCGTTGGACAGAAGTCGATCTACCGATTTAACTTTTAACAGACATTAAGCACCACGCACAGTTCAAAATTTGGCCAATCTCTGCTGGACCGGCCAAGTTTCAATCTGTGTGTACTATATATTTTACAGTTTATGTGACAGGAGTCACTTTTGGTGGGGGCCATTGGAACCCAGCTCACTTTGGAGAGGTGTCGAGATCCCTGCCTCAGCTCCCCTTATCCCTATTATGTGTAAGTCACCCTGTGCCTGTTAGGGGTACAGGGTGATCTGTCCTAATATTGGGGTGGGGGGTTGTTGATTGTTTGGTGCCATGTGGTTGCATCCCATTGTTCTATTGTGTGTCTTGCTTGGGAGCAAACTATTATGGGATGTATGTGTTTATGCGTATTGGCTTGGTGCGGGGTGTCTCCAACAGTCCTCCCTCCTGATGGGACAGTCTGTTGGTGTGTCTCTTGTTACTAAATGTAGATTGCCCTGCCCTGTGTCATTATGCAGGGAGGGGTAATTGTTTCCTTGAGTGTATATATCTTGTATCTGTGTTAAAATAAACTAGTCTACTCTGGTTTACTTCAAGATTGGTGTCTGTGGTCGGTATTCGGACAGGGAAGCAGTATTCTAACGGAAATACCCAAGTGCAGTTTGGGGTCGGTTCCGTTAGTTTATATATGACTATAATTTGAATAGTATTGTACAATGTGTGGGTGTCTGTGGGCTCTAATTCAATTTCACTCTGCTTTACAGGCTGCGTATTTTTGATAGTGGTGTCATGGTAATTGAACATCAGTCTCACAATGAAGAGGAAATGGTTGCTGCTGCTTTAGAAACGGTATGATGGCCTCACATGGCTTTTATTTATGTGTGTGTGTGTGTGTGTGTGTGTGTGCGTGTGTGTGCGTGTTTAATACCTTTTGACTTAAAGCAGAACTAAAGGCCTTTCTTAAAAAAATGAGCAGGTGGGCTATTTATTGCCGCAGAGACATGCAGTGTATATTCTGCAATAAAATACACTTACCTGCTTGCTCGCAGTCTTCTATGGCAGGTAAATTGAGCTGCATAGTTCCTGTGTGCAGGAGTTAGGTCATCCCTCACTGGCCAAAAACAATGCCCGATGACCGCCACCCAGAAGGAGCCAGGGAGATGCCAACGTCGGTGAGTGGACTTTGGACTGTTAGAGAGGAGTTGAGTATAGTGAGTTAGTTAAATAGTTTGCACCAAGCTGGTCCACAGTCATGCACTGGCTCTAAGCTCTGTATGTAGCTTCAGCTACATACAGTACACAGTGCTGGCTTCCAGTTTTGAGACAGAGACTTCCCTTCTTACACCTGGAACAAAATGCTCAGCCATTCAGAGGCAGTTTTGTATCCTGTTAATTATATTCAAAGCTTCCTCTGATTGGCTGAGGTGGAGAGGGGAGCTAACATAGTTCATACAGTGCTTAGAGCACCTGCAGCATGTAGTAAAGGAAATAGTTCATTTAGACCAGGTTGGTCCGAACAAACTATTTAAAGTGACAGTAAACAAGAAGATCAGCTTTAAAGTGTTACTAAACCCCAGGACCCTGCATTCACTATATCTGGTCTCCCACAGTACACACAACATGGAAATGCAATTATTTTAGTAAATATAAACTGCTAAATACCTTTTCTTATCAGCAGTATATAGCAGTCTTGTGGCTTCTATCAGTGTCTGGCTGAGCACTGGCTAATCTTGTAGGAGGAGTTTTCATTCTACTTTGACTGTCCTATGAGGCTGCATGACCCCTGATACCTTTGTCTGGACAGTGCTGATTGGCCCTGTGCTGATCACATGCACCTTCCCAAAGGGGAAAAAAACCCTCTAGCAATACACATGTTCAGAGTAACTCCTAGAGCTCTGTACTCAGCAGATAGATTGGGGACAGTGGCAGAAGGGAAGGATCAAAAAAGACAGGATCAAACAGCCTTTTTTACACAATGTGGAGGATTAACCCCTTAGGCTCCATAGTGAGTATAACAGTCATGCTGTATTGCATATACAGACTGATTTTACTGTTGTGAGTTTAGCAGCACTTTAAGCACAGCCTTCTGTGTTTTTCTCTGCCCCTAATGGAACACTCAGGTAGAGCAGGCTGAACAGGTCAGCTTTGATATTCCTTGTGGCGTGGTCCAGGATACAGACCTATGTTTTGTTGGACATGTCTGAGAGATATGCGGGAGACATTCATGTACGATTACCAAATGGCCTTGCTGAAAGCTGAACTACAAACAGATACATAGATAAACAATGTAATTTACCTGCCAAATGATTTGTATTTCTTTCTGTCCAGTTCTGAGATGTACTAAGTTCTTCCACGCATCGCAGCCCTATCTGGCAATTTAGTAGACCTAATTTTACTCTGCTACAGTTAGGTAATACAACTTTGTCTTGTCCCTGGCCCCCAAACTGTTATTGGACAGTGATGCAGAAGACTGATAATCTCATCTCTCTGTCACTTTGCTCTCACCTTACTTTAAGTGTATTCCTTCTTAGCACATGATCACTACAGCACACCTAATTGGCTGCATGTGCTGTTTCTGCTTCTCCACGTTTGAGCTCTGCTGTACTGCTGCAAGAAGCTGATAGCAAGTTAAAACATTGCTTGCATTTATAAAACAAAAATACATTTAATGATGACTTCAAAGGTTCTCCTTTATTCAGGTCATGGTACATCTAGTAGTAGTTAGTCACATTCAGCTGGATTTGTTCTGTAATGTTGAAGGTGTTTCCTAGCTTATCCAAGCCACTTCCTGAGTTCTAATGAATTTCAGGAAAATACCCCAGGATTTACTGTATTTTTCGCTCCATAAGATGCACCTGACCATAAGATGCACCTAGGTTTTAGAGGAGGAAAACAAGAAAACCAATGGACTGCAGACATAGTACAGGAGATGACCAGAGACTGCGGACACAGTACAGGAGATGACCAGAGACTGCGGACACAGTACAGGAGATGAGCAGAGACTGCGGACAGAGTACAGGAGATGAGCAGAGACTGCGGACAGAGTACAGGAGATGAGCAGAGACTGCGGACAGAGTACAGGAGATGAGCAGAGACTGCGGACAGAGTACAGGAGATGAGCAGAGACTGCGGACAGAGTACAGGAGATGAGCAGAGACTGCGGACAGAGTACAGGAGATGAGCAGAGACTGTGGACAGAGTACAGGAGATGAGCAGAGACTGCGGACAGAGTACAGGAGATGAGCAGAGACTGCGGACAGAGTACAGGAGATGAGCAGAGACTGCGGACAGAGTACAGGAGATGAGCAGAGACTGCGGACAGAGTACAGGAGATGAGCAGAGACTGCGGACAGAGTACAGGAGATGAGCAGAGACTGCGGACACAGTACAGGAGATGACCAGAGACTGCGGACACAGTACAGGAGATGAGCAGAGACTGCAGACACAGTACAGGAGATGACCAGAGACTGCAGACACTAAAGGAGATGACCAGAGACTGCGGACACAGGACAGGAGATGACCAGAGACTGCGGACACAGTACAGGAGATGACCAGAGACTGCAGACAGTACAGGAGATGACCAGAGACTGCAGACCTTTGGGGAGGGAGGGGGAGCGGGTACCTGAATTTGACAGGTACCCGCTCCCACTTCCCTTTAGTGTGGGCAACCGGACTGTGAAATCCAGGTGCCCACTGCGCATGCGCGAGAAGCGCTGCGCTTTGTGAATGGTCCGGCGTCTTCTGGGACCTGTCATGTGTCCCAGAAGACGCCGGACCATTCACAAAGCGCAGCTCTTCTCGTGCATGCGCAGTGGGCACCTGGCTGTCACAGCCGGGTTTCCACACTAAAGATGCTGGCGCTGGAAGACTGTACAGCGCTGGACCGAGGAACAGGTAAGGTTCTGCTGCAGAGAAGAGCCGAGCTGCCGTCCCTGTATTCGCTTCATAAGATGCACTGACATTTCCCCCCCTTTTTTTGGGGGAAAAAAGTGCGTTTTATGGAGCGAAAAATACAGTATATCATTGACATTTGTCCTTGTATGTAAAAGCTGGGTTATCCTCCTCACACATTAAAACTGGAGACGCGATGAACGTCTTGACATTACACAACAAGTCCAGTTGAATGTGACTAACCTCTACTCGATCCATTTAATGACATATTAATGAATACAGAGCTGAATTTATTTGTGTGTTTTATATCTTTCTAGTTTTCAGATTTAATCTAATTGTTAAAATGATGACCTGAATATTACAAAGAATTAAAAAAATTATTTTTTTTGTTTTTTTTTTTTAAACAGGTATCCGAAAGGGGATCATTAACTTCTGAGGAATTTGCCAAAATTGTGGGAATGTCTGTTCTGTTGGCCAAAGAAAGGTATTTGCATTTGTTTTAATGGCTGACAAACTTGACAGAAAGATGATGATCCTTAAAAGCCTAACTTCAGCCAAAATGTCTTATTTGATTTTGAATAAAGGGGAGATGGCGTTATAACTTCTGCTTGAATTATTGCTGTCTGTGTGTCTATGGGCAGAAGGTGATGAGAGATCTCTCCAACACAAATTAGTATGTTCGACTGTCTGACAATTGTTTATAATGCTGTCTGTCCCACTGGGACTAAAGTTTTGACTTACCACCAGAATAGGAATGGAGGGAAAATTTGGGGGGATTTTTGTTCTCATGACAGCTGACTAGAGAGCATTTCCCATGTTTTTGAGAAATCTGCTTTCGATTTCTGTTGTCTCAAGACAGGAGGTAAGGGAAAATTTCCCCAATGGCACACAGACAGCCAAAAAAACTAAACAAAATGGCTTTAGATAAACGTATTGGGTTCATTTACATATGCTGCCATCATCGTGTTTGACAGGTGGCTTCCCACCTTGCCAATGTCTCTTTTAATCCTTGAAGGGAATCCTTGAAACGCAACCACCTGCCCAGCGTGCTTTATGGTATAATTTTGGGTCACGTTGTGGCAGCATGAACCAGTTTGGCCAGTAGTCATGTTAATTAGCGGGGCTGGGTGGTCGGGGGTAAGAACATTGCCTAAGCCTGTACACATCAGTTGCATTTAACCATTTGATGCCTGGCCTATGGCCGGTCTGTAAAAATGTATTAGCTTTCCGGGAAGCCGCCATATGGCGTCCTCCCGCACGTGCACAGTTCACGCGCTTGCAGAGACGCGCAGCGGCGCAACCTGTCACCGGCCGTGTACCTCGGACACGGCCGATGACAGATTTGAGTACCAGCCCCCATTGCCGGTACCATGTGACCTGTTGTGACCAATCACAACAGGTCACATGACAGTTGTATACAATGGATGGCTTCATTCATGCCATCCATTGTATACTAGTGTCTAGCTGTGAATGGTCGCAGCTAATCACATGCACATGTCATGTGATTAGCTGTGGCCAAATTACAGCTAAGCACAAAAAAAAAAAAAAAATGAATCGATGTCATTCAGGTAAATGCTTGCTTATAGCAAAGTAATTCTTTGCTATAAGCACATTGTGTAAAAAAAAAAAAAAAAAAAATACTGATCACTTCCCCAAAGTAGTACAATGTTACTATGGTAACATTGTACTACTTTGGACATAGTGAAATATGAAAAAAAAATCTTAAAAAAAGAAAAAAAATGTAATGAAAAATGTAAAATAAAAATAATATATATATATATATATTTTTTTTTCACACTGTCACCAGTCAGTGTCCCTGATCACCGCCATGCCAGTTATTTGATGACGCTGTACTGCACTGGTGACAGTATGTAAAAATAAAATAGTGATAATAATTTGTTTTATTTTTTCATTTTCCGAAAAATGACAAAAAAAATACAACTTCAAAAAACTCACCATGCCTCTTATGAAGTACATCGGACTGTCTACTTTGCAAAAAGGGGTCATTTGGGGATATCTGTACTGTTCTGACATTCTTGGACCTGAAGAAATTAGATTGGCTGTCAGTACTTCAGGATTGATCAATATTCAGATCTATACCATAGTTTGTGAACTTTATAACTTTCCTACAAACTAAAAAATACATCCTAATTTGGGTTATTTTCACCAAAGACATGTAGCAGAATACATCTCGGCCTAAAGTTATGAAGAACAATTACTTATTTGGAAACTTTTATAACAGAAACAAAGAAAAACGTTTTTTTTTTTCTTCAAAATTTTCGGTCTTTTTTGTTAATTTAGCAAAAAATAAAAACCCCAGCGGTGATTAAATACCACCAAAAGAAAGCTCTAGTTGTGTGAAGAAAATGATAAAATTTTAGTTTGGGTACAGTGTTGTATGACTGCGTAATTGTCATTCAAAGTGTGAGAGCGCTGAAACCTGAAAACTGGCCTGGGCAGGAAGGGGGTAAAAGTGCCCGGTATTGAATTGGTTAATGGGGGCTGCTGTTTATTTCAATGTCCTCATAGACCAAGCATTTCTGTGCACATTTCCCTCTGTGAATAATAGATTCTGACAATCAAAGGCATGCACAGGAACACAAAATAGATGCTAATACTACTTAACCCCTTGACGCCGACGTAACACAAATATGCGGCCTCACGGACCTGGGCTTTTTTCCGTGGGGCCGCATATTTGCGTACCTGTCTTTGTGCTGGGAGCGCGCCGCTCGGCGCGCTCCCAGCACCAAGACCGCGGTGTCACTGAGAGCCCCGGGTCCCGTTCTAACGATCGGGACCCGGGACTCCCGATTCCGGGTCACGTGATCGCTGTGATAGCCTCTGATTGGCTATCACAGTGATCAATCACTGTGCAGCCCGGCCCCCTTGTTTTCTCTCTCTCTATGAATGGAGAAGAGAGATACATTGTATCTCTCGAACTCCTGACATAGAGAGATAAAAAAAAAGTTTGTAAAAAAAAAAAAAAGATAAATAATTAAAAAAGAAAAGAAAAAATAAAGCAAAATACCTAGATCAAGGTTTGATCTAGTTCAGTACCAGGATTAGTGTTTGGGTCAAGGTCAGGGTCAAGGGCAAAGGTCAGGGTCAAAGGTCAGGATTTAAAAAAAAAAAATTGGTGTCAGTGTTAATGTCAATGTCAGTGACAGTGTGTTTTATGTAAAAAAAAAATTAAAAAAAAGACAAAAACAAAATGCGCACTGTTGTTTCTGGACTGTACTACGGGTACAAACAACAAATAATATACACATATATGGTATCGCTGCGATCGCCAAGAACTGGAGAATGTATTTTGGGTTGTTCTTTGGTGGTAGGTTATGGTCGTAACAAGAAACACACAGTTAAATTTAAAAAAATGATTTTTTTTACTATTTTGGCCCAGTTTTCCTTTAATAATAAAAAAAAAATTAGGAGCTATCCATTACCATTTACCACCAAAGGAAAGCCCAATTTGTCCTGAAAAAAACAAGGTATAATCCACCTGGATGTACAAAGTAGTTGTGACGATATGTACGGTTTTACTAACACGTCAACGTTGCAGAATTGTGCTTAGGCATTTAGATTTGTTTTACCCTTAGGCGTGAAGGGGTTAAAGTGGATCTAAATGCTAAAGGTTTTTTTTTTTTACCTTAAATCATTCCCTGCTTTAAGGTAAATAATATTGCACTGCCTGTTTCCCCCTCCCCCTCCCTAACACTTACCTGCGTTCTTTCTCGATCCAGCACTGTGCCTGGATGCAAGTCTTCTCTCCTTTTCTTCCTGGTCGCACAGTCTTTGCTGATTGCAGTGGGATGATCCTGCTGCTGTCAGTCAAATCCAGTTAGGAGGGAGCGGGAGGCAGCACCGAACTGTGTGTCTATGGGTGCACACAGCCTGGCTCAGGAGCGAGCCCACGTATGTGCCCTCATAGCAGGTGTCTTGATCTTGAGCTCCAGTGGGGGACCCCAGAAGTGGAGGTAAGTGGCCGCTTTCTGCAATACAATTTAACAGAGCAGGTAAGTATAAACCTCTTTATTATTTTGATGAACAAAATGTGACTTTATAATCAATTTAAGGTGGCCGTTCATAGATATGGCAATTCAGTTGATCTTTTGATGTGACTAAAATGATCAGGAATCTCAAACCACAAATTCCCCCAATCCATTAATTTAGTGAGCTTTCAGTCTATGTATTTGCTGGCAAATTGTTTGGCCATGGCAGAGTTTATTGATAGTTTCTGATCGATCACACAAAAAGCTATGCATTTGTGTAAGGCAAGGATTTTAATACAGATCAATTACATGATCATTTTCTGTGTATTGTTTCTGATAGATCATATTTTCAGTTGATACTGTTTAAGTGGCACTGTTCAATATTTTAATCAATAATGAATCACTTTTTGTTGATCTCTCCTTTACAGAGTTGATCATTGTGTTGTCCTTCCTCTTCATCCAATCATTTTGTTTTTTGCAGACTTCTGCTTGCAGAGAACATGGGGCACCTCTGCCGGGATGACTCTGTGGAAGGTTTGCGCTTTTACCCAAACCTATTTCTGACGCAAAGTTAACATCGGACATGGGAAGCATTGGAGGACATGCCATTCAGTGTCGGTTTCTGTGGAGCTTACAAGGTGTACTGTCTGTGGGTGATCATTTAAAGGACATCTAAAAAAAAGTAATATGAGGAACATGAGCGTAAAATTAACTTCTCCCTCTCAGCTATCCTAAAACTACAGCTCAATGAAAAGTGCAATGGAGAATTTGGCATATGACCATAATTAAAGCACTGACCAAAAGACGGACAATAGGTCACATTGCCAGCTACTTAGAGGGAGTCCGTCATAAGCAGAATACCTGTGTGAGAATGCTTAGATTGAAGCTGCTATCCTTTTGTCTTCTGGATTGCAGGCTAGTTCTGGGACCCTGAAGCTGAACATTCTGTGCTTTACTGCAGGATTCAGATAATAGTTACTTCTAACAGTGGCTTCTCACACAGGTATTTTTCATAATGATAGATTCTCTTCATCTTCAAAGCAAAAAGATTGGATTCCTAAGTATATTCCTGTAGGTAGATCTAGCAGCCTTCTGAAAATGATCACCTGGTGGATTAATCTGCCCAGGAATACGTCATGGGGCTTGAAGTTTAGTCTCATATACGTCAGTGGGTGTAATCACTCCAAGGCCAGACTGTGCCGTGGTGGCTTTACCGGTTGTAGTAGACTTTCTAATTTGTATGTCAAGTGTAAAAAGAAAAATCAGTGTTCTAACTGATATCTGCAAATAAATCATTCTTTATATTGACTACAATCTGTTGTTCTTTTTTTTTTTCATTCAGAAAATATTTTGTGGTGTTGTATACTACAATTGGGGTGTTCAGTAGTCCGTTATTTCCTTGGCTGCATCCTCCTTAAAGTAATTCTAAAGTTTAAAAAAACAAAACAAATGTCTATACTTATTTGCGGTGTGCAGTGGTTTTACACAGAGCAGCCCAGATCCTCCTCTTCTCAGGTCCCCTGTCGGCGCTCCTGGCCCTCCCCCCTGTCTGGTGCCCCCAGAGCAAGCGGCTTGCTATAGGGCACCCAAGCATGCGCACTTCCCAGCCGCTGCTCCGTTTGTACATTCACACATGGAGCCGTGGTTTGGCCCCGCCCCTTCTCACTGGCTGTGATTGACAGCAGCGGGAGCCAATTGCTCCTGCTGTTGTCTCAGCCAATGGGGAGAGGGATAGCTGAGACTCCAGTGCACATCGCTGGATCAAGAGGGAGCTTAGGTGAGTATTAGGGGGGCTGCTGCACAGATTATTATTATTATTATACAGTATTTATATAGCACCAAAGGGTTTGCTCAGCGCTGTACAATAGCAAGGGGGACAGAACATAAAACAATACAGTAACAATACAATACACGAGGGGTTCGAGGGCCCTGCTCTTTCGAGCTTACAATCTAGGAGGGAGGGGAAGTGGTACAGGAGGAAGTGGCTGTGGGGGATGGAGTGGTGGGAGGAGTGGAGGAGGTCAGTTGTTAGGTGAGGGTGGGGTAGGCTTCCCTGAAGAGATGGGTTTTCAGGGTGCGCCTGAAGGTGAGGAGGGTAGGTGTCAGTCTGATGGATTGGGGTAGGGAGTTCCAGAGGATGGGGGAAGTCCTGGAGAAATCCTGCAATCGGGTGTGGGAGGAGGAGATCAGGGAGCTAGAGAGTAGGAGGTCCTGTGAGGAGTGGAGGGCACGGGTAGGGTAGTATTTGGGTATCAGGTCAGTTAGGTAGTTTGGGGCGGCATTGTGAATGGCTTTGTAGGTCAGAGATGAGGTTTTTTACCTCATATATAGAATGCATTAAGGTAAAAACACTTGAGCGTTTACATCCACTTTAAGCTTACAGAGTATGTAAAGCCAACATTTCATATTCCTGATATGTGCCTGCTGTACTTGTATGATAAAGTATCCTGTTCTCTTTGTATGGCTTCCTTGGTGTCCCTGCCAGCCCCTCTGCTTTCCTAATAAAAACTGACCACATTAGGCATGATAGCACAGTGTGGTCAATTCTGTAGCTGTGCTGGGAACTCAGCCTGCTCTCCTCCAACGATTAAACTTGTCCTGACACGCCCCCCTGCACATCCATTCACTGGGAAGATCAGTGTGCTGCTGTCCCCCCTCCCCCAGCTCTTATGCAGCCGAGAACAGAGGGAACGTGATCACTGAAAAACTGAATGGGTTGTTTTGCAAGGTGAGGGTTTACAATCACTTTTAAAGTGAAACTGTCAGCCATTGTTTTCAGATAAAGTTTTGCCTAACAGCAGTTCTCCCTACCTGCCCAATAAGGGTCAATACACACAGGGTGCAGACATGGTGTTTCCCGTGCAGGGCTGTCTTACTAGAACGGGGAGGTACAGGTGTTGTGTGCCAGCGTCCCATTCATTTCTATTAGGACATTGCGGGTGTATGTAGGTCCAGGTCCAGGAACACACCCTGTATGTATTCAAAGACCCACACTCGCTTGCGGGTGTGTCCGTGCAGCTGTGTGTCCCAGCAGAAATATATGGGATGCATGCAACACCTGTGCATCCATATGCCGGTAAAAGATGGCCCTGCATGGGAGACTACCCTTTAGAATATCCGTATTCAGTGGCGTCCCGAGGCAGGTGCAGGGGGTGCTGTCCGCACCGGGTGACACCGACCGCACGGGGTGACACCAGACCCGCTCCACGAAAAGGTAAGTTGTAAAGAAAGTCGACGATCCCCGCAGGATGCATCGGATCTGCGGATTGAGCATAATGGATCAGACTCCGATCCAGGGGCGGACTGACCATTTGGAAACTCGGGCACTGTCCGAGGGCCCGGGGTCAGTAGGGGGCCCCTTGAGATGCCCCTGGTACCTTTTTCATAGGCTTTTTTGAGTTTGGGCAAGGACACAGGGGCCCCATGATCCCCTATTGTCCGGAGGCCCCATGAGTTTCAGTCCGCCCCTGCTCCGATCCATTATGCTCAATCCACAGATCCGATCCATTCTGCGGGGATCGTTGGAGGGGGTGTCACCAAGTGTTACCGCACCGGGTGACACCTACCCTAGGTAGGCCTCTGTCTGTATTGGTCCCTGAAGCAGTCTTGCCTGGCTGTCATGCTGACCTACTGTCTTCCGTAGGTTCTATGAAACAAGGTGGAGTCACTGACCTGGGAAAAAAATGCCAATCTTAAAGCTGAACTCTGGAATCAAAAACTTTCATGGAAATATAAAGTTCACCTTTAGTAACATGTTACACCCATATTTAGGGTGTAACATGTAACTAACTGAGCAGTCCCAGCGCCTGCCAGCCTCTCTGGCCGGATGTGCAAGTGTTATCCACTTCATGGCACTCCTGGTGCGCCCTCCTCCGGTGATACAAGGTCCGCTTTTCCCCCTTGTCCTTCGGTTACTGCCATTGCCATATTTTTGTTTTCTTTTTCCAGGTCTGGAATCAGCCATATATCATTTGTAGCTTACAGAAGATAGCTTGCAAGGACGTTAACATTGCTCTGGATTTCACTTTAATTCACAGAAAGAGACGAGGACACTGCATATCTGGCAAGACGTACAAGTGCCTCTGTATTTTCCGAAAATGTTCTTGAAAAATTAAAATGAATGCAGCCACCACACCAAGTGACTGATGGGTTGTAATATACAGTAGACATACAAAATAATCACTCCCCTTTTAAAATAATCAAATGTAATTGCTTTGCAGCCTAAAATGAAGACAGACACCGTCAATTTACACAGAACTTTACATATAATGTATATTCACATCAGTCCATAACCCTCAGGAGCTTACAATCTGAGGTCTGTAACGCACATTCATACATAGACATACTAGGGACAATTTGTAGTTTTTTTTTACAGAACTCTGTGAATTAATAAATGCATCCGGATGGACGGAGCCCTACAGAAGATCCCTGGCCCACTGTCACAATGGGGGATCTTGGGGGGGGGGGTAGGGGGTTTGGCTTGTTACACCCTGAAAATGATATAAAAGGTGAACTTTCCCTTTAAGTTCTGAATTCAGTGTGATTTTCTAATCTGTATGCTTGTCGGTGACTTGGAAAGTATTTAAAGTGATACTAAAACTAATTGCTTGCATTTAGGTAAAAAAAAAAGTTTCAAATATCTGTCCTTCCTCTTTCTTGTGTGAAGGAGTAGAGAGGGGAGAAGATATCCGACTATCGCCTACTCTGGCCACATTTAGGTGATCTCTGAAATCCTCTCTCTTCAGGGACGCCTATCCTGCCCTCAGCTGATAATGGAATCTTCTACTTTTCCAACCAGTCCATTCCCCACAGTTACTACCTTTTGTACCACTAGCCCCTCCCTCCTAGATTGTAAGCTCCCAGGAGCAGGGACCTCCTATCCCTCTTGTATTGAACTGTATTGTTGCTGTATTGTCTCCCTTTATATTGTACAGCGCTGAACAAACTATTGGCACTATATAAATCCTGTATAATAATAATAATATCCAGTGCTGTGCATCTGCACTCAACAGGAGCCATTGGCTCCTGCTGCTGTCAATCAAATGCAGTGAGGAGGAAGTGAGGGTGGGGCTAAGCCCCACTGTGTGAGTCTGTGGAACGCAGCTCCATAGACACATGGAGCGAGCAGACACCATGTGCCTCCATAGCAAACGGCTTGCTGTGGGGACACACCACGAGGAGGAGCCAAAATCGCTGATAGGGCACACGGGAAAAGGTGAAGCAGGTGAGTATAAGATGGTTTTTTTTTGTTTTTTTTTTAAATTGGCCTTTAGTTACACTTTAAGCCAGAGACAGCCCTGCATTTCACATTTTCAGAGGAGCGCAACAAAAGCAGCTCCATATTGTTCTCAGTACAGGTAAACGTTTGGAAATGTAAATAGCTGTTAATGTTTGTTACTGAATTACAGGTCTTGTCTGAAGCACTCTTTTGATTAAATAGATCAGTTTCAGAGACATCAGGTCTTGGGAATACCCTTAAAGTGGCACATTTTATTATTTTTTTTTTTTTTCAATTTAAAAAATTTTGTTTGTAAAAAAATTCTATTCAAATAGAAATTCTTAACCTAAAAAGTATCTTCTATTGCTCTCAGCCTCCTCCAAATCCCATTTTGTTTTTTGCTGTGATCCAACTTCCTGTTAGTGGGTGGCTACGTTCATTCTCCATGATCTTACTGTATGTCAAAATATAGCCACCCTCTCTTTCATGCTCCTGGGATTGATAGGGACTATAGGATTTGTAGCGTGCATAGAGCAATGCACTAAAGGATGCAGAAAAATATAGTAAAAACCTGCTTAATAACAAAAATAGATGACAAGGCCATTAAGTAATGAATGCGTATGGATTTTTTTTTTTTGGAGCATAAGGATGTCATTGGTGTCACTCTACGCTGGCCTTACACCAGTAGAATTATGTTCCAACAGAAATTCAGAAAAATTGTTCCTCAGAACTTTGGATGGCACAACGTATTTTATTTAAAAACCTAAAAGAGTGTTCAACTGCCATGGCAATGTGTTCACGTCTAAGTTTGATTTCAAGACCCATGTGCACATTACAATAAATACGATCTTTTTTTTTTCAACCAAAAACCACATTCACAGTTAGAATTTTGTTCATTCTTGACAAACTTTCTGTTTCTCTTCAATTTTTCTTGTCCCTGAAGTTGAAAGAAATCCCAAAAAGCATTGTTTTGATGATCTACTAGTAACTGGCCTAGCTTTAGTCTCCCCACTGTCCATGTGTACCTGTCACCCTCAATCTCCTGAATTCTGTGCCCATGACAATAAGCAGAGAAGAGTCTCTGGTGCATGAACTGAACACAGAGCTGCTTGCTAGCTGCACCTTGGAAACATGAAAGACATAATTCACATATTTTGGCTCCTGTTATTTACAGGCCTCAGGCAGCTGTGACTATACCTTGGCTGCTGATATGTCCTATTCGTGCCGCTATCAGGATCACAGGGAATAGCTGGCGGCCACTTTCAGCAGGTGACTCTCAAATCTCATGACTTGCTGCTTACATTATCATCTGTGCTTGTTATATACTAAAAGATTGCACAAACTGACCCAAAACTCGAGCTGTTTATGGCCAACTTAAAGCAGTATTGAACCCAAAACCAAAAATATAATATATTGCAGCTTACCAATCATCAGATGCGGTGGCTGCATTAGTTTTCTTTTTTAAGACTTTTTTCCCCCCCTCTGTTTTCACCTGGTGATCTGACCAGTAACACACCGCTTGTATTAGAGTGCCCCCACTCTGGATGAAGGAGCGCAGGAGGCACCTTTGGACAGCAACATTGTCAGTCTGGGGAGTGTTCAGGGGCGGACTGACCATTTGGAAACTCGGGCACTGCCCGAGGGCCTGGGATCAGTAGGGGGCTCCATGAGATGCCCCTGGTAACTTTTTCATAGGCTTTTTTGAGTTTGGGCAAGGACACAGGGGCCCCATGATCCCCTATTCCTAGATTGTAAGCTCGAAAGAGCAGGGCCTTCAATCCCCTCATGTTTTGCATTGTATTGGTATTGTTCTGTCACATGTTCTGTCCCCCTCTGTAATGTACAGCGCTGAGCGAACTATTGGCGCTTTATAAATACTGCATAATAATAATAATATTGCCTGGGGGCCCCATGAGTTGTCAGTCCGCCCCTGGGAGTGTTAGATATATTAGCAGATTTAAATACACTAATAAAGTTAAAACAAACTCCAGCTAACACTTTGTAATCAGTTACAGCAAACCGATTTTTTTTGGTATAAACTAAATAAAAGTTTATCAGTGTATGCACCCCTGTCAATGATAAATGTTTTTTCTCATCCCTGTAAACTGCTACATCTGGAAGAGAGCTTGTTTTTTTTTTAATACAACAGACTTACTGGCTGGATCACCAGATAAAAATAGAAGAAACAAAAGCCTTAAAAAAGGAAACTAATGCAGCCATCAAATCTAAGAATTGGTAAGCTCTAATATAATAAGTCTTTGCCTTTGCGTTTGATCCTGTTTTTAACCCTTATAAATAACCCTTAACAATTACATTTTTTAACCCAACGCTTCAAGTCTGACTTTCATTCTGAGGCTGAATTCTAGGTATGGATATTTTTACATCCTTCTTAGACCAATGTAAGTATGTTTGTGCCATGTCTGTGGAATCCCCCTGTAGTAGTGATATGACTTCAAATACCTATGGGAGATCACTGAGCTAGGCACACCTACTACAATGGTCTCCATTAGCTTTCAGGTACTGGGCCGAGCGGCTGCCCTGCTGCATTGTGAACACAGGAGGTTACTTACTCGGCACAGACGCCATTCACTGTACAACTTCTCAATGAATGCAAAGTAATCTCTGATTGGATGAGGTCAGGGGCGGACTGACAACTCATGGGGCCCCCGGGCAATAGGGGATCATGGGGCCCCTGTGTCCTTGCCCAAACTCAAAAAAGCCTATGAAAAAGGTACCAGGGGCATCTTTTGGGGCCCCCTACTGACCCCGGGACCTCGGGCAGTGCCCGAGTTTTCAAATGGTCAGTCTGCCCCTGGATGAGGTAGATAGGCGGGATGGTGACATCGCAATCTCCACCTTGTCCAATTGGAGAACACTTGGCATTCATTGGTGTTCTCTGATAGGCACCTGTGACAAGCAAGCAACCTCCTGTGTTCAGTAAGCAGATTGGTACCCGTTGGCACTGGAAGTGCCTGAAGACCTTCATGTCAAGATCATCAGGTGTTAGTGTAACCCCTTGACGCCCACGTAACACAAATACTGTATGTGGCCTCACAGAAGGCTTTTTTCCATGGGGCCATATATTTGTGTACCTGTCTTTCCGCTGGGAGCGCTCCCAGCACAAAGACCGCGGTGTCACTGAGAGCACTGGGTCCCGTTCTAACGATCGGGACCCAGGACTCCCGATTACGGGTCACATGATCACTGTGATAGCCTTTGATTGGCTATCACAGCAATCAGTCACTATACAGCCCGGCCCCCTTGTTTTTTTTTTTTCTCTCTATGAATGGAGGAGAGAGATACATTGTATCTCTCTAACTCCTATCAGAGAGGGGGAAAAAAATGTTTGTAAAAAAAAAAAGAAGATAAATAAATATTAAAAATAATGAAAAAATACCTAGATCAAGGTTTGATCTAGTTCAGTGCCAGGGTGTTTGGGTCCGGGTCAAAGGTCAGGATTTAAAAAAAAAATTGGTATTAGTATCAGTGTATTTTAGGTAAAAAGAAACAAAAACAAAATGCGCACTACTGTTTCTGGGCTGTACTACGGGTACAAACAACAAATAACATACACATATGTGGTATCGCTGTGATCATCAAGAGCTGGAGAATTTATTTTGGGTTGTTCTTTATTGGTAGGTTATAGTAGTAACAAGAAACACACAGCTAAATTAAAAAACATTTTATTTTTTTTTACTATTTTGGGCCAGTTTTCCTTTGATAATAAAAAAAAAAAATCAGGAGATATCCATTACCATTTACCACCAAATGAAAGCCCAATTTGTCCTAAAAAAAATGCAGTATAGTTCACCTGGATGTACAAAGTAGGTGTGATGATATGTACAGTTTTACACATGTCAACGTTGCAAAATTGTGCTTAGGCATTTAGATTTGTTTTACCCTTAGGCATGAAGGGGTTAATGAAAGCTGCATGTTAAAGCTTATATGAAATTTTAGTAATTGTATTTACTTATACTCAAATCTTTCAAAACCGAAAATGATTCCAACTTAAAACTACCACCTGGTCTAACATAACTTTAAAGATGAAATTAAGCCAAAACATATTTTTTTATTTATGCTGTTTTTTTTTGTATTTCTGCAATGTCCCCATTGAGAAGAACCCCCCCCCCCCCTCCACTTCCTGTCTCCCAGACAGGAGAGCTCTCCAAAGGGCAGCAGCATCATAGGAATTTTCTATAATAGCGCCATTCTCATGACCAAATGTGGTATTTTCCATTTGAAATCAAAGATTTATATTTGAACGATATGAGATATAGCCTAGGTACATTTGTTCTGCCCCAATCACACAGAATGAATGTACATGCACTTTCATTGGGCAAATAGCTAGGCAACTTCTTTAGAACTTTATTTATAGTAATGCTTCAGAACTCTATCAAACTGTCCTAAGCAGACAACATGCAGAAGATCTGGATCGTTGCTCTCACATGCCCCCTGACACTAATCCAACAATGCTCACACTTCCTAAAAACTAAAACATTACCATTATAAAAAATGGCTTCAACTGGGCTTTTTTATGGCTTGCTACAGTATTCTAGTAATCTGTTGTCACTGGGGCAGTAGGTAAAGGGAAATCTCTTTAGTGGATAGGTATAAAAAAAACAAAAGGCTTCTCCTTGACTACTCAAAATTTAACAAAATGTTTTGGCAGGGCATACACCACAACCTCTACAATTCCCCTTAAAGCACAACTAAGCTGTCATGTGAAAATGATGTAGGTTGCCATTGCTGACCCTCATCTTTTGTGAATATTCGTTGTCTTGCCGTCATGCTGATGCTTTGGCTTGTAAGTCACTAACCTGGCACAAATGATAAAAACCAGGAATTCTGAACCAATTATAGCATATTTGGGGTCAGTGACTCACAAAGGCAACAAGCTTTTTTTTAAAAGGTAACCACCAGCAATGGCTGCCTCCATACTCCTCTGATGATGAGTGTTCTTTAATCATCCCCTTTATGATTTTTTTCTGGGTGATTTTATTGGCTCTAGCTGGATGAATCAATCACAACTTTTTTTTTTTGTCCACATTATCAGCTTTATACTAATTACTAGGTAACGTTGCACATTGTATACGTTTCACTTATTTGATTTTATGGTGTTTCTTAATTTTTTTTTTAATTCTTTAAATAATAAATGAAAAATAAAAATTGTAGAGATGAAAGAGTTGACTTTCTCATGCCTGAAGGTCCATTCCCTGGTGGGAGAACAAGATATTCAACTACTGCAAGATAACAGATCTTTATAAAGAATGCACTGACTGACTGATCTATGTCTGAAGAGCTGATCTACTTTTCAGACAAATTTCACGTGATAAGGCAGGGCAGTATAGACACATCAGCTTTGTACATACTGCATAAATAGAACTGTAATGGGGTCTACTGTACATTGTCATATCTTACTTGGTTTTATCACGGCATGCACTTCATCATCGCTTCTCCCAGCTTCAATTCCCCTCCATGTTAGTAACGTCTCTGTGCCAGTTTTTTTTTTTGCGTGTTTTTGTGCTACATGCATAGGGCAGCCTGTTCATTTTATTGGAATACTTTACACTCAACAAACTCACCAAAGAAGCTCCTGCACCTTTTTGGGCATTGAGTTATGTGGGGGTTTTTTCTGTGTGTTTTGGTGCATCTGCTGGCCATGTTTGGGGTGCCATTAACAATGAATGGCACTGAAAGCACAACACCCCTTTTTTGCTCATTCCATGAACAGAATGCTTAGATGTGGATGAAGCCTAAACTTATAGAATTTGTACAATATGCAGGAAGAACAGTAATACCCAGATCTTCACGTAATTATAACAAACGTTTCTGCAATGCAGCAGCGAAGGAACCGGCTTTCCTTATTACTTAAAGCAAGACGCCTCCCGATGTCCTCATACATCACTGAACTGCAACAGGGACGCTGATCTCTCAGTACTGACAGGGTCACTGAGCTGTGCACTCTTGTCTAGTAATGTGTTACCTGTATACTGTAAATACTATATATATTTACAGTACATTATTACACCTATATATTAAATGAAACTTTTAATAATGACATGCTGGATTACCCCATATGAATATAGGTTCACAGCAATGGATTCCAAATGCAAATACCACACTTAGAATCAACTCCAGACCTTTTACCTGCTTAATTGATGAAGAAATAACTGAGGAATAGCCCACACCTGGCCAAGAAACAGCTTTTGATTCAATTGTCCAATTACTTTTGGTCCCTTGAAAAAGGGGGGATGGCTACTCTTCAGAGCTGTAATTCCTAAACCCTTCCTCCAATTTGGATGTACATATCTTCAAATTAAACCTGAGAGTGAGCACTTTCAGCCCATATCCATTATATAACTATAGCTTGAATATGTTTTGGTAAATACCTGAAAAAAACTAAAATTGTGCCTGTGTCCAAATATATATGGACCTAACTGTATATACAGTGTAAATACTGCATATACTGCTGCATTGCAGTACAGGGGTAGTCGGTTCGAATCTGGGCCAGTAAACTGCATGGAGTTTGCATGTTCTCCCTGTGCCTGTGTGGATTTCCTTCAGGGACTCAGGTTTCCTTTTATATTTCAAAGACATGCTTGTAGGTTAATTGTCTCCTGTCTAAATTGGCCTTTGTGTATGTGTATATACATTCATGGCCAAAAATATTGGCACCCCTGCATTACTGTCAGATATTACAAATGTTTAGGCATTCTCATGTTTATTTCTCTTGTTTGTGTTAGTATGACACATAAAAGTGGAGAAACAAAAAGCCAAATCTGACACATTCCATGCAAAACTCCAAAAATTGGACAAAATTATTGGCACCTTCTCAAAATTCTAAGAAATAATTGCATCCCAAGTTTGTGATGCTCCTGGGATTTGTAAATAAACTCACCTGTATCAATTATCAGATCTTAAAGTTTATAGCCCATGGCACTGTAGCTAATCTCCCTGGACGTGGACAAAAGAGAAAACTCTGATCAAAGATTGCAACAAAGGATTGTTTGAATGGTGGATATAGAACTTCAATCAACTTCCAGAAAATTTCAAGCTGACCTTCAAGTGCAGGGTACAGCTGCCCAACTCACTCTATACGTCGCCATCTGAATGAAAAGGGACGCTATAGTAGGAGACTCAGGAGGACCCCACTGCTGACACAAAAACATTAAAAAGCCAGATAGGAGTTTGCCAAAACTTACCTAAGGAAGCCAGAATCCTTTTGGGAGAATGTGCTGTGGACAGGCAAAACAAATGTACAGCTTTTTGGTAAAGCCCATCGTTCTACTGTTTACATAAAAAGCAATGAGGCCTTTAACCACCTCCCGCCCTCCATGTAGTCCAATGACGGGCGCAAGGTGGATCTCTCGTTCTGGGAGGACGTCACATGACGTCACTGCGCATGCGTGGCTCAGGGAGCGCGCAGCAATCGGTGGTGCGCTGTGTCCCTCGGACACAACAGATCACCAGTCCACGGAAAGAGCCGAAAATGTCAGCTCGGTCATGTGATCAGCTGTGCTCAATCACATGTAAACAGTGAAATGGCGGTTATCGGCATCTCTCTCCTCTCGAGCTGTCACGCTGACAGCTTGAGAAGAGGGGAGAGCCGGTAATCAGCATTCCATGGAGGGGACATGTACACTGATCATCAGGGCACTGATGATCAGTGTGGCCCCAGAAGTGCCACCTTTCAGTGCTGAACAGTGCCACGTGCCAGTGCCACATCAATGCCACATATCAGTACCTACCAGTGCACATCAATGCCACATATCAGTGCCCATCTGAGATGCCTTTCAGTGCCACCTATCAGTAGTGCCAGTCAGTGCCACCTATCAGTGTGCATCAGTGCTGCCTATCAGTGCCACCTATCAGTGCCACCTAACAGTGCCAGTCAGTGCCACCTATCAGTGCTACCTTTCAGTGCCCATCAGTGACACCTACCAGTGCCTCCTCATCAATGCCCATCAGTGCCACCTATCAGTGTCCATCACTGCAGTCTCATTAGCGCACATCAGTGAAGGAGAAAAATCACTAAACAAAAACTAAGAAAAAATTTTTTTTTTCAACATTCAGTGGTTTTTGGTTTGTTTAAGAAAAAATAAAAAACCCAGAGGTGATTAAATACCACTGAAATAAAGCTCTATCTGTCCCAAAAAATGATAAAAATTTCATATGGGTACAGTGTTGCATGACCGCGCAATTGACATTCAAAGTGTGACAGCGCTGAGAGCTGGAAATTGGCCTGGGCAGGAAGGGGGTATAAGAGCCCTGTAGGCTAGTGGTTAAAGAAAAGAATACAGTCCCTACAGTCAAACATAGTGGGGGTTCACTGATGTTTTGGGGTTGCTGCTTCAGGAACTGGATATCTTGACCATGTGTATGGCATTATGAAATCTGAAGACTCTCAAAGAATTCTGGGGTCCAATGTAGGGCCCAGTGTCAGAAAGTTGGTGTCAAGGTCCTACCTTTTCCCTGAGGTTATGTTACTCCATGTGCTGGCGTCCATCTTGGATTCTGCTGTGCATTATGGGAATCCTTTTATGCCTTCAGGTTTCTGTGGTCCATCCCCCAGAGGGGTGTGGCTGATGACATATAAGCCTGTGGCCCGCACATGCTCTTTGCACTTGTGTTGCTATTACTCTGTTCTGACTCTCGTGGCTCTCCTGGTATCTGATTCGGCTTGTGACTTGACTATTCTTTGTATTCTCCTTTGATCTGACCCTCTGTTGCTGAACCCGGCTCGTGACCTGTGATTCTCGTCTGCTGTACTGTACTGTTTTGTCCTGTTGTTGTTGACCCCGGCTTGTCTGACTACTCTTTTGTCTCTTCCACCAGCTACACGCCATTGGCGGCGGCCATTACCGCAGCTGAGGTGTCTCGGGGGCCGCGACCTGGTTCCTGGCTGCGTCAAGTCCATCCCCACCATCAGGGGCCCTGGTGAAGGGCAGCCTGGGACTTAGACTCCGCGCCCTGAGGGACTTCGGTCTGTGGGTGGTGGTTGTCGTCAGCCAGTGCGTTACATTGTTAGGCCTGCCTGTCCGTTCCTCAGCTCCTGCTCTGACATTACACAAGTGCCATGAACCCTGACGGTGCAGGCACGCCTTCGCTCCCAATGCTAGTCGCCAGACTTGATCAACAGGATCACCTGTTGGATCAGTTCGCTCAGGCGTTGCAAACTCTGCTTGCACACACTGCACACTTTGCTCCCGGTGCTATTAGGCCGGTAGTCGCTCCGGTGGTCTCTCCCGCTGCTTCTCCGCCTATTGCGTCCACCACCTCGACGGCTGCATCAGCGGCGCCCAGAGGTATGACTGGTTCTGCCCCTCTTCCACAGCGCTTTGGGGGTGAGCCGAGTCAGTGTCGTGGGTTCCTCAACCAGGTGGGTATTTATTTTGAATTAATACCCCACGCCTTTCCGTCTGAGAGGTCAAAGGTGGGGTTCCTAATTTCACTACTCTCAGACAAGGCCTTGGCCTGGGCAAATCCCTTATGGGAGAGGAACGACCCGGTGATTCAAGATTTTTCCGGTTTTGTCGATGCCTTCCGTAGGGTATTCGACGTACCGGCTCGTTCCGCCTCGGCAGCCAAGCTGCTCATGACCATGCTTCAGGGTTCACGGACCGTGGCCGAGTACGCTATAGAGTTTCGTACCCTGGCGGCAGAGGTCGGTTGGAACAATGAGGCTCTGGTGGCTGCGTTTTCCCATGGTCTTTCTGACACATTGAAGGACGAGATTGCAGCTAAGGAACTGCCTGTGGTGTTGGAGGAGCTCATCTCTTTCCTGATCCTGATTGACACCAGGCTCAGGGAGAGGCCTTCACTCAAGGAACGCCTGCGGAGGCCTTCCAATCGACTGGCACCTGCGTTTTCTGTCCCACCTGTCCCACCCGTTCCTCCCTCTCCTCCCACGCCTCCTGGGGATAGCTTGTCTGGTGGGGAACCCATGCAGCTGGGGTTTGCTCGCCTTTCCGAGGGGGAGCGGGCCGCCCGGCGTTGGGAGGGTCGCTGCCTGTACTGTGGCCTCGGTGGGCACTTTCGGCAGTCTTGTCCGGTCCGTCCGGGAAACGCTCGCACCTGAGATCATGTCGGGGACAGATCTTGGGTGGAGTTTCCTCGTCCCCGGCGTTCCGCAAGGATAAGCCACTGATCACCGTGGTCCTTTCTTGGACGGGGGGCTCGGTGACGGCCCAGGCGTTGGTAGACTCTGGGGCCGGTGGGTTGTTCTTGGACAGCTTGTTTGCTGCGCAGCACTCCATTCCCCTGCAGGCTCGTGCTGCCCCATTGGTTCTCGAAGCAATGATGGCAGGCCCCTGCAACCGCCGCAGGTTACCCACGAGACTCTGCCAATAGAGGTAGCCATTGGGGCTGTTCACAGGGAGTTGGCCTGTTTTCAGGTGATTTCTTCCCCACACTATTCGGTGGTTTTGGGGTATCCCTGGCTCCAGAGGCACAATCCAACCTTTAATTGGCAAACAGCCGAGATTCTCTCATGGTCTCCACAGTGTGGGGCCGGGTGCATCCGGGGGCCGGTTAAGGTATTGTGTGCCTCCTCAGACTCTGCGTTGCCCACCGACTATGGGGAGTACCGGGACGTGTTCGATAAGGTATGCGCTGGTACCTTACCACCGCATCGTCCTTACGACTGCGCCATATCCTTGCAACCCGGGGCCACTCCTCCACGTGGCAGGGTGTACCCTCTCTCGGTTGCGGAGAATAAGGCCATGGAGGAGTACGTTGTGGATGCGCTTTCCCGGGGGCACATTCGTAAGTCTACTTCCCCAGCAGGAGCGGGTTTTTTTTTCATAAAGAAGAAAGGTGGGGAATTGAGGCCCTGCATCGATTATAGGGGTCTCAATCGGATTACCATTAAAAATGCATATCCTATTCCTTTGATTTCTGAGTTGTTCGACCGCCTTAAGGGAGCAACAGTCTTTACCAAACTCGACCTTAGGGCGGCGTACAACCTCGTACGGATCAGACAGGGGGATGAGTGGAAGACCGCGTTTAACACCAGAACTGGGCACTACGAATACCTGGTGATGCCCTTCGGATTGTGTAACGCGCCCGCGGTTTTTCAGGAATTCATAAACGATGTCCTTCGTGATTTGTTGCAGCAGTGCGTAGTGGTTTACCTGGATGACATCTTGGTTTACTCTACCTCCATGGAGTCCCATGTCCAGGATGTCAAGCAGGTGCTGCAACGATTGCGTGAGAACGGACTCTTTTGTAAACTCGAGAAGTGCGAGTTCCATCGATCCCAGGTTGCCTTTTTGGGCTACATAATTTCCGCGGAGGGATTTTCCATGGACCCTCAGAAGGTTGCGGCGGTTCTGCAGTGGCCTCGTCCCAATGGTCTTCGGCCCATTCAGCGCTTTCTGGGTTTTGCCAACTACTATCGGAAGTTCATCAGGAACTTCTCCACATTGGCAAAGCCTCTCTCTGACCTAACCAAGAAGGGGAGTAACCCTCACGAGTGGCCATCCGAGGCCATCATAGCTTTCGAGGCTCTGAAAGCTGCCTTTGCTTCGGCTCTGATTCTTTCGCATCCCAATCCTGGGTTGCCCTTCATCCTTGAAGTTGATGCTTCCGAGACGGGAGTAGGGGCTCTCCTGTCTCAGCGTCGGTCGCCCGATGGACCCCTACTTCCCTGCGGGTTCTACTCCAGGAAGCTTTCCTCGGCTGAGTGCAACTACCAGATTGGAGATCGGGAGTTGTTGGTCATCATTCTGGCTCTCAAGGAATGGAGGCACCTGCTCGAGGGTTCCGCGGTTCCGGTCCTCATTCTTACCGATCACAAGAACCTGACTTATCTTTCGGAGGCCAAGAGATTGACACACCGCCAGGCCCGATGGGCTCTGTTCTTGTCACGCTTCAACTATGTGGTTTCATATTTGCCTGGTTCCAAGAATGTCAGGGCTGATGCGTTATCACGGCAATACTCTGAGTTGTCCAGGGAGGACTCTGAGCCAATCTCACTTATACCTCCAGATCAGATCCTGGCAGCCATTCGCACCAGTCTGACCTCTCCCCTTGGGGAGCAGATTTTGGCGGCTCAAACTGATGCTCCTCCCGGGAAGCCGGAGGGTAGATGTTTCGTACCCGAGGGATTGCGCACCCGCCTGCTGCGTACCTACCATAATGCCAAAACTGCCGGGCATCTGGGGAAGAACCAGCTGTGTTGGGTCGTCTCTCGCTTATTCTGGTGGCCAACCCTCCGTGCCGACATTGCCTCTTATGTAGCGGCATGTTCGATCTGTGCCCAGAATAAGTCTCCACGGCATCTCCCTTTGGGTCTTCTGCAACCCATTCCCAATGGGGAGCGCCCTTGGTCACATCTAGGGATGGACTTTATTGTAGACCTCCCGGTGTCTCGGGGTCATATGGTCATCCTCATGATCGTCGATCAGTTTTCCAAGATGTGCCATTGCATTCCACTCAGGAAATTACCCACAGCGCAAGAACTGGCCACGGTCTTTTCCAGGGAGATTTTTCGCCTGCATGGGTTACCTAAGGTGATTGTCTCAGACCGCGGGAGTCAGTTCGTGTCCAAATTCTGGCGTGCCTTCTGCTCCCAGTTGGGTATTAGTCTCTCCTTTTCTTCAGCCTACCACCCGCAGTCCAATGGGGCTGCGGAGCGTTCCAATCAGGCCTCAGAACAATTCCTTCGGTGTTATATTTCAGACCATCAGGACGATTGGGCCGATCTCCTGCCGTGGGCAGAGTTCGCCAGGAACTCGGCGGTCAACTCCTCCACCGTGATGTCTCCCTTCATGGCCAACTATGGGTTCCAACCCGCGGTATTACCTGAGAGGTTCTCACCACAGGACATTCCGGCTGTGGAGAACCATCTTGCTGCCCTGCGTTCTTCATGGGGGCAGATCCAGAGGGCCTTGAGGGACACAGCTCAGCGCCAGAAGTTCCAGGCTGATCGCAGACGGTTGCCCGCTCCTTCATACCAGGTCGGCGATCGGGTGTGGTTGTCCACTCGCAACCTCAATCTTCGGGTGCCCACACCCAAACTAGCTCCCCGTTTTGTCGGTCCTTTCCGCATTCTCCGCAAAGTGAATCCGGTGGCCTATGCCCTTGCCCTTCCGTCTGGGATGCGGATCTCCAATATCTTTCATGTTTCCCTGTTGAAACCTCTGATCTGCAATCACTTCACTACCTCTCTTCCTCGGCCCCGTCCTGTCCGGGTTGACGGTCATGAGGAGTATGAGGTGAGCCGGATCCTGGACTCTCGATTGGTGCGTGGTCGATTACAGTTCCTGGTTCATTGGTGCGGTTATGGTCCCGAGGAGTGTTCCTGGGTTCCTTCCGCGGATGTCCATGCTCCTGCCCTCCTCCGCGCTTTTCATACCCGCTTTCCTCAGAAACCTTTTGTTGAGCCGCGGAGGGGGAGGGGCCCTTGAGGAGGAGGTACTGTCAAGGTCCTACCTTTTCCCTGAGGTTATGTTACTCCATGTGCTGGCGTCCATCTTGGATTCTGCTGTGCATTATGGGAATCCTTTTATGCCTTCAGGTTTCTGTGGTCCATCCCCCAGAGGGGTGTGGCTGATGACATATAAGCCTGTGGCTCGCACATGCTCTTTGCACTTGTGTCTTGTGTCTTTGTGTTGCTATTACTCTGTTCTGACTCTCGTGACTCTCCTGGTATCTGATTCGGCTTGTGACTTGACTATTCTTTGTATTCTCCTTTGATCTGACCCTCTGTTGCTGAACCCGGCTCGTGACCTGTGATTCTCGTCTGCTGTACTGTACTGTTTTGTCCTGTTGTTGTTGACCCCGGCTTGTCTGACTACTCTTTTGTCTCTTCCACCAGCTACACGCCATTGGCGGCGGCCATTACCGCAGCTGAGGTGTCTCGGGGGCCGCGACCTGGTTCCTGGCTGCGTCAAGTCCATCCCCACCATCAGGGGCCCTGGTGAAGGGCAGCCTGGGACTTAGACTCCGCGCCCTGAGGGACTTCGGTCTGTGGGTGGTGGTTGTCGTCAGCCAGTGCGTTACATTGTTAGGCCTGCCTGTCCGTTCCTCAGCTCCTGCCCTGACAGTTGGATCTCTGTCAGAGGTCAGGGGTCTTACAGGACAATGACCCAAAGCATACATCAAAAAACACCCAGAAATGGTTTAAAACAAAGTGCTGGAGAGTACTGAACTGGCCAGCAATGAGTCCAGACCTCAATCCCATAGAGCATCTGTGGAGAGATCTCAGAACAGCAGTTGGGAAAGGGAACCCTTCCAATATGAAAGACCTGGAGCAGTTGGTGAAAGAAGAGTGCTCCAAAATTCCAGTAGAGAGGTGTAAGAAACTCATTGATGGTTACAGGAAGCGATTGATTTCAGTTATTTTTTTCAAGGGGTGGGTGAAGGGAAATGTATGTCTTTTAGGTCTGTCATTTTGTTTTTCCCACTCCATTTTATATTCCATGTTGATTAATTGTTTTGTATTATAACCAGAATGAGTTAATGAAAATATGCTATGTCAGTTATGTATTACAGAACTATACTCACAACATTCTTCTATCTTTTATCTTAGCTTAGCCTTGGTAGAGACGGTGAAAGTATTCAACTATTTCTTTGTATTAACAAGCACCTGTTTCTGTTATGATACAATTAAATGTCAAATATTTCTGTTCCATGAGAAAATAATTGTTTGTTACTTATAACTAATTACAAATGCCTGAGAAAGATCATGTTCACAGCCTTGAAAAGTATCTAGCCAGATTCTATTGTATGTAGCAGATAAGTTTTTATGTAATATTATAGACATTCCTTATTCTTGAGAAAGTTAACGCTATATTGTACTATATAAGAGAGCTTTCGTTGTGGAATAAATTAGAAGTTTTTGGTTACTTATAAGACGGTCTCATGTGTGATTACTTGTAACCAATGCTTCTCCAGGCCTGAGGAGACAGAATGAGTGACAGAGAACTTAGACCAGGGGTCTAAGGGTCAATAGAACCAACAGTGGGCTACCAAATATTAATTTGAGGGTGCCAATAATTTTATGTGGAATTTGTCAGATTTGGCTTTTTGTTTCTCCACTCTTTTGTGTCATACCAATACAAACAAAAGAAATAAACATAAGAATGCCTAAACATTTTCAATTGCAACAATTTTCTGAGGGAAGTGGTGTATTAGCTGAAAGAAATGCAGGTGTTCCAATATTTTTGGCTATGACTGTATGCCCATGCAAGGGCTAAGTTTTCCCACACAGCCAGTCACATTTTGATGGGATGCAGCAGCCGCCCAGACGGGGATGTTGCTCCCAATTTGAAATCCATGTGGGTGTGGGTTCCCGAATGCACACTTTCTACATTTGAGGACAAGCACCTATATGCACCCACACCCACCCAACTGTCAAATTGGGAGCAGTGGTTGTGTCCATGCAGCTTCTGCCCCCAATTGACATGAATGGGGCTGATTGCACGAAGATGCACCGAACAACTGTGCATTCGTATGCGGGCAAACACGGCCCTTACATGGGAGTACAACAGGGTTGCCAAGTGTCCGTAAATTTACAGACAGTTTGTAAATACCTGGCAATTTACATACTGTCTGTAAATGTCAGTTTACAAACAGTGGCTGCCTGTAAAAAATATGTAAGTATGAACTCTGATGTAAAGGGGAATGCTGCAGACTCTGATGTAAGGGGGGTTCAGGTAACTAGAGACCACCTTACATTAAAGTTCTTTACATCAGGGTCTGCAGAATTCTCCCTTACACTATATGGGAGAACCCTTCCGACTCTGATGTAAAGGGGAACTCTGTGGACTGTGGGTAAAGGGAAGCTCTGTTTACTCTTATGTAAGGGGGGGGGGGACTCTGGTGACCAAAGACCCCCTTACATCAGAGTTTCCCTTTACACCAGAGACTGCAGTATTCCCCTTTTACATCATACTCCATAGATTTCTCCTTTACATCAGACTTCACAGTATTCCTTTTTACATCGGGGTCCGCAGAATTCCCCCTTGCAATCTCTGATGTAAGGGGGAATTCTGTTCTGAGATATATTAACATGATCGTCATGTAAAAAGGTGAAATATGTTTTTTACATTTTGTTATACCTTAGGCGCATTTCTAACTGCACTAACTACTAGCCCTGAACCCTATGAATACGTGCATCACACGAAACGCGTCAGTGGGCAGCAGCAACAGGACACCTAACCACCGCTGGTGGATACCCTGGAACATATGGTCAGTAAATTTTCTCTTTAAAATCTTTTCATGTACCCCGCACCAACCAACCCTGAATAAAGGTACCTTAAGCAGTATCACGCTATGTGGTCTCTTATTGGGCACTCTGTGTGAGTGTTATCATTCGCAGTGCCCATCTGGAGGAATCATGACCCTGGTGGTGATACCTGGTAGCAGTTTCTGATGACCTTGCTTCTGTGGAACCGGGATGGTGATCTGTGGGTAATCTGATCCGAGATTTGATGACCGATCTATGGCCTGGTGATGCAGGATTACATATTGCGTATTTTAAACGCACATCTGGTGAGTGCGTTTTTCACCTATTCGTGTGGTTTACACCTATTATCACACCTTGGATCAGGACGTCCACTCACCTGGAATTAGGATCTCTCCACGATCCGCATTATTATATTGAACTTTTTAAATATTTATAGATCACCATCAGAGTGATATCACGCATGTGTATAAATTCGCACCAGTATATTGTGTGTATTAACCGTGTTTTATTATTTAGCGCTGCACCATTCTATCTGGATATATACCCCTTTTAGATCATACTCCATAGATTTCTCCTTTACATCAGACTTCACAGTATTCCTTTTTTCCTTTTTACATCGGGGTCCGCAGAGTTCCCCCTTGCAATCTCTGATGTAAGGGGGAATTCTGTTCTGAGATATATTAACATGATCGTCATGTAAAAAGGTGAAATATGTTTTTTTACATTTTGTTATACCTTAGGCGCATTTCTAACTGCACTAACTACAGGCTCATAGCTTAAATATTGATATTTGCAATGAAAACTGTCCTTTGTGGGTAAATTTTTGAGCTGTCAGTAAAAATGTGTCCCTGTCAATAAATTTTTGGTGCTGTGTCAGTAAATTTCGCTTCAGAAGGTTGGCAACTCTGGAGTACGCTTAAGTACACCCGTGTGTACAAGGCCCTAGAATGTATCTTGAAAAAGAGTGTGGCTTCCCATTTAAATGATTCAAAGATATCAAACCAGATGGTGACCCGACTTCTTTCTACTGCAGATGAGTAATACAAGAATGTCTCTGTCACTTACCTGCCCCCAGTTTGCAACAGTAAAGGACTACCAGCACACCTGATTGGCCTTTTAGTGCTGACCCTCCCTTTCCTAGTCTGAATTCTACTCTCCAAAGGATTAAAAATAGGTGATACCAAATCAGATTGCAGTACCTACACTACCTGCATTTAAACATGCATTTAAAACTGAAGTTCAGGTATGGTATGATATTTTCATACAGTGGTTGCTTTGGTCAAGCTTGTGCTACATACCATATCTGTGGGATCTCTGTAGTAGTAGTAGTAGCGGTGCCTACTAATCACAGTAGTGGGCACCGCTACTACCATTATCGCCACTAGCTTCTGGGTCCCATGTCAAAATAATTGCTATTTACTGAACACCGATGGTTGCTGACTTGGCACAGGCAACATTCAGAGAACACCATTACCTTCTGGGTCCCATGCCCAATAGTTGCTATTTACTGAACACAGATGGTTGCTGAATTGGCACAGGCGGCATTCAGAGAACACCATTACCTTCTGGGTCCCATGCCCAATAGTTGCTATTTACTGAACCCAGATGGTTGCTGAATTGGCACAGGCGGCATTCAGAGAACACCATTAGCTTCTGGGTCCCATGCCCAATAGTTGCTATTTATTGAACCCAGATGGTTGCTGAATTGGCACAGGCGGCATTCAGAGAACAACATTAGCTTCTGGGTCCCATGCCCAATAGTTGCTATTTACTGAACCCAGATGGTTGCTGAATTGGCACAGGCGGCATTCAGAGAACACCATTAGCTTCTGGGTCCCATGCCCAATAGTTGCTATTTACTGAACCCAGATGGTTGCTGAATTGGCACAGGCAACATTCAGAGAACACCATTACCTTCTGGATCCCATGCCCAATAGTTGCTATTTACTGAACCCAGATGGTTGTTGAATTGGCACAGGCGGCATTCAGAGAACACCATTACCTTCTGGGTCCCATGCCCAATAGTTGCTATTTATTGAACCCAGATGGTTGCTGAATTGGCACAGGCGGCATTCAGAGAACACCATTAGCTTCTGGGTCCCATGCCCAATAGTTGCTATTTATTGAACCCAGATGGTTGCTGAATTGGCACAGGCGGCATTCAGAGAACAACATTAGCTTCTGGGTCCCATGCCCAATAGTTGCTATTTACTGAACCCAGATGGTTGCTGAATTGGCACAGGCGGCATTCAGAGAACACCATTAGCTTCTGGGTCCCATGCCCAATAGTTGCTATTTACTGAACCCAGATGGTTGCTGAATTGGCACAGGCAACATTCAGAGAACACCATTACCTTCTGGATCCCATGCCCAATAGTTGCTATTTACTGAACCCAGATGGTTGTTGAATTGGCACAGGCGGCATTCAGAGAACACCATTACCTTCTGGGTCCCATGCCCAATAGTTGCTATTTATTGAACCCAGATGGTTGCTGAATTGGCACAGGCGGCATTCAGAGAACACCATTACCTTCTGGGTCCCATGCCCAATAGTTGCTATTTACTGAACCCAGATGGTTGCTGAATTGGCACAGGCGGCATTCAGAGAACACCATTAGCTTCTGGGTCCCATGTCCAATAGTGGCTATTTACTGAACCCAGATGGTTGCTGAATTGGCACAGGCGGCATTCAGAGAACACCATTAGCTTCATGGTCCCATGCCCAATAGTTGCTATTTATTGAACACAGATGGTTGCTGAATTGGCACAGTTCGCGTTTTCTTTACTGAATATAATTCATTCTCTGATTGGACAAGGTGAAGAGACAGGGTGATGATGTCACAATCTGCAGCTTCTTCAACTGCCCTTCCTCTCCATCTTGTCCAATCAGAGAATACTTTTTATTCATTGAGAAAATGCAAAGGCTTCTCTGAATGGTGCCCCTGCTGAGCAGGTGACCTGAACATAGGCTGCCTTGGCATAGGACCCAGTAATTAGTGGAGATGACTGTAGTAGTGATTTCCAGCTTCAACAGGGATTGGCCAAGTAAGGCACATACAGTACATACTTACAATGGTCGAAGATGGACCAATGTAACTGTATAAAAATTGTCATACCTAGAATTCACTATTTTTCATGAATACGTACGTTTACGTAATACGTTTTCACAGACATTCTCTTTTTTTTTTTTTTTTTTGAAAGAGCGTTCAACAACACTTCAATGGTTTTAAATAATGAAGCCAAAGTGTTTTTTGTAAGAAAATGCTGCAAGTCAGCCAGTAGAAATCTATGTTGTTTCCATGTGTTTCCTGACTTAACATCCTGGTGGGATGGAGCTGTATAGATGAGACAATATCCCACCACACAATGGGAAAATATACTGTATGTTCTATTCAGTTCCCCTTTGCCTTTAGTTGTGATAGAGGCAGAGAGGGGAGTAGTCCATCCTTTTCCCTCTCCACCCTTCCTTCAGGGAGGAGATTGTATTAGCTGCAGCTTGTCTGGGGAGACGGGTGAACTAAACCTTTCTATTCACACTAGCAGAGCTGAAACCAAACTACTGCCAGGGAGATGCGTACCCTTCTGTTATCTATAGGACCGGCATGGCATCGGGTGACTGTGAGGAGTGAGGATTCAGTACGCAGTATCACAACTGACAGCAGTGGCCGTGGGATGCAGCAAGACCTCATTGGCTGATGCAGTACAGAGTGCAGGTAAGAATCTTTCCACAGGTACAACAACAAGTGAAGACTTGCTCATTCATCACCTCAAATAATATTAAAATCCTTGGCTGACTTTTGCATTCAAGTATTGTAAGGGAGAATTACTTTTCAAATCGCAAAGCCTTATTTACAGTGCATCTAAAGCATTTTTTTTTAAATCTTTGGATAAGGTGTTGAGGGGTCCAACTCAGACTTTTAGTACTAACTTTCCATTTGACCTGCTGACCACATACATGTGTATAGGCTGTAACTCATAACTCAAATATAGTTGATGTCTTTATCCCAGGACATGGCCAAGAGATGGCATCAGAAGGCCAAGATAAGAGACAGAAGTCCTCATTGGACAATTTCACATTTATTTCTGTTCTGGCGACAACTGAAAATTTGGATTTCTCATCACGTTCAGCCCTGATGACATTGATCACATACTGTACATGTCAACAATCCTAGCAAGTCCATGGCAGTTGGCATCTACACTCACTTTATTAGGTACACCTGTTCAATTGCTTGGTAACACAAATTACTAATTAGTCAATCACATGGCAGCAACTCAATGCATTTAGGCATCTAGGTGTGGTGAAGAGTTCAAACCGAGCATCAGAATGGGGAAGAAAGGGGATTTAAAGTGGAGTTCCACTCAAAAGTAGAAGCTCCACTTGTTTGCTTCCTCCCCCCCCCTCCACTGCCATATTTGGCACCTTTTGGAGGGAGCAGATACCTGGTTTTGACAGGTACCCGCTCCCACTTCTGGCTTAGTTTGTCTTGGCGAAGTGAGCCGGACGTTCGGCCCCTACTTCCTCCCGCAGTCTCCTGGGAACTTTCACAGGTCCCAGATGACTGCCGGTCCAATCGGAATGTGCAGCGGGCACCCGGCTGTGAAGGCACAAGCTGTCACAGCCTGGTGCCCACAGTTGTGATGCCAGTGTCCGGGAGAGAAGAGGCAGAGAAGGTACAGTGCGGGTGAGCACATTGCTGGACCCTGGAACAAGTGAGTGTGTGTTTATTACAATTCAGCAGCTACAGTTTTTGTAGCTGCTGAATTGTAATAAACATAAAACTGACTGGAACTCCGCTTTAAGTGACTTTGAATGTGGCATGGTTGTTGGTGACAGACGGGCTGGTCTGAGTACTTCAAAAACTGCTGATCTACTGGGATTTTCACATACAACCATCTCTAGGGTTTACAGAGAATGGTCCAAAAAAGAAAATATCCAGCAAGTGGCAGTTGTGTGGATGAAAATGCCTTGTTGATGTCAGAGGTCAGAGGAGAATGGGCAGACTGGTTCCAGACGATGGAGAGGCTGCAGTAACTCATGTCAATATGGACCAAAATCTCTGAGGAATTTTTCCAATACCTTGTTGAATCTTTGCCACAAAAAATTAGGGCAGTTCTGAAGGCAAAAGGGGGTCCAACTCGGTACTAGCAAGGTGTACCTAATAAAGTGCCCTGTGAATGTATGTAACCATTATCACCAGGACCAAAAGTGATGTGAAATCAAAAATATTCCAGAACAAGAATAGAAGGGAAATTTTCTAAAGAAGACATGCTGTGGTGACAGCATAAAGATGCCATTTATTTTGCTTTGGAGAAATTCCATCTCATTTCCTATATTGTCTAGGACAATGGATGAAAAGAAATCTCCAATGGAACACAGATGTCAAAACAAGGTTTTACGTATTCATTCATTTAACCCTAAGTTTACATATACTTTAAAACTGAAAATGTATGTTTAGTTCCCATTCACACCTATGCATTTTAGCACAAGTTAAAACATGCACTTGTTTGCCATTGTGTTTAATGGTGCTAGCTCATGTCTAGGTACTGTGTTGACAACAGTTGCCCAAAAACATTCACCACCATCATTGGATTCATCAATGTGGGGTTGATTTTCTAAAGCTGGAGAGTGCAAAATATGGTGCAGCTCTGCATAGAAACCAATTGGCTGCCAGTTTTTTGTCTAATTGAACAAGCTGAGCCTGGGTTCACACTGATATGGTCTGGTATTCTCAGCATTTTCTGTGCGAATTCCACACTGCATCAGAATCGCACCCCATTCATGCAAACCGCTGCCGATGTTTATCTTAAGTTAACAACACCCCGAAATCGGTACGCAAAACGTGATGGGATGTGCAGAATCAGATTGCATAGGTGTGAATACCCATGTGATTCAATTCTAGTGCGGACCCAAAAAAGGGTACTGCACCTTTTTGGTGCAGATGCGGTGCGATTTGAACCATACATAATGTATGGCTCAAATCACACCGCACACAATTCAATGATATTTGCACTGGAATGCGGTGCTGTTCCTGTGCGAATCACATGCGATGTACTGCACCGCATCAGTGTGAACGTAGCCTCAAGTTGGAAATTGATTGGCTACCAAGCACAGCTGTACCAGATTTTGCACTTTCCAGTTTTAGTAAATCAACCTCTGTGTGTTATCAGGACGCATTGATGGGAATAGCATCACATGTCAGCACATGAGAACACTTTAGTCCAAGGCAATACAAAAACTCATTATAACTAAAGGCTGTACACATGATAAGAAATATAAAAATTATCGTATAAAAATTTCTGTACAAGGAACTGTTATCTAAACATTTGTATAGTGCTTTCGACAGCTGATTGCGACTGTTTGGATGAGAAAAACGAGGGTGGAAGCTAGAAAATTAGATTACGTGAACACAATGTCCGAATTTCGTTTACCGTGTACAGTAATCGTATGGAAATAATCGAATAGAAAAAAAACACGCATGATCAGGAGCAAAGAACGACCCTATACTTCCTCTTCTACTACACTAGTAAGTAGCTACATTTGCCTTTGTCGACCACAAGTCAATACCATTCAGACTACATCATGATATGCACTTTTGTGGAAAATCAGACAATCGGTCACCCAATTTTAGGTGTAAAGCCAATATTTTTAGTTTTCTACATTCCTTACGAAAAGGAAACTATTAATTGCAAATACAGTACCTGGTCTTCTTAAAATGATGTTGTTGCTTCTGGTACCCCCCCTTAGTGCACCACACTGACTTATTCTATTCCACACACTTTATATTCCTAGTTTGGACATACTCAGCAATGTACACAAAAAAATATATGTTTTCACAATGGCTGAAGATTTTTTGAATAGATTTGGATTTGGGTTGAAGCCATTATCAATACACACAAAGGCTGGTTTTTCATGTTTTACCAGTATAGTGATCTGTACCTTAAGCTGGTCATTTCCGAACATTCATACCAACATTCATATGAAAATTCTCATCAGTACATTCGATGACTTGACAATGTTTGCTTTTAACATTTGATTTTTGAAATATATGCACTTTCCCAAACAAAAAACACATTCACTGTTAAAAATGCATTTGTTCAAGAAAAATTTGACATCTTGTTCCTTCTAATGTTCACAGTGGTCAAATAAGAACGTTGATTAGAAAAATCATAATGTTATTAAAACAAATATTCTCTAACAAAATTCTACTAATGCATGGCCAGCTTTTTTTTCAAATTGGTAGAAACAAAGTGTACATGGGCTCATGAAGGTCTCTTTTAAACAGGCAGCCAGGAGGTGGTGAAAACAGGAGGCTGAACCATGGTTTTACCCCCACCCCCACCAAAATGCTAACACTATAGCTTGACAGTAGACATGTGCTCTCCGGAAAGTTTTGTTTCGTTTTGAATGCAGTCACTCATTGAAGAATTTCATTTTGTCATATTGGTTATGTTAAACAGATTTGTTTTCAGAATGTGTATCTTCGGCATTCGTTTTGTATATTCGTTGGCCCAGGTGGATTTGAAAAATTTTGCATATTTTCTGTAAGTTTGCTAAATATTTAGTTTTCATTTTCGATATTTCAGGTGGATTAATTATTCATATATCGAAACTATTCAATGTTTTCGGACACACCTGCAAATATATGGCAAAAATTAGGCGACTCCAAATTTTTCAAAGCTAGAATTGCGTTAGCCTGTGGAACTGAACTGACTGTGACAAATTACAAATTCAATTTAAATACCAAATTTACTTGAATATAAATTATCGCACAAAATTGAAAATTTCATTAATTTCCCCCATGTGCCCAAATTACTATAACAATTTGTGATGTCATCAGAATGAAACAAATGCATTTTGTTAATTTTGATATTTCAGATTCATTGACATTCGGAGAATCATATACACCTGAATCTCTGAAAATCAGAAACGCAAATGTCTGCCTGACAGAACTGTAGACATGCTGCAATGCTTTGCTTCAGGGCTGATTCGGAACCGGACCACGACTGCATTAGGGTATTTCCGTTAGACTCCCGCTTCCCTGTCTGAACATTATCCACGGACCCCACCGCTGACCATGCAGGACAAGACAGCACCTGGCTTCTTAAGACATCAAGAAGACTGCTTTATTTTAACACAAACACAAGATATATACACAGGGCGGGGAAATACAACCAGTAACAGGAAACACATCAGCAGGCAGTCCCTTCAGGGGGAAGGGCTGCCGGAAACACCCCCACCAAACCAAGACACATAATAGAACAATGGGATACACCACCTGGCAGTAGACAATACAGGAACACATGCATCCCATAATAGTTTGCTGGCAAGCAAGACACAATAGAACAATGGGATGCAGCATGTGGCAGTGAACAATGAACAACCCCCACACCCCACCTATACATGTCCACACAATACTAGGACAGATCACCCTGTACCCCTAACAGGCACAGGGTGACTCACACATAATGGGAACATGGGGAGATGATACAGGGGTCCCCCCACCCCCAAAATTCACTCCCGTCATATATCTCCCCTTTCGGCAGGAGACTAACACAGGAGTAAATCCCAGACGGATGGACTCCGAAGTTAGTCTGTACTTCCAGTTCCCCAATACCAGCACCCACACAGTACCTCAAACAAATTGTCCCACACAGAGCATTACTCACCCAGCCAACCTCTGCCTCTCTCGTAGAACATACCCGCCACTGGGGAGAAGTACGGACTGGTCCTTCTCCCTGAAGTCCTCTCAGCCACTGGAGAGAAGACAGGGTGACTGGGCCAGCTTCATCATGCGGTGAGGGATCTGGGCCAACTGCCCAGCATCCCTGGGGTATCCAGGTGGCGACTGTAGTCTCATCCACTTTGACTTGATGGACATCCCCCAGTGTTTGCAAAGTAAGGCTGACATCCTCCTGTCCCAATGCGAGACCCTTTTCTGGGGTTGTGTCAATGGAGACCGAAGTCCCATCCACGGACTCCAGCTCAAGCTGCTGTTGTGAGGTGCCGATTGCATCCTCTTCCTGTAGCTCCTGTGGTGCTGATTGTTGTGGACAGAGGTCAACCACGCCATGCCCCGATGTCAGCTCTTCTGCGGGAGGCGTGCCGGCTGGTTCCTCCTCAGCAGAAAAGTCAATCAAATCCCCAGTCTCTGGAACTGGTGTCTGGGGATAGGGGTTCACCATCTCCTGTCCGTGGAACTCAGAAGATGTTACCAGTGCTGGGCAGAGTTCACTAATGTTTGGCCCTGTTGCTAGGTCTTCTGCTTGAGGCTTACCAGGTTGTTTTTCCTCAGCAGAGAAGTCTATCAAATCCCCAGTCTCTGGAATTTCCACTGCCGATTCTTGGGCATGCTGCCAAACATGGTTTAGCAGTTGCCTGTATGCCCTTTCCAGATGCAGTTCTTTCTTCAGCAGGTATTCTGGTTCAAGCTCTCAGACCCCTGTGAGACCAAACATAGCCTCTCTGCCTTCTCGCAACTCCTCCAGGGTAGGTTCTCCTTCACCGCCAAACACAAAATGATCTGTAAGGCTCTCCCACAGCAATCCAGGGCCACCAAAGTCATGTACCTCAGGAGAGCATTCTGTTGTCACCCCTAAATATTCCTGCTCTGTGTACCATTGCAGTGCCCGATATCTGTTGTCCAACTCTATCTCCTGCTGGACCAGCCTGTCCAACTCAGTCACCCATTACTCCTGGGGTCGCTCTCCCAAGAATGGCATCCGTAACTTCCGATGGTCCCTGGCCCTTTCCCCTGGGGTTGGATAGCACTTGCCTTTGTCCATACCAGCGACCCGGAGGGCTCCTCTCCAAAGCAGCTCCCAAATCCGCTGCCTGAGCTCCAGGTACTGATCCGTAGACACAGTCCTGGGGTATGTTGCAAGAACAGTCTGCAGCAGCCCTGGGAACTCTGATGCCAGGTCCATATCTCCACTGGGGTGACCGACGTCTCCTTTCCTGATCTTGAATACTGGTGGTGGTTTGGACGTGTTCACAGCTTGGAAGCACAATCCCACCGCTGCCACCAATGTAACGGAACCGGTCCCCGACTGCGCTAGGGTATTTTTGTTAGACTCCCGCTTCCCTGTCCGAACATTATCCACGGACACCACCGCTGACCATACAGGACGAAACAGCACCAGGCTTCTTAAGACAGGACGTAGACTGCTTTATTTTTAACACAAACACAAGATATATACCAGGGCGGGGATATACAACCAGTAACAAGAAACACATCAGCAGGCCGTCCCATCAGGGGGAAGGGCTGCCAGAAACAGCCCCCACCAAACCAAGACACACAATAGAACAATGGGATACACCACCCCATAAGCAATAATATTGTATAAAAAAAAATACTGATCACTTCCCCAAAGTAGTACAATGTTACTACAGTAACAATATATTACTTTGGTCATACTGTAATATGAAAAAAAAAATTTTTGAAGAAAAAAGAAAAAAAAAGTAATAAGAAAATTTAAAAAAATACAAAAATAAAAAAAAATTATACATTTTTTTTTGTACTGACACCAGTCAGTGTCCCTGATCACCGCCACACCAGTTATATGATGACACTGTACTGCAATGGGGACAGTATGTTAAAAAATAATTTCCAAAAAATTATGACAAAATTATTACAACTTCAAAAACTCACCATGCCTCTTATTAAATACCCCGGACTGTCTACTTTGCAAAAAGGGGTAATTTGAAGGATACCTGTGTTGTCCTGACATTTTTGGGCCTCAAGAAATTAGATTGTCCATCAGTACTTCAGGATTGATCAATATTCATATATATACCATAGTGTGTGAACTCTATAACTACAGACTAAATAATAAATACGGATTTGGGTTATTTTCACCAATGAAATGTAGCAGAATACATCTTGGCCTAAAATTATGAAGAACAATTATTTATTTGCAAACTTAAAGCGGAGCTCCACACAAAAGGGGAAGTTCCGCTTTAAGGACTGCTCCCCCGCTCCCCATTAAGGATTGGCACCTTTGGGGGGGTCGGGGGGAGTGGGTACCCAAATTTGACAGGTACCCACTCACACTTCCGGTCCAATCGCCTAGGTGATCGGAAAAGGAAGGTGTCCTCCCTCCTTCCCTTCCTGTAGTTTTTTGGAACACGTGACAGGTCCCAGAAGACTACAGGACCATTCATGAAGCACAGAGCTACTCTCGCATGCACAGTGGGTACCCGGCTGTGAAGCCGCAAGCTCTCACAGCCGGGTGCCCATGCTGAAGATTCCGGCCTCCTGAAAAATAAAGGATGGCCAGTGAAACGGGTTGCGGGGGACACACCACGGGACTGAGGGACAGGTAAGTGGCTGTTTTTTAAAAGTCAGAAGCTACAGTTTTTGTAGCTGCTGACATTTATTTTTGACAGGTGAGTGGAACTCTGCTTTAACAGAAAAAAGAAAGATATTGTTTTTTTTTTTCAAACCTTTCAGCCTTTTTTTGTTAATTTAGCACGGGATAAAACCCCCAGTGGTGATTAAATACCACCAAAAGAAAGTGCTAGTTGTGTGAACAAAATGATAAAAATGTAAAATAAAAATTTCATATGGGTACAGCTTTGCATGACCGCACAATTGTCATTCAAAGTGTGAGAGCGCTGAAACCTTAAAATTGGCCTGGGCAGGAAAGGGGTAAAAGTGTCCGGTATTGAAGTGGTTAACTTGGGATGCAGAATTTAGCAGGTGGTGCCGCCTGTTAAACTTACCTATTCAGTTCAATTGTAGCGCTTGTGCAGTGTTTACTACAAAATCCTTGAATTTGAAAAAAAAAAAAAAGCAGACGTTCAGTATCGCCTCCTGCACACCTGCCAACTACGGCTATACCACCTTCTGAAAAGTGATCCACCTTGGATCACTTTACAGAGGGAGATAAGCATTACTGCCAGCGTGAATGAAGCCTTAGTAACGAGATATGAAGAACTGTAGCACATCACCAATCGGAATTTATCTTTGTGAAGTTTAATGTAATCCAAGACTGCTAAGTCAAATTATACATTCAACCTAGATACATTTCTGTCACATTGTTACTATTGTACTTTTGGTAAATATGTAGTTCTTATGTTTATACAACTGTTCTCATGGTGCCTACAGATCACATCGTGGATTCACTGATGGCAGACGTAGTGTGACAAGATGTACAGGTGAGCCACTCTATAATTAAAATGTCTGCAGACACTGTGCTACAGGCATTTCATTGTCAAGTTTCTGGTCTGAATAAAAGGTGTGCCTCTATTCATGCTTTAATTCCATGAAAACGTGTGCTTCTCTATGTGGTTTTTAGTTATGTGCAGAATTTGTACAAGCTCAAGTTTAGCTATTTAATAAATCCACCTGTAACATTTGTTATGCATTTTTCATATTGATTTAACTACACAAGAATTACAGGCAAAATTAATTATTTAGCAATGAGAATCAATAAACATAGCTCTGTATGTGTGTTTGCATTTTGTCTTTGGTTGCACTGTTGGGAAAATAACTGATCGATAGAACATTATTACTGTAACTTCAGTATAATTATGTATCTTAATTTTTTGGATTTTGTTTGAGGTACAAAATGGAACCTTGCAATATTAAATTATTAAATGGCCAGTATACTTAAAAATGAGTCTGGGATTAAAAATCCCATTTCAGTCTTTGCAGATGACACCAAGCTGTGCAGTGGAATAACGTCCTTACAGAATGTCTCCAATTTACAAGCCGACCTCAATGCACTGTTTAATTGGGCAACTATGTGGCAAATGAGGTTTAATGTTGATAAATGTAAGGTTATGCACTTGGGGGCTAAGAATATGCATGCATCATACATACTAGGGGGGGGTACAACTGGGGGGGATCAATGGTGGAGAAGGATCTGGGAGTTCTGGTAGATCACAAGCTTAATAACGGGATGCAATGCCAAGCTGCGGTTTCTAAAGCAAGCAAAATCCTCTCTTGTATTAAAAGAGGTATAGACTCCAGAGAGAGAGATATCATATTACCCCGGTACAAATCATTAGTAAGACCTCATCTGGAATATGCAGTTCAGTTTTGGGCACCAATTCACAAGAAGAACATTGGGGAACTGGAGAAAGTACAGAGAAGGGCAACCAAACTGATAAGAGGCATAGAGGAGCTTAGCTATGAGGAAAGATTAGAGGAACTGAATGTATTCTCTCTTGAGAAGAGGAGATTAAGGGGGGATACGATCAACTTGTATAAATACATCAGTGGTTCATATAGTGAACTCGGTGTAGAGCTATTCACCCTGAGGTCATCACAGAGGACAAGGGGGCACTCTTTACGTCTGGAGGAAAAGAAATGTAATCTCCAAACACGGAAAGGCTTCTTCACAGTGAGAGCTGTTCTGGCCAGCTCCGTGGATTACTTTAAAAAAGGCCTGGATTATTTCTTGGATACACAGAATATAACTGGATACTAACATTTAGGGGTAAAGTTGATCCAAGGAATATCCGACTGCCTCTCGGGGGATCAGGAAGGAATTTTATTCCCCTGCAGGAGCAAACTGGATCATGCTTTGCTGGGTTTTTTGCCTTCCTCTGGATCAACTGTGGGTATAGGATTATAACTTTTGTTTTGTTTTTTAATGGTTGAACTAGATGGACTTTTGTCTTTTTTCAACCAGACTAACTATGTAACTATGATCTGGTATAGATGGAGCCAGATAGGCTCTTCCATCCCATGGCTTCTTGTATGTATTAAAGCGGAACTTAACCCACCAGTTTAACATCTTCTCAAAACAGTTACATTCAAGACATGTCTGGAATTATAACTGCTATGGTTACTAGTGTACTCATGTTAGCTCTCAATCAAATGTCTTGTGTCATAGCTAATCACATTGTGCAGCACCATAGCAACTGCAGATCAAACAGAGGCTGAGATGGCAGCTTCCTTGGCTGTCAACAATGGGAGGGTTTAGTTCCGCTCCAACAGTGAGATCTCCCTGCAAATATCCTTACTTCCACTTGGAAGTTTTGGGTGTTCCCATCCACCATTGTACATACCAGCACCTTTTGCAGCTTTCCCACAATATAAAATAACTAACAGGAAGATTGAGAGCCCTTCCAATAGGTCACAGAGGGTGTGAAGACCTGGCAAAGTAGGGTGGACGTCTTACCTGAGAGTAAGGATGAGCTTGGCATGTTCAGATCTTAGGCTGAACCCACCTGAGCAAGCCTTCAGGAAGCTGCCACAGTACTGTGCCAATCATATTTGGTTGAGGCCTTTCCTGCCCTGCAGACGCACTTACAGTTGTGTCCAAAATTATTCAACCCCCACTGAAATTGAGTGTTTTGGCCAGTTTGACATTGCTTTTGATCATTCAGTCATCTTGCTTACATTTACATTAAAGAGGCACTTGTAGGTCAGACAAATATAACATAACAGTTATAATGAAATAACCACAAATGTCTTTTCTGTGCTCACAGCATTATCAGTTTTATTCAACCCCCAAGTGACATTCAATCTTAGTACTTAGTACAGCATCCTTTTACAGTTATAACAGCTTTTAAACGTGAAGCATAGCTTGACACAAGTGTCTTGCAGCGATCTACGGGTATCTTCGCCCATTCTTCATGGGCAAAGGCCTCCAGTTCAGTCACATTCTTAGGCTTGCGCACTGCAACTGCTTTCTTTAAGTCCCACCAGAGGTTCTCAATCGGATTTAAGTCTGGTGACTGCGATGGCCACTCCAAAATGTTCCAGCCTTTCCTCTGCAACCATGCTCTAGTGGACTTGGAGGTATGCTTGGGATCATTGTCCTGTTGAAAGGTCCAACGTCTCCCAAGCCTCAGGTGTGTGACGGACTGCATCACGTTTCCATCCAATATCTCCTGGTACTGAAGAGAATTCATGGTACCTTGCACACGCTGAAGCTTCCCTGTACCTGCAGAAGCAAAACAGCCCCAAAGCATGATTGACCCTCCACCATGCTTCACAGTAGGCAAGGTGTTCTTTTCATCATAGGCCTTGTTCTTCCTCCTCCAAACATAGCGTTGATCCATGGGCCCAAACAGTTCTAATTTTGTTTCATCAGTCCACAGAACACTATCCCACAACTTTTGTGGTTTGTCCACATGGCTTTTGGCATACTGCAGTCGACTCTTCTTATTCTTTGGAGACAGCAAGGGGGTACGCCTGGGAGTTCTGGCACGGAGGCCTTCATTACGCAGTGTGCGTCTTATTGTCTGGGCTGAAACTTCTGTACCCACATCTGACAAATCTTTTCTCAGTTCCTCAGCAGTCACACGGGGACTTCTCTCCACTCTACGCTTCAGGTAGCGCACAGCAGTCGAAGTCAGCATCTTCTTTCTGCCACGACCAGGTAGCGTTTCAACAGTGCCCTTTGCCTTGAATTTGCGAATGATGCTTCCTAAGGTGTCTCTTGGTATGTTTAACATCTTTAACATCTTTGCAATCTTCTTATAGCCATTGCCCTTCCTGTGAAGAGAAATCACCTCTTCTCTTGTCTTCCTGGACCATTCTCTTGCCTTCACCATGTTTGTAACCACACCAGTAAATGTCTAGAAGGAGCTGAGTATCACAGTCATTTTAAAGCTGCCTAATTGGTGCTTATTATGCTTGATTGCTGCTCGGTGACATCCACAGGTGTTTTCAATACCTGATGGAAAGCACCTGTATGAACCTCTGTTCTTCAGAGTGGTAGTCTTTAAGGGGTTGAATAATTGTGGCAATGAAGAAACCACATAAGAACCATTTACTACTGTATTACATAAACAATTGATGTCATTTTAGTTGCATTTGGGTAGTTACAACGTCCTTGTAGGATTTGATTCTGAATACAATTCCAAATGTACACTATAGTCCCTAAACCCCTTTACAGCATTGGGGGTTGAATAATTTTGGACACAACTGTAAACACACCCCTTGTATGTGTGTGTGGACGGTGAATGCCTTGATTTTTTGTGATTGGGCTGTTATGCGGGCTTACTCATGTGGGTTCAGACTAAGTTCCAAACACACCTAAGCTCATCCCTATGTAAGAGTTGCAAGAAGCTGTCAGATGTTCCAGGAACTACCAAAAAATGACCTATCAGTTTTGGTTGGACTGATCCTTTAATAAATAAATAAATAATAAATAAATAATAAATAATAAATAAATGGTTGTAAACTGGCCTATAATATGTGTTCTCTTTTCCTATACTTCAGTAACCAACATAAAGTTATATAATACTTTCAAATGTATGACAGTTGTAATCAGATCAATCTGGGGTAGTGTATGGCTATGAAGTTTTTTATTGCTATACCAGACATAGGTTAGAATTGAATGGAAATAGTTATGGTCATAAGGTGATTTACAAGGTATTTACATTGAATGCGATTCTTACTCATTTCTGTCCTGCAATACCTAAGTAAGATGAGAGCCAGTTATGAGTATTGAGTGAGTTATGTGTAAAGACTAGAATGGTTACCCACTTTCACATGTGTATTTGTGTAGGTAACAGGTCCAGGGGTTACTGTCTGTGATTTCAGCTGACCATGGAGTGATCCACCTTGCGGAAAACAGAATGAGACAATCACTGTGCTGTTCCACCTACATATCGCTGCTTGTTCTATGGGGTTGTGGTAAGTGTCATGCTTCTAATATCACTCATATGCAGGGGTGGACTGACCATTTGGAAACTCGGGCACTGCCCGAGGGCCTGGGGTCAGTAGGGGGGCTCCATGAGATGCCCCTGGTACCTTTTTTCATAGGCTTTTTTGAGTTTGGGCAAGGACACAGGGGCCCCATGATCTCCTATTGCCCGGGGGCCCCATGCGTTGTCAGTCCGCCCCTGCTCATATGTATTAATGCTTCCTAACGGTTGTATAGATCATATTCTGACCTTCAGAAGAAAATAAAAGAAGAATAGATTACTAAAGTCCAAACCCAACTGACTTGTGGGCAAATTGCATGCAAATTTATATTAGGGATATTACGACACAAGGTCCGTTATGAAGATTATTTCATGGACACTTTCTGTTGCATATACAGTATTTTTGCTGAGTATGTTTTTTATTCTGAAGTCCAGGTTGGTCCACGACTCTTCCCCAGGTGCCACTTGTTACCACTAATACATATGTCAAAAGATATGCTGGGTAGGTGCGGCAGTAGCACACAGAGTCTCGGATTGCTGAACTTTTAAAACTGTACAACAGTCCGACCGGGAGAGTCACCCAACAAAAGTATGAGTGGAGATTTAACAGTGAGTAGCACTTGTCGAGGAAAACGTAATGCAGCCTGGCTCGTCCAAACCAATAGGGAGCTTGCCGAAATTGCAGACGTGGGCCCTGTGCTTTCTCTGCTCCTCTGGAATCTCTACCTGATACTAGTGCTGTCCATGACAGATGGGTACCCTGTCCCTACACTAGCCACTTGCAAAATGCTCACCAAAACCAGGGGCAGGGACTTAAAAAGACTTGTGTGACCCAAGATGGCCACCAGCATCACCAGTATAGGTGAGTATAGGCGAGTAAAGGTGTGCAAGCGTATAGACAAGCGTATATAGCTGTGTAAAATTCTTTTTCATTGCCAGTATTGTAATATACTCACTTATACTCAATTATACTCATATAAACATTATAGATAAGTAAACATGTGAGTAAATTACTGCACTCCAATGAAAAATGTTCTATTTTTGTATTACTGCTCTGTACTCAATGCTGTATTACTAATCTTTACTCAGCTGTGTGAAATGTCCCATAGAAAACCTTTTTTCTTAAACGTAGAATTTTCTGATGTACCTTGTTCTATTTCATAAATTCTTCTGAACCAAGGACTGCTATGTGTCTTTATCTATTTTTAATAAGTTCATTTGTCATAAGTTGTTCTGCCTTCTTTAACCATGTTATATTTTTTTTCCCTCATTTTAGCTTTCAGTAATCTTGGCTATCTCTTGCTTAAACAAACCCACCACATAGCCTTTAGCAAATCTTCAATCCAAGTCGAATTTAATATCACAGAAAATTCCAGTATACCAACAAATGCTATGGTAACTTTGCTGGGTGTTAACAACCAGATAGTTACAATTAAAGGACTTCCTGCAAACACATCACAAGGTATTTTGGAATTTGAGTGCATCTATTTCACATCGGCTGGTCAATATCAGTTTCAGATGAGCCTTGAGAGAAATAAGGACAGTGCTGTTCACATTACCAGCGGCTTCTTGAATGTATCTTGGCCAGTGTTTCACATTGATCTGAACAGAACCTCAAAAGATATGCAGAGATCCTTCCAGGTTGGGGTCTTCACTAATGAGCAGCTTTGCTCAGGGTTTTCTGGTCAGGAGCCCAAGATTTTGCTAGAAGTTGAGCACACTCAGAGTTTCCAAGGACTGGCAGAATCAAGCACTGATCAGTTCATGTTGTATAAAACGTACAAGGAGGTCCTTTTGTCCACATCACAGTGGGTAGAATTTGAATGTGCATCTGTTCACCCAGAAGCCTACATCACAGTGTCTCTGAAACCAATGGACTCTGAGTCAGTGATTGCCTACATTGGACCCATTGATCTTGTAAAGACCTTTAAATATAAGCTAATCACTGTGACAGAAAAAAAATGTGATTCCTCAATGGCAGTCTATGTTATAGCGCCTCCATGTAATTACGTTGAAGGCAAAATGATTGTATACAAGGAGTCTCCTAGAAGCCCGGGAGAAGTTGTCACAACGTTAGCTGAAAATACTCTGCAAAAAGGGGAGCGGAACTCTCTGTTCAACTGTACATTGTTTGAGATTGGCAAAAATAAGTATTGCTTTGAGTTCTTGGAGTCTTCAAGCAGCAGTCCCAACTTCTCATTTCCAAGAGCCAAACAGTGTGTGGAGATTCGGAGAGAAATTGGTGCGTATGTGGACTGTTTAGATTTCTTCCAACCAACACTCTTGTTTTATTGTGTGAAGGCCATGTCATGTGAAGAGAATGATTATATACTAATATACTTTAATAAGAGTTAAGGGTCTATCTGTATATGGACATTTCTTCTCAGCAGCAGCCCAATCTATAAAGCATTGGCCAAAACAATGGACAGCATTATCTTCTCATAAAAAACATAAACCCAGATATTACAGCGCTGAGCGAACTATTGGCGCTTTATTAATACTGTATAATAATAATAATAATATTACAGCAAAACACTATGATCTAAAGTTGTCTTCAAACATATTATTCCCACATATTATACCTAAATAATTAGTAGGAATTAGGTCTGTCAGACTTGGGCTGGATAATGTTCATTAAGATCTTTAAGAACCTCTTAGGTCCCCTTTTAGTCATCTGCAGATCCTTTGAGCTACAAGATCATAAGCTAAACGATCACAAAATTACATTTTAATTGACTAAAACAGAACCCCTTTACCATGCCAACTCTGATAGTTTTATTATTTGTACCACAGTTTTATGGTTAAAATGGAAGTAAAGGCTATATAGAAGCATGCTTAAAGTGGTACTAAACCCAGGACCCTGCATTCCCTATATCTGGTCTCCCACAGTACAATTATTTTATGAAATATAAACTGCTAAATACCTTTTCTCATCAGCAGTTAGAGCAATCTTGTGACTTCAGCAGAGCACTGGTTAAAGCTGTCTGGACAGTGCTGATTGGCCCTGTGCTGATCCCCACACTCTCCCACGAAAAAAAAAAACCCTCTCTAGCAATACACACCAAACTGAGCATGTGCAAGTGACTATGGATTCAGTCTGTATAAGGTGGTCATTTCAACAAGAGAAGGGGCAGAAAAGAAAGGATCAAACAGCCTTTTTACACAATGCAGAGGATTAACCCCTTAGGTTCCACAGTGAGTATAACAAGCATGCTTTACTGCATATACACACTGATTTTACTGGTTGTGGATTTAGTAACACTTTAAAACTACTGCTTTTCCCTCCTCCTACCTAAGCTGTATAGTGCTGATAAAAACAAATGTGTGTGTAACTGTAAATACTTTATTTCAATCCAAAATAAACAAATGTGATGCTACAACCTAAATTGTTGAAGTGGCTACTGGATAAATAAATACCCATGCCTGGACCAGAGTAACACACGCCATCAGAAAATGCATAAGATAGCATATGCATAAAATGCATATATTCTTTGTTGCAGATCCATCATAACAAGGGGGAATCCAATATACAGCAAAGATTGATGCGTTTCAGACTATTACTGGGCCTTAGTCATAACAAATTGTGTGCACAAACAGCTGTCCGGATGCAGAACCAGTTTATTCCACTCTTTTCACCTAGCAAAGTCTTATATCAAATATGCGCATCGTCAGCAAATCAGTCTTCTACCTTTCAAAATAACTTCAGTTATGAAATGCAAATAAATTACATTTATTGCATCTAGAGAACTGTATGTAGGTCAGTTGATTTAAAAGAAAACATCATCTTTAATGAAATTGTCCTTTAATATATCCAACCTGTTCCAATACTTACATTTACCATTCCAACAATCTCTCCTCTGACATGGTCCTGGCTAGCTGCTCTTCATATTGTACATATGTTCCGTGGTCCCATATATTCCAATCGGAGAGCTTTACTCCGCTAAACCTGACCTGGGTCAAGTTAAAGGAAAGATTGGAGAAAAACGAAAGTATTGGACCAGGCTGGCTGTACTTAGGGGATTAATAGGTTTTATGAAACACTGCTTCACTAATGAAGTTGTTCTTTAAAGAAAATCTTTGCAACTTTTTTCTTTTAGAGACGTGGAGTCTGTGGCAGCCGTGGAGTTCCTGTAGCACCACCTGTGGGGATGGTCACAGAGAACGGTACAGAACCTGCTTTTCGTCACCATCTGTAAAGCCTTCTTGTAGTGGAACAGCAAAAGAAACATCTCTCTGTTCTCTAGAGGACTGTTCAAGTGAGTATCAATTTTTATGACAAGTAAGCCATGTTCACACCTGTGGTATTTTATGTGCACTTCATTGTATAGAAGCTGCAATAAATCTTTAATGTTCTGGAAATAGTGGCACCTGAGCCATTTTCCTGAAAGTGGAGAAGGCCACTTGTCCTGCACAGTACTGGAGGTTGGCCAACAGGTTTGCAGATAAATGAGTTTGGTTTGTGAGGATGTAGAATAATTCATATTCTGTGTCTGCAAACCCTGGGGACTTGTTTTAAAGAAAGGAATCATTATTCTATTTATGAGCTCAAGGAGATCTTGCATGTTCATGAACAAATAAAAACTTTTCGTTGCTTAATATTAAACCTAATTCATCCAGGACAACACATGAGCACAAATAAGTGCCAACAAAACTTTGATGTTTCCTTCAGAAACTATAAAATATAAAATTTTCATACAAAGTGTCATTTGTTTATAAAGTTGAGGGATTCAATTTCCTATCCAAAAGTGAAATGTTCATCTGATCCAAAGGTAAAAATTTTAGCTGAAGGTGGAGCCTAGTGGGTTGCATCATACCCTGACTACACCATATATTTTTGTATGCTCCAACAGTGAGCCCTACTTGCCATGTTTCTGACTCTTTGGGGTTTATTTACTAAAGCTGGAGAGTCCAAAATCAGACTCCCTTCTGCATAGAAACCAATCAGCTTCTAACCTCAGCTTGTTCAATGAAGCTTTGGCAATGAAACCTGGAAGCTGATTGGTTTCTATGCAGAAGGGAGTCTGATTTTGGACGCTCCAGCTTTAGTAAATAAACCCCTTTCTGTCCACCTAAAAGTATTGGCTGTTCTGTTTTTGCCCAACTGTTCCAGCACCTCTCCTGCTACAATCTCCATTAACATATAGCAATATTAATATCTAGCATGGATGGTAAGAATCCTTCATAATGGCATCACCAGGTGTAGAGAACCAGGAACTCAACACATAGCTCTCATCAACAGTCCCCAGAGACATAAACATTCGGTCAGCTTTTTCCAAAAGTTACAATTACAGTTCTATGTGTAAGGGCCCAGTAACAATTCTCAGTATGTGTTACTGACTCTTGATTCTCTCTGAAGCAAACTTTTTACCATTGAGGAACCCTGGAAATCAATTTTAGGTCTTGTAGAACCCCTGCTCAAACCAATTCACTGGGGTTCAGTAGGAAAAATGGCCCTTACATTGATGGTTATTAGGAAGAATGGCCCCTTACAGTAGTGGTCACAATACCACCCTTTCAGACTACAAAATAGATTTATGGTGTCATGCAGCTGCCTCTGCTAAGTGGCATTGGCTTTAGAAATATACAGACACCATTAAATAGGAAGTCAATCAGCAACAGCTCAAGGAACCCCTAGCAACCTCCGGAGGAACCCTGGTTGAAAAAGGCTGCTCAAAAATATAGATACAGTTTTTTCCAGAATAGAGAAACTGGGATAGAACCTTTTCAAAAGGCTGATTCACACCACAGCACACAGAGTATTCATATCTATGAACTATGGTGTATTATAGCACAGGTGCATATGTTTATTCTGTATATAATGTATGTATTGTTATGCCCTATATAGAATAAATGACAACACATCACTGCACTTATGTACACTTATGTGTTACCAGCACAGCTTCCAGAGATCCGTTGCTTGTACATGCTAATATGAAGATCATCACATTCAGCAAACATATTCAAAGCACTTAAATAAATAATATTCTTTCATTTTTTTTTATATTTCAATATTTGTATTGAAAAAAAACTGTAGAAAGAACATACAGAAAAATAGGAAACATAGCCCACCTACATGGTGAGTTGTGGTGAACAAACAGATTCATAGAGTATATAGGCACATAAGAATACATCAACCAATGATGTTGTAAACAAGAGAAAACAGCCCCAGTAGGGTAGCACATATTCCATTGGTCAGTAAACCTGGGCAGTTTCAGATAGTCACCTGACAAGCTAACGAGACCAAAAAAATTGAACAGAAAAGTCAAAGAAGAGAGTAAAAAATACAACAGACAAAAACAAAAGAGGAGCAATAAAGAAGGAGAAAGGAAAGAAAAGAGAGAAGAGAAGAAGAGAAGAGGGCCAGCCATAAGTCCATTAGATAATAGAGATATACCTAATCCATGGTTCCCATGTAACCTCAAATTTAGAAGTATTATTATTAACAATACTCGTAAGTTTATCATTTATCATAATCCAATTAAGTTTCTGTTTGACCGAGTCTAGCGGAATGGATGACTGTCTCCAGCATCTAGCTAATCTAGTAATTCATGCTGCCAACAGAAGATAAAGGATTAATTTAACTGATTTCTTGGGAATATCAGTTGTCAACAAATGAAATAAGGCTACTCCGGTAATTTACAAATATGAATTCCCATGACCGAATAAATGAAGTTAAATATTTGGATCCAAAATCTATGAACCTCCGGACATGTCTACCATCTGTGGAGCATAGTGCCCTCTTGTCCGCAGTGCTGAAAGCAATTAGGGGACACAGATGGGGACATTTTAGCAAGACGTGTAGGAACTAGGTACCAGTGAAGAAGTGTTTTATAATTGGATTCGATAAGAGTAGTATTAATTGAAATTTTAAGAAACTTTCCCACTGAATCATATAGGATAGCTTAGTAAGTGGATCGACAAGAGAAGGATAAATAATGGATAATCAACCTTTCATCATCCCAGTGGCCCCACAGGAGATCTCTAGAGGTGTGAGTGCACAGAGTTCTACAAGTAATTTGAGTTTACTGGTGATAAAAGATATAATTTGATGGCAGTGGAACATTTCACTGGAGGGCATCTGGCAATTTGTCCAAAAGTATTGGAGAGAACGAGGACGAAGTCCATCTAAATAGTCCCCGATATGCAAAAACCCTTATTGATCCACCACTGAAACACAGATGGTGATAGGCCAGGAATAAACTCAGGGCTACAAAAGACTGGAGCTAAAGGGGTATGGAGAGAATAGAGAGATTTGCGGGCCCGCCATATATACCAGAACGTTAAGGAATAGGATAACTTAGGACACAGGATAGGAGGATGCAACCGACTAGCAAGCCACATGAGGGAACGAATAGCATAGGGACGGCAAGATAAGGCCTCAATGCCAACCCACTGGGGAACATAAACCCTAGCAGTAGTACAAGAGAGTTGTGCTATCTCAGCCGCCTGAAAATAAATCAGAAGATTAGGAAGTCCCAAACCGCCATGCTTTTTTAGGGAAAATAAAGTTGACTTACTAACCCAAGGACATTTCCTTTCCATATAAATCTAGAGACTGCTGCTTGTAAAATTAAGAGTTCCCTTTTGGGTACCATGAACTGCAAAGTCCGAAAGTAATATAATAGTCTCGGCAAAAACAATATTTGTTTTAGATTTAAAATAGTTCAGCTTGGTGCAAATAATGTTATCAGTATGTTAATGTCCTAAATATTTTTTCTAACATAGTTTGTAACTATATTCAGTATGTACATGGGAGAAGGCACATTTGTTTATTATATGCACAGTCTCGGCTTCTCAAAGCTTAGGCGTACACTAGTAGGCCTAAAGCCGAACATACACTAGCAGATTTTCAACAAACATTCGGATGAACCTTCCTAATACAATCAATGACTTTTGAATGTTGTTATAAAGTATTTCAAAATATCATTTGCTTTTAAAATTTGATTTTAGAATGAATGGGCTTTCTTGAATGAAAACCATATACACTTGTTAGAAAATTGTTTCTACAAGAAACAATTGCATACTGACCGTGATACTTTTTTTTATTTGCACTAACATACAATTTTCAGGACACAATTTCGGGGTATGTCCCCTTATTCAAGGTCCAAGCAGTAGATGGAAGATTTCTACAAGAAAAATTCTCCATTCTGCTCCTTTGAATTTTCTCCTCATTGTGGTCAAAAACAATGGCAATTTGACCCCACTAACCATTAGAAAATTGAACAAATGTTCTTAAAATGAAATATTTCGACCACAATTCTACTGGTGTATGGCCATCTTTACTTTGCACAACACAAACCTACAGACCTACAGGTCAGCTGACCAATTGGAAACAGAGCACAAACTGTGTCCCTAATTTGTCACTGTTTCATGGGAATGCACCACTTAAAATCTTGATGTTGAATAACTATTTATTCAGTGCAACCTCATCCTTTATATTTTACACAAAAAAGGTAATATATTGTATTTACTGTATGTGCACTAAAATTAACTTTAGTGTATTTTTTTCTGAAAATACTGTTGCACTATGTAACATAAAAATTGCAAAAACGAAAGAATAGCTTTGGCTGGAAATGGGTTAAAGAGATACAGCACTGCAAAATGAAATTTTTTATTTTTAATTTTACTCTGACATAGCCTTTAATGATAAACATTGCAATAATAACTATAAAATGAACTCCTCAAAAACACTCTACATTTATGCAGTTCTCTTGAAGTCCTCTAAAGCTAAACTTTTAGTTTTGCATAGAGTTAAAGGTAGGTAACATCCTTGCCACTTTGTTTTCTTTTTGCTGTGTCCAGTAGGGGAAATTTCCCAGAGCTAGAACAGGAAATCAGAGGAAATCTCTCGAAAATGATCAGGCATCCCCAGTTGAAGATTTTTCTTTTTTTCCTCTTCCAGTGACCACTGTAAAACTGGATTTTTTCTCAATTTTGTGTACCACTGTCAATGGTTACAAGACAAATAGGGGTTGATTTACTAAAACTGGAGAGAGCAAAATCTGGTGCAGCTGTGCATGGTAGCCAATCAGCTTCTAACTTCAGCTTGTTCAATTAAGCTTTGACAATAAAACATGAAAGCTGCACTCTCCAGTTTTAGGAAATCAACCCCATAGGGTAAATTTACCCACTGGGGACCTGACAAGGATATTAGCTTTAACCTACTCTATGAAGGACTAATACACGTTTTGCTTTGGCTATTATACCTTAATTTAGAGATCTCCAAACTTTTTATTACGAGTGCCACATTTTGTATTTTACAAATACTCATGGGCCAAAAATTTTTTTTAATGAACTAATCAAATTTATAAGAAATAATGTTTTGCTTGGATATTTTTTTGCTTTTTTTCATCAGCATGATTTAGAAAAGAGAAAACATATCAGTAAACAAAGCAAAGAAATTCAAATCAACTTGAGTCCCCACTTACATCAGCATCCCCATTAGAGTGACCCCTTACATCAGAGTTTTCCTTTGCCTAATGATCCCCATCAGAGTCCCCCCTGACATCATGGTCCCCATCAGAGCCCCCCTTACATCACGGTCCACCTTAAATTTTTAACGCAGGAACGTGTACGTTTGGATTGTACACTTACAGGTCACAGTTTGGAGACCTCTGCTTTACAGCACCCTTCAGTTCCATTCCAGGAATGAGGCAGAGCTGGCCACATCAAGCTTTTAGGAAACATAGAACCAAAAGCCAACACATATTTATTTCATATAAAACATTGTTGTCTTATGATATATATATATATATATATATATATTTATGTATAATGTGTGTGTTCAAGGCATTGTGGTTGTATTGTATGTAACCTTTACATAATTTGTACTCCATGTACAGGGTTACAGTTTTTTCTAACATTCTTTGCATAACACACGTCAGTATCCCTTTCCATCCCAGTGACTTGTCTTTTCTCATTTTCTCAACCACTAAATTTTTATAGTGCCTTTAGGTAAAAAGCTGACATATAGAATAGTTAAGGTAATCATTAGAAATGAGTGTTCCTTGTGCATTCATTTGGATCCACACCTGCAAAAGATATCATTACCGAGGCCTGGAAGCAGGGGGATGTAGTTACCACTCAGTGGGGTCTACATGTATACTGCAGTAAAAATTAGCAGCAACCATTCATACACTAGATATGTAACTGGTCAAATATCTTTAGTCAACCCAGGACAAAATGAAGACATTCTGCTTTATCAGTTTTTTTTTTATTGTAAATAAGGCCCAGAATATTAAAACGGAATTAAACTCTGATTTTTTTTTTTTTTTTAAATGGTTGTAAACCTCAGGCATGAAATATGACCAAAGCATATCCCTCTATAGTCTGTGATAAGTAACATTTCTGTCTGCTGCCTTGTTTCTCCGCTATAAGCATGAGTCACTTCTGATGAATATTCCTGAAACTAACAAAAAAAAGGTGAAGGGCAGGGCACAGCCTGTGATTGACCGCCTTGGCTCTGTTCCTGTGTGATGTGTGAAGGGGGGTGTGTCCCTCCTCTCCAATCAGCTTTCAGAGCTCTCCTCACTGATGTAACTTCAGCCCTCCACTCCCTGCTTTTCAGAGCTAAGAGATCCTGTGCAAATTCTGCAGTTTGAATGGATGTAGGGGAAAGAAGCTATAGATAAACAGGTACAACATTTGGATTTGTTTCATCTATGTGTATTACCTGATGCCAGTCACTTTAATAGGTATATGAGGGTTTACAACCACTTTAATAAATGGGCCCCAAGAAGAATTATGCCATAATGTGCTAGTATGCACATCACATTATGACAGCCTTACCTATCAAATAATGCCCTCCAGCTCTTCCCACTGGCCAAAGGTGCTGCCATTTTCTCACAGTTTTCCTTCTGGGTTCTGTCTGTTTGGCTGCTTGAATGGCTGGGCCCAGAAGATATCACTTTCATGCACAGAGGAATCACATAATCACAGCACAGAACAGTGCTATAAATGTAAGCTGAGCTGCAAATGCATGGCTCACTGTGCATGACAGCTGATTATGACAGAGGAGACCAATCGGGTTTTTTCTGTCATAAAAATCTCTTTTTTAAATTGAGAATTTAATTCCGCTTTAAGGTGGTTCTAAAGGAAAGACATTTTTTATCTTAATGCATTCCCTGCAATAATGTTAAAAATGTCCCAGTAGTTGTGTTGCTCCCTCAGCTGCTTATATACTTACCTGAGAACCTCTCTCGATCCAGCACTGGTTTCTATTCCTCTTCTCACAGGACACAGAGGCAGCAGCGGGAACCATTGGCTCCTGTTGCTGTCAATCAAATCCTGTGAGCAGTGAGTGGGGGCAGGGCTGAGCCACGTTGTGTATGACTATGGACAAGTGAGTTGCTGTGGGGGGGCACAGAGAATAGGAGGAGCCGTGAGCATCCAAGGGGGACTCCAGAAGAGGAGGTTCAGGGCCGCTCTATGCAATACCAATGTACAGACAGGTAAGTATAACATGTTTATTATTTTAATTTAAAAAATTATCCTTTACAGTTGTTTTAAGAGTATATATTTGAAAACCTAATGTTGGATAAGAACAAAGAGCAGATTGAAACAATACATAAACATACCTTCCAACTTTCTGAGATGGGAAAGAGGAACACCTATTAGAAAAAAAGTATGTAGACGAAGAACACATCACTGCCAAACCCCAGTTATATGGAGAATTAATAATTAATACACAAAAATGATTGGTTAAAACCACTTGCCCTCCAGAAGATTTACCCCCGCCTTCATGACAAGGTCATTTTTTGTGTGTACACTTGCAACTCTACTACTTGTCATATGCTGGGTTCAGCTATTCCCATTTTTATTTTGCCTTGTTGGATTTGGTGCAGATACACACTGCAGGTCTCCAGTTGCCATTGAGCTAGTCTGGGCTTCTGGACTGTTCCTACACCTTTAAGGAGGAAGGGGCTCCCTCCAAGCCTTACTTGCTTTCAATTTATTCATTGCTCTGCATGTTCCAAGTTTGGAGTTCTGTTAGACTAGACTTAAAGACCTTGGCATGGCAGTATGGCTTCACATAAAGTATGTAACAAAAATGTTTTTAAACACAAATTGTTAAAACAGTTGTTTTGTGTTGACTGGTTGTGTGACGAGGTACTCATTTCTGTCTGTGACCCATTTGGGGAGATTATCCCTTACTTCCCTGTGATACTTGTTCCAGGGGGGTACTGGGGATACAGTAGTCACCTGGAAAGAAAAGCCCAAGTAGTAATGAAAATCTGTCAGTAGTTCTAATCCTTCCCCACTCTATCCAAAACATGGGAAAAAATCCTTTGGATTTCACCGTTGACTCTCCTACTGTTTATCCATGAAGCAAACCTGAAACTTTTTGCTCTGTCATGTATATGAATATTGGTTCTTAGATTTTATTACTTCCAATTGAAATATAAAATTGGCGTGCCAAGTCACTTTTTATATCATATGTGTTGTCTTTTATAGCTGTGAAGCCCTCAAGCAAATCTACCACAAATGATAAGGATGTTCCTATTAAGAGTAACACAGTGACTATCACTGGAATTTCTCTCTGTCTCTTCATCATTTTTGTTACGGTAGTGATTACTGTATGGAGAAAATTTGGCAAAGGATGTAAGTGCCGTCCAACAACCAGGCATAGCTCTGTTCATTCAGTGAATTGTTGGAAAAACTCAGATGAGGAGAATATCTACCAAATGAGAGAAAGCTTCTCTGATGCAGGGGAAGGTCAGATGGAAGGTATGGAAGATGGAGTCCACATACCTTTAAATTACAGACAAAACAACTGTGATACCCAAGAGGTGGCAGAAACTGAAAATGACTGTGCCCAGGCAAACAGCCAGAAGATAATTCCACCCATTTTTAGTTACCGTCTTGCTCAACAGCAGCTAAAAGAGATGAAACAAAGGGGTCTGACAGAAACCACAAAAGTATATCATGTCTCTCAGAGCCCAATGGCAGATACTGCTCTAGACATCTCTATGGCTCCACCACTGGTCAATGACAACTCAGAGGAGATGGCAACAAATAAGTTCAGGATACAGTCTCCATTTTTAGAGACAAAAAATAGCCATAGCAGAAATGCTGGTGAAAGGACTTACCCAAAGTTTCCACAGACACCTGGATACAGCCCAAATCAAACACTGCCTAAAGCATCCCACCTTAAGAACACAGATTCTAAAGTAAAGTATGACAGAGGCTATCAAAAAAATAATTTTCGAAGAACATTAAGTTTTCATGAAACTAAACACATTAAACCCTACAGGGAAAGAAGTCTAACATCCCTTTCACCAAGACAGCCAATGATTTACAACTCAAGAACCCGTATGTGGGAGAATTCTGCAGTAGATAGGTCAAATAAAAAACCAACGGGGCTGGAAAGAAGTCCAGAACACCTCACACGGGGTGTCTCTCTTCCTCCAGAGGCAACTGGACACGTGCCCAGAAGTCAATATGCTCGAGCAGGGGAGAAACCTGACCTAATCTGTAGCAGGCATACTACTGGCAGGCAGTCTAAAATGGAGAGACCAGATCAGCACCGACTACGGAAAGGACCTTCACCAGCTGAGAAGTCTTGGAACAGGACCAAAAATGTCTCACCTTCTTCTAAAGATATCTACCACAGGAAGAGCCCGCAGAGTCCTGTTCATTTCCGAAGGGAAAAGTGCCAAAGCTTTCCTTGGGGAACTGATTATTCTTTCTATGACAACTCCACATTTGGGCTCACAGAGGCTGAACAGCAAATGCTTGACTTACCTGGGTATTTTGCTTCAAATGAAGAAGATGAGACAAGTACATTAAGTATTGAAAGACTGGTGATTTGACCAGATAGGTTTTTTATTTTTGTATACTTTGCACAATGTTTAGACTTCTTATGAATGTGGAATATTGACTGTTGAGAATTCCTAGAACATCGGTTGAAAAAGGAAAGTACTGTAGCTGTGTTTCTGGTATTTGAAGTAGAAACATGTTCAGTAGCGATTAAATAAGTATTCCGTATGCTAAACCCCATCTCTTCTTCTCAGTATTATAAATACACACAGATGCCTGACACAGTTTGGACATGATTCCTTTCAGTGTCTTTATTAAAACTAACTGACTAGATGGGGGTAAGGTATTATTATTGAGTAAGTGCCAAGCCTATGCTTCTCAGCAGTTATAACACAGTATGGTAGAGTGAATGGGTCTTCACACCATGATCTTATGTATGTTTTTGAAATTTAGAAAGAAAAATCAGTTAACCCTCCAGAGGCCGTGGATCAAATAAGAGTTGCAACCATTGCTGTTCTCCTACCATACCCCGAAAATAACACTGACCAAAGCTGGATTAATTTTTAATAATTCCAATAACCATGGAGGCATTTGTCACATTTTCAAGTGTAAATTGATCATTTTTCAGCCTTTATGCCCTGTTATAAGTTGGCAGAGAGGTCTGAAACAAAACAATATTTTTTATTTTCTACTGTAAAAGCATATCCAATAAAAACATGTTAAAAATCAATTTCTTCATAAATTTAGGCCAAAATGTATTCTTATACATATTTTTAGTAAAAATCCCAATAAGTGTATATTAATTAGTTTGCTCAAAAGTTATAGCATCAACAAATTATGGGACATATACTGGAATTTAAACATTTTTTTGTTTTTATACTAGTAATGGTGACGATCAGCAACTTATAGCAGGACTGTGATATTGTGGCAGACATTTTTACACTAACTGACACTAATTGACACTTTGTGGGAACCAGTGACACTAATACAGTGATTCATGCTAAAAATATGCATTGATCACTGTACTAATCACACAGATTGGGAAGGGGTTAAAATCTAGGGTGATCAAAGGGTTAACTGTGTACCTAGCTATGTGCTTAGTATACACTAGGTGTCGCTGTTACTAAGGGAAGTGAAGGATCTTGTTCCCAGCTTTGTAGGAACAGAAGATCTTTCACTTCCCTCCCTGTCAGAACAGAGCTCTGTCTTGTTTACATAGGCAGAGCTCTGTTCTTTGTCCTGCCTGGTGATCGGTGGGTGCTGGCGAATGTCTGTTCACTGGGACTCGCAGATCTGCTTCTGAGTGAGTGTCCACAGCAGAAGCAGGTCAGCGGCAGCGTCCAATTGCAGAAATGCAAAATCATACACACACACATATATATATATATATATATATATATATATATATATATATATATATACAGGAGGACCACCCTGTAGCAGTAAAAATGCTATATGGTGGTCTTCAAGTGGTCCAACATAAGGCATTTTCAGCTATATTTTTTCCTTTTTAGGCATAGCCTTCTTTCTCAAATGTCTGTGCATGTGTTGACATTTGAGAAAGGAGGTTGTGCCTCCGAAACATGTCATGTGACCTAGGCAATCTGTATGTCGCTCCTCCAACCTACAGCTTAGACTAGGGCCAGTCCTCCTCCTTCGCTCCTGGCAGCTTTCCAGCAGAGCCGCTCTAAGCAACTGACAGTTTGTTTCCCTTATACTCTCCTCTGACTATCCTGTCGGGACTACTATGCTGAAACATCACACAGGAGAATATGCAGTTGCCAGATGAATCGATTTTTGTGAACATTATTGTAGACACATCACAGCTCCCTGTTGTCATTTATGGATGCTGTTTTACAACGGGATTGTGTGAGTGCAATATTTAAATGTTTATGGATATCTATTAAAAGTTTTATTGTGCTAGGTTGCGCTTCCATTTTTTTTTGTGTTTTCTGTACAGATGCTCACTTTGTGCAGGCATTTTTTCAAAGGAATAGCTACACTTATCCCAGCTTTGGTTGCTCTTTGTTGCTGGTTCATGTAATTTAATCAAGCTGGATACACCTGTGGTGCAAGAAGGATTTTTGTTTGGTTCTTTGTCTTTGATAATGACTGTAAAGAAGTGTTTTTTTTTGCTAAATATCTGCACACACTCCTTTTTGGACACAGCAGGCCTAATATATAAAATGTCAGTAAATGAAAATGTCCTGTATGGTGTCATTTTTCTGTTCTATGATAAAAACAGACAAACATAGTTAACAATGGCATTTTAATGCAGCCTTTCCCAACCTTTTACCCTAGAGGAAACCTTAAAATAATTTTCAAGTCTCTAATACCCCTGAAAAAAGCAATTTATTGGGGGTCAATGGGAAAAATACTTATATTATTATTGTACAGGATTTATATAGCGCCGACAGTTTGCTCAGCGCTTTACATTATAGTGGGAGACAGAACATTCACAATACAATTCAATACAAGAGGGATTCAAGGGCCCTGCTCCTGAGATCTTACAATCTAGGAGGTAGGGGATAGTGGTACAAAAGGTAATAACTGTGGGGGATGGAGTGGTTGGAAGAGTAGAGGATTCCAATGTTAGCTGAGGACGGGGTAGGCTTCCTTGAAGACATAGGTTTTCAGAGTGAGCCTGAAAGTGAGCAGAGTAGCCGATCATCTGATAGATTGGGGTAGGAAGTTCCAGAGGATGGGGGAAGCCCTGGAGAAGTCCAGGAGATGAGCATGGGAGGAAGAGACAAGGGAGCTAGAGAGTAGGAGGTCTTGTGAGGAGCAGAGAGTACAGTTTGGGTGATATTTGGAGACAAGATCGGTGATGTAATTTGGGGCAGTGTTATGAACGTCTTTAAAAGTCAGTGTTAGTGTTTTGAATTTTATCTGTTGGGCAATTGGAAGCCAGTGGAGGGATTGGCAGAGAGGGGTAGCAGATACAGAACGGTTAGTAAGGTGGATGAGTCTGGCAGCAGCATTCATGATAGACTGAAGTGGGGATAGCCTGCGATGAGGTAGGCCAATGAGGAGGAAGTTACAGTAGTCGAGGCGTGATATAATAAGGGAGTGGATGAGTTGCTTAGTGGTTTCCGAGGTTAGGAACGGTCGCATCTTGGAGATGTTGCGGAGGTGAAGTCTACATGAGTTTGTCAGCGAGTGGACCTGTGGCTGAAAGGACAGATTGGAGTCTAGGATGACACCTAGTAACCTGGCTTGAGGGGTGGGACTGATGATAGTGTTCTTGATTTTGATGGAGAAGTCGGGGAGGGGGGGGGGGGGGGGCGCGGGCTGGGGGGAATACTAGGAGCTCAGTTGTGGAAAGATTGAGTTTGAGGAAGTGGAGTGACATCCAATCCGATATGTCACTGAAGGGGTGAGGTGAGGGGTAGAGAGATAGAGAGATAGATTTGTGTGTCGTCAGCATAGAGATGGTAATTGAAGCCGTGGGAATTTATCAATTGGCCAAGGGAGGAGGTGTAGATGGAGAAGAGAAGGGGTCTGAGGACAGAACCTTGAGGGACCCCAACAGACAGAGGGAGTGAAGAGGGGGTGGCAGCGTTATAGGTAACACTGAAGGAGCGCTATGATAGATAGAAGGAGAGCCAGGAGAGAGCGGAATCTCTGAGGCCAAGAGAGTGTAGTTTTTTGAGGAGGAGGGGGTGGTTAACCATTTCAAAAGCCGCAGAGAGGTCGAGGAGTAGGAGTACTGTATAGTGGCCATTAGTTTTTGCGGTTAGTAGGTCGTTGGTGAGTTTGAGTAGGGCAGTTTCAGTGGAATGTAGGGGGCAGAAGCCAGACTGTAGAGGACCAAGGAGGTTGTTGTCGGTGAGGTGGGAGCTCAGGCGATTATAGACTAAGCGCTTTAGGAGTTTAGAGGTAAATGGCAGTAGGGAGATGGGAGTTGTTCAGGTTGGTGGGGTTTTTTAAGTATTGGAGTGATGTGCGCGTGCTTTAGAGGGGAGGGGAAGGTGCCAGTAGAGAGGGAAAGATTGAAGATGTGAGTGAGGGAGCATAGGATGGAAGAGGAGGGTGACCGTAGAAGTTGTGAGGGGACAGGGTCCAGGGGGCAGGTGGTGAGGCGGGCTTCTGAGAAGACCTTAGTGACCTCTTCAGTAGCGAGGTTGAAGGAGCGAAGTGTTGAGGGGGTTTTATCGTGAGGAATGCTAAGTGGGGTGGAAGTCTGAGCAGTGGCGATGTCCCTACGAATCAATCTTGTTTTTGAAGTGGTTAGCAATCTCGTGGGCAGTGAGTGAGGTACTGGGTGGAGGTGGGGGCGGAGAAAGTAGAGAGTTAAAAGTAGAGAAGAGCCGACGAGGACTGGAGGAGAAGGTATTAATGAGGGTAACAAAGTAGGCTTGTTTGGCAGCGTGAAGGGAGGAAGTGTATGTTAGGAAGGCAGATTTATATCGGGTGAACGCTTGTATTGAGGAATGTCCCTCCCTACAGTGGTGGTCAGAATGCCACCCTTACAGATAGCTAAAAAAATCATTGGTGTCTTACCGCTGGATATGCCACATGGTACTGTCCCTGGAACTATGTTGGCACCACAAAATTGTCAATCTACGATTCAATGAACCTTTGGAGGAACCCTGGTTGAGGATGGCTGCTTTAATGTGTCCATCCCTCCAAGTTGTACACATAGTTACATAGTTAGTCTGGCTGAAAAAAGACAAAAGTCCATCCAGTTCAACCATTAAAAAAAAAAAAAAGTTATAATCCTATACCCACAGTTGATTCAGAGGAAGGCACAAAACAAATCCAGCAAAGCATGATCCAATTTGCTCCTGCAGGGAAAAAAATTCCTTCCTGACCCCCCGAGAGGCAATCGGATATTCCCTGGATCAACTTTACCAATAAATGTTAGTATCCAGTTATATTCTGTGTATCTAAGTAACAATCCAGGCTCTTTTTTAAAGCAATCCACTGAGCTGGCCAAAACCAACTCTTGAGGGAGTCTATTCCACATTTTCACAGCTCTTACTGTGAAGAAACCTTTCCGTGTTTGGAGATTAAATTTCTTTTCCTCCAGACATAAAGAGTACCCCCTTGTTCCCTGTGATGACCTCAGGGTGAATAACTCTACACCAAGTTCACTACATGAACCACTGATGTATTTATACATGTTGATCATATCCCCCTTAATCTCCTCTTCTCAAGAGAGAATAAATTCAGTTCCTCTAATCTTTCCTCATAGCTGAGCTCCTCCATGCCTCTTATCAGTTTGGTTGCCCTACTCTGTACTTTCTCCAGTTCCCCAATGTTCTTTTTGTGAATTGGTCCCCAAAACTGAACTGCATATTCCAGATGAGGTCTTACTAATGATTTGTACCGGGGTAATATGATATCTCTCTCTCTGGAGTCTATACCTCTCTTAATACAAGAGAGGATTTTGCTCGCTTTAGAAACCGCAGCTTGGCATTGCATGTCATCATTAAGCTTGTGATCTACCAGAACTCCCAGATCCTTCTCCACCATTGATTCCCCCAGTTGTACCCCCCTAGTATGTATAATGCATGCATATTCTTAGCCCCCAAGTGCATAACCTTACATTTATCAACATTAAACCTCATTTACCACACAGTTGCCCAATTACACAGAGCATTGAGGTCGGCTTGTAAGTTGGAGACATCCTGTAAGGACGTTATTCCACTGCACAGCTTGGTGTCATCTGCAAAGACTGAAATGGGAATTTTAATTTCAGACCCTATATCATTTATAAATATATTAAAAAAGTAAGGGTCCCAACACTGAACCTTGGGGTACACCACTGACAACCCTAGACCATTCAGAGTATGAATTATTAACCACTACTCTCTGAATACGATCTTTTAGCCAGTTTTCTATCCATTTACATACAGATTTTTCCAAGCCTGTAGACTATACCTTACACATTAGCCATGTATGGGGAACTGTGTCAAACGCTTTTGCAAAATCCTGGTATACCATGTCCACCACCACCCTTCTGTCCAAGGTTTTGCTCACCTCATAAAAAGAAATCAGATTTGTTTGACAACTTCTGTCTTTCATGAATCCATGCTGTCTATTGCTTAAATATTTTTTTCCAGCAAGTACAGTATCTCTCTCTCCAGTATCTTCCCAACCATAGAAGTTAAACTAACAGGTCTATATTTACTTGGTAAAGATTTTGACCCCTTTTTAAATATTGGCACCACATTGGCATTACACCATTCCAGTGGTACTATGCCAGTCATTAAACAGTCCCTAAAAATGGCTTTGAATTGACAGAGTTCAATTATTTAAGGACCCGTGGGTGTATACCATCTGGTCCAGGTTCTTTATTCTCCTTTATACTGTCTAAATATTTTTGGATCATATCAATTGAGAGCCAATGTGGATCATCTGGAGCTGTGTCAATACCATGCCCATTATGGACAAGAGCTCCCCCATGCTCCTTTGTATACACAGAGCTGAAGAAGGTATTTAATAAATTTGCCTTCTCTTTATCCCCAATCACCCACTATAGATTATTATGTAAAGGGCCTACACGCTCGGACTGGACCTTTTTACTATTAATATATTTGAAGAATTTTTTGGGTTTTGGTCCTGCTATCTTTTGCAATCTGTCGTTCATTTTCAAATGTTGCCGCCTTTATTTCCTTTTTGCATATTCTGTGCAATTCTATGCAATTACCCATGCATCTTCTCTAGCCCAGTTCAGAGTAAGCATAACAAATGCTGATTACTAAAATACAACCTCAAAAAGTAATGCTGTGCAGTAACCCAAATAACCAGTTGTGATCAGTGCAACCAAAAGAATGTATAATCATTTTCCATAGTCCGAGGCCCTGTCGTCTGCTTGCTGTGCATATACAAGGGGGTTAGACAGAAAAATTGGCAGGTGTGAAAGTGACATGTTTCGCATTGAAAGCGGAAGTGATGTTTTGCCTCTGCTGTGTGATGAGACACCTAGCTAACAGGTGGGAAGCCTCACTTTCATCATTCACTGCATGTGCTGCTAGAAATAAGGAGTCATGTCAGAACTTAATGAGCATCAAAGAGGGTAGATTGTTGGTGCCGCTTGGCTGGTGCTTCTGTGACTGAAATTGGCAATTTATTTGCTGTGTCGCAAGGCACAGTATCAAAGATTATGACGGCATATACAGTTTCTGGGAAAACGTCTGATAAGCATAAGCATGGTCAACGTTGTCAGCTGACCAAATGAGACAGAAGGACATTGCGCAGGATTGTGACCCGGAATAAGAAAACAACTGCTGCAAAAGTGACTGCAGAGCTCAATCTCAGTCTTTACTGGAACCCTTAAACATCAGGTTATTCTGCCTTCCATAGGGGGGTAGTACAAGGTGGTATCAAAAGGTTTCAAGAATAGTTTTGTAACATTTATTATTTATTTCAGGTACTTGTATAGAGCCGTTAATTTACACAGCGCTTTACATATATATTGTACATTCACATCAGTCCCTAACCCTCCAGGGGTGTACAATCTAAGTCCCTAACATACATTCATACATACACATACATACTAGGGACAATTTAGACAGGAGCCAATTAGCCTAGCAGCATGTCTTTGGAGTGTGGGAGGAAACCGGAGCACCCAGAGGAAACCCACGCAGGCACAGGGAGAACATGCAAACTCCAGGCAGGCGGTGCCATGGCTGGGATTTGAACCAACGACCCTAGTACTGCCAGGCGGAAGTGCTAACCATTTAGCCACTATGCTGCCCATGCCATGAGATAGAAGCACAAGGCTGTATGCACAGTCACATGGAGCACTGACCTTCATAAGACAGTATGCCTAAAGACAATTGTCCTGTGTACACCAGGAACCGTGCAACTGGTGCTATTGTGGCTATGTGCATTAACATGTCTGCTATTTCAACATGGACAGCACGTTAGAACAAAGTGCAAATCTGCCACAAAAACATTTGACATGATTCAGCAAATTTACGGCGATGCTGCAATGAGTCGTTCAAGGTGTTTTTGAGTGGCATGTGCACTTCAAGAGAGGAATTACATCACTGGAAGGCAACGAGAGATCAGGAAGACCTTCCACGAGCTCAACCTCCAAAAATGCCCTCCTCCCGTAGATGAAGATCCAGCTCAAAGATTGCCATTTTAACAACAATGTGGAGATCCAATGATTTACCCAGTTTTATGCAGAATTTTACATTCTTTGTTATAACTTGCTGTCCATTATGAAGTAGCAGGCGCAGTAACGCAAGTGGTCAGAAAAGCACCAGTTGCACATCTTCCGATGTACACAGGACAATGTCTTTTGGCACACTGACTTATGAAGGTCAGTGCTCCCTGTGACAGTGCGTGCAGCCTTGTGCTGCCATCTGTTGGCGTGTTACAAAACTAGTCTCGAAACTTTTTGATACCACCTCATATAACTTTACATCCTAAGAATTCTCAGACGTCCTTTGTTTCTTAATGGACCTATAAAAAAATAGGATTTTTATACTTACTGTACACTTGGAGTCCACTGAAGGACACAGGAATTCTCAGAATTCTGCCAAATATAACCCGACAATCTAAGATTTCTAAAAATTACTGTGTCCCCCCAATAGACAATAAAGGAAATTGTTTTTATTTGACAGTATTACTTTAAACAATTTATTACATTTTCATCCAGTCAAGTGGGTTCTTTAACTCCATGCTTATTGGTATATCCAAAGAATGAGAAACCATGTTGTAATGTGTATAGCCAGCATAAGAACCAAAATGCAGACTTTATTTTCATTTAAGCTATTCTTAGCTTATTATTTATGTTATTGGGGTTTGTTTAATTTGTAGTCATTCTATTAATGTGATGAATTCATCTTTCCTCCGGTAACCTGGTCATTTAATGAATATATCCCTGGAGCAACACACAACCATAGCAGTGTTTGGATTGCCAGATTTACCTTGCCTTTAAAGATTCTATATGTATGTACATTATTGTGTAATTCATATTTGAATTATTAATATTATTGATTAATATTTTTGCAACTTTTTACAATTTTAATATAATGTAATCATGCTTATTGTCAGTTGTTCAAATAAAAGATGGATCCTTTCAAAAAGTGCTGTGTAAGAGAAGATTACAAAATCAGACCCCTTTTCAGATAAAGTAGGAGAATATTTAGAACCTCACCGAAAACAGGTGTCTGCATTACATTTTTATTAATCATCATTTACATTTTGGAGTCATCAGTATTTATACTGTCATCTGTATCTTGTTTAATTGACTGAATCTTTGTCAGATCAGATGGAAGACAGTTCGCTCTGAGGGCAACCTGCAGGAGGTGTACAAGTAACTTGATTACCAAAGATTTTTGTGAGTGGTGTATTGATGTAATTTTAAGTGTATTGGAGATTTTCTCTATACATTGTGTCAACTATATATAATTATCAAATATTCTATTGTAGAAGTACAGCCATAGCAGATTGTACAACTGCTGTGATACTTGTGAGCAATAAGGGACCTACTAACCCTAATGTACTGTAAAGTAATGAATATATACACTGGCTAATATGAATCTATATAAAATAATTTCATTTCTTATACATTGACTGAACATCTGATTAGTGGTCTGTTCAGCCATTCTTGCCAGTTCGATATGAAGCATTTACAGCCTTATTCAATTCAAAGTGCTAATTCTTATGTTCAGTAATTCACAGAAATCAGAATTCATCTTGAACTGGTTTGATTTAAGCAAAGTGGATTCAACACTGAAAGCTGACGTTTAGTGAATTATTTATTTATTTTAAATCAGCAGCAGGGATGGTACATACAAAAATGATGAGTGTCTTGTATGCTCCGTTCCTTGAAATCTTAAATCTACATTCCTTTTTCTGTCTTAATCCTCCTCTTCTGGGGTCCCCTGCTGGTGCTTCAGGCCCCTTCTCTTCGGCGGGTGCCCCCATGGAAAACCACTTTCCATGGGGGCACATGTGCAGGCTCGGTCCTAAGCATCCCTGTCTGTATCTATTGACACAGACCAGGAAGCTTGGCCCCACCCCGCCACATCATTTGACTGGAAGCAGTGAGAGCCATCAATTTGCCAAATGAGGAGGGAGACAGCGGCTAGAGTCACTGCTCTTGTGCACATCGCTGGATCGGATCAGATCAAGCTCAGGTAAGAATAAGCGTGGGACTGGGGCTTTTCATTGCAGAAACTGATAGTGCAACTTCTAGGAATGGAAGAGGGGGTGGAAAGGGCGTGCATAGTTGGCACTCTGGACAAGTGCCTGTGACAGGTGGGGTTGCTTACATTAACCCCAGCATCCGTGGAAGATCACAGCTGCGGGGGTATCCAGGGGGCAGAGGAATGAAGATTTCAAGGAACAGAGCACATGGGACACTCATCATTCATGTGCCAACCCTGGTACGGATTTTAAAAAACAAATCACTAAACTTCAGAACCCTACCAAATAAAGGTTGCAAAGTTCCATGGAAGCTGATGATTCAAGTCTCTATTGATTTTGTATTGAGGCCATATTTAAAGTTATCTGTTGGTGAGTTCTTTGTCCTTGCTCTGGCCTCATTTGTATGTTCGTATCATCCAGAAGCGCAAGTTCTTAACCACTGAGTCCATCCCCACTCCCAGCACTGAGGAACGATGGACTTCTTATCTTCATAGCCGTAAACTTTAAGGAGTACCATAAGCCATGCCAGGTGGACCATACAATGCCGTTGTCATATGTTCCGGTATAGTTTCCTTTTCTATAATACACACCATTTAAATTGGCCACATGGCACCTGCAAATATATATAATATTATTTTTACAAGTCAAATAGTTATGGGTAGTTCTGCATGTATTTTACAATATGCCATAAAGTGCAGATTGGCACCTTTGGAACATTGCCACTAATATATTACTGGCTGTGTGTTAGTGAACAGCACCAACCTGATTAACAGGCAGACTCACAGACCTGCATGAACAGGTAACAGTTTGCCATTCTCATTGCTGCTCTGTATGACAACACTGGGACATACAGAAAAAAGAAGAGAGCTGCCATGTTTTGTTGAAAATATGGTCTTTTAGTGAACATTTAGCACAGTGCTTAGTGATAAAACTGCAGGAAGAATGAGTGAATTTGTCAGTGTTTGTTGGTCAGATGTACGCAACCAGGATGTAAATAGTGCAGGTTGCAAATTTTAACAGGATTTCATGCTATTATTAATTTTAACTACAGTATGCACCTCTGTTCATTGCTATCGTATACTTAATTTAGTATGTTAGAACAGTATATATGTATGTTGGCTCTATATATATATGATATTGCAAGGGACCTATAATACCTTGCTCTCACTAGTGTTAGAATTTGATTACAAATGAATGCCTAATAAAAGGTACAGAATGTTATGCAATAAAAGTTGAAATTGAAGCGCCACACCACTGCTAAGAGGTCCAGATACAACTTTATTCCAGTAACCTCCCTGGTGGTATTCCTGAGTGTATCTCGGGGTAAAGTTTCAGCACCACAAGCGGTAACCCTGAGCTATACTCGGGAATACCCTGCAGCGTTGCTCCGAGATCTCTTCTGCACCTACCTTGTCCTGCGCTCCCGCGATGTCCCTCCTGCAGTGTCCCCGGCAATGTCCTCCGGCGGATGCTGGCATCCGTCTTCTGGGTTCCGTTCCCTGCAACGTCAGGACGTACGGGGGATGGAATGGCAGGAAATTTGAAAATTGTAAAAGTGACATTCACTAAATTCACTAAAATTACATAGTAAAACATTACTGTATCAAACCATTTCACATACATTTTGTCCCTAGTGCTTTGTCCTGTGCCCTGCCTGCATTTTTACTGTTTTTTCTGCCTGGAAACTGAGAAATGTCCATGGCGTCCAAAAAGCATCCCTTTAGGTCAAAAGCGGTTCTAGATCAGCTAGAGAACAGCGATAGTAAACTAGAACCACTTGCAGAATTGAGTGATAATGATTCGTGGGGAAATTCGTCATCAGACACTGAAAACGATTTTGCGACTTTGCTCAGTGATGTGCGAACTTGGCGCTATATTTCATATTTCAGTGTTTTTGGTTTGATTATATTATTGAATTCAATTTATTATTATATTATTATTTTTTATGGTTATTTATTAAATTATAATTTATGATTTCGTGTTTCAAATTTTAACATACCCGGGATGTTTATTAGACACTTGTTTGGACAGATTTCAGTGAGTTATTCTTAAAAATTAGAGGCCTACAATAAAAAAATACATATTTCCATGCAAAAAAAGTACTGCTTTGATCACAGAAATATGGACATAATCAGACCACTAGGGAGGTTAAAGGTCAGGTGTACAATACAAAAAGTAGCCAACGTGTTTTGGGGTTTGAGTGCCCCCTTCATCAGGGCTTGATTGGTAACAAAGTAAAGAAACCAGAAGTTAACTGGACTTACAATGGTATTTTTTCCAGTGTGAATTACATGCACAGGCCTAATCAGTGGCTTGTTTGGCAACATGACAAGCTGCTGATTATGCCTGTGCTATTAATTCACATTGGAAAAAATACCATTGTAAGTCCAGTTAATGTCTTGTTTGTTTACTTTGTTAATCAATCAAGCCCTGATGAAGGGGGCACTTAGACCCCCGAACACGTTGGCTACTTTTTGTATTGTACCCCTGACCTTTAATGGAGTAAAGTTGTATCCGGACCTCTTAGCTGATGAAGATGCGGAAAGTGGCTCTTAGACCCCTGAAACACATTGGCAACTTTTTGTATTGTACCCCCGTCCTTCAATGGAATAAAGTTGTATCTGGATTTCTTGGCAGTGGTGTGGTGCTTCAATTTCAACTATTTTTACTTCACACTACAAGCCAAGGAGACTGTGGAGATCTTCTGGGGTGTAGAAGCCGCCTGCCCAGGAACCAGATCATTTACCCTAACATTAATACCCTGAGATAAAAATACCAGTAAAGTAAACCTATGGACCCAGTGCTATTTTTTCACTTTCCTCAAGTATTTTGTGCAAGGCAGTGTTTGGAAGAAAAAGATTTTTCAGCGTTGCATTTAGAAGGTAAGGTGCCAATTCATATTCGAATTATAAAAAAAGGTCATTTTAGACAACCAACATCTGGGTGTAGCATGAAAAATATTAACCTACTAAAAGTTTTGAGCACACTTAATTGTATAAGGTGCTTTGCTGGAGAGCAATTAGTTTCATATGTACTGCAGTTTCCCTATAAAAGCTGAAGTTTAGTTAATTTTTATTATTACAGCTGCAGTCACATAATTTACCTGTAATGAAGATGAAGTACGTCAAACATCCTGCAGGCTGATGGTTCCTATAGAAACCTTCTCTCTAGTGATGCTTGGCCCTCTTCACAGAGCTACATTTCTGGAGTTTTGAGGTTTAATAGCGCTGATTTATACTGAAGAAGGTCCTGATGAGAACCTGCCCTTTTCTGACCCCTCCGCTACTGACAAAAGTCCTTGCATTGTTTTCAAAGAATACAACATATTCTCATGGATGGAGGAGAGGATCCTGTCAATCATTCTTCTCTTCTCATTCAGTGAACATGTTACATTCTATGAACTTTTGTTGATGAAGGATAGGGCAGAAAGGGGAAGCACCCATCAGGAACCACTAAACTCCTGCATCACCAGAAGTTCACCACTGTGAAGAGGACCAAAAATCACGGGAGAGAAGGTTTCTACATGAACCATCTGCCTACAGGACAAGGGACATACTTCATTACAGGTACGTTATGTGACTGCAGCTGTAGCAAAAACCCCCCCCAAAAAACCCCAAAGACAAAAACTCATCTTCTGCCTAAAAAGGTATCCCAAGCCAGGCAAGTGACAAGTGAAGTCCAAAAAGTCCAAACTCCACCCTGCATGCTTGTTAAATTTTAGTGATGCTAGAATGAAGACGACTGCTTTGAAGGCTGCACCTTTAAAAAAAGAAACCAGCAATGGCAGCTTTCACATTGCAAACTCTATAAGCCCCTTTAAGCAAACTGTTTACTGACCTGTTAAACCACCAGCCACATTTGTTCTCGATGGCACAGCTGCCTTTGATAAAGCGGTCATTATCCTTGTCCGGAGTGCTGAAGGGCATTCCTCTGAGTGAAGCAGACCATTGGTGCTCAAAAGTATTCCCACCAGTTAGGGCATCTCCTGCATTCCCAGAATAATATCCTAGCCAAAGCTTGTAATTATCCTGCAGATAGGAGATTCATAAGAGAAACCTTAGTTGATCTATGGTGATCAATGTCTGATTTGTTGGATATACTGATGTTTGCCCTCCATTATTTAATTCATTATCCGGATAACACACGGATATCCATTTCTTTATCCTCACTCTAGCCCAATGTCACATCTTACCTCTTCATTTGTAATTCTGAAGCTGTCATAGATGGCTTGCCTGGTTTTCCCCTGCCAGTCCATAAGATCAATCTGTAGTGTCATTTCCCCTGCACATGAATAGACATAGAGGCTGATTATAGGAAACCTATACTGAAGAAAATATGGAGGCTGACCTTCTTCTGAAGATGCTAGTTGCCTGGCTCTCACTGGCTTCAAAACTTTCTAAGTCAATGATTATAACACGCATGCAGCAAGTGAAGTCTGAGCTGCATCCTTGTCCTTGGGCAGTAACTGAAAAAAGTACTGAACCTAATGGATGATCCTAACAGCTCAGCAACTAACATTTTTAAAGATGTTAAGCAATAGCAGCCTACATACTTTATTCACTACAGTTTATTTGTAAGGCAAAGGTATAAGTGTCAGACACAAACATTTTTCGTTGAGGCAGACTCATAGGACATGCACATCTTTGATCTGCTGCTGAAGTCCCTATAGTTTCAGTCAGGGGTGTATTTACCACAAGGCAAACAAGGCACTTGCCCAGGGCGGCATTTTTCAGGGGGGCAGCACCTCCCTTTAGAAGAAGGGATGAAAGAAGGGACATGTGCACCATGGGAACCAGGTGGAATCTAAGAGAGGCTGCAGCCTGTTTGATGGTGTATGTAGAGCCTAGCTCTCACTCCCAAGGATGTCCAGAGCTGTGAAGATGAGTGTTCGTCTATCGCCGGGGGGGGGGGGGGGGGTTGTGTTGGTTGGTGTCCATGTGGGCATATGGTTTTTGCGTTGCCTAGGGCAGCACAAAACCTAAATACACTACTGGTTTCAGTATCCGGTTTTCTCAAATAACCTAAATCTGAGGCTGGAAAAATGCGGGTTAATATGTTCCCTGATTCTAAGGATCCCTCTCTGTAAGCCCAACACAGTCCGTATGCTGTCATATTTGAGCTTGAGAGGGAAGTTGCACATTACAGATCCATATGATGAGAAGATGCGGTCCCACCCAGAAGTACAGAAAACACCATGCTGAATCTGCTCACAGTGGAGTTCATAAATCTCAGATTAAAGATGAAGTAGACCTTCTTGTTTTAGCACAGTTGCAGTGATTGCTGGATCACAGTAGCAATTTATTAATTGATTATATGTTTTCTCTAGAGTTGCATTTTAGATGCCGAAGCTTCCAGCAATCAGTCATGATAATTTTTCACTCATCTGACTTCAGCAATCTGATCTGATTGTCAGCCCTGTGTCACTGTAGATTGTACTTCATCACTGATCTTAAGGCTCTGTTCACACTAGTGTGACTTGCCTTGAGACTTTGGACACATAAAGCCGCATAAGAAGTTGCAGCCCATTGATTTCAATGGCATCCGTTCAAATCTATGTGACTTAAAGTTGCAGCAACATTGAAAAAGTGCTTGCACTACTTTTATGTGATTTGCTTGCGACTTAAGTGCCAGAGAGTGTAAAGTCACCTAAAAGTCACATCAAAGTCGCACTTAAAATTGCACAACTTTTGAGTCGCACTAGTGTGAATGGAGCCTTATAGTGCAAAAGAAGTCCATAATCAGTTGTATGATTTATTAAAGAGCTCAGTGATGTAAAATCCCACTTACTTGATTCCAACAAATGATAAATACGATCATTTCCCAACCAATGTTCATCATTCCTGTGCTTAAAGAGGCCGAACCCTTCTTTATACTCCTGCCATTTCCTAGGAAACAATGGGACAGATGACATTAAACATAATAAAAGCAAAATGAAATAAATAAGGGTATATTTAGAATGCAGAACAATGTCTATGTAAGTTTGGCTAATAACAATCACAATCTGGAATTTCTGGAGCTTCATATTTTTAGCACAATTTTCCCTTTGGGTGTGGGAAAAAAATTGGCTTATTAATCAAGACAATGAAATGGCAAGATCTGTACAACATGTACAATGGCATCTCAATATATAAAAGTATGCAGACATGGTCAAGAGGATCAACTGTGCTCAACCAAATATTAGAACAGGGAAGGTGTGTGATCTAAATGACTGCTGATAATGCTTGCAGGTAGCAGACACGGTGCTTACAACATCTCTTGAGATCTTCACTCACTATAGTCTCTAGAGCAGGGTTAGGTAACCATTCAGTGGTTGAAATCTACCTGGACAACATGGGGGAAAATCTAAGATCCCCCAGGTGGGGGCTTGGTATCCTCTGCTCCCTTCACATCACTACCCTCAACAGAGTAGTATCCTCTGCCCTCCTCCCATCATTTCACATCAACCCCCACGGTAGAGTCCTGTAACCCCCTACCCCCTCCCACCCCCACAGTAGTGTCCTCTGCACCCTTCACATCATCCCCCCCCTGTAATGTACTCTTTCCCCCCACAGTGGTGTCCTCTGCCCCTCTGCCCCCCCCATCATTGTAGTGTCCTCTGCTCCCCCCCCCACAGTAGTTTCCTCTGCCCCCCATAGCAGTTTCTTCTGTCCCCCCACCCCCATAGTAGCGTCTTCTTCCCATTTACATCACCCCCCACTGTAGTGTCCTCTGTCCCTCACAGCAATGTTCTCTGCCCCCCTACCTCCCCAGAGTTGTGTCTTGTATTGCCCAAAGCAGTGTCCTCTGCCCCACCTTCACATCAACCCCCCCTCCCAACTGTAGTGTCCTGTGCACCCCCCCCCCCCATAGCAGTGTCCTGTGCCCCCCACCAAAAGCAGTTTCCTCTTTCCCCCTTTACATCACCCACCCCCACTGTAGTGTCCTGTATACCCCAAAGCAGTGTCCTTTACAGGGGCGGACTGACCATTTGGGCCCTCATGCACGGCCCGAGGGCCTGGGGTCAGTATGGGGCCCCATGAAATGCCCCTGGTACCTTTTACAGGCTTTTTGAGTGTGGGCAAGGAAACAGGGGCCCCATGAACCCCTATTGCCTGGGGGCCCCGTGAGTTGTCAGCCCACCCCTGGTCTTACACCACCCCCAAAGTGTCCCAAAACACACATTGCTGTGTAGGTAGCACTCTCCTACCTGACAGCATGTATATAGCAGAGTGGAGAGCTGGAAGCAGCACTGTACTGGACGAAGTGCGGGAGCTGCTGGAGGCTAATTTTTCATATTAACAAGCTGGTGATTAGTTGCTAGGACCTCACCGCATCCTAGCAACCAATCACTTGCTGGTTAACTTAAAGGTTAAATGAGGTAGGTCCCACTCCTGCCCTCCATCTGGTACTATGCTGCCTCCTGCTCTCTGCTCTGCAGTGAAGATGAGAGTGACAGAGCGACAGAAACTGGTGGGAAGCAGGGCTGTGTTCACGATCTACCCTTAGGCTGCTGTAGTAGGTGGGTAGATCGCAATCGACGGCTTGCTGACCCCCAGTCTCCATCGATGTCATCCTATATTATCTTGTATTTGTAGCTGCTGACTTTAATTTTTTTGGGGGGAACTGGAGCTCCTCTTTAATTCTTCCTATTATTGCATTGGTGGTGTTAATTTTAGGAGGGGGGGGGGAGATCTGCACACCACGTGCAATCCAGTGAGGTATTTTTGTGCATCAAAATGCATGGATAGTAGGTTATATGGCTTCCAATGGCATAGTTTGGTCAGTTCCAGTGCGTTCCAGTTCCAGAAAAAACAGAACATACTGCATTTTTTCTGCACTTAACTGTAATGGAATGTGGTAAAACACACCAAAAACACACTGGAATGCACCTACACACACCAAAAATGCACCTGAATGCACATGTCCTTATTAAAATGGTAGTAAAGTTAAAAAAGCCCCCCCCCCTGCAAGTTTAAGCCATAATGTGCTAATGTGCATACTAGGACATTATGTCAGACTTAGCTTTAGAATAGATCCCTTCAGCGGTGCCCTGTCACAGTTGAAAGAGATTCCATCTTCACTCGGTCTTCTTCCGAGTTTGTGGGCTATGGCTGCGATGACATCCCTCCTGCGCATTCGCGTGGGAGCCCCGCGCACGGCACAGAGCTGATGTCACTGGCTGCTGCTCGCTGGATATCTCCTAAACGGTGTACATTTAGGAGATATTCATTTTAGCTACAGGTAAGCTTTAATACCGGACTTTTCTGCCGCGTTAAAATGAAGAAATAAGAGGGGAAAAATGGAACGCATCAAAAACGTGCATGAAGAAATGCATCCGGATCACATCCGGACTGCGTTTCTATGGTGTGAATCGGCCCTAAGACACATATTTAAAAAAAAAATCAAGAACGTATTTGTCATCCAAAAAAGTACTATTGCTCTCATCCTTCTCCAAATTCCTTTTTTGCTGCTGTGATCTGACTGTTAGAGGGTGGGTACGTTTGTTCTCTATCGTGTCACTGTATGTAGAAATGTAGCTACCCTTTCTTGCTGGCTTATAGATAAAATATGAAGTATGGGATTTGTGGTATGCATAAAGCAGTGCACATGACTGCAACTAACATGCACTGCTCATTCCAAACAATTGGAAGTGAGAAGAAAAAGGAGAGGTTCAGGAGCTCATCAAGGATGTTACAAGGAAGCAGAAAAACTTAGTAAGCCACATTTAGACTGTTTAGTTTGAAGGTCCCAATTTGCATGGCTACAGTTTCCGATTGCATGTACACCTAACATTTATTTATTTATGCTACTTATATAGCGCTGCCAATTTACACAGTGCTTTACATATATATTGTACATTCACATCAGTCCCTAACTCTCAAGGGGTGTAAAACATGACCCCCAAGTGTATATTTTTTCATTTGTGTGGAGCTGTATGCAGTGGCGTCACAAGGGTTGATGTCAACTGGTGTGATAAAACATGGTATCACCCCCTCCCCCCAAATGGAATGTGGTGCAGAAAGCTTCACAGGAAAGTGGCTTTCCTGCACTGCATTCTACTGCAAATGACTGTAAAACTGAAGCAGTCCTATGCAACCCAGGACGGTGAAGTAGGGAGCTCTCTTAGGGCCTGTTCACATTGGTACACGGTGCAGGAAACTCATGTTCCGTGCTCGTTTCCCACACTGCATTTCAAAACCACTGCCATTGCAATCTGCAGTGGGTGTCAATGCAATGTTCAGGACACCCTAAATGCAGGTCGCAATTGCAGTGCGTTTGCCCGAACCGGATCACATGGTACAGAAGTTCCATGCAATCCAGTTGCAGTGCACTGGTGTGGTGCGGTGTGATTTCAGCCCATTTGAAATTGATGGATTGAAAATGCACTGCACAGCACTGCACTCAGATCATAGTGTGAATAGCTGTGAAAAATAAAGAATCCAGTTAAAAAAAGCCTTGAACAAAAACTATAAAGAACTCACAAACGGAGAAGCAATCATTCATTAAATCAAATGTGTGGGGAAGATGACACAGTGCATCCGATCACAGTTTGAAGGGGGAGGGGATCTTTAGTCTTCATGCTACACCGGCCACTGTAAAAAAAAATCCCGCCTCCTGGATCGGCTTCTATGATGAACAGCACACTGGTCCAATGTCGGGAAATTGGACCCATGTGATGTCTATCATGGGAGCCAGTCCAGGAGGCGGGACCTTGTTTGACAATGGCTGGCGTTTCAGGTCCAAGCTGTGTGACAGCAGGAGATCCTCTCTTTTTCTGCTCTGGCTGGCTCTCCTCCCCATTCAAATCGGATGACCAGATGACCGGTGTCATCTTCCCTACAGTTTTGATTAATGACTGATCACTTCTCCAGCTCTTCTGCCGGCCCTGCCTGCTTGCAGAGGAAGCGGTACAGCTTTTAAGAGGGCATCAGAACAACCCAGGGGGCAACTGGCCCAGTCCCCACTGGTGTCACCCCACTGGCTGGTGTCACCCCACTGGCTAGTGTCACAAGTGCGGTCCTCACCCTCCGCACCCTCATAGTGACACCACTGGCTGTTCATAAAGCTCTGTAGACATGGTGGGTATATACATATACAATGTTAACTGCCTTGACCTTGTATTCTCCTGCCTATGCACTCTTGCAACCTCACCAACTTTCCTCTTCCTCTCTCTGATCACTCCTTTATTAGCTTCAATCTCTCCTTGGCTTCCTCCTCCTTGTCTTCCAACTACCAAACAGTTACCCGTAGATACCTTCATTATCTTAACCCTTCTCTTTTTTTTTCTGCAACAGATTGTCTCAATGACAAAATCTCAGCCCTGTCCTGCCCCAACCTGGATACTTCTGTCTACAACAGTTCACTGTCATCCACTCTGGACACATTGGCCCCCCTCACTACATAGGCCCCGACTGCTACAGCCCTGGCAAACAGACAATACCAGATGCCTCAAAAAACTTAGCAATGCTTTTGAGTATTTATGGAGTAAGACTTAGACTCAGCAAGACTTCGACCAATATAAATCTGTCCTTCAAAAATACAATTCCTGTCTCCACACTGCCAAACAGACCCATTTTATCACTCTCATTAACACCTTCTCACGCAGTCCCCGTGAACTCTTTTCTACCTTTAACGCTCTACTTCGTCCTTCATTACCTTCACCCACTAACTCACTCACTGCCCAGGAGATCGCTAATCACTTCAAAAATAAGATTGATACAGTTAATGACAAGATCTCCACTGTACAGATATCTTCCTCACCCTACACTCCTTGTCTACCTGCACAATCTATACTTCCCTTCTTTAACCCAGCTACTATAGAGGAAGTTGGTAAACCTTTTTTTTAAAGTGCACCTAACCACCTGACACCTGGACCCTGTTCCCTTGCAAACACTACGGTCACCCTCTGGCTCTATCCTTTACTCTTTAGCGCATATCTTCAATCTCTCCCTTTCTACTGGCATCTACTGACCAATCTTAGCAACCTAAGACCCATCTCCTTACTCCCTTTGCCTCCAAACTCCTTGAACGTCTAGTCTACAACCAGCTGTGCTGCTACCTCCATGAGAATATGTAAGTGTAGCCTGCACAGAGGCCTATTCAATTAGACTGGCTGCTGCTAGCAAAACCACAAATGTGTACCGGTGAACAAATGCGTAAGTACAAACACAAAAATTGCGGCGCTGCCTCTACTGAAAAAATAAATAAATAAATGAACACCCTACTACATATAGGGTCCCTACAAATGTGCATATACTTCAATGCCCTATGGGCTGACAAGTATGTCCCTCCTACCCAGTGACTAAATCATGAATAAAAAACCAATATATATACTCAACGTGCTCAAACAACAAATGTGCTAAAAATAGCAAATATACAATGCCATCAAACTATGTATACAATGAACTTACATGCAAAAAAACAGTATGTATGTATATTGAAGTCCCAATCATTGTGTCCCCAAAAAATCCCCACCCGCATCCAATGTGAATACTAAGTGATACAATAGTTAATCTTCTTATCCATAGCAATTCTCTGTGCGAAGCGCTCCAATTAGTGCTCTACCTCCAGAGCCCCACTCATCACAAATAATTGACCATCTTGGATGGTAAGGCAAATATCGTAATAGATGTTGCAGCCCTCTCCTACAGAACGTTGGCCATCTGTATGGTCTTGATACCTCTATACACTGGTATATCCATATGTGGGAACACCTCTATACCAGTCGCTTGTGAAAACTCCTCCAGAACATCCACAGTACTCCTCCACCACCGTAAAAACATCAAAGGGAAACTTCCATAGTGTAACACCGTACAAAATTACACTTACATAAAAAACATGTGTATGGCACTTTAAATTCCAGCAAAAAAGCAATTCTTTCTCAGAGGACAAGTGTAGCGCTATCAGGCCCCACCCTACGCATTTCATCATATGATGTCATATGGCGAAATGTGTAGGGCGGGGCCTGATAGTGCTACACTAGTCCTCTGAGAAGGAATTGCTTTGTGCTGGGATTTAAAGTGCCTGTTATGATCCGCCAGGCGGAGCCTTCCGGCTGCCAACTGATAGACCAACCCAGAGCGTGGGGTCTAAGCCCGGGCTGTGCCTTCACCAGGGCCCCTGATGGTGGGGATGGACTTGAAACAGTCCCGGGCCAGGTCACGACCTCTGGGCGGGCCCACCAGCGGCTGGGAAGGCCTCCGGGGATGCGTGTAGGTACCGGGAGAGCCAGATATGAGGCGGATGACGGCCCCAGCAGGGTGGCACGGATAGTGGTTCCGTGGGGGGTAAGCGGGGTACCAAATCAGCGGGCAAGGAGTAGTCAGGTCACATGCAGGGTCAGCCAGGTAAATCAGTCCGTAGAATAGTCAGGATATCCGAGTCAAAACGCAGGAGCAGGCAGAGGAGTCAGGACAAGCCGGGTCAGACACAGGGGCAGGCAGCGTAGTCAGGGTCGAAAACAGGGTCACAGAACAGGAGCAGGTATCCAGGATCACATAAGACCTTGCGGCAATGGGTGACAGTGCAGGGCATCTTTAAATAGTGCGCCCTGCACTGTCATTGGCTGGCTGGGACGCGCCCCCGGCTGTCATTGGACGCCTGAGGCGCGCCCTCGACTCTCTACTGCGCATGCGCGGCGTCCTGTCAGCCGCGGCTCGCCGCCAGTGCGCATGCGCGGGGGGACGGCGCCGTGATGCAGGATTCCGGCGCCGTGATCCCTGACAGTGCCATACACATGTTTTTTATATAAGTGTAATTTTAAGTGTTTTTTACCTAATAAATACGGTGTTACGCTATGGAAGTTTCCCTTTGATGTTTTTATGGTCATTGAGAATAACCTTCTCGATCCCCTTCAGTCTGGATTTCACCCACAACACTCCACAGAAACTGCTCTCCTAAAACTCACAAATGACTTACTAACAGCTAAAACCAATGGTCACTATTCTGTACTCTTACTCTTGGATCTCTCGGCTGCCTTTGACACAGTTGACCACCCCATCCTCCTCAAAAAAACTCTACATACTTGGCCTTCATGACTGTACTCTCCATTGGTTTGAATCTTACCTATCTCACCGCACTTTCAGTGTCACTTATAACGCTACTTCCTTCTCTCCTACTCCTCTTATTGCAGGGATCCCCTAAGGTTCTGTCTGTCAGGGCTCCCAGGTGTGACCAGAGGTGTGTGACTGACGCAGGGAAACGCAGACTTCAGGTATGTGATAAACAATAGAATTTATTAACACTAACCATACAAACATAAACTCAGTGCAATACTAAAACATAATACAGTGCAAACAAACCAAACCAACCACCCACAGATAACAGTACATACAAGCAAGCGTCGTCAGGCAGGCCGGGTCAATATCAATAGGGCAGGTAGGTACAGGGGGAGCAAGCGGAGATGGGTCGGGGTCACAGGCCAGGTTCAGCAGGTAGCTAGCAGCGTAGTACAGAGGGTCAGGCAGAGGGATGGTCAGGGTCACAAGCCAGGGATCAGAACAGGTAGCAAGCAGCGTGGTACAGAGGGTCAGGCAGAGGGATGGTCAGGAGCGAGCAGGAGAAGTCAGCAGCGGTTCAGATCAGGCAGGGTCAGCAAAGGAACAGAAACAGGATGCAGGACAGATACAGGGCCCAGGACAAACACAACACCAAGGCAGAGTCTGCAAATCTGGCCATCCCTTAAATACACCAGTATCATCAGTTCCAGGTGTTAGCTGGCTGAAAGGTTGAGTCTCTGATTGCTGGGAGCACCCGCTGGCCAGCCTTGGTACTGCAGATCAAAAGGCAGGTGAGTCCCACCATTGCTGGCCAGTCCATGCCTGACAGTACCCCCCCCTCAAGGAGCGGCCTCAGGACGCTCCAAACAGTCCTAGCTGGACAAAATGTTCCACCGCCCGGGTCTGGTAACTGGCGGGATATCAAAGACTGGCACACCGGGCAGGACTCCGGGCAGCGGCACACCGGGCTGGACTCCGGGCAGAGGCACATCGGGCTGGACTCCGGGCAGAGGCACATCGGGCTGCACTCCGGGCAGAGGCACATCGGGCAGAGGCACACCGGGCCCCCAGACGGGGCGACAGGCATCGGGCCCCCAGGCGGGGCGACAGGCATCGGGCCCCCCGGCGGAGCGGCGGGCGCCAGGCCCCCAGGCGGGGCGACAGGCATCGGGCCCCCAGGCGGGGCGACAGGCATCGGGCCCCCAGGCGGGGCGACCGGCATCGGGTCCCCGGGCGGGGCGACAGGCATCGGGTCCCCGGGCGGGGCGACCGGCATCGGGTCCCCGGGCGGGGCGGCGGGCGCCGGGCCCCCAGGCGGAGCGCCGGGCCCCCAGGCCGGGCGACAGGCATCGGGCCCCCAGGCGGGGCGACAGGCATCGGGCCCCCAGGCGGGGCGACAGGCATCGGGCCCCCAGGCGGGGCGACCGGCATCGGGTCCCCAGGCGGGGCGACAGGCATCGGCCCCCCGGGCGGGGCGACCGGCATCGGGTCCCCGGGCGGGGCGACCGGCATCGGGCCCCCAGGCGGAGCGGCGGGCGCCGGACCCCCAGGTGGAGCGACAGGTCTCGGGCCCTCAGGCGGAGCGGCGGTCGCCAGACCCCCAGGTGGAGCGACAGGTCTCGGGCCCTCAGGCGGAGCGGCGGGCGCCGGACCCCCAGGCGGAGCGACAGGTCTCGGGCCCCCAGGCGAAGCGGCGGGCACCGAGTCACCAGGCACGACAGTGGGCTCCGAGTCAACTGGCATGACCGCTGGCACTGGGTCAGACATTGGATCGTCTGGCTGGACAGCGGGCATCGGGTCACCAGGCATCAGGTCATTTGGCTCGACAGCGGGCACCTCGTCATCTGGCAAGGCAGTGGGCTCCGAGTCAACTGGTATGACCGCGGGCACTGGGTCAGACATTGGATCGTCTGGCTGGACAGCGGGCATCGGGTCACCAGGCATCAAGTCATTTGGCTCGACAGCGAGCACCGCGTCATCTGGCAAGGCAGTGGGCTCCGAGTCAACAGGCATGACAGTGGTCACCGGGTCATCAGGTACCGGATTGTCTGGCTCGACAGCGGGCATCGGGTCACCAGGTATGACAGCGGGCACTGGGTCACCAGGCATCAGGTCATTTGGCTCGACAGCGGGCACCGCGTCATCTGGCAAGGCAGTGGGCTCCGAGTCAACAGGCACGACAGTGGGCACCGGGTCACCAGGCATTGGATCGTCTGGCTCGACAGCGGGCATCGGGTCACCAGGTATGACAGCGGGCCCTGGGTCACCAGGCATCAGGTCATTTGGCTCGCCAGCGGGCACCGCGTCATCTGGCAAGGCAGTGGGCACCGAGTCACCAGGTATGACAGCGGGCTCTGAGTCAATTGGCACGATAGCGGGCACCGGATCAGGTACCGGATCATCTGGATCAACAGCGGGCATCGAGTCAACTGGCCTAATAGGATCGTCAGGCTGGATCAGTTCATCATGCTGGGTAGAGGCATCAGGCTGAATGCCGGCGTCCGACTGAGTAGAGGCTTCAGGCTGAGTAGAGGCTTCAGGCTGAGTAGAGGCTTCAGGCTGAGTAGAGGCTTCAGGCTGAGTAGAGGCATCAGGCTGAGTAGAGGCATCAGGCTGAGTAGAGGCATCAGGCTGAGTAGAGGCTCCAGGCCGAGTAGAGGCTCCAGGCCGAGTAGAGGCATCAGGCCGAGTAGAGGCTTCAGGCCGAGTAGAGGCTTCAGGCAGAAGAGAGGCATCAGGCAGAAGAGAGGCATCAGGCTGAGTACAGGCATCAGGCTGAACCACGGAAGGCAGGTTCACCAGTTTAGATACTGGCAGGATGGTATTGGTTGGAAAGAATTTTCGCTTTTTTCTGGTTTTAACTACTGGAGCACTGCAAGTAAACGCAGGTCTGCAAACAAATGGAGCAGCTGGAGACAGAGAAGAACTGGAGGATGGGACAGAGGAGGGAGCAGTTGCTACAGAGGGCTTTTTTACAGGGTTAAAGGCAGGATAGGTGCAGCGAGTGGGAACAGGGTACCGACATGCGGTAGATAGCCAAGTATACTGGGCTGTAACTGGGGGAGTTGTTGGGAATACAGGAGTAGAGCTTTGAGGAAATAGATTAGAAGCAGGACTGGGTCTTTGTAAGCTGACTGAGGCTGGGTGCAACAAGTCTGTCCATGTCTGCAGTAGGGGTTGAACAAAGCTGAGCTTACACAAAGCCTGTCTGACCAAAGACTGCACTGCGTTTATACAATCTCTTAGTATCTGTGGTGAACATGTAGAATAACGCTCCAGAAAGTAACCCACATCATCCTCTAATAACCACACCAGGGACTCTACCTGGTCTGCACTAAATGGTGGCAAAAATTCATCCCTGCATTCGGGGAAACCAGATGAAACCAACTCAACACAAACCTTAATCAATGGCTGCACCATAGAGAAATCTGTGCCCTGATCTACTAGAACATGAGCGAGCCGTATACATTCTAGCAGTTCATCCCGGGTATACTCCTTCAGAGTCTGATAAGCATATTTTCTGTCATCAAGCACTAGCAGAGATAAATACTCAACCTCATCCAGATCCATCCTTCCCAGCAACAAGCCAAGATGGCTTCCCTGTGCAGCCACTTCTGGTCAGGATTGGCCTTGGTGTAATGTCAGGGCTCCCAGGTGTGACCAGAGGTGTGTGACTGACGCAGGGAAACGCAGACTTCAGGTATGTGATAAACAATATAATTTAACCATACAAACATAAACGCAGTGCAATACTAAACAGGATGCAGGACAGATACAGGGCCCAGTACAAACACAACACCAAGGCAGAGTCTGCAAGTCTGGCCATCCCTTAAATACACCAGTATCATCAGTTCCAGGTGTTAGCTGGCTGAAAGGTTGAGTCTCTGATTGCTGGGTGCACCCACTGGCCAGCCCTGGTACTGCAGATCAAAAGGCAGGTGAGTCCCACCATTGCTGGCCGGTCCATTCCTGACACTGTCCTTGGACCTCTCCTATACTTGATGTACACTTTTTCCCTGGGTCAGCTGAGAACTTTCCATGGTTTCCAATACCACACACATCTATCGCTCTACTTCTCAGCTCACCCCATCTGTTTCCTCACGTATCACTGATTTACTAACAGACATATCAAACTGGATGTCACACCACTTCCTAAAACTCAATCTATCCAAAACTCAGCTCATAATATTTCCTCCCCCACGTGCCTCTTCCCCTGATTTCTCGGTCAAAATCAATAGCACATCTATCAACCCGTCCCCGCAAGCCAGGGTGCTAGGGGTAGCCCTCGATTCTGAACTATCCTTTCAGGCCCACATCCAATCCCTGTCCAAATTATGCTGCCTTAACCTCCGCAACATCTCCAGAATACGACCCTTTTTAACCAATGAAACCACAAACAAAGCTTCTAATTGTTATCTCTCGCCTCGACTACTGCAACTCCTTCCTCATTGGCTTACCTTTACATAGATTATCACCCCTTCAGTCCATCATAAATGCTGCCAGGCTCATCCACCTTACCAACCATTCAGTGTTTGCTACACCTCTCTGCCAATCCCTTGACTGGCTTCCGCTCACCCAATAAATAAAATTCAAAATACTAAACAACTTACAAAGCCATCCACAACTCTGCCCCCAGCTACATCACCAACCTGGTCTCAAAATATCAACCAAACTTCTCTCTTCAATCCTCCCAAGACCTTCTGCTCTCTAGTTCGCATGTCACCTCCTCCCATGCTCGCCTGCAGGACTTCTCCCGAGCTTCTCACACCCTATGGAACTCCCTACCCCAATCTGTTCAACTATTTCCTAATCTCCTTTTCTTTAAAGAAGCCTATCCTGCTTCTAACTAGTAAACTGTGTTTTACTTCCTCCATCAGCTCATCCCCCATTACCTTTTGTATCACTCAATCCTTCCTCTTAGATTGTAAGCTCTAACGAGCAGGGCCCTCTGTTGCTCTTGTACCAAATTGTATTGTAACTGCTGGCGCTGTATAAATCCTGTATAATAATATAATAATATACTATGACTGCAATCCACCTCTGATTCGTTAGAAATACCCTCAGAGATCAAGTTATCACCTCGCCTCTTGGTCAAAGCTTCTCTATACATATTGTGACAGTGTGAGACCATGCCACTATCTAAATGGACATAAAAGTGACACTGGATTCTCAAAACTGCAGTTTGAGAAGTTCTGGTAGGTTGATTGTGAATGGAGTGTTCTATGCTTTCTCCAGTAGTAGTTTGGTAGTCCTGGATCGGGACGGGAGCTTGAAGGTTCCAAAGAGTATTGAGTGGGATGGAAACTTCAATCCTGTGTCCAGGTTTTGCTTGACTCTTGTAGCTTGTGTGAGGGCACAGGTCTGCAGGGTCATTATACTGTAAGGCAGATCTGATCATAGCTCAGTGTAGGTGGAGTTGGAGTTGTTGCAACCAGGAGAGAGGTGTGCTCCTGTTGTTGTGCTCCTGTTTGTAGACCAAGGCAATATCCTTGAGACAGCACTCCATGTGGGGCAGGCTCCAGGCCATTGGACCAAGAGATTTGGGCCAGCTGAAAGAGTCTGGGACACTGGAGCTGAGTAAACTGAGAGAGTCCAGGGGAGCCAGAGGGTGAGACTTAGCGGAGTGAGAGCACCTGGGGTATCAAGAGAACCTGTTCCTAGGGGCTAAGAGTTGGCACGTGCAGCAGGGTACTGCAATTAAAACTGAGTGAGCTTAAGAGCCAGGTGGATCTGCATTTTTGTTTGTTGCAAAGCTGAAACCCTGGAGAGGGAAACTTTAGATTATAAAGACTTTGTTTTTCTTTCTTAATAAAAGTGAGTTACTGGGCCCTTAACTATAGTTCCTGTCTGCCATGGACTTACTGTACAAACGCATCTACCAAGAGAGCTAAAGACCCTCACATCACAATTTGTAACACTATTCTTCCATCACCTATCAGAAAACAATGTTTGTTCAATTGTAGATTTGTACTACTTCTTGTACCTGTTAAAACTGACTTTGCCATTGCTGCGACGTTGAATAACGGTCCACCCCCCTCCATCAGACATGTCACAGAAAACAGTGACTGGTTCAGTGAGTGGTTTGGGTAGTATGCGATAATAGCCATTTTCTTTTCTTCCACTCTCAAATACTGCTGAACAATCTGTAGAAAATGGAAGTTAGACGTCACATACTGTATTCATACACCATACTTGGCAGGGCAAGCTATTCAGCAGGTTCATAAGAAAGGTGGCTGTAGAAGAGCATTCATCATCCATGCTGTTAGGGTTGTAGAATATTGTCTGTGGCTTAAAGGGATGCAGAGTGCAGGGGTCCAGGAGTAAGTGATGCAAAGGTTCAGGAGTAAGGGATACAGAGGTCAGGGGTCAGTAGTGACGCAGAGTTCAGAGGTTAGAAATCATTGATTCAGAGTTCAGGTGTCAGTAGTGATGCATAGTTCACAGGTCAGTAGTAAGTGACGCAGAGTTTAGAGGTCAGTAGTAAGTAATGCAATGTACATAGGTCAGTAATATGTGTTGCAGAGTTCAGGGATCAGTAATAAGTGATACAATGTTCATAGGTCAGGAGTAAGAGATGCAGAGTTCAAGGGGTCAGTAGTAAGTAACACAGAGTTCATAGGTCAGTAGTAAGTGACACAGAGTCCATAGGTCAGTAGTAAGTGATGCAGAGTTCAGGGGTCAGTAGTACGTAACGCAGAGTTCATAGGTCAGTAGTAAGTGATGCAGAGTTCATAGGTCAGTTGTAAGGCGAAGTTCATAGGTCAGTAGTGACGCAGAGTTCATAGGTCAGTAGTAAGTGATGCAGAGTTCAGGGGTCAGTAGTACATAACGCAGAGTTCATAGGTCAGTAGTAGGTGACACAGAGTTCAGAGGTCAGTAATATGTGTTGCAGAGTTCATAGGTCAGTAGTAAGTGACGCAGAGTTCAGGGGTCAGTAGTACGTAACGCAGAGTTTATAGGTCAGTAATAGGTGACACAGAGTTCATAGGTCAGTAGTAAGTGACGCAGAGTTCAGGGGTCAGTAGTAAGTAACGCAGAGTTCATAGGTCAGTAATATGTGGTGCAGAGTTCAGGGGTCAGTGGTAAGTGACCCTCTGTCCCACAGTACAGCCACACAGCCCTCCCCTGCACAGCTTACCACCATCCCTGAACTCGTGGTGGTTCCTTCCTTAGTGTGGGCTCTCTTCCTGCTTGCCCCTTAGGTGGGGCTATCAGGATTGTTATTAACATTAGCAGTGGCCAATCACAGCCCTCCTCCCCATGGAAACAGCAACCTGCCCTCCCAGCAGGATGGGCCTTTGCTGCAGCTGCAATTGTTAATCACAGATGCAGCAAAGACAGAGAACACAACGGCACTTCCCCATGTTATACAGTATAATGTGTGAGGGCACAGTGTGTCCCCCTCCTTGGGGCCCGTGTGCATAGCACACATTGTACCCATGGAGAATATGCCACTCTATATTTATCTTTCTAGAGACTCTGTTTTTGAGAAGCCTCTGCTTCCTTTCTGCATCAAGTTTTCTATATTTCCGTGTGTGTGAAAAACTTGCTCCTCTCTGATTGAAGTGGTTCCTCTTGCCAACTCATACTTCAGTACAATGACGTACACGCTAGGAGAAACACAGCGGTTCACAGGTGGAACAAGTGTTTTACGGTTAAATACCTGCAGTTGCTGAGGGGCAGAGATGCAGCGACTTTTCAGTCTGAGACAGTCAGGTGATCTGAATTTGCAAACATGTTGCAGGATGTGGTCTTATTTCAGGGATTGCGGACATGTTTTTAACAGGGTGTTAGGCATGTATTTCCTACTTTCCACCACCACTAGATGCCTCCACTCATCTTTAGTTCCTTATTTAGAATTGTTTTGCAGGGAATGTTTATCCCTTTTGCACTATCTAGGATATGATGGAGTCATGCATGACACCAGCGTGTCCTTTGCCATGGACTCTGGAAGACATCTTGGGAGAACAAACATCAGAAAATAAAGTGCATCTATTTTGTAATGTTGGGGCCTTACTTGAGGCCTACTATATTACAAATTGTCCAACTCATAATGTCTTTATGAGTGAATGTACTTGTGTTTTATAGCCTTCAATCAGATTCTTCCCTTCATATAAATAAAGCTTAAAGCTTTGAAAGTCACCAACCTTTATTATAAACAATAAGGTTCCCAGAGGTAGAGGGCAGCTGGACATCCTCCAGTAGGCTTTTGGTCAGGCTGTTTTTATACACTTTGCTTTTGATTGAGTGATAATTGTTTTCTTTGAGGTCCTTCAGCTGAAGTTTCCCCAGCTCCAGCATGTTTTCCAAAATCTGGATCCGGTGCTGCAGTTTAGCATTGTCTATTTGGCAAATTTCTAGGTCCTTCCGCAAAGAAATAGAAGAAAATGAATAATGCTGTAAAATCCAAAAATGTAGAAACTGAACCTGAAGTCACATGACAGATCCATTTCTTTTTTACATTTATTGTATTTATCTTTTATCATTACCTTTTTCACTGCCCTATGGAATGCTTTGGGTTTCTAGTTGATTGGATCAGCCTTAAAAGTACAGCAAACATTTAAACCAGGGTTCTCCAAACTTTCTGAACAAAGGGCCAGTTTACTGTCCTTCAGAATTTAGGGGTGCTGAATTGTGGTCAGTGGGAGTAGAAAATGTCCTGACATCAGTGAAAGTAAACAATGTCCCATCTTTTCCCATCTATTATTGGAAATATTAGTGCCCCATTGTTGGTGCCAGTGGGAGGAATAGTGCTCCATCATTGATGTCAATATGAGGAATGGTGCCCCGCTGTTGGTGTCAGTAGGAGGAATGATGCCTCATCATTGTTATTAGTGGGAGAAATAGTACCCCATAACTGGTGTTAGTGGGAGCAGTAGCGCCCCATTATTGATGTCAGTGGAAGGAATAGTGCCCCATCATTGGGGTCAGTGGGAAGAATAATGCCTCATCATTGGTGTCATTGGGAAGAATAGTGCCCCATCATTAATATCAGTGGAAGAAACAGTGCCCCATCATTGGTATCAGAGGAGGGAATAGTGCCCCATCATTGGTATCAGTGGAAAGAATAATTCCCCATCATTGGTATCAGTGGGAGTAATAGTGCCCCATAATTAATATCAGTGGAAGGAATAGTGCCCCATCATTGGGGTCAGTGGAAGGAATAATTCCCCATCATTGGTATCAGTGGAAGGAACAGTGCCCCATCATTGGTATCAGTGGAAGGAACAGTGCCCCATCATTGGTATCAGTGGAAGGAACAGTGCCCCATCATTGGTATCAGTGGAAGGAACAGTGCCCCATCATTGGTATCAGTGGAAGGAATAGTACACCATCATTAATATCAGTGGAAGGAATAGTACCCCATCATTAATATCAGTGGAAGGAATAGTGCCCCATCATTGGTATCAGTGGAAGGAATAGTTCCCCATCATTGGTATCAGTGGAAGGAATAGTGCCCCATCATTGGTGTCAGTGAGAGGAAAAGTGCCCCATCATTGGTATCAGTGGGAGGAATAGTGCCCCATCATTGGTATCAGTGGGAGGAATAGTGCCCCATCATTGGCATCATTGGAAGGAATAATGCCCCATCATTGATGTCAGTGGGAGGAATAGTGCCCCACTGGTGTCAGTGCAGGAATTATTGCCCCATTGTTGTCAGTGTCGGCATCAGTATGAGGAATAGCACCCCAAGGGGCGGACAAAAGTATGCAAAGGGCCACATTCGATCCCTGGACCACAGTTTGGAGACCACTGATTTAAACCATTAACATTAGTGCACAGTTGAGTATGCAACCATGCACACATATAACAGTAGATAGAAGATACCACTAATATCATTATATACTGTAGCAAGTTGCTACATTATATCAATTAGGCAGCCCAAAGTCAGACCCAACGAACAGGCAGATATCATTCTAAGGAGTTGAAGATCTGCCACAATACATGGGAAACAAAGACATGCAGTATATTCGGTAGTAAAATAAATGAATAAAGTGCAGCGCTTAAAATATCAGATAAATAGCAGATAAATGGATAAAAAATTGTCTATAATTTGTCTAATTAATAGTTTAAAAGTTCATACAATCAATAAAATTTGTATATAGCACTAATAGGAACTTCCACAATTTCAGGTGATTTGTAAAAGCTTGTGACAGATATATGTCAGAAATGCGCACTCACCGGCTGCACATAGAAAATGCGCATAAATAACCATCAAGTGTGAGTGTGAACCAGCAGGTAAAATATGAGGCATCCCTCAGGAAAATGTGTCATCAAGCTTGCGTGAAGAGACGGTCTGCTGAACTCAGAGGACTCCCTTAAGGATGTATGGATATAACAACCTAGATGACAGGGCTCCCTCCTCTGGATGTTGAATAAAGTGGAAGTAGTGCTGCGGATCTATTATCCCCTCAATGGGGAGCCAAAAAGAAATGAAGTGCCAATAGTGCAGTATTTTGGAACTTTATTGAATGAATAATATAATTGTAAAATAGAATTTGTAGGGTGCAAGTACATAAAACAATGCCAAGTACCTGTAGTTATTTCACTACTTGGCATTATTTTATGTACTTGCACCCTACAAATTCTATTTTACAATTATATTATTCATTCAATAAAGTTCCAAAATACTGCACTATTGGCACTTCATTTCTTTTTGGCTCTCTTCACCCAAGCTTGATGACACATTTTCCTGAGGGATGCCTCATATTTTACCTGCTGGTTCACACTTCGTTTGATGGTTATTTCTGCGCATTTCCTATGTGCAGTCAGTGAGTGCGCATTTCTGCCATATATCTGTCACAAGCTTTTACGAATCACCTGAAATTGTGGAAGTTCCTATTGGTGCTATATATACGAATTTTATTGATTGCATGAACTTTTAAACTATTATTCAGATGAATTATAGATGATTTTTTATCCATTTATCTGCTATTTATCTGATATTTTAAGCGCTGCACTTTATTCATTTATTTTACTATTAGTAAGTGAGGTTATTGTGATTCTCTCAGGTGTTCTAGCTGCTATTTATATATATTTCTATATATTCAAATTATTTTGAGCGCTCGCTTTACCTTCTTTTATCACTATATTCGGTACATTTTACCAGTTCTCTGTAGGAGAGTACAAGGTTAAGCCCTAGTTACACTGAGATTTCTCAACAGAAAGTGCCTATAATGGCCTGAGGTATGCAATATGGTACCCCAGAAAGGACAAAAATGATCCAATAATTACAAGCAATGCAAGTGAATTACATAGTACTGTGTGTGGCCATTATAAAGCTGGTCATACTCTAGAAGAATTTTGTTAGAAATTATTTCCATTAAGAACAATCGTTCCATTTTTTTAACTGGTAATTTGGCCATACATGGGTCAGTTCTTACATTCAGCCAGCACTTTGAACAAAGTAAATTGACCGAATTCCCCCATCCACAAAGTTGAAGTTGATGGGGGAATCCTCCCTGCTGTGCTATTGTGTTCTTACAGTGGGGAGACTCCCCAACCACCAGAATACACAGATCAGTGCTGTAGCCTATTGCCTGTTACACTGATCGAGGGGCTTTTGTCTGAGAGGGCAGTTGAACAGAAGTCGATTGGTAGATCGACTTCTGTTCAATCACAGTGGCCATATGTGGATCGAAATTCGTCCATTCCCTGCTAAACTGTCTGAATTTGGATCCATGTATGGCCAGTTTAGTGGAGTTGAATTGATGTTTATATTCAACCTCAGTGATGAGAAAATTCAACGGAGCAGAATGGAAACATTTTCTTGAATTAACAAATTTCTAAAAGTGAACGGGGTTATTTATTGGGAAAGTCCATGCACTCCAATCAGGGGCGGACTGACAACTCATGGGGCAACCGGGCAATAGGGGATCATGGGGCCCCTGTGTCCTTGCCCAAATTAAAAAAAGCCTATGAAAAAGGTACCAGGGGCATCTCATGGGGCCCCCTACTGACCCCGGGACCCTCGGGCAGTGCCGAGTTTCCAAATGGTCAGTCTGCCCCTGACTCCAATATCGAATGTTAAAAGCACACATAATTTCCTTATTTGTATTTCAAATGTCATTCATCAAGTCATTGAATGTATTTATTAGTACACAAAATGGCCACTGCCCCAGTCTATAACTGGCCTTCACAGCAAGGAACACATGGACTGGCGACGCATGTTAAACAACAAAAGAGAAAAGTTCCCAGCTCAACTTGCCAGCCAGCATGCAAACAAACCGAATTAACTTGTCTAACAGTATGCATTAAAAACAAGGGTTTAGTTAGCACACATTTGCAAATACATACGTAAGCTACAGAGCCTCGTCACGGCACCCTGATATTCTGTAGTTCCTAACCCTACAAAATTTGGGAGCCACCATAGTAGAGGCACATGTATTTAATGGATAGATCAAGGGCAGATGAACTTGAGGGAGCCCACCCCTCCTTAAAAGGTACAGGAGAGCACTGGACACCCAGCATGTAGCACAATGGCAGCTAAAGTGTCCAGTGCTCCCCCCCCCTCACCAAAAATGCAACAGTACAATAAATGGCCACTTCTCCAGTCTATAACTGCCCTTCACAGCAAGGAACACATGGATGGGCAACGCATGTCACACATAATTTCCTTATTTGTTCTTCAAATGTCATTCCTCAAGTCATTGAGTGTATTGATTAGGGTTCCACTGATACTGATACCGGTATCGGTGCCAATACTAAGTATTTGCACGAATACTTGTGCAAATGCACCAATACGTGAAACTGATACCTTTGCGGTGCGATTTGAGCCCATACAAAATGAATGGGCTCAAACTGCATTTTAAAGAATTGCATGTTACTACTTTTATTTTTGTAATATATAGTTCTTTGTAACTTTTATTTTTGCTTTTGAAAAAAATTTGGTTAAGAAAAATTACGTGATAAAAAAAAAAAAAAAAATCTCATGTGATATGAACAGGAATGAGGTAGAATTCCTGTCCGAATCACGTGTGATTTCACTGCAGGTGCAATGCGATTTGCAGTGTGAATTAAGCCATTCATTTTGTATAGGATCAATTCGCAATGCAAAGGTATTGGTGAACGGTACCGGCGAGTACTTAAGCACAAGTATCGGTGCTCACTGATAAAAAAACAGTATTGGTGCAACCCTAGTATTGATAACAATTTCCTCCTAATGTTTGTTTGAAAATCTACCAGTGTATGGCCATCTTTAGTTCTGAGGGTTTTCTGAGGGACATATTTTTAACAAATTATCAAATCTAGGCACATTCATCTGCAATTGGTTACTCATTGACCATACTGTACATGCATTGGCAAATTATGTCATTTCTCTGTAGTGTGGGCAGGGGGTCAATTCCTGCCAAGGCAAATTAGGATTTTATGACTAAAGTCATCATTTGAAGGGAGTCGAGTAAGTGGAGAGCATGTAAGAGCGAGACGAACCAGATCATCCTCGGTAATCGATGAGGGAATTGTTTATTAAATCAGTCATTCACCCTCTCCAGAGAGCAGAAGAAAAAAGACAGCTTGGGTCAAGCAGATGTAACATTTACTATAGAAATTCATCAAATATTTCTAAGATCTGTAGCTGTAATTTAAAAATGGCAGATCAGATATGAAGTACATTTTTATGTCGTGGGGGGCTGGGGATCATGCATTTTGTATTGCGAAAAATTTGTAAACCGAAACATGGTTTCCCTTAGGAATGCATTGAAAACCAATTAATCCATTCCGAGGTCAGAAAAAAGTACATGATAGGACAAAAGGACATGATAAAAAAAAATTTGTAAATGCATTGAAAACCAATGAATCTGTTTGTATTGCAAAAAAAATTTGTAAACCCAGCCATTATTTTCAGTGGACTTTCATTCATAAACCGAAAATTACGTTAACCGAGGTGATCGTAAACCGTGGTATTCCTGTATTAAAAATCTACCTTTACCCAGTACCTTTGGTATCCAGTAGATGTCACTACTTGACATGGTTTAGAAATTACTAAGCAAGTTTGCAGACTTAAAGCGGAGTTCCGCTCACTCTGTAAAAAAATAAAAGTCAGCAGCTACAAAAACTGTAGCTACTGACTTTTAAAAAACAGCCACTCACCTGTCCCATGATCACGCGTTGCCCCCGCCGCAGCCCATTTCACCAGCCGTCCTGTATTCCAGGTGCCGGCATCTTCAGTGTGGGCACCCGGCTGTGACAGCTTGCGGCTTCACAGCTGGGTGCCCACTGCGCATGCGGGAGTAGCGCTGCGCTTCCTGAATGGCTCCGTCGTCTTCTGGTACCTATCACGTGTCCCACAAGACTTCGGGGAGGGTGGGTAAGAGGACAACTTCCGTTTCCGATTTCCTAGGCAATTGCAGCAGAAGCGGGAGTGGGTACCTGTCAAATTCGGGTACCCATTCCCCCCCCTGCTCCCCAAAGGTGCCAATCCTTAATGGGGAGCGGGGGACCAATCTTTAAAGTGGAACTTCCCCTTTTGGGTGGAACTCCGCTTTAAAAAAAAAAAGTTTCTGTCAGGGCTTGTTCCCACCATGATGCAGAGACGTCACTTTTTCTGCCCGGGTTCTGCAAGGACACAATGAAATCAATCATTCTCTATGTGCCCTGTTCACACCACAACACTGGTATCACATGCAGATTTTTTCTGCATAGGAATATAAAACTCATTGCAGCGCGCATGAAAACTGATGTCTCTGCAAGTGAAATCTGCGCGTCCTTTTCCATCCTTTTTTCTGCATTTATAGTATGAACGAGCCCTTAGACTTCAGTTAATAAAAATGGACTGGCCTTCACTTTTCTGCTGATTAATTTCTGCACATTGACCAAAAGAATGCAACGCAGAAAAACGCAGAAGAACGCAGGAAAACGCCACCAATTGCGGCAAATGCTGCTAAACACTAATGCAAAAATGCTAAAAAAAGCTGAAAAACTCACATTTTTAACGTGACTTTACACAGCTAACGTTACCAGCGTTATTAAAACGCCCCGTGTGCATGGAGCCTAAAGATAATTGAACTACAGTTGCAAGAAAAAGTATGTGAACCCCTTGGAATTACGTGGAGTTTTGCATGAATTGGGCATAAAATGTGCTCTGAACGTCATCTAAGTCACAACAATAGAAGAACACAGTCTGCTGAACATAATACTACACAAACATTAGATGTTGCCATGGTTTAATTGCACATAACATGTAAACATTCACAGTGCAGGGAGGAAAAAGTATGTGAGGCCCTAGCTTAATGACTTCTCCCAGAGCTAATTGGAGCCAGGAGTGAGCCAACCTTGACTCCAATCAGTGTGATGATATTGGATGTGTTGCTGACAGCTGTCCTGCCCTCACATCAGACAGTGCTTCTTGAAACCAGTAAACCCAAAACAGGTGTGTGTTTTTTAAGGGCAGGACAGCTGTCAGCAACACATCCAATATCATCACACTGATTGGAGTCAAGGTTGGCTCACTCCTGACTCCAATTAGCTCTGGGAGAAGTCATTAAGCTAGGGCCTCACATACTTTTTCCTCCCTGCACTGTGAATGTTTACATGTTATGTGCAATTAAACCATGGCAACATCTAATGTTTGTGTAGTATTATGTTCAGCAGACTGTGTTCTTCTCTTGTTGTGACTTAGATGACGTTCAGAGGACATTTTATGCCCAATTCATGCAAAACGCCACGTAATCCCAAGAGGTTCACATACTTTTTCTTGCAACTGTACAATGTGCAATGAATATACATTTTGACCATAGGTACTCTTTTAATTTTGACTTTTTCTTACAAAATCCCTCCGGTACCACGTTTCTAAATAAGCAGAAATGTCAGTCTATTACCATTTTCATGCGTGGTCCCCTGATGCATTGTAAAAATCAGTCCTACTCACCGAAAGTCTTGGGGCAGACAGAGCCAAATGTGGAAAAGACAGAGCTAAAACCAAAGGCAGCATGGATAACAACGGCATTGTGCTGTCAGCCTTTTAAAAAGACAAAATAGAGAAAAAATCATTTGCTATAGGTAGGTTGGAATATCAAGCAAAAAATAGACTAAATTGGTGATTAATACAACTAATATTATGTAATGTGATTGAATTATTGACACTGGACTCTGGCTGCTTTCATTGGTATGTGACTCCATTTGGAGATTGTCTCTCACTTCCTGCTCCAGTGCACCCACACAAGAAATGAAAGGTCCATAGAAACGTACAGACAGCAAAAAAACATTGTTAGGAGTTTCAAAGCAGAATTAAACTTAAATTGTGGGCAAGGACCCTAATGGTCTCTTGTATCATAAATGTTTCCCTTGGCCTGCCAGTGGGAACTTACACTGAGCCGTGCATGCGCAGCTCAGAGTACATTTACAGTACTTCTCTGTACCTCCCATGTAAATGTGCCATAGTGTGCTAACATGTGGTGCATATAAGCACATCATGGCATAAACCTCCTGGGGGGCCCTTCAAAAATAAAAACTATAGCAGAGTTAAATTCCGCCTTAACTTTTCCTCTCTGTTCTTCAGCAATGTATTCATTGAATGGCACATCTTAGAGATGTTTTACAAACCAATAAAGTAGAATTAAAGTAAAAAAATGATTTTTTTTTAATTGCAGAACAGACATACTATGAGTGGTCTATGTATACAACATTTTCTGAACAAATGACACACACATTCGTGCAGGTTCTACAAATTTTGGCCGTAATTTCGGTAATAGATTAACCACTTCCCGCCCAGCCTATTGTCAGATGACGGCCAGAACAGGACTTTCATCTGTCTGGGTGGACATCATACAGTGTCCTCCAAGAAACATGCCTCATGGGCCACGCTGCAGCACGATCGGTCACTGGCTGTGTCCACCAGACACAGCCAATGACAGATCACTGTACCGGGTCACTCTCAGTACCATGTGATTGCTGTGACCAATCACAGCAGATCACATGACAATCTTTGATTTATGCCATTCATCGTGTACCATTGTGCTGCTATCTGAGATTGGTCATAGTGATCACATGGTACAGAAAGGGCCAATCACAGCCCACCTGTACTATGTCATTAGCTGTGGCCAATCACAGCTAATCACAACAATACATACTGAAGGAGTCAATTTAATATTTAATTCAGTAAAAATGGTCGCTTAGAACAGTGAAATTTACCGGTTTAACCACTTGCCTACAGGGCACTTATACCCCCTTCCTTCCCAGGCCAATTTCCAGCTTTCAGTGCTGTCACATTTTGAATGACAATTGCGCGGTCATGCAACACTGTACCCATATGAAATTTTTATAATTTTTTTGGAGACAGATAGAGCTTTATTTTGGTGGTATCTAATCACCTCTGGGATTTTTATTTTTTCTTAAACCAAAAACCACTGAAAATTTAAAAAAAAAACCCGGTTTTTCTTACTTTTTGTTATAAAATTCTGTAAATAAGTGATTTTTCTCCTTCACTGATGTGCGCTAATGAGGCTGCACTGATGGGCACTGATAGGCTGCACTGATGGACACTGATATGTGGCACTGATGGGCACTGATGAGGAAGCACTGGTAGGTGGCACTGATGGGCATTAACAGGCATCACTGATGGGCACTGAAAGGCAGCACTGATATATGGCACTGATAGGTGGCACTGACTGGCACTGATAGCCAGCACTGACTGGCACTGATAGGTGGCACTGATGCGCACTGATAGGCGGCACTGACTGGCACTGATAGGCAGCACTGACTGGCACTGATAGGTGGCACTGATTGGCTGCACTGATAGGTGGCACTGATCGGCATTGATATGTGGCACTGACTGGCACTGATGGGTGACACTGAAAGGCAGCTCAGATGGGCACTGATATGTGGCATTGATGTGCACTGGTAGGCACTGATATGTGGCATTGATGTGGCACTGATGAGCACTGACAGCTGGCACTGACGGACACTGACTGGTGGCACTGCTGGGGCTACACTGATCATCAGTGCTTTGATGAACAGTGTAGATGTCTCCTCCGCGGAATGCCGATTACCGTCTCTCCTCTCCTCTGTCAGTGTGACAGCTCGTGAGGAGAGAAATACCGATAACCGGCATTTCCCTGTTTACATGTGATCAGCTGTGATTGGACACAGCTGATCACATGACCAAGCCGACATCTTCGGCTCTTTTCGTGGTCGGTGATCCGCTGTGTCCGAGGGACACAGCGCACCGTCGATCGCCGCGCTGCACGCTCTCTGAGCTGCGCATGCACAGTGAGAATGGGAGGACGTCATATGACGTCCTCCCAGAACGAGAGAACCACCTTGCGCCCGTCATTGGACTATATGGCAGGCAGGAGGTGGTTAAGCAATCATAAAAAAATAACTCCTGATCACTTCATTATGGTAATATTGACTTCACTATGGTAATATTATATTGCTCTGGTCACAGTGTCTTAAAAATAAATCCTAATAAATAAAAAGAATAGAAAGAAAAAATATCACAAAATCGAAAAAGAAAAAAACTTTTTTTTTAACCACCAGTCAGTGTCTCTGATCACCGTCCACACCAGTTATATGATGATGCTGTACTGCACTGGTGACAGAATGTAAAAAATGACTCTTACTAAAACCTTTGGACTGTCTACTTTCCAAAAAAGGGGTCATTTGGGGGGTATTTGTGCTGTCCTGGCGTTTTTGGGCCTCAAGAAATGAGATAGGCCATCAGTACATCAGAACTGGTCAATTTTCAGATATATCCCATAGTTTGCGAACTCTATGACTTTCCTACAGACTAAACTTTGGGTTATTTTCACCAAAGAAATGTAACAGAATACATTGTGGCCGAAATTTATGATGAAAGGTTATTTATTTGCTTTAGTTTATTTAGCAAAAAATAAAAAACCCAGAGGTGATTAGATACCACCAAAAGAAAACTCTATTTGTGTGAAAAAATTAATAAAAATGTATTATGGGTACAGTGTTGCATGACCGCGCAATTGTTATTCAAAGAACGACAGTGCTGAAAGCTTAAAATTGACCTGGGCAGGAAGTAGATAAAGGTGCCTGGAACTGAAATGGTTAATTCATCAGCTCCATCTAGTGGCCAAAATGTGGTATATTTTCTCATTGAGGTATTTCAGTAAAGTATTATTATTATACAGGATTTATATAGCGCCAACAGTTTGCGCAGCGCTTTACAATATAAGGGAGACAGTACAATTACAATACATTTCTGTACAGAAGGAATAGGAGGGCCCGGCTCGTGGAGCTTACAATCTAAAGGAAGGGGCAGGTGGTACAAAAGGTGATAGCTGTAGGCGATGTTCTGATGGAGGTGGTTCAAGTACAGTTCTTAGGTGGAGGTGGGGTAGGCTTCCCTGAATAAGTGAGTTTTCAAAGATCGCCTAAAGGCTGACAGGGTGGGCGCTGACCAGACATACTGCGGTTGGGAGTTCCAGAGGATGGGAGAGGCTCTGGAGAAGTTCTGGAGGTGAGTGTGGGAGGAGGTGAGGAGGGAGCTAGAGAGCAGGTTGTGGGAGGATCAGAGCAGGCGATTTGGCTGATATCTGTGGATGAGGTTGGTGATGTAGCTAGGGGCAGTGTTGTGGATGGCTTTGTATGCTGTGGTTAGCATTTTTGAATTTTATACGTTGGGTTAGTGGAAGCAAATTATACAGCATTTTGGAATGCCTAAAGTCTATGAAATATTCACCTCCGTTCTAGTGATGTGATCATTTACTACACTTTCCTACTTTATGATATTTATGTGTCTGTGTGTACAGGTCCAATGAAAGCAATGGGCTGAATTCAGAACGCCAAAAAATGTGGCATTTTTGGCACCCATGTGCAAGAGGCCTCATTTACTCTAGGTTCACACCTAAGCATTTTCCGCAGCATTTTGCATAAACGTACTACAGTCCATTTAACATGATTCCCTATGGGACACGTTTACATCTCCACGTTTTCAGCCAGTGCGTTTTTTGGAAAGGGTCAGGGACTTTTGCGTTATTTAGACTTCAATGGAAATGCTGCAGAAAAGCGTGTAGTGCGTTTTGATGCGTTTTGCATATTAAATCTGCCTAGCAACAAGAAAAATAAAACAAGCAAACGAAAAAAGCAAAACGCAACAAAAACGTGGCAAAAACGCGTGTGCAAAATGCAAAACGCACTGCAGAAACAGATCAAATGCAAGCTGCATAGGTGTGAACCTAGCCTGACACAGGTATACTATAGCGTACGCACATGCAAGGGCCGTGTTTGCCTGCATGGGGATGCACAGCCGCTGCTTCCAATTTGACAGCCATGTTGGTGTCGGTGCACATCTCCAAACGCAAACTGCACAGCTTAAGCGGCTGTTAAATTGGGAGCTGTATCCATGCAGCCGCTGCATCTCAATTGGCATGAATGGGACTGCCTGCATGGGGATGTATGGGACATCTGTGCATCCCCACAGGTGTACAATATAGTACGTCCGTGAGAACAAGTCCTAGCATGCAGAAAACCAGCAGAAATAAAGCAGCTGACACCTCTACAGAGAGCCTTGACATACTAAAGATCAACAGAATGATTATATAATAATATAATGCATAGCAATGATAAAGGTGGAGGAACATTATCAGGAGTCTGGTGCTGCTAAACAACATTGTAGGACCTCATTCAATCACAAATATTCTACAACTGGCCAGGGGCCACAATGAAATAGTAATGGGGCCGCAGGCAGCCCAGAAAACACGGGTTTGACATGCCTACTCTACAGGGAGTGCGCAGTCGTCACATACTACATAGTGCACATCAGAGGAAGGGAACATAGAAAACACAATAAAACAGTTCTGATGAGTAAGAGAGGCTTATGAATATGTAAAGAAGTGTTTATCTTACCTACGCTGTGTGTTCCTACTTCCTAAACCTTACATCCGTTGTAAGATTGGGGGTTATATAAATAGAAAACAGCAGTGCTGGCCACATATGTTCTATGTTGTAATGGCCAGATTGCATCAGTACGTATCCAGATGTTTTCTATTACAAGAGCTAAATAACAGAAAATGTGCAATCTGATGGGAGGCTTTTTATCCACATTCACACAAAATATGTCTGTTGGCTTATGAAATCATCCCCTCACACTGGGAACCGGGGGGAGGAGTGACCACCGTTTTCTTGTTTTTTTTCCAAAATAAAGTTTTATTGAATATATATGATTCAAGGAATATACAGAGAATGGGTAGATGCAGGGGTGTATTTACCACAAGGCAAACAAGGCACTTGCCTAGGGCGGCATTTTTCAGGGGGGCAGCACCTCCCCCTAGAACAAGGGATGAAAGAAGGGACATGTGCACCATGAGATCTAAGAGAGGATGCAGCCTGTTTGATGGTGTATGTAGAGCCTGGCTCTCACTCCCGGGGATGTCCAGAGCTGTGAAGATGAGTGTCTCTGTATCGCTGGGGGGGTGATAGTGGAAGGCTCATTGGTTAGTCAATGTCATTCTCTCTCCACGGGAGGGGGAAGGGAGGGTTGTGTTGGTCTGTGTCCATGTGGGCATATGGTTTTCGCGTTGCCTAGGGCAGCACAAAACCTAAATACACCACTGGGTGGTAGTGGATATAACAATGGGGAGAACAAAAGACAAAACAACCCCTATAACAATCAAATGTAGTCATTTCCACAGTTAGCATCAAGTAAATACAATAATAGCACCATGTGTTAAATGGCAATTCAGTATCCAACATTCAGGAGGGCAAACTTTTCCTTTCTCTTCCCTTCCCTCCCCCCCCCCCCCTTGAAAGTGAGGGGGGCCTAATTCCACGAATCAAAGTCCTTCCAAAGTATGTATCAGTCCAATGTTTGCCATCAGCTGTAGTGACTAACACATGGATAGGAGTATAAAAGTAGTCAAGTTTACATGACAGTGAGATTAATTTGTTGAGTTAAGAAACGTCTCTGTATTCGGTTTGTCAGGGTGTAGGGCAATAATGCATCGAAGTGTAGTGTGGCAGAGTCGATAAAGATGTATTGTCCGGAGAGCCGCATACTGCCTACAGTAACCGGTTGCAGGGGTCTCAGCAAAGAGAGGAGGGGAATGAGAAGAGAAAAGGAAGAGAAAAGGAAGAAGAAAGAAAAAAAGAGAGAAGAGAAGGAAAAAAACTAAAAAGAAAAGGAGGGGTGGGGGAGGGTTCGAGGGTTGGGGTACTCTGATTGTAATAGTAGCGGTGACCACCGTTTTGTATTAACCACTTGCCGTCCACCTGCTGTTTATAAACGGCAGGATGGTGGCACTCCAGGGGTGGGTTGCCACTCATAAACGGCACCCGCCATTTCTAGCTGTGCGCACTCCCTGCCCGCTGTGTCCTCCAGACACAGTGAAACACCGCTCGTCGGACGGAACCTCTGTACGAGGTACCGATCATGTGATCACTGATTTGCCAATCAGTGATCACATGCAAAGTAGTAAGCAAGATATCACTGGTGACATCATTGCTTACTACGTGTGAAATCTGTGAATGATCACAGAGGTCACATGGTACAAGGCTATTCACAACAGCCTTGTACCATGTAACAAGCTGTGACCAATCACAGCTCACTCAGTAGTTCTCAATGGCTGCAAGAATGCAGACAGAGAGAAAGAGAAATGATTGCTTTTACATCCTATATGGGTGTAAAAGCAATCACTGTAAAAGAAAAAAAAAATCTTCATCACCCCCCACAAGTAGTACAGTGCCACCATGGTGACACTGTATTGCTAGGGTGACAGTATGTAAAAAAAAAAAAAAAAAAAAAAAAAAATTTTTTGGACTTTTATATTTACATAGCAAAAAAAAATAAAAAATCCCAGCGGTGAATAAATACCACCAAAATAAAGCTTTATCTGTCTCAAAAAAGTAGTAAAAAAATTCATATGGGTACAGTGTTGCATGACCGCGCAATTGTCATTCAAAGTGTGATAGCGCTGAAAGCTGAAAATTGCCCTGGACAGGAAGGGGGTGAAAGTGTCTGGACAGGAAGTGGTTAAAAATGACATAAACAGTACAGTCAATGAGCATTCTATGATGTGGGACCGAGAGTGGCGGAAGTCAACTGAAACATGAGGTTCATTTATCATAACAAAATGTAGGTGCAATTCAGCTGCCTGATGGTCAGCAGACTCCACAAGACAGTTGTTATGTTGTATTTTTGACCATGACGCCTGCAAACTTCAACAGATTTGCACAAGATTGCAACAGATTTACCAATGGAGATGGGACAGATGATCATTCAAAACAAATGCACAATTAGGATGTGGTAAGGGGGAAGGCTTTATTCTGTTTTAGTAGATGCACAGGAAAAAAAAAAGAGGAAAAGAAACAAAATGTCTCCATCCGGACCCAACTAAGTATTTTTGTGGATAGCACTTATGCCTGGCAGTACAATGGTCGTCGATTCGAATCCCAACAAGGCACTACCTGCCTGGAGTCTGCATGCTCTCCCGGTGCTAGTGTGGGTTTCATCTGGGCAGTGTTAATTTCATCATCTAAAATATTTTTTTTGCCAAAATTAGCACTATTTTAGTTGACTAAAATACGAGTAAACAATTCAGATGACTAAAACACAACTAGAATGGCATCCCCGCTGACAGGAGAGAGATCTGTGTTGTTTACATGCACAGATCTCTCTCTTGTCAGTTGCTCCGTCGATCACTGGGTCTCAACCATGAATCACTGGCCCAGGACCCAGTGATTGATATGTACAGGAGCCAATGGCAGCGCAGGTAGGCGGGCACGTAAGTCTCCCCAAACCAGTAAACGCAGAATCATGTATGAATACGTGATTATGCAACCACAAATGGTTATAGTGCAGTTGGCAAGCGGTTAACACTGGTTATGTATCACAATGGCTAAATCTGTGTCTGTAGTGCAAGTTTAAACCTTAAAGTGTTACTAAACCCAGGACCCAGGATATCTGGTCTCCCACAGTACACAGAACATGGAATGCAATTATTTTAGTAATTATAAACTGCTAAATACCTTTTCTTATCAACAGTTAGAGCAGTCTTGTGACTTCTAGCAGTGTCCAGCAGAGCACTGGTTAAAGCTTGTAGGAGGAGTTTTATTTCTGCTCTAGGAGGATGCAAAACCCCTGACCTCTGACCAGTGCTGATTGACCCTGTCCTGATCACATGTACTCTTCCAAGAAAAAAAAACGCCTCTCTAGCAATACACACTAAACTGAGCATGTGCAAATGCCTTCCGTTCAGTCTGTCTTATCAGAAGATAAGAGGTGGTCGCTTGAAAAGGGGGAAGAACGGAGAAGAAAGGATCAAAGGGCCTTTTTACACAATGCAGAGGATTAACCACTTAGGTTCCACAGTGAGTATAACAAGCATGCTTTACTGCATATACAGGTTGATTTTACTGAGTTTAGTAACACTTTAATGCCATAAATAATACCATTTTATTAGGTTACATTGAGACCACAGAGAACTAACAAATCCACCTTCTAACAGAAAGTTGTATAACAAAAAAAATAGGAATGTGGAGATTTGGAGGTTACTGAGAGCAATAGAAGGTGCTTTTTGAGTTAACCGTTTACCCACCACCATATAGCAGATATACTGCTACACGGCGGCATGGGTGCGCAAAATCATGTATGTATACATGATTTTGCATTTCTGGGTAGGTGGCGTGCACGAGTAGCACGCTCTCCCTACCTGCGCTGCCATTCGTGGACGCGGATGTCAATCACTGGGTCCCGGCCGGTGATTACCCGCCGGCGCCCGGTGAGGGCACAGCACAGCCATCCTGATTCCAGTGAAGTACACACTCCCCACCCCCTAGTAAAACACTCACTACACACAGTTAACCCTTTGATCACCCCTCATATTAACCCCTTCCTGCCCAGTGTCAGTGCTGTTTTTTAGCACTGATCACTGTATTGGTGTCACTGGGGATGTCAGTGACACCAAGTTAGTTCCGCCCCAGTGTCAGAATGCCAGTCCTGCTAAAAGTCACTGATCATCACCATTACTAGTAGGAATAAAAAAAAAAAACCCTGTATCTATACCGCCATTTGTAAATGCTATAACTTTCATGTAAACCAATTAATTAACACATATTGGGATTTTTTCCTTACCCAAGACATGTAGCAGAATACATTTTGGCATAAATTTATGACGAAATTTGATTTTTAAAAGTTTTTTACTGGACATGTTTTATAGCAAAAAGTCCAAAATATTGTTTTTTTATCAAAATTGTCGTTTTTTTTGTTTATAGTACAAAAAATAAAAACAGCACAGGCGATCAAATACCACCGAATGAAAGCTCAATTTGTGGAAAAAAATTTCACCTGGGTGCAGCATTGCATGACCGCGCAATTGTCAGTTAAAGTAGCGCAGTGCCGTAAGGCAGAAAATAGCCTGGTCAGGAAGGGGGGGGGGGTAAATCCTCTGGAGGGCGAGTGGTTAAGAATACATACTTGAATAGACTCTTTTCTTTTTTAAACCAGAGTTTAGTGTCACTTTAATTTTCTCTAGTTATGAAGACACTCATCGCTTCACCGGTGCATGTGATTTGACACCCAGATATAAATACGTTGTATACTGAACAATTCAATTCTACCCGTGATTATTTTTTTTTAAGCAGCCGGAAGATTTCAGCTGCAACTAGAAATTTATGATTTCAATATTTGCTCTGAAGTTCTGTATAAAAACCAGATACTTCCAGTTTATCTGGCTATCTATTGCTTTATCCCAGACCTATAAACGAATGGGCACACATTGTGCATAAACAAAATCTGTTATAAAAAGTAGGTTGATTAGTTTATACACATTTTTATATTTTTCAAGATTTCACAATAGTATTGACCACTGATGTCAAAACCAAAACCATTCAAGATAAAAAAACAACAAACATAATCACACTTTATGTAAAATGCTTGGTGGTGGACATAGGATAGAACACGGGAGAAATTGGGATAATAGATGAACAGATGTAAAAATCACCAAATAATACTACTATGTATGTAGAGCTACCCCCGTGGGGGGCATTGGTATTAACTGGTTCTTCACTAATCGTATATAGGCTGCCCAAAACCGCAAGCACCAGTCTATTCAATAATACAGTCTAGAGGATGTCTTTTTAAGATTTATTGCTTGAAGAATCTTTAACGGGGTGCAGAATTAGGGCATGGGATACTTCAAAATGGTTAACACTTAGCAATTAGAGGACAGTCTTCTCTGTAAGTAATTATGAGTAGGGCAGCACAGTGGCTAAATGGTTAGCACTTCCACCTGGCAGTAGTAGGGTCATTGGTTCAAATCCCAACCACGGCACCTCCTGCCTGGAGTTTGCATGTTCTCCCTGTGCCTGCATGGGTTTCCTCCCACCCTCCAAAGACATGCTGGTAGGTTAATTGGATCTTGTCTAAATTGGCCGTAGTATATGAATGTGAGTTAGGGGCCTTAGATTGTATGCCCCTTGAGGGTTAGGGACTGATGTGAATGTACAATATATGTAAAGCGCTGCACAAATGGACGGAGCTATATAAGTACCTGAAATAAATAAACAGTCCAAACCCTCACAGTTGAAGACCATGAGGTAACTTTCTGAACAGTCTAACGCCTCACAGCTGGGGACCATGAGGCAAGTTTCTTTGGCATCTGGTTACCTTACACCAGGGGCGGACTGACAACTCATGGGGCCCCCGGGCAATAGGGGATCATGGGGCCCCTGTGTCCTTGCCCAAACTCAAAAAAGCTTATGAAAAAGGTACCAGGGGCATCTCATGGGGCCCCCTACTGACCTCGGGCAGTGCTCGAATTTCCAAATGGTCAGTCCGCCCCTGCCTTACACTAATGCATAACAACTAGTGCTTCAAGAACACTGCACAGTCCCTGCATCAATTTAGGGTCTTTACTCACATGTCCCCTGGACAGCTACCTTCCAGCTTCCTGGAGATAAGGTCCAGTTAGTGAGCTAGACATTGTGGTAAGGACCTGCAATGAACTTTTAGAAAGATCCATGAAGGCCCTCAGCCCTGACACTGCCTCTAAAACAGTTGTACAGCCCATGGGCTGCCTGAGGGCTCTGGAACCCTCCTGGGGAGAAGAAATCCAGCTCTCCAGTGCTTCACACTATTGCCTTTCCAGACCCCTTCTGGGCATTCCTTTCCAGGGATTGGCTGGAGCATGATAAATATTCAGGCTGGTTATTTGCATTACCCTCCCGAAGCTCTGGAAGTTTCTTCCACAGGCAGGGGGAAGCAATCAAACTTTTCTGTGAAACCCTGAACAGACCAAGGAAGACGATCACTGCTCTGTTGATTACAGAAGAAGCCAAAAATTTAATTTACATAGCATCCTACTGTAACGGACCACCTGACAGCACCTCTATCAGTCCCCTGATAGAGCCTCCCCAGAGTGCGGAGTCTAAGTACCGGAACACTTGTTCACCAGGGCCCCTGATGGTGAGGATGGACTTGGAGCGTTCCGGGACCAGGTCGCAGCTACCGGGTATCTCTACCAGAGGTAGAGGAGTCTGCCAGAGGCTCCTGTGGGTTAAGAGTCTGATGTGAGGGAGCCCGGGGATCTCTGAGGGATGGATGAATGAGCAAGATCAGAGTCAAACAGGCCGTGTCGGTAACTAGCGGGTCGGTGCGGTACAAGACGGTAGGCAAGGGATAGTCAGGTCACACGCAGGGTAAATACCAGAAGATCAGATCTATAAGGGAGCATCCAGGAGCAGAGTCAGGCAAGCCAAGGGGTCAGGACAGGAGAAGGCAACAAGGTCAGACAATCCAGATCAGAGTACTCACAACACAGGCAACAGGATACGCAAAGGCCATTCGGCAACAAGTGTCTGTGCAGGGCTGGTTTAAGTAGCCCGCCCTGCACCTGACAGGCGCAGCCTAGGTCCTAGTGCCTGCCCAGTACTGTCATAGACGACAAGTGCGCCTGGGTCCTAGTGCCCTGCTGCCTGCATGGCTTGACAGACACCTACGCATGTGTAGACCGATGCGTCGTGATGGTCCTTGACACCTATTTGGCGTTTTTTCATTAATAAAGCGGTATTACACTATGGAGGTCTTTCTCTTTACCCCTGTCATGCATGCCTGAGCCTATTGTGTGAAAGGGATACTTGATGCGCTGATTACCCAAGGATTACCCAAGGTGTTGTGGCCCTTAAGGGTCGATGTTAGGAGGTGAGGAGGCACTTTAGCCACTGTGGGATAAGTCACAAAGAGTGTCACTGAGAGCACTTATAGTGTACACTGAAGATTGAAGCACTTTTTGTTGGACCGTCACTATCGATGTTTACACTGAATGATTTTATTCAATTGTCATTTCTTTCTTTCTTTCTATTTGTGTTGTTGCACCTATCACTTGATATATTAATAATGGATATCTAATTTTTGGTATATATTTCACTCTACCTGGTGTGTATACATATTGTTTGGCAGACCAGGCATTTTTTACACAGTGTGTTGCTGTTTTTAAGCACGGGTCACTTTGTATTATTTCAAGGATTGGAGTCTCACATTAATATTATTTATGTACAGTATATATATCTATTTTGGGTATATATTTCATTTAACCTGGTGTGTTTATATTTTTATTGGCAGACCAGGCACTTGTTTTTGCACAGTGTGTTGCTGTTTTAAGCACATGTCACTCTATATTATTTAAAAGATTGGCGTCTCATGTTTTAATTATTGCTTATTAATGTATATTTATTCACTTATATTTGTGTGTATATACACTGATTTGTTGCATTTGCATAGCGCTTCACCATTTTTTGTTATAATTGTGCTTCATTTAAAGTCCCAGGACAAATAAATTGGTTGTATGGATATATTAAGGGATAGAGGCACGTCACTTGGTGCATCAGGTCACATTCTATTTTTGTTATGCCCTCCCACCCAGTTTTGTTGGAGCCCAAATATACCCTCATAATTACCTAATACCTCTGGATATGTATCTGGAAATGCACTAGTATTCAGCCTTCCTGTCTCCCATGATGGTGTATCAGCAACCAGTCACCAGGTACAAGCACTGCCATGTGAAGTGAGTTTACTCACTTTATAAAATGTGTGCATACATTTTAAAAAAACTCCAGTAGCACATGGGGGGTTCAATTGAGATTTAAGAGAGTAAATTTGAAGTATGCCAGCACAAATTAAAATAATAATAATGATCTTTTTATCAGATGTTGTTTTTATTATTGGTACTTCATTAAACATTTACATGCTTAACTTAGCATCCAGGGGCGGACTGACAACTCATGGGGCCCCCGGGCAATAGGGGATCATGGGGTCACTGTGTCCTTGCCCAAACTCAAAAATGCCTATGAAAAAGGAACCAGGGGCATCTCATGGGGCCCCCTACTGAACCCGAGCCCTCGGGCAGTGCCTGAGTTTCCAAATGGTCAGTCCGCCCCTGTTAGCATCAATTATCTCAACTATATATCAAAGTAATTAAAGCTGTCTATTCAACACTACAGCAGACGATTAACCTGATTACAAGACAAGTAAACACCACATCTCCACGGGGTTGACATCAGGACCACGTATGTTGTCACTCTGAAATGTTCCCACACAGATGCCAAAACTGCTATAAATATTGATAGGTACAGTTTAGCTCTAAAGTGCACCAAATGTTTTCAGATCACCTGGTTGTCTCAGGTGAATAGACTAAAAAGTAGCAGTAGGCTCATATTTTGTGAAATCATTTTGAGAGCTGGGTTGTACAAAAAGGGGGTTTCAGGTCAAGTAGAGGCAGATTTATTACATTTCACAACTAATGTATATATGACTAGCAGTAAGTGCTGGTGTAAAAGCCATACTTCTAATGGATTTAACGACATTTAATTACCCATTTCCCCCCCAAAAAAAAAATCCAAAAAAAACCAAAACTGCAAGATATATTTTAAGAACTATTTTATGATTATTATTATTATACAGGATTTATATAGCGCCAACAGTTTGCGCAGCGCTTTACAATATAAGGGAGACAGTACAATTACAATACATTTCAGTACAGAAGGAATAGGAGGGCCCTGCTCGTGGAGCTTACAATCTAAAGGATTTTATGATAAGGCTTCATAAAGTCTTTGGGTTCTATGGTTAGGATACATTAGAGCCCGTGTAGTGCTTTTATAAGATGCCACTTTTACAACAGACATAATAAGTATTTGAAGTTTACAAATCCTGTAAGTACTGTTTATTCAAGTTGACCTGTTGAACTGGTTGTTTTAGTGCTTGAGTTATATGGAAAGTGTCAGATCTCTTCCTGGCCCTACAGATACAAGATACAAATGTAATGGTTGGTCACTTGTAAATTGGAATAATAATTCAATTGGAATTGTAAAAGACTTATAAATTGGAATAATAAGGGTGAACTGAGTTCAGTACGACTCTCCATCCTCCTTACTCATCCTGGGGTTCATTAGACCTCATTGCTGTCACAGTAAATATGGAATATTATTATGCAGTATTCCATATTTACATTAGTAAAATAAAAGATTTTGTAATATACATTTTCTTTACATAAAACCAAAAAATACTATGTAAACCTACACTGTACTTTTACAGGTATGGAATGTATATAAAGATACACATTCGAAATGTAGGACGCTCTGTGACAGGAATGTTATCATATAAACATTTTGTAATCTGTAACTAAACCCTTGAGAATTTGGGTGGGACCACAGAAGCTACATGATAGATTGTGTATGAGGTGTGACAATTTAATTCCCGGAATGCACTAAAAATAGTTTTCTTACCTATACACTAGCAGCTGTTGTCACCCTCAAAGTTCCCTTGTGAAGTGACGCACTTTTCTAGACAATTGTGCCACTGCCAGAAACATTCTTAGAATTTGTTTTCCAGATTTTGTCACAGTGCACTGGATGTTTGGAATGTTATCAAATGTGTCCTTTTAAGACTTTATTTAAATTTTGGAAACAGCCAAAAGTTGCAGGGTGCTAAGTCAGGGGAATAAGGTGGTTGGTCAAGTTTTAGCATGGATTTTTGGGCCAGGAACCCGTGAACTTTTAATGGATTATGTGCAGGAGCATTGTCGTGGTTGAGAATCCACTTGTTAGGCCAGAGTTCCAGTCTTTTCCTCTGAACAAATTCCCATAACCTTTTCAGAATTTCCAAGTAACAATGTTGGTTGATCGTTCTTGTGTCATTGTGGACATCTTCCCTCTCCTCCTTAAGCGGCCTATGCCATTAAACACTTGATTTCTTCATGGAATGCTCACCATAGGCCTGTTGTAACATACCTAACGTGTCCCTTGCACTTTTGAAAGTTTTCATTCAAAATTTGATGTTTATCCGCTACTCCATATTCCTGTCATTCATTTTCTGTCAACAGCGGAACGCACACACATGTTATTTTTTCTGCTACTCCATAAAGACTGAGTAAACTAGTCTGTGACCCAGGCAAGTGCAAGTTAAAACATGTCAGAACATGCTTGAGTGTGAACGGCTGTGTGGCTCACCAACATTGTGCTATGCCGCGGGCATTCCTGGAAGTAAATTGTCACACTTTATATCTATCATTTAAGAGGTGCTTATATTGAATGGGCAGAATTTTGTCATTCTAGGTTTAAACATTTGTGCATTCTGCATAAGAGGAGGAGGAATAATATGAGACTTTCATGAGTATATTCCACCTCTTCCTTTTACGGCTTGTTTACACTTGCTTCAACACACATTAAAGTGCCTACCACTTCAACTTTTTTAGTGTTTTTGATGCTTCTGCAATGCTTCGATGAAGCTACGGTGGTGCTTCAATTATGCTTTTTTTAAGCTTTAAGGTCTCTTTTAGCTTCAAAACATGGCATTGGACATGTTTTTAAAAGGATTCTAAATGCCTATTAAAGCACCTGTTACTAAATAAAATTATTAGCTTACAGTCCTGTTTACACGCTGCATTTGCTTTGCTTCAAAAAGTATACCCCATTTCGCTTTAGTGGTGCTTCAAAGACTCTTGAAAGCCTCAATAGAAGTTTATGATAAAGCACCTGCAGCATTGGAGAAGCTTTTCTTAGGTTTTAGCTTCACTTTTTTTTTTTCAAAGTATTACAGGTATGAGATACACGCACACGCGCACACATGGCATCTGCCAGGCTTCATTAAAGCTTCAAAAAAGCACCAGTGAAGCATCATCGAAGCATTACTGAAGCTATGGTCATATTTCTTCCTAAGAAGATAATTACTTTTTATTGCTTTGAGTAGAGGTTTACAAGCAGTTGGGTTACGTGGACAGGAAAGTCTCTATATTATAGTGAGGTACTGCTACAAGAAAAGTCATAATATTGATTAGCTGTAAAAGTTGGTATTGGACAACAAGATTTCTGGCCTTGGTGCCGTTCCACTTTTGCTTGGGGACGGGAAGTAGGTTGTAGTTATTAGAATTCCAAAGAGGTCTATTCCACCTCACTGTAGTAATTTCTGTAGAGATTTGTGGGTTCCATGTGAGTCACAAAGTGCACCTGGTGAGGTATATAAAAACAGAAATATATCCAGGTGTAGGTGCTAAATATTTTCCACTAATACGTTTAGCACTCAGGAAAACTTGTGTGTGCTAAGAAGCTCCTACACCCAACAACACTTTGTGAAGGGCTGTGTATAGATTAGATGGTTGTGATATAGACCTAATACAAGGGGCAATGAGTGCAACAATTATTTGAATATATGTGAAGTTATACTTATCTATGGGTGTCTGTGTATACACCACTGTAACAAAGCCCATTCACTTGGTGCTGCTCCCAGTGTTGGGTCATTCAATCCATCAATTGGATTACCATATTAAAGGGATACTCCAACATGCTGACAAACACAGCAGTGATGGAAGTAAGTCAGTGAGGCATTTCACTGAGGTTGTTTTTACCTGAGGGATATATGACAAAACAAAATATTAACCATCTATAAAAATATATTACACGAGTTACAAAAACATAGACGTATAAAAAAATGCTACATAGTCAAAGAATGGTTTGATATTGAACCAATGTTTACTGCTGAAAAGAGGATATGTAGCCCACATCTTTACAGCAATGATAATATATACATATAAACGCCAGTATAAAAGTAATATTACAGTATAAAATATGGCACATTAGTGTGTTTTCAGAATTTTCAGTTCATGTCACAGTGAGGACCAGATACAAGGATGATCAGATATCGCATCATGACTCAAAGTTCAATTCCACTGCAAAGTTTTCACTGTAGATTTTTCCAGACTTCTCTTTGTGGGGATTATCCAGTTCATTTTTTGATAAATAAAGCCTATAATAAATGGTAATATAAAAAGAATACTATTACTATTATTTACATTATAAAACAGAGTAGAAAACAATTCTTCAAAACTTTAAGGGCTCACATATTTTTGTACACCCAAGGCCCATATGAACACCTGATTCCTGTGCAAAGTCATCTTCTAACAAAGGTGATAGCTCATTTTTGCTGCCATGACTATGAGCACTTTTAAATTTTTGGGTGGTTGCTGACCCTTCTTAACTATGCATGCTCGGTACCTAGCCATGGCCACGGAGAGTTATGGAACACCAGTCTTCTTTTTCAGTGCTGCACTGATTGCACGTAAATGTGCAGCTATGCAAAAAAAAAATAAAAAACAAATTGCCAGAGAATCAAAACTTCTCCTGGCCACAAAAGAACACAACACCTATAGCTTTTAGCAGAAGTATGTTCATATGAGGATGTTTGCTCAAATGGGTGAGGTGGGGGATATGTTATTCTGTGGTGCAAAAATTGCACTTTTCTTTAAATGGTGTTGGCTAAGTCACTTGTAGATATATGTCTACTATACTTGCCATCTCGTTCTATGGCATCTCCATCTAGTATCAACTCTCAGCCTCCAACAAAAAATACACTGGAACAATGCAAGAGGAAGGGCAAGGGCTCTAAACCGTAATGTGCAGGAGGGGTGACTGCAGAAGGGAAACTGAAAATGTTCAGAAAGTCCACCTGTCCCATTTTGACCTTTTGGCATTTGCCAATGGATTCAACCTGAGAAATTAGATGAGCAAATATGATCTATATAAGTGGTGAAGAGGGATGTAGTAGAAGATAGAATAGTTGGAAATTAAATTATCTTTACTTCATGTCTCTGCAAATCTCCTCATTGGAAATGTTGTTTGACCCCACACATTCTCAACTAATTCCTATTTATTACTCCTCTTTGCCTCACTCCAAAATAAACTTCTCAATACGGAATCCCATTGGAGGGAGGTTATTCCAGATCTTACAGAAGAAGTCTGACAGTAAATTCCTCCTTTGCAAGTCCTTATAGTTATTTCATCTAAAGATAAAGTTGTGCAAACAATGTTTCTTTATCACTTTATATCCTATTATACCCCTTCTCTGCTTTTTAAAATTGTCATCCCCATTATGTACTAAATGCTCTTCCACAGAAGGTACATTTTATCATATCGTCTGAGAATGCCCCCCCCCCCATCTGAGCTTTTTGGTCTGCGGTTACTGATTTTATTAGCTCACTTACTCAATAACCAAATATTTGCAACTCATTTAGTGGTTTATTTGGTTATATAGACTATTACAGTCTTCTAGAATGTACCAAACTTCTTTTACACTCTGTGTTTTTCTATACTAAAAATTTATAGCAATTCATTGGAAATCGCAAAATCCCCCCTGCGGTAAGTCAATGGTTTAGACTGGTTGTTCAGGTGATTCCTTTATATAAATTGACCTGTGAGGCTAGAAGTTGCCCTAAGAAATTTTCACAAGATATGGACTCCATTGGTGGACTCCTTGACCACTATACCATCTGATGGGTGATATACTTACATATTCCACTATATATTTGCATTGTGCTTGTATTTTGTGTTTTCTTTGACTGACTAACTCATAGTCCCATATGCCATTGTGTTTTTATTTCTTTTATCTGCTGAATTGTTATGGTATTATATACAGTACATGTACATAGGCTGATGCACTTATTATTATATTATACAGTATTCGTTAGATTATATATCTTTGGCCACTTAAGGCCACTGAAGTGAATGATATATGGTATGGACATTTGTTTGATATTCTGTACGCTGTCTGTTTTTGAGCGATATTCTGTACGCTGTCTGTTTTTGAGCGATATTCTGTACGCTGTCTGTTTTTGAGCGATATTCTGTGCACTGTCTGTTTTTGAGCAATGTTCGCTCATTTGTATTTGTTGAAAAAACAATAAAAACACCTTTTAAAATATTATCTTTACTTGAAACACTTATGAACATGCAAAGTACAGCACCACCTGCCTGGAGTTTGCATGTTTTCCCTGTGCCTGCGCGGGTTTCCTCTGAGTACTCCGGTTTTCTCCCACACTCCAAAGACATGCTGGTAGGTTAATTGGATCCTATCTAAATTGGCCTTAGTATGTGTATGTATGAATGTAAGTTAGGGGCCTTAGATTGTACGCCTCTTGAGGGTTAGGGACTGATGTGAATGTACAATATATATGTAAAGTGCCGCATAAATTGACAGCGCTATATAAGTACTTGTCATAAGAAAAAAAAAACTAAATTAATTTACTAGTGTCTTATCATAAATTTGACCATTCAATCACAATTATTTGTAGATCTTGTTAGTTTTTGGGTTCATCTGATTGGCAATGCTCCAAAGATCCTGGTTAGTATCAAAATTGGCTGCTACCTCCTACTCTCTTATATTCCTAATGGTTCATCACAATGACCAACATGAATGTGCAGGAAGGGGTGGGAAGTGTGGGGTCAAGCTCAGCACTACTAGGAAGTTGCTAAAGTTGAGTCACTGACCTAGAACAAGTAAATTAATCAGAGAAAAGTTCTTTCGAGAAACTTGTTTTGAGTCAGTGAGTTAGGAAGTATTTAACCAAGAGGGTCAGCAATGGCAGGCTCCATTATTCCCACATCTGGCCTCTGTCACGTTCTTGGCTCCCACTATTCTCTGTTTCAGTAATTATCCAAGGGTATTCACCGTCTAGTGCTTTTGGGGTCTTGTGCGTCTCCAAATCATCAGATGAGCTAAACCCAGATGTAAAACTTTCTAGACAAAATACAACTTTCACAATACCAACTTAAAACTTACCTGTTATTTTCTACGAACGAAGTATTAAACCAGAAATAGAATGGACAGTCATCATAGCCCTTAGGTAGGCCCTAAGTAAGAAAAAGAAAAAAGGATAGATAACAAAATATGCTTACCGAGATACAAAACTAAAAGGTGTAGGCTAAGTGTATTCAGCTTATTATAGAATGAACATGTTCTAACAGTGTGAAATGAAATTGCTCAATCATTTATTGTATAATATCATAGTATAGGAAAGAAGCAAGTGAGGCAATAACATGTATATATTACAAGCCTGGGCCTAAAGGGTACAGTCCCTCTAGTCTAAGCCATCACTCTTCAAAATATATAAATCTAGATGAAGCTGAAAATAAAAGTTGCTGGTTTTATGCATGACAACTAAGTTTCAGCTATTTTTTTTCTTTTTTAAAGGTTTGAGAATGGTAGGAAGGATGGGAAATGATGTAAAAGTCAAAGATTTTGGTTTGTATAAAAGACCTAGGATTAGAAAATTGTGGAATTCTGTTTCTTTAAAAGTGAACTTTATGTAAAATTTTTAGGAAAACACGTACAATGTGCATTTTAGCACTTTAATAAAGTACTGCGCCTATGTGAAATATCAGTTGTGCTATAGTTAGAAAAAAATAACCCTGAGATGAGCAGTCATTTGCCTGAAAGCTGTTTTATGATTGGCTGTTATTGGTTTATCTTCTAATCCATAAGGGTGCCACCAGCACTCCCTCTTCTCTTCTATGGGACCCAATATCACCCTATAACCATCTTTTTTGGTGCCTCCATTTCTTACTTGACTTCTAGATGGTAAGTGTGTATTGCTAGTTCTCTCCCTTATTTCATCTCTTTGTTGTGGTATACAGGTGCATCTCATATTAGAATATCATCAAAAGTTAATTTATTTCAGTAATTCAATTCAAAATGTGAAAAAAATTTTTTATTACACACAGAGTGATATATTTTAAGAATTTCTCTTTTTTATTTTGAATTTTATTTTGTAACTCAGAAAATTAGGATATTATATAAGACCAATTTAAAAAGAAAAATGATTTTTAATAAAGAAATGTTGTTACTGAAAAGTATGTCCATGTACAGTATAGTATGCACTCAATACTCGGTCGGGGCTCCTTTTGCATGAATTACTGCATCGATACTGTGTGGCATGGAGGCGATCAGCCTATGGCACTGCTAAGGTGTTATGGAAGCCCAAGTTTCTTTGATCGTGGCCTTCAGCTCATCTGCATTGTTGGGTCTGGTTTCTCTCATCTTCCTCTTGACAATACCCCACAGATTGGGGTTTAGGTCAGGCGAGTTTGGTGGCCAATCAAGCACAGTGATACCATGATCAGGTATTGGTACTTTTGGAAGTGTGGGTAGGTGCCAAGTCCTGTGGGAAAATGAAATGAGCATCTCCATAAAGCCTATCAGCAGAGGGAAGCATGATGTGGTCTGGAATTTCCTGATAGAGGGCTGCGCTGACTTTGAACTTGATAAAACACAAGTGAACCAAAACCAGCAGATGACATGGCTCCCTAAATCAACACTGACTGTGGAAACTTCACAATGGACCTCATGCAACTTGGATTCTGTGCCTCTCCACTCTTCCTCCAGACTCTGGGACCTTGATTTTACTTTCATCCAAAATGAGGACTTTGGACCACTGAGCAACAGCCCAGTCCTTAGCCCAGGCAAGATGCTTCTGATGCGGTCTCTGGTTCAGGAGTGTCTTGACACAAGCAATGTGACAGTTGTAGCCCATGTCCTGGATACATCTGTGTGTGGTGGCTCTTAAAGCACTGATACCAGCCATAGTCCACTCTCCGCCAAATTCTTTAATGGCTTTTGCTTCACAATCCTCTCAAGGCTGCAGTTATCCCTGTTGCTTGTGCACTATTTCTACCACACATTTTCCTTCCACTCAACTTTCCATTAATATGCTTGGATACAGCACTCTGTGAACAGCCAGCTTCTTTAGCAATAACCTTTTGTGACTTACCCTCCTTGTGAATGTGTCAATGACTATCTTCTGGACAACTGTCAGGTCAGCAGTCTTCCCCATGATTGTGTAACCTACTGAACCAGACTGAAAGACCATTTAAAAGCTCAGGAAACCTTTACAAGTGTATTGAGTTAATTAGCTGATTAGAGTGTAACATCATGAGTCTACAATATTGACCTTTTTTACAATACTGTATTTTAATTTTCTGAGATACTGAATTTTGGGTTTTCACTAGCTGTAAGCCATAATCATTGAAATTAAAAAAAAAAAAGAAATGCTTGAAATTTATCACTCTGTGTGTAATGAATCTATATATTTTATGAGCTTCACTTTTTGAATTGAATTACTGAAATAAATTAACTTTTTGATGATATTCTAATTTATTGAGGTGCACCTGTATATTTTACTGTAGAAGAACATATACTTATCACTGGAAACATCTTTGTTTATTTTCTATATTACAGTTTTTGTATCATCTACATCGTACAGTGCCACATAATGTTTAAATCAATTATAATATGTATATGGAGTAGTAATGTAACAATAGCCTTAGCAGCACATGCAAATGCCATGGGGCCTCAGGTAGGAGGGGGGGGGGGCCCATTATAGAGGCTGTTAAGGAAAACTAAATGGTTAAGTTTCCAGTACAATAGAGCTGAAATCAGACCTCAGGATCATGTGGCTAATCACAGATCACCCTCTGTACAGTAAGAATCATTTGCTCAGCTGTCTTAGCAGCAGGGGCGGACTGACAACTCATGGGGTCCCTGGGCAATAGGGGATCATGGGGCCCCTGTGTCCTTGCCCAAACTCAAAAAAGCCTATGAAAAAGGTACCAGGGGCATCTCATGGGGCCCCCTACTGACCCTGGGCCCTCGAGCAGTGCCCGAGTTTCCAAATGGTCAGTCCGCCCCTTCTTAGCAGTGTAGATTTATGGCTCTATGAATGTCTGCTGTGTACTGAAATTAACCCTGTATGCCCAATGCAGTCAAAAATGAGTTTCTCTTCACTAAAACTTTTATAGAACATCAGATATCATTATGGTTATTAGTATTTTTATTGCTGCTACAACTATGAGTTCTATCTACAGCACTCGTCCCTTGTAGTTTATTGCCTATGCTGACAGCTCTCCTGCTGCCTGTCCTAGATTTCGGAATACGTTCTGGTAAGATCAATGACATTATTGCCCAATTGACACTGCAAGCTGCTACAGAGAGAGAAACTGGGGATATAATTTTTCTATGAAGGGGAAAATATAGGAAACATATAATTTACTTACAGCATTAGATTCAAATCTCATCTTTACATCTCCAGAAATAACCGGACAACCATCCAAGCTGATGACTGATAAATTATTCCCAGGATCAAAAAACAACTGTAGGAAAAGAAGTTGTTCAAGTGCATGTAGTGCAGTGTACAATCTATACTTTATAATTATAAAGAAATATGGTCTTCTAGCAGAGTTTACCTTGTTCACCTACTACTTCCACAGATTATACCTCACCAGGTAAGCCAAACAGACCTTTGCTTATGGTCTAAGATTACTAGGGACAGTGGCATCTGTTCTGCACTCAAACCTGAGCATGGCTCCAGTAAAGCTATCAGTGACCCCAAAGCTGAGCTCCAGGCTAAAAGATATTGTCTAAATACAAGAGCCATATATATTCCGACTTGGATCTTTATGTCCATTGTGTATTTCTTCCAGTACGAAATAACACCTTGTGACAGTGCTGACCAATTAAATCTGTCTGGCCCATCCTGGCATTGCTGGATGGAAAGGAAGAAAGCAAAGTACAGAGAGCACCAGGGGATGGGGAAGGGGTCCGCTGTTAGTTCACCAGATTTGAGTTTGGCCATGTATATTCTTTCTAAGACAGATATCTATTTGTCCTTGTGGGGACCATCAATCGGACCCAGGGGTGTCCTTCAGGGTCTGAACCAATATTTATATATTGGTTTATATGGTCATATGTAGCACCTGAAAGTCCCATTGTTCTTTTGTGTTAACTGGCATACTGTACCTTACAGTTTTCTTGAGTCTCACAGACACACTGGAATATCACTTGTTTCTTGATTATTATCTGGACCTTCATGTCACTTCCATTGCTTCTTCCTACTCCTGTGTATTATGAAATATTCAACAAAATTGAATGATTATACCATTGCATATTCCTGATGATGGAACATCTATGCTTCTCTATGAAGGAAAACATAGCCGCTGGAGAGGGGCTCAGTAAAGCTAAACTTTAACTTATTGACACTTAAGTCCACTGTACACTAATCTGAATGTGCAATCTCCTTTAGATCTACTATGTAGTGCAAGGGCCTGCTTAATTGGATACAGAGTGATTGGATAGATGGTGTGTCCTCCTATTATATAGTTTTGGGAAATCTAAAGGTGATTATACAGAGATTGTACAATCAGATTGTATAGTGTATAGCCACCTTTAGCTTGCTAAAGCATTGTGTATCATGAACAACTGCAATTTTTAAAAAAATCTCAAGGTTGTTTTCCTGATGGTGAAAACAATAGACCATGCCTGAGATGTGTTCTCCATTGGAAGAACAATGCAGGAGCACAATTGGTAGATGGAAATGGGAGTGTTCACTTCTTATAACAGGAAGTGCCTGAATAAGGGTCTTCATGACTGATCACCAGATATTCTTTGGATAAAACCAACAGATTTTAAAAACTACTTTTGAAACTACATAATGTGTTTCAATTATTAGAGATTGTATTGATTGGGGTCACATATATTTTAAGATAGTTGTACATAGTGTAATGGGGACAGGTTCAACTGGGAGTGGCAAACCATGCATGAGACAGGGGCACCCAGAAACAGTCCAAGTGGGGTTATCCTTCACTTTTTTTCAGCAGGGCCATACAAAAAACACAAATTTCATGAAGGAGAGCTTTGTGCAGCATCCACAGCATAAAACATACAAAACATCCGAGCCACTAACTAAACTTATGTCAGTTACTGAATAACAGGGTGCCATCTAATGAGTTCCCCAAAGCAAAGCAAACAGGCGGCACACATCCCTTTTTAGCAAATTGTCGCCAGTCATCCTTTTCACTCAGCATTAGGAACTCTCAGCAGGGAAAGTAAGAGCATATGTCAGTTCAAATATGAAGGCCTGTGAACACTAATTAATGAGGCCTAGCTAACAGGTAAAATGTAAACCTAGAACTGAAAACTTTATCCTACCCAAAGTTCTACAAAGCATCTGGGCTCCAGGAGATAGACCAGAACCATCTAAAGAAGAATTCCAAATATGGATATTTTCACATTCGTATAGGTTGGACAAATGTAACTATACATATACCATACCTGGAAATCACTGAAGTAGACACCTCAAGTCCAGTGATCTCCTCTAGCTTCCAGGTCCTGTGCCAATCAGCTGTCCTGCTGCATTCTAAAGACAGAAGGTTGTCACTTGGCATGGGCGCATTCAGAGATTGTTTTCTCTGATTGAACGAGGTGGAGAGGCATGTCACACTCTCCACCTTGTTCAAATGGAGAATGCTTTTCATTCATTGAGAAAATACAAAGCATTATTTGCATAACGCTCGTGCCCAGTGGCTGACTCCTTGTTCCAAGTATGCAGAAGGGTAGCCACTTGGCATAGAACCCAGAAACTAGTGGGGATCACTGTAGTAGGGGTGCCCAAAAAGTCTCCTATGTGATGATGTTTTGGTGACAGGTTCTCTTTGATGAGACATCCAGGGTCTAAAAGACCCTGCAGGTTTCCTCTGTGCTCCACTCAAAGTAATGCAGTGCAGTGCAGATCCTCGATGGCCGGAGACACTAACAACATGGACCCAGAGGTGACATCATACTTGCCACTTCTGGGTCAGGAACAAGATTGGGAGAGCAGACATGAGTCTGCTCTCTTCCCCCCATTTACTTGGCAGCACCCACTATATCAGTTCTGGGCCCACAGATGGGCAAGAGGAGCCAAGGATACATAGCAGGAGGGCCACTTTACAAGGGAGTGTGGAAGTTTGTGGGTAGCAGCACAGCCGCCCAAATGCTTTCATGTGACAAGTAAGCCCTACTGCTTGCCCTCAGCAGGGCTAAATTTAAAAAAAAATGTCACGTTCGGCTGCCGAAAATGCATGTCCCAGGCATCGGGCGATATAAATTGCACATCCCTGATATCCATCCTTGAAATTCTTCTTTACGATCTGAGAATACAACAAACTTGTTTCTTCATAACAGACACAAACCCTGGAGTTTCTCGCTGTGTATAGGTGAGAAACCTAGGTAACATGTTCCTGTATATACCATCCACAATCCTGTCAGCCAGTGTCTCACAATAGGTAGATGCCTCACCAAGAGAGACATCTGCCCCACATTGATTGATTAAGCTACACGCAATCAAGACTGTCCGTAATTTTCTTCCCAAGTTGGCCAGGTGTTAGATACCCTACATGGTGAAACTGTTACACCTAATTCTCAATCTGCTATAAGTCCCAATTAAATCTTCCATTTCGGAAAGTCTGTGCGATAATAAACACAAACACAGTCCTTCACTGACGATGAATTGGCTGGGTTGGCTGCTCAAGAGATGTTGCATAATTCTACATACTGTAAAAATAAATACAACTTCTGTTACCACAGCTAGAACATACCTTGAAGTTCTGGAATCCTAACAAGTTGAATACTGCAGATACCTGTGGTTTCTGCTCTATTTTTTCTCCTACACTAGTGAGATGTTTAAAGCCCAACTTAACTCAAAATATTTTTTAATAAAGTAGGAAAGGATTCAAAACTTATCTCTAGTTTATACTGTCGTCTGTGACTCCATTGGGGGCATTTCCCTCGCTTTTTTTTCTTGGGACTCCAGGACAGCAAATGAGGGTAAGGAGTCACTAAGACAGGAAGGCATAGACAATAATAAACACCTCACAGAAGATCTAAACTTTACTAATGCAACTAAAAATTATTTTTATTGCTGCCTCAATTCCCATTGGAGAGATACAGTATCTCATCACTTTGTCTCCCTTCGACCCTCTGTTACTGGGAAAAGAAGTGATGTAAAATCTCCCCAATTGGGGCACAGGCAATTCTAACAACCAGACAGAGGTTTTAATCCTTCCCCTCTTTATCCAAAATTGAGTTTTGGCTAAAGTTGGGCTATAACAACTGTCTGGTAGCATGGGTCAGATTCAAATTCAAACCTTCATTCTAAAACATAATTTTTCATCAAAGAATGGGTTCTAAACTGACATTTGTTTGAAAGGCTGTTCATGGGCAGCTTTATAATAGGGCTATGTTATGAAAATATTCTATATACTGGAGTGCATAATGCCCAGACAACAATCAAAGCGTATTTTTCATTAGTTTGTCCACTTTACCCTGCTAAACATGAACTGTGAGTTGTTGCTATTGCATCTGCTCCACCACCTGGTGTTTTAAGTAGCCATGCTGAATATTCTAGCCCAGGGGTTGGCGACCTGTTGATCATGATCTACCTGTCGACTGAAGGAAGGTGACGTGTAGATCGCAAACATGTCTCTGCTTTGCCGACCCTCTAGATCAGGAATCACTAAATGGTGGACCGCGGTATGTCACTGTCCCGCCTGGATCACCATGGTTGTGCCACTTACTGTAGGTGCCGGGTCTTCCCGCCAGCCTCCACAACTCACATCCTCACAGCAGAGCAGAGAGCGGGGGAAGCACAGTTGTGAATGGAGGGCGAGAGCTGCCCCATTAATCTTTCAAGCTAGCCAGCAGATGAAAAAAAAAAAAAACACAGCTCTGGGTCAGTTCCCTCTTCCACTACCATACACACACTAAATCCCAGGTGCTTGCTCTGTCCACAGCAGACTCCAGTATACAAACAAACATCCAATGGCTGCACATCCTCCCTAGCAACCAGCAGATGATTAGTTGCTTGGTCCTAGCAACAAATGACTTCGTCCAAAAGCTCTTAGTCCAAAACTGAGCTCTTAGTATTCCCCCCAGCCTGTGCCCCCTCCCCTAACTTCTCTATCAAAATCAATAAGACAATCGTCAGTCCCTCCCCTCATGCCAGGGTGCTAGGTGTAATCCTAGACTCCCATCTGTCCTTTCAGCCCCAATTATAATCACTGTCCAAATCTTGTAGACTTCACCTCCGTAACATCTCCAAGATATGGCCGTTCTTAACCTCGGAAACCACTAAGCAACTTATTCACTCCCTTGTTATCTCTCGCCTTGACTATTGTAACTCCCTCCTCATTGGTCAACCTCATCGCAGGCTATCCCCTCTTCAGTCTATCATGAATGCTGCTGCCCAGGGGCGGACTGACCATTTGGAAACTCAGGCACTGCCCGAGGGCCCGGGGTCAGTAGGGGGCCCCATGAGATGCCCCTGGTACCTTTTTCATAGGACACAGGGGCCCCATGATCCCCTATTGCTTGGGGGCCCCATGAGTTGTCAGTCCGCCCCTGCAGCTGCCAGACTCATCCACCTTACTAACAATTCTGTATCTGCCAACCCTCTCTGCCAATCCCTCCACTGGCTTCCCATTGCCCAACGGATAAAATTCAAAACATTAACAATAATGTATAAAGCCATTTATAACTCTGCTCCAAATTACATCCCCGATCTTGTCTCTAAATATCACCCAAACCATACTCTCCGCTCCTCAAAAGACCTCCTGCTCTCTAGCTCCCTTGTCTCCTCCTCCCATGCTCATCTCCAGGACTTCTCCAGAGCTTCCCCCATCCTCTGGAAGTCTCTACCCAAATTTATCAGACTATCGCCTACTCTGCTCACTTTTAGGTGATCTCTGAAAACCTCTTTCTTCAGGGAAGCCTATTCTGCCCTCAGCTAATAATGGAATCTTCTACTCTTCCTACCAGTCCATCCCCCCACAGTTATTACCTTTTGTACCACTAGCCCCTCCCTCCTAGATTGTAAGCTCCAAGGAGCAGGGCCCTCCTATCCCTCTTGTATTGAACTGTATTGTTGCTGTATTGTCTCCCTTATATTGTAAAGCGCTGAGCAAACTATTGGCGCTATATAAATCCTGTATAATAATAATAATAATAATGACCAGCTTTTTAATGTTAAAAGTTAACTTTAGCAGCTCCCGCCCTCTGTCCAGAACCATGCTGCCTCCTGCTCTCTGTTCTGCTGTACACCTGTGCAAGGTAGGAGAGTGGAAAGTGAAGCTAGGATCTAGGCCACTGCTGTGTGTGTGTGTGTTGGGGGGGGTTTATGTGAAGTGGCAGAGGAAACTGCTATGGGGAGCAAAGGACACTGCTATGGGGGAGGGGGGCAGAGGACACTGCCATGGGGGGTGTTGAACACTACTGTGTGTGTGTGTGTGTGGGGGGGTGATATTGACGATGATGTGAAGGGGAGCAGAGGACACTAGTGTGATACACTATGTGTTCCTCATGTCATCTTTTTTTTATTGAGGGCTTGATAGTTAATTTGGTGCTGTACCCAGGGGATCTTTGATCTTTCATGCTGTCCTGGTAGATCTCCTCCTCTCAGAGGTTGCCTACCCCTGTTCTAGCCAATATTTTTTTAACCATTTTGTAGGCCTCAACTACATTCCTTAGGCTACTGACCTATGCTCCAATGTAGATTAGATAACACGGGAAATTGCCCATCTGGTGACATGCAGCAATAAAAAAAGATTTTGCTAGCACAGTTAATGAAGGATTAGAACCTCTGTCATGCTTTTACCTTTACTTTCTTGCCAAGACATTGGTATCAGACAGAACAGGTAGATAAAAGAATTTTTTTTTATGTTTCTAACCATTCTCTACTTTATTCTAAATGAAATTAATGTTCTGACCAATGTTGAGCTTTTGGGCTCATGTCTCCAGTGTATTATTAGAAAGTGACCTAATAATTACTACATTCTGAGTATACAGTGCGTGCTTGAATTACCTTCAATTGAATGGATTCGAATACTTCGAATTCTGAGCTTTTTCTCTGGAGGGAGCTGTAATGAGTACTTGTTCTTCAGAATTTCATAGTAACCCACATATCTACTCTGCAAATAAACACATACACATATAACATCATTATACCTTTCCAGAGGTAAGAAGCGCAACTTTGCAGTGCTTGGGGCCTGGGTCCAATACCCATCGGACAACTGATGGCCATCTCTAGATGCTCAGGTCTCTAGATAAAAATATGCCAGTAGGCCAATAAGTGATTAGAAAGCGCTTTTGTCAAAGGGATATTCAACTTTAGGCTTTTTTGTGGGCAAGGAATAATGTAATGGATTAGTGCCCTATGTAAAGTACTACCTTTTTGTGATGCAAGAGCGCTGAACCTTATAGTGATTTGTTACATCATAATGGGTGGTGTGCAGTCCTAGATACTGCTCACCAGCAACCATGGTGTCCTGCTGGAATTTGTAAACAGGTGCTTACAAGGTCTGCATTTTTGTTTTTTGTTTCTTCGTTAAACTGTGCTGCTGTAGTAAGTGTGCAGGCTGCCAAGAGAGCTAGAAAGGGGTTAAGATTATTTTCCATTTCTTCCAGATGGTCATGGTCCTGCCCTTTGCTGCGGGTCCATAAATACAAGGGGAGGTGAATAGATGGGGCCGGCATTGGTTCTGGAGCACTCACATGGGAATGGAGGGGAAGGTTTGCTTCACCATGTAGTTCTGTTGGAGCATGTGGCCCCCTATTGGGTCACCCAGTTGGAATTCTCCCAGGGAAAGGATTCCACCAGAAATGGACTTATGCTTACTGGTCCTTGCTTTCTCAGAAGGTATGATATGGGCAGCTTGAATTAGATAGTGTGAGGAGTGTACTATGTGGAACTGTACTTGTGTGAAGCATCATTAAAGTTTCTGTTACCTGTTAAATACCTGGGCTGAAGTCTATCCAAAGGGGTGCATTAAGGTATATGGCATATCAGAAGAACCTGGTCTTTAACACAAGGGGATGAAGAGAAGATACAGAGCCACCATGGAGAGGGTTAAGAGGAGTGGAGGAGGAAGTTGCCATCAGGCCATTGTCATGTGTAACCAGGACTGGTGAGATTGCTGTATCAAGCAGCCAGCGGGAAAGTGGTGCCAGGCACGGGTAACTATGTCCTGTGGTTAGTGAGAGAGTTGGTGATCTGTGTCCCTCCCTAGCGGTTGGTGCACCTAGTGTATCCGGGATCGAACCCACGGCACAGATAACCTATGAACCTAGCTGGAGGTACTGGAGAGAGTCAAGAGTTAACATGTTCTACAAGCAGAGGTCCGCGCTTTGTATATGGAAAGACCTTCACATTGTCACTGGGAATGAGGTGGCAATTAAAGCTGAGCTGGTGGAGCTGGACACAGGCTTGGAGATGTCCCCCTCATAATGCTGCATTCAGTAGGAGAAGGTGCAGAGAGTCACGGGAACAGTGTCTCACAGTAAAAAGCCTCAAGTTTAATGTGTATCTGTGCAAGGTAAACGCCTCATGGCTAAGTACAAAGTGCTGCTGTAATGCTGATCTTTGCATATGAACAGCCTCTGCCTGGTTTCCGGGCATTAGTGAATGCCTTCAGAGGGTCCCCATGCAGAATGAGTAGGCCCCACCCTAAAGTGTCCAAAGGATGGATTGCTGCACTAGTTTGTACAGTCCTTTAAAATATTTTGAGCTACTTATACTTTCATACTTTTATATCTAGTGTTTAACACATTTTAAGGAATTTGTATATTTTATTTATTATCTAGCTTTTAGCCCCGATAAAAGGAGAGTGCTAAGCCTCCGAAACGCGTTGGTTGTTACAAAATAAAATCGTTCAAAGAACTGCACAAACTAGTGTGGCACTTCCATCCTTTCAACACTCTGTAAAGTACTGGCATTATTCAGAATGAACAATTGGGATAAATTATCTTTATATTGGCTAGAGAACATAGAATCTGATTTTTTTTTTGTAAGTCCCATTATTTTTATGTTACTGGTGTACCAAATCATGGAGTTTTGGCATCTTCTATGCAAAATTCTTAATTGTCTTGCCCCCATTCAGCTCTAACAAAAAGGAGGAGACTGCAGCTGGAGCAGAATGCAATGCAGGGGATTCTAATGAGTAATCTCCGTGGCCAGGTCTGTAATTATTCAAGAGATCATCTCACAGACCAATTTAACCGTTCCCTGAAAAATTTACATTCAAGACATGCCTTGAATGATAACTGTTATGGTGGCAAGTTAAAAAAAAAAGAACCAGAATAAAAAAAGGCCCATATGTCCACTAGATTAATTTAGTATTCAATTAAACTCAATTAAAGTACTAAATATCCAACATTTCTATTTATGGAAGGTATAGCACAACTGATAAAAATCGGCCAATATAGCCTACTAATGCTATCATGTCTGTTATTCCTTACCACCTATATGGAATACAGTATTTCATCTAAAAATTTCCTACCAAGTCCCTTTGAAAGTGGCTCTTCCTCAAACATAACTTCACCTTCTCTCTAATTAAGGCTCGGTTCACACTATTGCGGTTCTGCGAGCCGCATTTGCGGGGGAACATCAGCCTGTTCATTTGAACAGGCTGCTGTGCCTGCGTTTCATGGAGGAAAAAAATTCCTGTATCTTTTATAAAATACAGCAGCAGGGAAATGCACCATGTGAGGTTCCCGCAGTACAAACAAACAGCAACTGCCCCAACCTATAGCTGGCCTTTGCATCAAGGTGTGGCTTTAGGTGTGTAGGGGTGCCATTAAGAATTAATGGCAACCCTGCATGGCTGCGGGTGGGGGACCAGGTGTGATTCCCGCAACCACTTGCAATAGTATGAACCTAGTCTAATGGTTCCCCAAATCTCAACTTTATATCTTTTCTTAAATCCTCTAGAAGAATCAAACCACTCAGAGCTGCCAGTGATTCACCTTCCAAAATATAAAGGTTGGAAAAAGCGAAAAAAACAAAAAAAAGCTATCCTAACCAGCCAAAATAATTTGCCATATCTCTCATGGCTTCATCATGGTCACACGCATTTTTTTTTTTTGCTTGATTTGATTAAAATGATCACATTCGCAAACAATCAGATAGCTATATCTTCCCTTCCAATTGAATAATACTTGATTTAGATTGGATTTAAGCAAACTGAGTCGATCGGCCAGGGTACCAAATTATTGAACATTTTGCCTCCATTGACAGCACTGAGATACTTTTCTCATGAATATGACAATCTTTCTGTTGAGCAGATTATGAGATTACATGGTGAAAACAGAGATGCCATAGATAATTTATAATCATAGGTTAGCATTGCATTGAACTATTGTTCAAAAACCACTTCTCTGTGTGTGGCATAAGGATTGAATCAGTTTTTGACTCTAGATTAATTATTTCTGAAGAGATCAATCAGAAAAGAAAATGATCATTTATCGAAGTATGTATGGCCACCCTTACGATTACTAGTGTGCTTACGTTAGCTCTCAGCAGAACTGTAAAGCAAATAAATGGCTGTTGCCATAGCTGCTGACATGTGCAGCACCATGGGAACTTCCATGGCTGTAAAGGATATGAGGGCTTAGTTCCACTTTAAAAGAATTAAATTTGTCCAATTTAATATAGTTATTAACAGGAAACTATTTAGTGACACATTACCTTTACTAAGCAGCTTATTTCCCAATGTCATGTGACTGCTCTTAACTTGGAGATGAATCAGTTACAAGACAGGACTAACCTGTGAGGGTGTTTCTACGCCTTGAAACTTGGTGCTGACAGATGTATCCGTCCTGCGTTCACCAAAATAGTCCAGACTTTCCTATAGAAAATCAATTCAAGACAGGACTCGTTACTCCTTTATTTAACACATTTTTTAGGTCCAATGAATTGCACTGTCAAGTGCACCCAAGGTAGGCAATATTCAGCTCCAAATATGTGTGCAGACACATGTAAGCAGGTGCAGTCTGTTGTATCCAATGTAGGTGGCGCTCAACCGGAGTGGTACTGTGGCTGGAAAAGAAGTCAAGAGAAACTGTTTCTCTATGATTTCCTCAGTACCCTGAAGCAGTGTTCTGGTTGGCTATGGTGCATTCAGGTGACTCTGGGGGCCATCTTGGGTCAAGCAAAGTCTTTTTAAGTCCCTGCCCCCAGGTTTTGGAATTTGTGAAGTCGCTAGTGTAGGGAGAGTTCAACCGCCTGTCAGGGACAGCACTAGAGAGGGGTTCTGGAGGGGTAGGAAAAGCATAGGGCCTACACCTACACTTCTGCAAACTCCCTCTTGTGTTGGACCTGCCATGCTTCTCTCCACCTCCCTCGGCAGGCGCTGTCTTCAGCTCAGGCCTACTACCACTGATTCTCCACTGCATTGACTGCGAGTTCCCTGGAGGGCGTTCTCCCTGCCAGGTTGTTGTGACTGTTCTGCCAGTTCTTCAATACATTCCTTTCTGCATCCTGCACCTCAATGTCATTAGTGCCGCTACATCACGCTGCACCTTACCAACACGCAGCACAGTCATTAAATAAGACTACATTCATACAACAGTTTAGCAGTGGCCTTGGACTGCAAGAATCAGTTTGCAGGTAACCATTCATCTGACAAGTCCTGGATGCAGCCAGTGCGTATGATCATCAGCTCCATCCAGTGGCCATAATGCAGTATTTTCTTGAAATACCACAATCAGGAGAATAGCGAATTATGGTCACTAGATGGATCATGGAAAACAAATATATTAAGCAAATTATGGGGATTATTCATGATGGGTGTGCAAATACGCAAGCCATTTCCACAGTGATTTTTTTTTATATAACTGGACCCTCCTTAGTATTGCAAGCATGCTTGCATTATTTATAACTTGCAGTTTCAGAATGTTTGAATTAAAAAAGGGTAAGTACAGTGTATTTCTAGGAAACACATACTTTGAGCGATTAATGCATTCTAGCTAACAGCTCATTTACACACATGAAATATACTGTACATATGAGAGCTGTTTTACCTGCCAAAGGATTTTTAATTCCCTTCATCTAGTCCTGCAATTTACACAGTTCTAACACACAGCACAGCTCTGTCTGGCAGGGGAGGGGACCTGATCCTTCTCTGATGCATTCTCACTTTCACTTACAGGTCTTCTCCCAACCCTGTGAGTGGACAATTAAAGGAGATGCAGCACACTCATGCCTGTCATCCTACTTTTTCCTCTTTTCTACAGCCTCCATTTTCTGCCTTTCCATCCCTCTCTCTGAGCTTGTAAAACTTTGTGTTATCTTTCGTATTGTTCATTTGCTAAATCAGGCTACTGAGGCTGTTGAATTGCAGGATCTATTCTACTACTGTAACTGAAAAGAATTCTCTTGGACGAGGTGGAGAGGCAGGGCAGTGACGTCATGATCTCCACCTTGTCCAAACAGAGAGCAACTTGTATTGATTGAAAAAATACAAGGTTTCTCCGAAAGGCAGCAGTGCCAAGGCGGCTATTTGTCTCGGCACTAGGCCCAGAGGACTGCTGCTATCACTGTAGTAGTGGTGACTACTACAGTGATCTGCAGTTTACACAGGGATCAGACAAGTGTGAGATATATGTTTGGTCCAAGTTGGACCATTGTAACTATTCTATAAAATTGTACCTAAACTTCAACTTTAAGGGCTATCATTTTAGGTGGCACAATAGCTATTGGTCTTGCATAGCTAGCACTATAACAGCAAGATGGGTAGGAAAAGACCAGCATGTGCCTATTTGCCAATATGCGGAAAAGGACCGATGAACCACATAATTAATTTTCTATAGAAAACATTTCCTTACAGTGACACCCTTACCAAGTAATCAGGTTTCAACTATCATTTATGCAGTCCCAGTCTGAAAATAAAAAAGTTTGGATTGGCCAAGGCACGTGTTAAGGCATGTGTTTATAATTCTGCCGAAGTATTAGCAATCACTTTGCAAATCGTTACTAAATAAGGCTACAAGAGTCTTTTATGTAGACATTAACTACATGTAAGCAATGGAGTGTATCTGCCATTGTTATATTTTAGCTAAGGGTTATACTTTTACTTCATCAGTCCAATCATTTACACAAAAGACCATTACCTTTGCACTCTCAAACTGGTCACAGTCCACAAGATAGGTGCAAACCATAGTTCCAGTTCTGCCTAAACCGCAAAATATATAACAAATGTTAACTGTACAATATAATAAAGTAGTAGTCAAACATAATCATATTTGCTATTGTTCCTTCTTCCCATTGCAGCTAACTATAGGACCAAATCTTCATACCTTTGCCCCCTTTACAGTGAATGGCAATCACATTTTTGGGATCTTCTGCCATCCAGGAACGTACATTGGCTGTAAACGTAAGCATGTCCCTGAAGAGTAAAAATAACATTTATAAGGCATTGTGATTTCATAATGATGATTTTATCTTCCTGCGCTTTTAAGTAAAAATATATAAATAATAACTACAAAGCTGCTAACACCCAACCCTATACCTATAGGTGAAAATGGTGCTAAAAATATATGTATAAATCTATTGGTGTAGCGCTACTACATAATAATTCATATAAGCACATATGATAATACAATAATAAAAAAATGTGAAAAAAAATCATAAACTGTGACACATATAAAGTGATCTGATACTCTCTGGGATCTTACAAGTGACAAGAAAACGTGAAAAACACGTAGTCCTAATTGGACCCAATTTGGTGAACACAAAATAAAAATGAACAAACAACCCAAATCCCTAATTGGGATCAGTGGCTAAAAATCAGCCTAACTGAAAACCAAAACAAACCAAGTGACACATGAAAAGTGACGCAATGCGTAGGAATGTGGTGACGTATTTCTGGCGTGGAAGCCATCTGATTTTTTCTTACCTAATATGTATATTTCACTATACAATTATTTTGGATTATCTTTATGTGTTACTAATTGGGGGTGATGTTTGTTTTTTCTTATATTTATTTTATATATTTGGAGTTCTTTGTGAAGTCCCACTGAGCATGAGTCACTTTATTTAGGAGTTATATCCCTTTTTTAGGGATTCACTTTTCATGTGTCACTTGGTTTGTTTTGGTTTTCAGTTAGGCTGATTTTTAGACACTGTTACCAATTAGGGATTTGGGTTGTTTGTTAATTTTTATTGTGTGTGATCACCAAATTGGGTCCAATTAGGGCCACGTGTTTTTCACGTCTTCTTGTCACTTGTAAGATCCCAGAGAGGATCAGATCACTTTATATGTGTCACAGTTTATGATTTTCTTTCACTTTTGTTTATTATTATATGTGGTTATATGAATTATTATGTAGTAGCGCTACGCCAATAGATTTATATATATATATTTTTAGCACCATTATGATTTCATGAAATGCTTTACAATGAATACAGGAATAAGTCCCCGGTCAAACTGGTGTGACTGGTCATGGAATCTGATACCTTCAAATTGCATGACAAGTCACGCCCTATTGTCCGCAATGGAAGCGGTGATATCAGTGCGATCTGTCAGAGTTGCACTGGTTTTGAAAGTAGTGTATACACTAAGTTCAGGTGCGACTTGAATAGACATCTGTGCATGAATTCGCACAGATATCTTGCAAGTCGCACCTGAAGTCTCACTGATATCCGACTTTGGAATCATGCAACTTTAAATGAAGTTGCAAGATTTCAGAGTCGGATTCAGTGTGGCAGAAGTCTAAATGCATCAACCACTCTGCCATATTAGCCTACATTTTAATATCCCTATTACAGTTATACAGACCCTAGGGTCAATTTGATCCAAAACCACCAGTATGTTCTTGGATTGTAGAAGGAACCTAGCACTGTAAGGCCATTTTGCAGATATTTGGACTAATACAAATACATTTTTGAGAGGCTGTCACAAGCAACACTGAAAGGAGATAAGAACTTAACACTTATGAGCCACTGGATGAGGAGCACTGCTATAGACTGAGGTACTTACGCCAGAACTGGGACATTGTGATCATCTATGAACACTCGCTCCACTCTGTAATGGAAGTATTTGGGATCATATCCCTTTTCACCTGTAAGAAAGGATTTACATTATGTTACTAATTGTTGCACCCATACCAGACAAACTAACAGGTCCACTTTACAGGAAGGACTTTAATGTTGTGAGAAGATAGTGTTCCCTATAATTATCAAGTATCAGTACCAAGAAATATCTGTGCTACTGTCACAGCTACCAATACAGCATCTGTTTGCAGTTAAACATGTGTCCAATAAGAGGCACTGGCAACATGCCCATGAGGGGCAAATTGGCAGACTCTCTACAAAGGGCATCTCCAACTCCATTATAGTCAACTTAGCTGTTCTTTCTTGGCCCTTGGCCCACTCCTCTGTGACAGTGCTTGGGTCTAGCAGCCAATTGACATCACTGCTTCCCCAGGTAGGACACTCTCACTTGCAAAAGGAGAGGTAACAGTGTCTTTTTTAAAACTTAATTCAGTACCCTCCTAGAGTAGTGTAGGTTGTTATGTAAATGTAGTTGGCTCCTCTGTAATCAGTGGAGCAGCTGGTTGATTGTTTAGGCCTTCCCAGTGTCTCACAGGCTGCTGTGCTGAGTGATTCCCCCTGTATTCTGGAGGATTTTAGAATAACAGCGAGAGGAAAAACAGAGTAAGCAGTCAGAATATTTATGGAGCTCCAGCCAATCCCTGGGAAGGTGTACCTAGTAGGTAGTTATAGAGCCCATAAATAATCTGAGGCCTGAGACAAGAGCAGCAGAGTTCCTGGTCCAGTCCTGCTGGAGGAGACCCCCGGGCATGATTATTGGAGGTTCAATCTAGAAAAGATCAAGGTCCCAGCTGGAGCTTTTGCCAAGTCTAGTCCTGAAATTGCTTTGGGTCTAGAGAAGCCCACTGGAAAATGCCAGGAAGAAGTTGGTAGAATTTGCAGATCTTGGCTATGGTGGAGTGAGTCTGTCTCCCTTACTGGAGAGTGCCTGGTGAATATCAGCAGAAAGCAACCGATGATCCTGTGGCAGTGTGAGTAGACAACCCAAGTGCTGGAAAGTTAGTGACTGTGTGTAGCTTTTGGTCTTCTGGGAGAAGTCATAGTTGTTGTCAGTATTAGAGATTCAGTAGGACATTTTTGTGCAGCTCAGCAAAATAGAGGAGTCCTCAACTTGCTCAGTTTACCAGTTTTGAGGATATTCCATGCTCCCTTCACCCCATCCAAGTTCACAGGTACAATAAAACCCAAAAAAAGACACCTAGACTGTTCATTTGAGGCAGTGAAAGATCAGAAAAAATGCTGTGCACCCGGCTGTGTGCACTTAAACTGGAGTAAAGGAACTAAGCTCACAAGTGGCTCCTTAGGGGGTAACCAGGGGCGGACTGACAACTCATGGGGCCCCCGGGCAATAGGGGATCATGGGGCCCCTGTGTCCTTGCCCAAACTCAAAAAAGCCTATGAAAAAGGTACCAGGGGCATCTCATGGGGCCCCCTACTGACCCCGGGCCCTCTGGCAGTGCCCGAATTTCCAAATGGTCAGTCCGCCCCTGGGGGGTACGCTACATTCTGATACAGCCAAAAATGTAACCTGGCTCTGCGTGACTACACTTGGTACACAGTATATGTGAAATGATTTTGTTGTGAATATTTTTATACCTACTTTGATCTGCCAGGTCCTCATGATGCAAACTGAACACCTGGATAATGAGTTGTTTTGCCTATGAGTCATGGAAGTTATGTACTGTATGTTCTGGCAGATCCAATATTACCTATTGGCACCATGTATTATTCATGTGTTATATGCTCAACAACATTCTGGGTGAAAGGGAGATTTAGGTCAGCAGAGAGCCATAGGCTATTATGGTCTGTCTAGTTTTGTATGACACAGATCTGCCTCCAGTGACATACATAGAGGGAAGGGGAGCCACTCTCGGATATTGCATGTGTGAATGTTTCTGTCTTTACTGATCTTTAGAGCCTAAATGACCCAAAGAACAGCAAGGATTTTCATGGAGATTGTTGTTGTCTCTGACATCGGATTTTAGGTGGTCAGTTTAATTATAAATTCGGCTTTCTGAAATTAGTTTTTTTAATAAGTGGATACCAGTGTGCATGTGTAAGGTTTATCATCTGTTCATTTCAAAGTATATATACAAAAAATAGTTCTGTGGTAAGTTGGTAAGTGGTTATAGGTGCGAATCCAATATACTCAAACTATAACGAATATCCACAATCACTATGTAACAAATACCAAAGTGGAAAAACATCCAAAGAAGAAAGTGCTAAGTGGAATGACTGGTATAAGGGGTCTAGAGCTTGGGTATTAATTCATTTCATTTGCCAAAATAATTTACTCTGGGCATTGAAATTAACGCTCAAGTGCTAAACGTGGCTAGTGTTAACACGTATTTAGGCGTGTTTAGATGCGTCAAGCATTTTTTCTGCCAAAACGCTTCAGCTCCTGGATGCACTGGCAGTGGGTTTTTTTTACAGCTCCTAAAAGCCCCTGCCACTAAAAGCTTCTAAACGTCTGTGTGCATGGATATGTAAAAAACAAAATGGCCAACACCCAGTAGCTGCAAAAACGCCCTGTGTGCATGAGGCCTAAGGAAAATACACAGTTGTCAAAACAGACTGCCTGAAAAGCATGCTAATGTAAGAAGTTTCTATATACTTACTGCACAGATTGTACACCTTGTAGTGATCTTTATGCTTAGAATCCAAAAATCTAGCAACATCCTTTAAATAAAGCAAAAAAAAAAAAAATTACAATAATAATATATGGATAAACACAAACATATTCATTTGAGTGTCAGAAAGAAGCTAAGATGGCATATCATAATTAATGTATTTATCGACAAAGTGTGAAAGTGACGGTCTCTGCACTATGATCGGTAGATGGTACTGCCACTCCACTCTGTCACCACTGTCCAAGCTGCTTTCTCTGGGTAAATATCATAAGCAGCTACTAAAATCATTATTATAACCAACAAAATACCCAGTATAGCCATCTGTAGGCTTGTTACTCTTGAATGTCTTAAAATGACATATTACAGCAAAAAATAAAAGAGTAATAATAAATTACCATAAAATACTCTCTCCTTTCCTCTATACAGCTCAAGTAGATATGATGACTCTTCCAGAAAGCAAGACATTATACAACAAGGATATGTTTTTATATGATTCCTGATATGTTAAAGCTGAATTCCAGGCAAACGGCCACATGAAATACATTTTTGTGAACTGTTTAACTTGCTAAATGATTTGTATTTCTGACCTTCTAGTTCAGTGATTTGCACAGCCTCACCACCCATCACGGCCAGATGAATGACACCACATAGGGCTATGTCACGTGGATGATTCTACTGCTGGCAACTCATCCCCAAAAGCAGACTCTTCCAGGAAAGTCCTCCACTGGCCAGGAAAGCTGCCTAATCTCCCACACTAGCAATTGGACAGAGAAGGACTGACATGCTGACTTGGCTAGAGAGGAAACGATTCTACAGAAACAGGTGAGCTCTGTGACATGGCCCCTTACAGTTATGGAATACATTGGTGTTCTTTTTTGGTGTCATTTCTCCATACATTTACAGGCAGCACACCTGATTGGCCTGTAGTTCTCCCCTTTCCTCTCTAAGTCTGAGTGCTGCTGTACAGGGGATTGCAAGAGACTGAAACAAAATAAAATCCTGGGACCTATACTTGTTGCATTTGAAAAATAGATTTAACAATTTATTAATAAATACAGAGATGTATTACGTGAGTCTTTTATATCTGCCTGGAGTCCAGCTTTAACAAATGTAATAGTTTTATAAATGACATACTTACAAATATTGTTTATAAATGTAATGTAGGCTAATACATTTAAAGCAAAAATGCAAGGAGCGCTTCTTTAACCCCTTCCCACCCGCCCTGGTGTCCCTTTAAAAAGTTCTGAACAGCCATGGGGGTGGGAAGGCTCAATGATTATGTGACCACTCTGATTGGCTGTTACAGTGGTCACATGATCAGGAGCTGGTCCTGCCAGCTATCAATAGTTAGTCCAAACCAAGCAATGTCTTTGACTGCTCTGTCTGTGCTAGGATTCCGCAGTGAGCTCGCTCTCAGCACAAAAACATTGACTGCCCAGCGATGCATATGTGCAGCAGGTTCAGGCATTTTATTTCCCTTCCCCCTCCTCATTGAAGGAAAATATTTATATAATTTTTTAAAAGACATTTTTGGTTTGCCTCAGTAATGCCACATTATTAGTGAGGGAACAGGACCTGTGGTGTCACTGGTGTCACTAGACCAAACTAAAAACGCCCCAAAATTCAGTATTCTCCTGTGTGTCCAGGGAGTGGGATGGAGCCTTGATGCCCTGGGCTCACAGGAAGCAGGTTTGTACTGGGCGTCATTGAGCCTGGAAAAATACCTGCAGAGTGTAACTGGGCTTTAACTGATATAACTGTATTTCTTGTTATATTTAAAGTTTCAGGAAGATATACAAACACAACCTAATGCAGCTCTGTATTCATTCTATTGTTCACATCATTCTTCATTCTACCAATAAAGGGTATTTTTGCTGTATATGTCATTGGAGGGATTCCCCTCCCTCCCTGTCCCAGTAGGCATGTGGGAAGTGAATCTCTCCAACTGAAGAACAGAGCAATAAAAGCCTACAGAATTTTAACCAAAATTAGAAGTTTTGTCTGAAAACAATATGAGCCATATTAGTAATAATAATTAACAATGCTCCATCGCAATCAATCACACTCTCACAGTCAAGTGAGTTTTTGAAAAATGCTTGAAGACTCTATATGCATGCTACAGGGAAACAGTGGCAGTTATATCAGAATCTGTGAGAAAATTGGCCATTGGACTTTCCACAACACCTACCTCTATAGGATTCCTGTAAAATGACTGCTTTCCAGAAGATGGGAATGACATGGCAATAATACGATCTGTTAAATATAAAAATAAGCATACATTTATTGATCATATTCCCAATGGTTCTACACATAATACATAGGATGAATAGTGCGTTATTGTACATTGGGGTGGGATGAAACATATGCATTGGAGTGCCATTCAGAATGGCCAAGTGTATTACCGAGCAATACCATGCATATCACCATAACGCAAAGGTCTGGATCCAGCCTAAAAGTAGTATGTTTTTATTTTAATATGTTAATAAATATTTGGACAGCATCATTCCAAATGGCCATCCATCCCTTCCTAACAGCATATGTAAAAAATTAAGCTAATGTGTAGCCTTCTGGAGACTAGCAGCATCTATACTTAGTAAGCTGACCACCACTGACTTAATTGCTGTGTTATATGGGTAACTTGTATTGATCAGCCTGTCACTAGGTAATGTAACCATATCTAGAAAATATAAGAAGGTGCGGCGCTGATGGATATGACATAGATTCTATAAATCAATATATATCTTTAGATGATCAGAAAATGTATAATAGAAATAATGACCAATATAAACTTGAGTAAGCAATAATGTCCAGGCAAATCAACACATAGAAATAGGAAAGCCCAGGATCAAACGGTAGAATTTCGCACTCACCGGACGCGCTATATAAAAGCGCATATGTAGTGTGACCCCTGGAAATCACTCATCAGGCGGGTACAGTGGGTATCCGAGAGCAGGGGATCTTGGTAGAATGGACAGCATCCAGATCCAGAGGTCCTCTTTAAATTAGATGAGTAGTGGACGAGGAACTCCCTCCGGTGGCCAAAATAGGTATGATGTCCTACAAATGAATTAGCTCCAAGTAGGAGCCAAAGAATCTCTCATAGTGTAGTAAGTAAAACCAGGAACATTTATTCAAAAATAGTAAAATCATAAAAGACAGGGCAGAAAACACTGAATCAGTGAGTGATAATAATAGTGTGACTGACCAAGAGTAATATGGCCGCCGGGCCTCCTCGTGGCTCCGGGCGGCTAAACTGTCACGCTCTGCTGGCTCCTCCTAAGGCCTTTCGTGCTCCAGCACATCATCAGAGGGGAGGCCAACAGCAGCATGACAAACCCTCTCCCTAAATAGCGGTGTATGGCAATCACACGTGTGTGAAGCGGCAACGCCATTTTGCCGTGGTCGGCACCATTGCGCATGCGCGGCCATTTTGCCGTGGTTGGCATCACTGCGCATGCGCTACTCCGTGGGCGCCATTTTGCCATAGGTCTGAAATCGTATTTCAGACAGCATTCTCACCCATGGCAATACTGTGTTTCCACGGCCTACCATAGTTAATCCCAAACGATGCAGACCTTAAAATACGCTCTTTAATAATGCAAGTGGCACAACACCATCACTATAATGATGCTGTTAAAACAGCATCATTATAGTGATGGTGTTGTGCCACTTGCATTATTAAAGAGCGTATTTTAAGGTCTGCATCGTTTGGGATTAACTATGGTAGGCCGTGGAAACACAGTATTGCCATGGGTGAGAATGCTGTCTGAAATACGATTTCAGACCTATGGCAAAATGGCGCCCACGGAGTAGCGCATGCGCAGTGATGCCAACCACGGCAAAATGGCCGCGCATGCGCAATGGTGCCGACCACGGCAAAATGGCGTTGCCGCTTCACACACGTGTGATTGCCATACACCGCTATTTAGGGAGAGGGTTTGTCATGCTGCTGTTGGCCTCCCCTCTGATGATGTGCTGGAGCACGAAAGGCCTTAGGAGGAGCCAGCAGAGCGTGACAGTTTAGCCGCCCGGAGCCACGAGGAGGCCCGGCGGCCATATTACTCTTGGTCAGTCACACTATTATTATCACTCACTGATTCAGTGTTTTCTGCCCTGTCTTTTATGATTTTACTATTTTTGAATAAATGTTCCTGGTTTTACTTACTACACTATGAGAGATTCTTTGGCTCCTACTTGGAGCTAATTCATTTGTAGGACATCATACCTATTTTGGCCACCGGAGGGAGTTCCTCGTCCACTACTCATCTAATTTAAAGAGGACCTCTGGATCTGGATGCTGTCCATTCTACCAAGATCCCCTGCTCTCGGATACCCACTGTACCCGCCTGATGAGTGATTTCCAGGGGTCACACTACATATGCGCTTTTATATAGCGCGTCCGGTGAGTGCGAAATTCTACCGTTTGATCCTGGGCTTTCCTATTTCTATGTGTTGATTTGCCTGGACATTATTGCTTACTCAAGTTTATATTGGTCATTATTTCTATTATACATTTTCTGATCATCTAAAGATATATATTGATTTATAGAATCTATGTCATATCCATCAGCGCCGCACCTTCTTATATTTTCTGTGTATGCCCGAAGGTTTGCTGTGATTGCCTTGGGTGCTTTGGCTGCTGCTGTGAGAGCGCTCACTTTCATATACTTTTTTCTCCTAATGTAACCATATCTAGATGTGTTCTCGGGTCCACTGTTGAACAGTTCCTTCCTTGTGTCCAACGCTCTGTCCATGAGGAATGATCCAGAATTCATCAACAAAGATATAAACTGAAAAAAATTACAATTCTTGGCTTGTCTGTGTTGTTTGTTAACATAACTCCTTTCTGCTTATACTAAAGAGATGGTGTGACAAACCTAGATGTGATTGTACAACACAATTTGTCCTGCCCAGTGTAATTGCTGATATCAACTGGAATCTGAATTGCAAAATACTCAATGAAAACGTATGCAATACCTAACCCAAATAACTGCAACATATCCTGTAATAACAGATTATATCTTAATTTCTTAAGTTTTGAATCAGATATACTTTGTAAGATAGTTTTCATATTTTACTCAATATAGCAACACTTGTTTGTGGGTACATCAGATCTATATATGGTATAAAATAAGACACATATAATAAGGCCATAGCAGCCTCCAGTATCGTATACATGCAATCCAGAAAGCTTTAGGCCACCTCTGCCAGGTCAGGTAATACAAGTAAAAGTTGGGTTCTACATCATTAGGCTCTTTATCATTATTACAATGGGGGGAGAATTATTAAAACTGGAGTGTGCAAAATCTGGTGCATCTCTGCAGAGAAACCAATCATATTCCAGGATTTATTGTCAAAGCTTAAAGCAGAGCTCCAGTCAAAAGGTAAAAAAAAATAAAAGTCAGCAGCTACAAAAACTGTAGCTGCTGACTTTTAAAAAACAGCCACTCACCTGTCCCATGATACAGCGGTGTACTCACCATAGCCGGTTTCACTGGCCATCCTCGCTCACCGGTGTTGGCATCTTAAGTTTGGGCATCCGGCTGTAACAGCTTGTGGCTTCACAGCCTAGTGCCCACTGCACATGCACAACCAGCACTGCACCTTGTGAAAGGTCCCAAAAGACTATGGAACTATTCTCATGTCTCAGAAGACTGTGGGGAAGGGGCTTGGTAGGAGGACAACTTCCACTTCCAATCGCCAAGTCAATCGCAGAGGAAATGGGAGCAGATACCTGTCAAAATTGGGTAAGCACCCCCAGAAACCCCCCTCCCCCGTCCCCAAAGGTGCAAATTCCTCACAGGGAACGGAGGACCAGTACGTAAAGAGGAATTTTCCCTTTTGGGTGCAGCTCTGCTTTAACTGAACAAGCTGAAGTTAGAAGCTGATTGGCTACCATGCACAGCTGCACTAGATTCTGAGTGCATCAGTTTTAGTAAATCTCCCCATGGTTAAAAGTTTTCCACCTATTGTCTACCCAGGAGGAAAATCTTGACTTTTCCTCCATAACACATACCTGTAACATAGGTGAGATCCAAGTCAAATCCATCCTTCTGATACCGCCGCTTGTTTTCAGAAACCTAGAAAATGAGACTGTTTTTTTAGTTTACATAGATTGCACTTTATAAGGTGTCAACTAGATTCTGATTATTGAAAGGCAGAGGACAGAAAGTGAAGCTGCAAATAAGATATGTTGCGGAAAGGTGAGAATTCCCTGTAATTAAGTATTAGCATGATAGTGTAGCACCCTCTAGTGTGCTACTAGGGTTAGTGTAGGTAAATTTATTGTGTATGGCTCAATATGGTATGGTAACTGTGTGAGTCTGAAATTAGGTCGGTTTACTGCAGGTCAGGCTGGATGGCTTAACAGGTTGGGACTCTCTTGCCTCCACCTGGTACTGGAAGACCATGGAGACTTTCAGAAGCCAGTGGGTGGAAGAGGTGGAGACCTAATCTGCATGTTTATGGTATAACCAATCCCAGGTTTAGAGGCCCTGGTAGAGTGGTGAGGCCAACCCATAGTTATGGGAGAATCAGGGTGGCAGGGGAGTCGGGTGGAAGATGAAGTATTGAGGAAGCTGTTGGTGGCCTGGGAGGGGTCCCCTAGGTCTAGGGGGGCTGACCTCCAGGCCGGGCTGGCTCAGGAGGATCCATTTACCATCACGGTATAAACAGGATCAAGGCCTGGGAGCAGTGGGAGCAAGGAGGACAGCGTGAATACACCAGCACACTCTGGGATTCACAAGGGGAGAGACTTCCACATGCAGCAAGCTTTCAAAGGACAGCGCTGTGCGTAATCCTTTATCCTTATCCTGGGAGATCTTCAAGGCAGCCAGGAGGGCTGGTAATGTCTGCAGACTGTGGAGCTGGGGGCAGTTTTACAGGGAAGAGGAGACATCTCTGCATGTAGTTGCAACAAGCTAAGATAACTTTCAGAGGGGGCTG